>NC_135232.1:17265932-17880932 GCF_051348905.1 Ranitomeya variabilis
ACCTACCATAGGTGTAGGTTAATTTGGCACATAGGGTTTTAGTATGCACCCAGGGAAGATGGTTAATATTGATGGGAAGATGGATGGAGCCAAATACAGGACCATTCTTGAAGAAAACCTGTTGGAGTCTGCAAAAGACCTGAGACTGGGACGGAGATTTGTCTTCCAACAAGACAATGATCCCAAACATAAAGCAAAATCTACAATGGAATGGTTCACAAATAAACGTATCCAGGTGTTAGAATGGCCAAGTCAGAGTCCAGACCTCAATCCAATCGAGAATCTGTGGAAAGAGCTGAAAACTGCTGTTCACAAACGATCTCCATCAAACCTCACTGAGCTCGAGCTGTTTGCCAAGGAAGAATGGGAGAGAATTTCAGTCTCTCGATGTACAAAACTGACAGAGACAAACCCCAAGAGACTTGTAATAGCAGCAAAAGGTGGTGCAACAAAGTATTAAGTTACAGGGGCCGAATAATATTGCACGCCCCACTTTCCAGTTTATGAATTTCCACAAAACTTTTAAATAACCAATAAATTTCGTTCAACTTCACAATTGTGTTCCATTTGTTGTTGATTCTTCACCAAAAATGTACATTTGGTCTCTTTATGTTTGAAGCATGATATGTGGGAAAAGGTTGAATAGTTCTAGGGGGCCGAATACTTTCGCAAGGCACTGTACGTCTTTCCAGCAGTGACCACGTCCAGCTGAGTAATGTCCGTGTATTCTGGAGTTTACGACACAGAAAGCTACGTATAGTTTACAGTAATTCAAGTAACAAATGTGAGAAGGTGATTTAGACTAAAGACTACACGAGCTTTTTACAAAAACCGTATAGAACATGTACATGAAGCTGATATGTGAGTGGCGCCTCGGTTTGTGTCTTGTGCTGTCAAACCCCAAGTTGTACTGAATTGTTACATCTGTCACATCAGAGGGAAGATCTCATTAGTATTAAAATGGAGGAAGACCTAGAAGAGGAGATGAGCGGAGGTCAGCAGTGTATGAACGTCGTGAAGGAGGAAACTCCAGATGTTACCATAGGTATGTAATCCTGGCATTAGGTTTCCATTATTTATATTAAAATTATCAGAAGAGCACATCTCATAACACAAGATCCACCATTTGTAACATGTCACAGCTCACCTCCTCCTCCTGTACAATTACTGATAACACCTCTGTATGCAGTAGATAACAGGATCCACCATTCACAATAGGTGATGTCACAGCTCACCCCCTCCTCCTCCTGTACAATGTCTGATAACTCCTCTATATACAGTAGATAACACAGGATCCACTATTCACGAATGGTGATGTCACAGCTCACCTCCTCCTGTATAATGACTGATAACACCTCTATATACTGTAGATAACACAGGATCCACTATTCACGAATGGTGATGTCACAGCTCACCTCCTCCTGTATAATGACTGATAACACCTCTATATACTGTAGATAACACAGGATCCACCATTCACAATAGGTGATGTCACAGCTCACCTCCTGTACAATGTCTGATAATACCTCTATATGCAGTAGATAACACAGGCTCCACCATTCACAATAGGTGATGTCACAGCTCACCTCCTCCTCCTGTACAATGATTGATAACACCACTATATACTGTAGATAACACAGGATCCACCATTCACAATAGGTGATGTCACAGCTCACCTCCTCCTCCTGTACAATGATTGATAACACCTCTATATACAGTAGATAACACAGGATCCACCATTCACAATAGGTAATGTCACAGCTCACCTCCTCCTGTACAATGACTGATAACACCTCTATATACAGTAGATAACACAGGATCCACCATTCACAATAGGTAATGTCACAGCTCACCTCCTCCTGTACAATGACTGATAACACCTCTATATACAGTAGATAACACAGGATCCACCATTCACAATAGGTGATGTCACAGCTCACCTCCTCCTCCTGTACAATGACTGATAACACCTCTATATACTGTAGATAACACAGGATCCACCATTCACAATAGGTGATGTCACAACTCACCTCCTCCTGTATAATGACTGATAATACCTCAGTATTTGGTAGATAACACAGGATCCACCATTCCCTTAAGTTAATTGTTTTGCTGAAAGAAGAAATTCCTCCTCATCTACAGCTTTTTAGAAGAGGCCGGAAGGTTCTGATGTAAAATTGATATTTGAAACTGTCCATAATTCCCTCCACCTTGACTAAAACCCCAGTTCGAGATGCCAAAAACAGCCCCAAAGCATAATGCTGCCTCCACCATACCTCACTGTGGAGATGGTGTACTTTTGATGATGTGCAGTGTCGGATTTGCGCTGAACAAACCTTTTGGGATTATGGCAAAAAAGTTCAACCTTTATAACACGCTTCCCTCATGCTTTTGGCAGCCATGATGGAGCGTTTGGCAGAACATCGCTGGGTTTGCATGTTTTTCTCTGTAAGGAAAGACTTCTGTCTCCTACCCCACACATATGAAGAATGCAGGAGATTGTCACATGCAGGACACAACCAGGGCTGGCCAGAAATTCCTGCAGCTCCTTTAATGTTTGTCTGCCTCTTACATCCACCCACACCAATTTTCTTCTTACCTCTTCCTCAGTTTTTGAGGGACGTCCAGTTCTAGGTAATATTCCTGTCATGCCACTACTCAATTAATGTCTTTTACATTACGAAAACCTGGAATTTTAACATGGGTGTAGCGTTTTTGGCAGTCTTCTGGCTGCCATTGAAGATGTATATAGGTCATGTAATTAGTCCTTTTGTATGTTTACCGCAGATGGATCCAGGAGGAGACGTCCCCGTCCTCTGTATCCCCAGGATGGTCCAGAGGAGAATCACAACATCCCGGAGGATCATCAGGTAGACGGCCCTGTACTGAATTTGTATATGGGGAGACATTTCTGATCAAGGTCATAGATGTCATAACTTCTGGTGGATCTTCCTGACCTTAGACCATATGGTGCCTCGGTTATCAATGATGAGAAAAGCCTGTACGTCTTTCCAGCAGTGACAACATCCAGCTGAGTAATGTCCGTGTATTCTGGAGTTTACGGCTCCCGACACAGAACGCTATAGTTTACAGTAATTCAAGTAGCAAATGTGAGAAGAAGGTGATTTAGACTAAAGACTACACGAGCTTTTTACAAAAACCGTATAAAACATGTACATGAAGCTGATATGTGAATGGCGCCTTGGTTTGTGTCTTGTGCTGTCAAACCCCAAGTTGTACTGAATTGTTACATCTGTCACATCAGAAGGAAGATCTCATTAGTATTAAAGAGGAGGAAGACCTAGAAGAGGCGATGAGCGGAGGTCAGCAGTGTATGAACGTCGTGAAGGAGGAAACTCCAGATGTTACCACAGGTACGTAATCATGGCATTAGGTTTCCATTATTTGTATTAACATCATAAGAGCACATCTCATAACACAAGATCCACCACTTATAACAGGTGTCACAGCTCACCTCTTCCTCCTGTACAATGACTGATAACACCTCTATATACTGTAGATAACACAGGATCCACCATTCACGAATGGTGATGTCACAGCTCACCTCCTCCTCCTGTACAATGACTGATAACACCTCTATATACTGTAGATAACACAGGATCCACCATTCATAATAGGTGATGTCACAGCTCACCTCCTCCTCCTGTACAATGACTGATAACACCTCTATATACTGTAGATAACACAGGATCCATCATTCACAATACATGATGTCACAGCTCACCTCCTCCTCCTGTATAATGACTGATAACACCTCTATATACTGTAGATAACACAGGATCCACCATTCATAATAGGTGATGTCACAGCTCACCTCCTCCTGTACAATGTCTGATAACACCTGTCACGATAATGTGAATATGCCATGTTTGAGTATCTACCTAAAAGTACATTGGCTTTCCAGATACATGCTATGGGCCTTGCCGACTCCCCCTCTTCCCCTTCTTTTGTCTGTGTGTGTAATCCTATACTTCATTTCCCTCCTCCCTCAAGAATTTATATGGCTCTACCCTGCAGCAGACAAATCTCCCTACCCTCCTCATTTCCCCCCTCCCATCTGGTACTGGTTAAAACTGGTATAGGAAGCATGAGCTTCTATTGTACTTTGAAGGTTATATATATTGGCACCGATCAGGGCTAGAGATATAAGAATTATATATTAAGAATGTCCATCGAGGGATCTATAACTGCCTGAATTGGCTAGAAGCTAAACCCAACGAGTTTCCCCGTAAGCGGGTCATGTAATTACGTGTTTACTCTTAAAAGAATTCCCCTGATGTGGGGCACATTCTGATCATCGTGTCTTTCGTATACGAGATTCATACAGCTAGCTAGGCATAAAAATAGTTATAATTCTAAGTAAAGGGGAGGTTTCAGTGAGGTCACCCCAGGGGGAGTGCCTGGGTTTTAGGCTAGGAAATAAGTAAGAGAAGCAGGAATCTTGAGGTGTCTTTGTCCGGGGTCTAGCTGCTATACAGATGCGTGCTATGCCTCTAGGTGTGACCCCCTCCTTCACAGCACACTGTCGGCCATGAGATAAGATGACATAAAGAAATGTAAGTGTTTATTTTCAACCTTAATCCCATTTTATTTGTAATTGTATTGTACTTATGATTTGTCTTCTTTATAATGTCTTTATACCTCTGTAAACACTGCCTACCTTTTTTTGGAGTAAAATATAAAATTACTAGCTTGTCTCTCCGTGCTCTATAATGAACTGTCGCGTCCTCTGAAGTGAATTACGCTACTAATCTGGGTTGGCTCCGGACCCGTTAATAAATAAGAAATCGGAGCTGGTGGCAGCATACTTTTTTCTGTGCAATTGGGAATCTTTGCAGCGATCGGCGGCGTTGATAATTATTGTTCCCGCCTGAGTGGGAGTAGTTTTATCACCCTCGCTGCAACGTGCCCAATAACCAGTACATAGCAGGCAGCCTTTCTGGTGACAAATTATCCTAGGTGCAGTACCCTGACTGACCTGAGGGTTAGAGAGTCGCCAGAGAGCTGCGAGTTCCAAACCGGAAGTGGGATTTAAGTAAATCCCCTTCAGAAAGAACCAGGGGCAACCAACCAACCCCGGTTCATGACAAATTGGTGTGAGTGGTGGGGATGATAAAGATATCCTCCCCATGAGCCGTGACATATCGGTGGCAGCACGGTGGGACAACACCTCTATATACAGTAGATGACACAGGATCCACCATTCACAGTAGGTGATGTCACAGCTCACCTCCTCTATAATGACTGATAACACCTCTATATACAATGGATAACACAGGATCCACCATTCACAATAGGTGATGTCACGGTTCACGGGGAGGATATCTTTATCGTCCCCAATACTCACACCAATTTGTTATGACCCGGGTTGTTTGGTTGCCCCTGGTTCTTTCTGAAGGGGATTTATTTATATCCCACTACCCAGTTCCGGTTTGGAACTCGCAGCTCTCTGGCGACCGTCTAACCCTCAGGTCAGTCAGGGTACAGCACCTAGGATAATTTGTCGCCAGAAAGGCTGCCTGCTATGTACTGGCTATTGAGCACACTGCCGCGAGCGAGGGCGCTATAACTACTCCCACTCAGGTGGGAACAATAATTATCAACGCCGACAGTCGCTGCAAAAAAGTATGCTGCCACAGGATCCACCATTCACTATAGATGTCACAGCTCTCCTCTTCTTCCCTATGACCTGATCCCTAATCAGTGTTTCTTATTACATACTTAAAGGGGTTTTGACACCATAAAGGATACATTGCGTTTAACTAAGCCGAAAATGTGTAAATAAGTTTTTTTTCAATTTACAGTTATTATAAATGATGTTCCAAAAATGAACCTTTCATCTTCTGAAATAGTCCCGGTTATTCCATCTGTGAGCTTTATCCTTCCATCCCAGTATCCGATCAGCAGGCCGTGCATGTGCACTTCCTGCCATAAAAAAAGGAGAGGAGTTCCTCCACCTCCAGCATTCGCCATGTATGTGAGAGTCCTGAGCGGTGATGGCAAACGCACTCCCCACAGTCACACAGGTCTGACAGGTGGGTGAGATCAGTCTGCTTTCCCGAAACTGCATAAAGTTCTTACACCTTGTCACGAATCACTGGGGGATATCTTTATCATCCGACCCCGCTGACCCCAATATGTCTTGAACCGGGGTTGTTTGATTGCCCGAGTTCTTTTCTGAAGGGTATTTATCTATATCCCACTTCCCAGTTCCGGTTTGGAACTTGCAGCTCTCTGGCGCCCCCTTACCCTCAGATCAGACAGCGTACTTGCACCTGGGATAATTAGTCGCCAGAAAGGCTGCCTTACTATGTACTGGCTAATGGGCACACTGCAGTGAGGGCGATAAAACTACTCCCACTCAGGCGGGAACAATAATTATCAACGCCGTCCGTCTCTACCAGGTTTCCCAAAAGCGCAGGACAAATCCATTGCCACCAACTCCGATTTCTTAATTAATAACGGGTCCGGAGCCCACCCAATTGGTAGCATAATTCTCTTCAGAGGATGTGACAGTACATTATAGAGCAAAGAGAGACAAAGCTAGGATTTTATATACTTTACTCCAAAAAGGTAGGCAGTGTTTACAAAAGGGTAAAAGGATATTATAAAAGACAAGTATCGTATGTACAGATAACTACAAATAAAAAGGGATTAACGGAAGAAAATAAACTTAGTTCTCTCATATTATTTCATAGCAGACCATGTGGCTCGGGGAAGGGCGACACATCAAGATGCATTACAGATGCATCTCGCAGCTAGACCCTGGACAAAAGACTAGTGAAGACTCAGGTCTCACTCACTTATCCCTGTGCCCAAAACCCAGGCACTCGCCCTGTGGTGACCTCACTCAGAGGCTGAATACTCCCCTTTCTTAAAATTTATGAGTAGCCATGTCTACACATTTCTCGCCGTATGAACCTCGTAGAAGAACGACAGAATGATCCTGATGGTCACCACGTCATGGGGGTTCCCTTAACTATAAACACGAGGTAGATATATGACCTGCGTAAGCAGTAATGTGTTTCTCAATTTCTGCTAAGCACTGAGCTTAGAAAACGCACTAGTGGGTAGCCCTATTGTTGCACATACCAAATGTATAACTTTCATTCCTCTGTCACTAATTGGAGTCAAGTTATGCCTTACTATTAAGTTTTACATGAGCAAAAGAGCACATTAACTTATATTTTATTCAGAATAGAAATTAACCACTTCTTTCACATACTATAGCTGCCTTTCCCAGCTTAAAGCCATAAACTACTTGGTGGGGGCCTGCTGCACATTGGTATCAAGTTGCACAGAGTGTGTAGTGGAAGACAATTTCCTATGCAGCTGAAGAGGGGGGATCGGAGAGCCCACAGCATGTGTCTGCCCTAGGGCTTTGTTTCTGTATCAGCGAATGCAGTGGGGGAGAAAGGGAGGAGGTTCGAATCTGCAGCGTGGGTGTGTATGCCATGGAACCTTCTAGAACTAAACTCATAATATGGCATTTTTACATTATCGTGATACCTCCCCCCCCCCCCTTTTTTTTTGGATTACGCTACGGAGACAGGACTTCTCGGTATTCCTCCATGCGCACCTTGGCAGGTTCGCCTCGGCGGGACAACCTATCTGCATTGCCATACTCGCTGCCTTTTTGTGTTTCACGGTAAAGTTGTACTGTTGGTTCCAGACATGGATTATAGCCAGCACAGAGGGTTGTGGTCAGTCACCACAGTGAAGGTGTGACCGTACAGGTAGGGCTGCAAATGTTGCAGGGCCCAGACCATGGCCAGGCACTCCTTCTTGATAGTGGAATAGGCCACTTCCCTCGGCAGAAGCTTCTGGCTCAAGCACAATATGGGGTGCTCTTGGTTCCCCGAGTCGACCTGGCTGAGTACAACACCGAGACCAAACTCGCTGGCGTCGGTCTCCACCAGGAACGGTCGACTGCTGCTGACCGCTTATAACACAGGAGAGTTGCACAGGGCTGTTTTTCTCTTCGCCACGACAGCACCCACTGAGAGAGGGGATCCGCCCCTAGGAACAGGAAACCCTACGGAGAGATAAAAGGGGCGGTCCCCCTCGCTCCCACAGTTTGGTTTCCTGTTCCTATGGGAATCCACGGAGAAGAGGATGCCTAGCCTGGATGCCGCTTGCGCGGTTTACCTGTGAGGACGGCAAGGGCTCCAGAGCTGGAAGCAGCGTCGGGGGTCCTGGTGTCAGCTTCCCCCCTCTGCTGGCAGACGCTGTGAGGCCAGGGCTGGAGAGTGCTGGCTCACAGAAATTCATCCGGAACGTCTGCGGGGAGTTAGCGCTGTAGTTGGGGAACGCTGCGCCGTCCTCGGCGAGCGCTTATACGGCGTGGAGCCCCAGTATGCCCCCCGGAAGTATAAGCTAAAAAGCTTCCGAGGAGAGGGAGGAGACGGCGCTGGTGCCGGTGACAGCGCAGGCATATGGAATATGGCCGCGACCCGGAAGTGATTAGCACTTCCGGGTTCAACAGGAAGAAGATGGCGGCCCCCATGTGAAAAGGACGCCGGCAGTAACGCTCCGGCGTCCAATATGGATTCGGCACAGGACCCTGCGATGTCTTCTATTGAGGCCACCGCAACTACTCCTCACAGCCATACCAGCAGCAGCAGCCGCTCCAAGCGGAGCGGATCTTCTAAAAAGAGCAAGCCTCTGCAGTCTCCTCCTCGTCAGCCGGTACCTTCACAGACGCTTCACTGGGGTGAGTGTACATCTACCCTATTAAGCTGATTGCTGTCCCCTCTTCTCTAACACTCTAGGCAAAATGTACTGAAAAAACGAAACACAAACAATGTGCGATATGTCTTCAGCCCCTTCCGGATAGTTACACAAAGAAACTTTGTAAACCATGCATTGATTCCACCTTACGGGAAGAGGCCTCGGTTAAATCTGAGGACATTAGAGTGTTGATTAGAGAAGAACTACAAGCCCTGCATAGTTCGGGAAAAGAAACGCGTCCTAAGGGGACAAGAGAGTATGTTTCACCCATATCTGACCAATCTTCCGAATTAGAGAATGCAGATTCGGATATTTCTAGGGATTATGTTTCCTCGGATGAGGATCAAGATACGTGCTTCCCCACCGACAGTATAGATAACCTGGTGAAATCCGTCTGTAACACTATGGGCATCGAGGATTCTAAGACCCCTAAAACACAGCAGGACATAATGTTCGCTGGGCTGTCCGAAAGGAAAAGACCCTCCTTTCCGGTGATAGCAGCAGTAAAAAATTTAATTAAAAAAGAGTGGGAAAACCAGGGGCAGAAGGGATTACCACCATCTTCAAAGAGACGTTATCCCTTTAATGATGAGGAATTCTCGACCTGGTCAAAAGCCCCAAAAGTAGACGCAGCAGTGGCTTCCACATCTAAAAAATCCCTGCTACCTGTGGAGGATTCAGGTTCACTACAAGATCCTCTGGACCGCAAAGCCGACTCTCTCCTTAAAAGAGCGTGGGAATCTTGTGCGGGAGCCCTAAAACCGGCTGTGTCAGCTACATGCACCGCTAGGTCCATGCTAGTCTGGCTAAGTGACTTGGAAGAAGGACTTAAAAACGGTCTCTCTAGAGACAAGTTGAGAGCCTCTATACCTTTAATTAGGGGTGCTACAGCCTTCCTGGCTGACTCATCTGCTGACTCAATACGTTTAGCGGCCAAGTCGGCGGGGCTGACTAATGCAGCACGTAGAGCCCTGTGGCTTAAGGGCTGGAAAGGCGATCCCCAGACAAAATCCAAATTGTGTGGTCTTCCATGTCAGGGTGAGTACCTATTTGGTACTAAGCTGGACGAGATCCTGACTAAAGCAGGGGAGAGGAAAAAGGGCTTCCCTAATAATAATTACCTTCCATCTTATAGGAGGGCGTTCCGAAAGCCCATGTTTAACAAGAGGAAGGATTTCAAGAACCAAGATCGCTGGGCCACTAGAGACACCAGACAGAGAGGAGCACTTTTTGGGAAGCGCCCTTACAAAACTGAGGAAAAACCCCGTTAGAACAGATCTGCCTGTCGGAGGTAGATTGTCTTCCTTCTCAGATCAATGGCAGAAAATAACTTCGAACATTTGGGCAAATAGTATCATCACCTTCGGCCTAAAATTTAAATTTTCCCGAGTCCCGCCGGACTCATTTCTATTGACTTCTTTAAAAACCCAGTTACAACAGGAGGCTTTGGAGCAGGAGGTAATGAACCTTCTAGCCAAAGGGGTTTTGGTGGAAGTCCCATTTCTTCAGCAAAAAAAGGGGTTCTATTCCCCTCTATTTTTAATCCCAAAGCCAGATGGATCTTTCAGAACCATATTGAACCTTAAAAAATTGAACACCTTTTTGCAGAATCAAACCTTTAAAATGGAGTCTATCCGATCCACCATAAAACTGTTGTCTCCCCATTGTTTTATGACGGTACTCGACCTAAAAGATGCGTATTACCATCTGCCAATTTTTATAGAACATCAACAATATCTCCGCGTGGCGATTGTGTTGAATGGACGTATACGACACTTTCAGTATACAGCAATGCCCTTTGGACTATCAATAGCTCCAAGGGTATTCACTAAGTTAATGTCGGAAGTAATGTCATACCTAAGAGTAAAAGATACCCTCATAATTCCGTACCTTGATGATCTTTTAGTGGTAGGAAGTTCCCCTTCACAATGTCACCAACGATTGTGTAATATGGTCTCGTCCCTGCAGAGACTAGGGTGGTTGGTGAATTGGGAAAAGTCTAGACTTCTTCCAACTACTCGACAAACATTCTTGGGAATTATAATAGACTCCATAAGCCAAAAATGTTTCCTACCACAATCCAAGCAATTGACAATAAGAAATAAGGTACAGTCGGTAATAGATAAACCTCTAATATCTTTAAGACAAGGCATGTCCCTCCTTGGCTCCTTCACGTCATGTATCCCAGCAGTACCATGGGCCCAATTTCATTCAAGGTGTTTACAATATGCAATTTTACATGAGGAAATAAAATTACAAGGTCATCTAGAAGGTAAAATTTCCCTTTCTGAAGACGTAATTAAATCTGTATCCTGGTGGCTAGAACCAGATCACTTGGTTAGTGGGGTCCCCTGGGTAGTTAAACCTTCAAACACAATATTCACGGATGCCAGTCCTAGTGGTTGGGGAGCACATATGAGAGATCAGGTAGCCCAAGGTCTATGGTCGGTTACGGAGTCAGACGACTCATCTAATATAAGAGAGCTGAAAGCTATCCATCACGCTCTTTGTGAATTCCTTCCGCAGCTACACGGAACACATACAAGGATTCTGTCAGACAACATGACATCAGTAGCCTATATCAATCATCAAGGAGGAACAAGATCAGGAACACTCATGTCTATAGCCGAAAACATCCTAACTATAGCCGAGAAACATCTACTGTCTCTATCAGCACTACATGTCAGAGGAGTGGACAATTCAAAAGCGGACTTCCTCAGTCGCCATACCCTCCACCAAGGGGAGTGGGTTTTAAATCATCGAATCTTCAAAATGATAACCGTAAAATGGGGTTTACCAGAGGTAGATCTCTTCGCTACAAGAGACAACAGGCAATTAAAAAAGTTCGCTTCAATGTTCCAATCCGACAAACCCGATTTTCTTGATGCTCTCCAGGTACCATGGACATTTCAGAAAGCATATGCCTTTCCTCCTCTGATACTTCTACCAACAGTAATCAGGAAGATTTTTTGACACGTGGACTACAGGTCAGGTCCACTCGCTTTTGGACCGTTGAATCACCCCCCAGCTGTAACATGTCATCGATCTCCTGGTGCATAACCTGCTGCACCTCGTCGGAGATCTGATAGGGTGTTCACCGTAGTGGGGCATGATTCCCGGTGTCCACCTCGTGGACCGCTAACTCCTCCAACCGATCTGGAAGGATGAACACGGCCCGGAAGAGTTCCAGCCTGGTTCGCAGTTGCGACCGCTGGGGTTCGGTTAACAAGGCTCTTACCTCCACGTCCTCGATGGACCCACCTGCCTTGGCTTGGGTCAGCATGTCCAGGACGGGGTCTTCCTCCCCTTCTTCGGTCAGGCTGCAGACTGGTAGGACGTAGGCTTCACGTTCGTGATGAGCCTTCATCATATTGACGTGAAAGGCCTTTTGCCTACCCCGAGCGTGGTCAAGCGTGACCATGTAGGTGACCTGGTTGAGCTGTTGGTGGATGACGTACGGGCCTTCCCAGGCTGCCTGAAGCTCATCCTTTGGTACCGGGACCAGCACCCACACCTTCTGACCTACCTGGTAGGTCTGCTCCCGGGCGTTCTGGTCGTACCAGTGCTTCTGGTCAGCCTGAGCCTGCGTCATGTTGTTATGTATCAACTGCATCAAGGTCTGCATTTTGTCATGGAAGCGCATGACATACTCCACTATGGACACTTCAGAAGGCTTCGGCTCCTCTTCCCAGGTTTCCCTTACCAACCCAAGGGGTCCCTGGACTCGCCTGCTGTACAGGAGCTCGAAGGGGGAGAATCCCGTCGAGGCCTGCAGAACCTCTCGGTAAGCGAATAGCAGGTGTGGGAGGCACCGCTCCCAGTCGTGTCCTTGGGTCTGAAATAGCATGTATAGCATCTGTTTGAGGGTACCGTTGAAGCGCTCACCCAAGCCATTGGTCTGTGGGTGAAATGCACTCCATACCAGACGGTTAACCGCATTCTCTTACAGAGTGCTTCCATTAGGCAAGACATGAGTTGAGTCCCTTGATCAGTAATCACCTCCCTGAGAAATTCTCCCCGTGAAAAGATGGTCAACAGTGCATCTGCCACATTATTATTATCTATCTATATAATTGTCAACTGGCCGACCAATCAGCGAAGGGCCAAGTCTGGCCGCGAATTAGCCCCTCTACTTCCGTCCAGTCAGTGCCTCCTCCATACTCGCCTCCAGTCAGCGCCCACATAGTGTTTTAGGACTGCGTTACACAGCGGCATAACTCCGTGTAACGCAGTCCCTTAACCCTGCCATTAACCCTGCCATTAACCGTGTAAGTGTGCCCAACTTTTTACTATTAATGCTGCCTATGCAGCATCAATAGCAAAATCATATAATGTTAAAAATAATAATACTAATAAAAAAAAAACATTATTCTCACCTTCCGCCATCCGTGCCAGCCTTTCCCGGTCCTTGCGACGCTCCAGTCCCAAGAATGCATTGCAGCTGTGACCGGAGATAACGTAGCGGGCTCGAGAGACCGCTACATCATCACGTGTTATTGCCGCAATGCATTACTGGGAACAGAGCGTCGCGACGAGCATCGGTAAAGGCCTGGCCTGGATCCGGGGGCCGACGGAAGGTGAGTATATAACTATTTTTTTTTTTTATTCTTTTTTTAACAGGGATATGGTGCCCACATTGTTATATACTGCGTGGGCTGTGTTATATACTGCGTGGGCTGTGTTATATACCGTACTTCTTAAATATTCTAGAATACCCGATGCGTTAGAATCGGGCCACCATTTGGTTTATTTATAATAACTCCATGGTGCTTTACATGAGAAGGGGTTACATCAAAATACAAATATCACTTACAGTAAACAAACTAACAATTAAAGACTGATACAGAAGGGAGAGGACCCTGCCCTTGCGGGTTTACATTCTACACAATTATGAGGAAGGAGACAGTAGGCCGGGGGTTGCAGCACCTCCGCTGGTGTTGAGGTGGCCGTGTGGTCATTACAGGTTATTATTATTTATTATTATAGTGCCATTTATTCCATGGCGCTTTACATGTGAGGAGGGGTATACATAATAAAAACAAGTCCAATAATCTTGAACAATACAAGTCATAACTGGTACAGGAGGAGAGAGGACCCTGTAAGCTTCTTTGAAGAGGTGGGATTTCAGGTTCCGTTTGAAGGATCTAAATGTGGTGGATAACCGGATGTGTTGGGGCACAGAATTCCAGATGATGGGGGATATTCGGGAGAAGTCTTGGAGGCGATTGGGTGAGGAGTGAATAAGTGTGGAGGAGAGAAGGAGGTCTTGGGAGGACCGGAGATTACGTGAGGGAAGATATTGAGAGATTAGTACGGAAATATACAGAGGAGAAAAGTTATGGATGGCTTTGTATGTCAGTGTTATTAGTTTAAACTTGATACGCTGGGAAATTGTGAGCCAGTGAAGGGATTTGCAAACGGGGGAAGCAGCAGTGTAGCGAGGAGAGAGATTAATTAGCCTGGCAGCAGAGTTAAGGATGGGCTGTAGGGGTGCGAGAGTGTTAGAGGGTAGCCCACAAAGGAGGATGTTGCAGTAGTTGAGGTGGGAGATGATTAGGGCATGCACAAGCATTTTAGTAGAGTGAGGGTTGAGGAAAGGATGGATTATGGAAATATTTTTAAGCTGGAGGCGACAGGAGATGGCGAGAGCTTGGATGTGCGGTTTAAAGGACAGGGCAGAGTTCAGGGTTACTCCGAGGCAGCGGATTACCTGGACGGGAGAAAGTCTAAATTCATTTATTGTGATAGATCAGGTAGGGAAGATGTGTGAGATGGAGGAAAGATAATTTAGTTCGGTTTTGTCCACATTGAGTTTGAGGAAGCGAGAGGAGGATATGGCAGATAGACACTCTGGGATTCTGGACAGCAGAGAGTTGACATCTGGGACAGAGAGGTAGATCTGAGTGTCATCGGCATATAGATGGTACTGGAAGCCCTAGGACTTTGAGTTGTCCCAGGCTAAGGGTATAGATTGAAAAGAGAAGAGGTCCTAGGACAGAGCCTTGAGGAACGCCAACAGAGAGGGGGCGAGATAAAGAGGTTGTATGGGAGTAGGAAATGCTAAATGTGCGGTTGGTGAGGTATGAGGAGATCCTGGATAAGGCGAGGTCTTTGACACCAAAGGAAGAGAGGATCTGTAGTAGGAGGCTGTGGTCAACTTTGCCCAAGGCAGAGGACTTGTCTAGAAGGAGTAGTATAGAGAATTGTCTGTTAACTTTGGCTGTAAGTCGTTTGTAAGTTTGATCAGGGCAGTCTAAGTGGAATGGTGGGGACTGAAGCCAGATTGTAGGTTGTTGGAAGAGATTACAAGAGGTAAAGAGATCGTGAATCACGTGGAGTTTATTGCAGACGGAGTGGGCATTCCAGAGAGGGAGCAGGGTGGTGGGCGTCCGGGGCACGGATTTGAGGTGGGCAAGATATTGGGTGTTTATGTTGAGATGGGAGCGATAGAAGGGGGTAGTAATGGGAGGTATGAGCTGTGGGGGTCCAGGATTGGGAGATAAGTCGCCAGCAGTGAGGAGAAGCAGAGAGAGGCAGAGCAGGTGGGAGGAGAGTGGGCGGCTTGTTTTGTGTATTATTAGGAGAGATCTGAGGTTGAGGAGCCGGTCAGCAGAGGAGGTCAGATGGGGAAGCAGGAGGGAAGGAGAGATTATTACTTGGTTAGAGGGTGCTGGGGTTTGGGGATAACGAAGGAGAGTGAGGAGTAAAGGAGCCAAAACTGTTAGTGTATGTCAGCATGATGAGTAAATGTGGTGGAAAGGGAAAGAAATTTAGTACATTTATTAACAGTGGTTAGTCGTACCTTCTGGCTCATTTCTGGCATATTTCTGCTGTCATCTTTGCTGCTTTCCTTTCAGAGCCATCCTTCTAGAGACAGACCACACTGCTGACATACGCTCTTAACAGTTTTGGCTCCTTTACTCCCAGCATAGCCATGGTTGCCAAATAAAAGATAGGACAGAAAAACGAAGAGAAGGGTAGGGGGTAATCTCTATACACACACCTTTGTCTCAGGACTAGTAAACACGGAGTTCGTTCTCCAAAACTTTTTTGCGCAAAGTCTTCGCTAGAACTGAGCAAGGTTTTAGTGCGGGGAATGATTGCTCAAACTCGATCGCTAATACTTTATTATTCCACCGCTCTGTCACCAATATGTCACGAAACTCAGGGGGATAACTTTATCATCCCCCCAATATGTCATGAACTGGGGTTGTTTGGTTGCCCCAGTTCTTTACTGAAGGGGATTTATCTATATTCCACTTCCCAGTTCCGGTTGGAAACTTGCAGCTCTCTGGCGCCCTCCTCACCCTCAGGTCAGGCAGGGTACTGCACCTAGGATAATTAGTCACCAGAAAGGCTGCCTTACTATGTGCTGGCTAATGGGCACACTGCAGTGAGGGCTATAAAACTACTCCCACTCAGGCAGGAACAATAATTATCAACGCTGTCCATCGCTACTAGGTTTCCCTAAAGCGCAGGACAAATCCGCTGCCCCAGCTCCGATTTTTTTAATTAATAACTGGTCCGGGGCCCACCCAATTGGTAGCATAATTCTCTTCCGAGGATGTGACAGTACGTTATAGAGCAAGGAGAAACGAAGCTAGTAATTTTATATATTTTTCTCCAAAAAGGTAGGCAGTGTTTACAAAAGGGTAAAAGTATATTATAAAAGAAAAGTATCATATGTACAGACAATTACAAATAATAAGGGATTAACGGAAGAAAATAGTCTTACAGTTCACTCATATCATTTCATAGCAGACCATGTGGCTCAGGGGAAGGGCGACACTCACTTATCCCTGTGCCCAAAACCCAGGCACTCCCCGTGGTGACCTCACTCAGGGGCTGAATACTCCCCTTTCTTAAAATTATGAAAAGCCATCTCTACACATTTCTCGCCGTATGAACCTCGTAGAAGAACGACACAATGATCATGATGCTCACTATAACTATAAACACGAGGTAGATATTTGACCCGCTTAAGCAGTTATGCGTTTCTCAATTTCTGCTAAGCGCTGATCTTAGAAAATGCACTGGTGGGTAGCCCTATTGTTACACATACCAAATGTATAACTTTCATTCCTCTGTAGTGGAAGTCAGTTTCCTATGCAGCTGAAGAGGGGGGATCGGAGAGCCCACAGCGTGTGTCTGCCATAGGGCTTTGTTTTTGTATTAGCGAATGCAGTGGGGGGAGTTCGAATCTGCAGTGTGTGTGTGTCATGGAACCTTCTAGAACTAAACTCATAATATGGCATTTTTACATTATTGTGACACACCTATTAAAGGGAGACCCATTGTGTCTGGAATTAATAGTGTTGGACACAATGTAGAAGTCTGTCTAGATTACATCGTTAGACCCTTTGTGATTATCTTACCCCCATACATCAGGGACACAAAGGATTTTCTACGTAGCCTGGAATGAATTTCTATTGAACAGGACATTTTGATGGCTTGCATTGACATTGCAGTCTTGTATTCCTCAATCCTCCATAATAAAGGCATAGAGGGTGTTGAATACTTTCTCTCAGCAAGGGGTTGTCAATACTTATAACATAATAATCTTGTGCTAACCCTCCTTGAATTTGTTCTGGCCAATGTGCTTTTCACCTCTTCTGGGAATATCCACCCCCAGCTCTGGGCCGCTGCCATGGGCAGTCCCTGCGCACCAAGTTACACGAACCTGTTCCTTAGCTGGTTGGAGGATACTGTGGTTTTTCCTGAAACCATGTCTTCATTTACCATACTCATGGATTTGTGGGTTAGATTTGTCAAGGATGTGTAAGTCTGATGATCTCCGAGAGGGATTTTTGACAAGGAGCCACCCTGACCTGGTGTTGAGGGAGTCCTTCCATCATTCACTAAGACAGAGCGAGAGGGACTTCTGGTGTCTCAGGACAAATCGGTAATCAAAGACCAATCCATTTGTCTCATCTAACCACTGGTTAGGGAGATCCTCCGTAAACTCTGGAAAATACTCAGGATGGATGAGGACATTTGTAAAATATCGGTAACTTCCCCCATGATCACTTACCGCAAGACTCGGTCCGCTGGTGACACCTGGCTACCAACGAAACTTGGGCGATCTTACAAATGTGGCATCTGTGTGACACTTGAGTCGATCCAAGCAGGAAACATTTTCCGTAATGATAGTACTGGTGAAGAGCTCCATATTGGAGAATTAATTGCAAAATGAAGGGCATCATCTATAAGGCTATCTGCTTGTGGCAAATTGGTTGCAGAGTTCAGGAGACAAGCGGAGGAGCAAACGTGGCACATCTCCAGCTACACACATCAATTGTCACCATCAGGGTAACATCAGTTCTTACCTTTTTTGGGGACTGACAGGATTAAACTACTCCATAGGCGGGGTAACTTCAATAAAGTGTTGTTACAAAGGGAATCCAGATTGACATGCCACCCCAGGGTCTCAATAGACTGCTTAATTTCAGCAGTTTTTTTGTAAAAGTCTATTTATTTTCCCAGCAGTGCCACAATCGGGTACTGCCCTTCTTAGGTCAGGAGGTATACACGGGGCACGACGGAGTTATATAGGACCCATCCCTCTCTGGTTCCTGCCATCCACCTTGGCAGGATATGTTTCATTATGGCACATTGGTCAGGTTGAGTCTTTGTATACGAGAGTGCTGGTTGTTTGAGCACTTGCACTCATCACAGGTACAGTAGTGTGGTCCTTGTGTGTCTCTTATTCTAGGTCCTTTTAATATTATCACATTTTATTGCAATTCTATATCTGTCTCCTTGCTGATTAGCCATACAACACAATAGATAAGTGAGGTCGTACACAGTAGACGGCTGCTGACCGAGTTGTTTGGCCGACTCTGAGAGCCGTTACCAGGCATCACCGGCGGCTTCTATCCCGGATATAAAACAATCGGCAACCTGAAATTGGGCACGCTGGATCCATGTTTTCCCCCGACGATAAATTGTCCACAGTCTCCATTTCCATTAGACAATCAGCAGAGCCTGTCAGTATCGTGGGTTTCTGCCAACGTTATCAAGGGGCTTTAGACAGCAGGTTTCGTTTACAGAAACTGACCAACCGGTGGCATTAATCGACAACCGATCAGTGAATATTTGCTGATCAGTAGTTCTTTAGTAGCCAATCTATACGGATAGACTGCACGTGACAATCTGGCGGTTTCACATTAGCGTTTTTTTGCTCAGCGTAGGCCTGCGTACTGTCCGCATGCGTCTCGCATACCTATCTTAAACATTGTGTGCGCAGGAACATGCGTTGGAATCAGTTTGTATGCGGATGCGTCCCCGTGCATAATTTCACTGTGTCCAGCGAACTCAACATGTTGCATTTTTTGAGGCGTCAAATATGCTCAGGCATACACATGCGGATGAATGCGTCAAAGCAACGCATTACTGTATATGGGAACGCATTGGTACACAAGGACATGCGCATGTATGCGTTCGATGCGCATGCGTACTTCAGACTGAACATGTCCAGGAACTGGTGTCAGCCACCCCAGAAACCAAGCTGTATAAAAAGGGGGTGAGACGCTGTAATGTCAGTACTCTCAAGACTCTCGAAGTGATCACAACACTCTGGATTTCACCTGAAGACTCTGGATATGAGTATACACTGTGTTCCAAATTATTATGCAAATAATATTTCCTCCTATTTTCTCTACATTACATATCTGAACTGCAGTCATTGTTATTTTCCAGTCATCTACTATTCTAGTATAATTGCAATGTTTTGGAACAAACTGCCTATGAAAACAGAATCTTTAAAAAAAAAATAAACACTCAAAGTGCATGTTCCAAATTATTATGCACAGAAGAGTTTTCAACCTTTTTTTTTTATTTTGAACAAAAAAATGGTGAATTGTGAAGTTATAAGCATTATCAGCTTATTACAAAATGAAATCCGTTTTCAAGTGAAAACTTTATTCTAGGTGACGTTACATTTGCACATAGGACCTCTTGTTCGAAAGAAGCTTCTGAACTCTCTCGTCCATTGAATTTGTCAGTTTTTGGATGGTTTCTGCTTCAATTGTTTTGCATGTGGACAGAATCCCCTCCCAGAGCTGTTGCTTAGATGTGAGCTGCCTCCCGCCATCATAGACACTCCTTTTGATGATGCTCCAGAGGTTCTCAATGGGGTTGAGGTCGGGGAAGATGGTGGCCACACCATAAGTTTGTCCTCTTTTATGCCCATAGCAGCCAGAGATGCAGATGTGTTTTTTGCAGCATGAGACGGTGCATTATCATGCATGAAAATGATCTTGCTGCGGAAAGCACGGTTCTTCCTCTTGAACCATGGCAGGAAGTGTTGTTTTAGAAACTCCACATAGATTATGGAGTTCATCTTTACCCCTTCAGGGATCATAAAGGGGCAGACAATCTCTCTCCCCATGATTCCAGCCCAAAACATTACTCCACCTCCTCCTTGTTGGCGCCTTAGCCGTGTTTTCATGGCGTGTCCATCAACCAGCCATCCTCCACTCCATCCATCTGGACCATCGAGCGTTGCACGGCACTCATCGGTGAACAAAACAGTTTGGAAGTCAGTCTTCATGTATCGTTTGGCCCACTGGAGCCGTTTCCGCTAGTGTGCAGTGGATAGAGGTGGTCGGCAGGATGGCTTACGCACAGCTGCAAACCTCTGAAGGACCCTGCATCTTGTTGTTCTGGGGACGTTGGAGCCACCAGCAGCTTCAAAAACTTGTCTGCTGCTATGACAAGGCATTTTTGCAGCTGC
The DNA here is from genome assembly GCF_051348905.1 of Ranitomeya variabilis. NCBI lineage: Eukaryota > Metazoa > Chordata > Amphibia > Anura > Dendrobatidae > Ranitomeya > Ranitomeya variabilis. The sequence continues at coordinate 17,286,418 of NC_135232.1, forward strand.
TCTTTTAACCTTACGCAATTGCCTGTTGGAAAGAGTCCTCAATTTTTCCTTATCAGCACGCACACGTGTGTGCTGGGAATCAGCTGCATACTTCTTGATTGTGCGATGATCACCATGAAGTGTCTTGGCAATGTTGATTGTAGTCATGCCTTGACCTAAATACTCCACAAATTGTTGCTTCTCAGCAGCCGACACATCCTTTTTCTTTCCCATTTTGGCCAAAAATGTAGGCTGCTTAATAATGTGGAACAGCCTTCTTAAGTAGTCTTGCCTTTATTTGGACACACCGGCCAAACTAATGTGCACAGGTCTCTGCAATTGCTTTCAGTGATATAAAGAGCCCTGACACACATCACCGTCAATGAGTTTAAAAATTCTAACCTGATCACTCCTAAACTCTCTGTGCATAATAATTTGGAACACAGTGTAGAAGCTATGAAAATGTCTGTCTGTCTCTCCCACTGCAGTCTGTACTCTGTCTCTGTGTTTGTCATATTATGCAGTGTGTACTCTGTCTCTCTTGCAGCTTTCCATTCCAACATGTCCTCGACTGAAGACCTGGGCGCTCCCCAGAGTGGACAAGACACCAATGAAGTGAGTACATTTGCTATACCGATTTGTATGTGTAGTGGAATATGTATATGTATGACTGTATAACCAACCGTAAATTAACATCTGTCTTAGGCTAGGTTCACATTGCGCTAGGTGAGTCCCTCTAACGGACACGTTTTTAAGTACTGAAAACGCAATATAACGCACATACTAACGCGCCCATAGACTTGCATTGTCTGACGCATCGTGACGCATGCCAAAATTGGCATGCGTTTGTCACATAACGTTTTTTTCTGACGGACCTTGGAACGCGGCTTGCAGCGTTTTCGGGTCCGGCCAAGCTAACGCAATACTAGCGGAAGCGTTAATTCTGCCATTGATGGCTATGGCAAACGCAGCCAGACGCAAATCGTGAAAAATTTCCAAATAGAACCATACGTTTTAATAGCGTTTGAGGGTGGTCCATGTGGTCATGTGACAGGAAACATGATTTCGGCCATTAATGTCCCTAGCACACATTTTTCCTGAGGCCTGCTGCACGTGAGAGAGAAAGTGTCTTGCAACAGATCACAGGAAATGTAAGTACATCTGTATATATATATATCTCTGTATACATCATGGGAGTCTGTATTGTCCGGATGTGTGTGTACTTAAAATGTATTGCTTTGTTGCAGATGTCGGATAGTGAGGGAAGCAGCAGCAGCATGTCTGCGTTTTTTTCTTCGCAATCGGTAGGCTTGCACTTTAAAGAAATGCTAAAAGTTGTGTGAAACTCCAGTGTATTGAGCTAAGCACGTGTATAATCATGTTTTTATTGCAAATAGGAGTCTTCGGAGCCCGAGGCTGCTAGGCCCCCCCAAAAAAAACAGGCAAAACCCACAAAGGTACATGGCACACATTTTTAGTTTTGCAAACATAAATTTATTGATCCAAGAAATGTAATTTTATTTTTTTCCATTTACATACACAATAGGTTGTGGCACACGAAGGACACAAGAGAAAGAAGGTTCCTCGCCGTCTGTCGTCTCCAAAACTGCCAGTGGTAAATATAAAACTAGAAATTTTCTATCCAATATTTATCTACAATCTATTCACTTTCTATCTACTATATCTATAAACTATTTATCAACTATCTCTATCTCTCTATCTATATATCTATGTATCTATCTATTTACGTTCTATCTACTACTATATCTATAAACTATCTATCCACTATCTATCTCGCTCTATCTATGTATCTATCTATCTATCTATGTATCTATCTGTCTACCAATAAAGTGAAATTGAACCTTTCAACATAACGTTTTGTGTTTACACAGTCCAAGTCAGCGAGCCAAAAAAAAAAGGATTGTGGTTGACGTTTTGTTGGTTAATTATTTTTTTGGCACCCAATTTCGTGTGTGTTTTTTTTACATCCCTATGGGATATCATATGTTAAACATGTCTAACAACAGTTTTTTCATACAAATTCCGAAACTTTAGTAAACTGTTTAAAATTTAAGATTCTTGTATGACTTGCACTACATAATAAAACATGAATGTAACTTTTTACAAGACATAAGGTTGTGGGAAATAAAACAAACAACAAAAACCCCTCACATTTCAGCAAAACATCAGGACTCAACTTCAGACTTAAATAATTTTCACACGTGTCTGTCTTGCCATGGAACATGGCCTTCATGTGTGAAGTACTGTGCAAATTGATCACGAATCCTCATTATTTGAGCTGTTGACCAAACAGCAGTCGATTCAATGCTAATGAGGTTCGACTCACATTCATCGGGGTCAACCACCTGGGGTTCATGTCTGGCAACAAAATTATGCAGACAGATGCATGCCTTCACAACACGGTCCACATTTTCTGGTTGCAGTTGCATGCAAGTTAGTAAAATTCACCATTTCAATGTCAAAATCCCAAAGGCACACTCCACATAACGTCTTGCCCGGCTCAAGCGATAATTAAAAATGCGCCTGGTGGAGTTCAGACTGCGGCTTGAGTACGGCTTTAGGAGATTTTGTCCAAGTTGGAACGCCTCATCACCAACTAAAACAAAGGGCAAACTTGGTTCTTCTGTCCCCGGCAGAGGTCGTGATGAGGGTATGTTAAAATTGTTGCTGTACAAACATCTCCCCATGTTGGAGTCTCTGAAGACTCTGGAATCGTTTGTCCGGCCATACGCACCAATATCCACAGCTACAAAACGGTATCTTGCATCCGCAATAGCCATCAATATAATAGAAAAGTATTTCTTATAGTTATAGTATAGTAGAGGGATCCACTATGCGCTGGTTTCTGAATCCTAATGTGCTTGTCTTCCACGGCACCAATACAATTGGGGAAATTAGCCACATCCTCAAACTGTTGGGAAATCGCTAGCCACACATCTGATGTCGGGGTTGGTAGCACAAGTGGTTGCAAGTCGTTCCAAATGGCATCACAAGTTTCCCGAACCAGTTGGCAAATTGTTGACTTCCCCAGTCTAAATTGGTAATGCAGTGACGCAAAAGATTCTCCGGTAGCCAGATATCTGTCGGCATTCAAAAAGAAAAAAAAAAAATGAAAAATTGTTTAGGATTTTAAAGGACAACTAAAAGGCTACATAAATAGAATATACAATTGCCTTAAATGAACATGATTATGCCCCAAGATACCTACATCTAGTTTTTGTCAATAGAATGATAAAAAAATTTATAATTACCTCACAGTCACTACTAAACGTTCCTCCGCACAGATGCTTTCACGGAAAGTGCTGCGATGATGATGTATCTCATCCTTCACATGTGAGAGCAGAACATCAAAGGTCTCAATGGACATCCGTAGATAGCGTTGGAATTTGGAGGGATGATCCCAAAACTGAACATACAGGGTGTGAAAGGCACCATATGTATTCCGCAAGAAATTCACTTTGTGGATCCAATATCTCCTTTGCGAACTACGCTTTCTCTGCCGAAGTCGCAACCGCATCAAGCGAAATCGAACGAGCTCAGACACAAACATCTTGTTAACAGAAGTTCACTCAATGCTTTCAAAATGGAGAATGAGTCTACACCCACACCCCGACGATGACAAAAGGAGAAAAAAAAAAAAAAGCTTTATTGACAGTGACAAACGCAGACAAACGGATACTTCGCGAACGGACATCCAAATGAGAAAAACGCGGTCACGTGCGTTAACGCAAGCGTTAATATGATGCCGATTTTTCGAAATCGGATCCTTTTCTGTACATGCGTTTAACGGATCCGTTTAACGCCATGTACTTGACGCAATGTGAACCTAGCCTTAGGGTACTGTCACACAGTCACACTTTGATCGCTACGACGGTACGATTCGTGACGTTCTAGCGATATCGTTACGATATCGCAGTGTCTGACACGCAGCAGCGATCAGGGATCCTGCTGAGAATCGTACGTCGTAGCAGATCGTATGGAACTTTCTTTCGTCGCTTGATCACCCGCTGACATCGCTGGATCGTTGTGTGTGACAGCGATCCAGCGATGTGTTCGCTTGTAACCAGGGTAAACATCGGGTAACTAAGCGCAGGGCCGCGCTTAGTAACCCGATGTTTACCCTGGTTACCAGCGTAAACGTAAAAAAAACAAACAGTACATACTTACATTCCGGTGTCTGTCCCCGGCGTCTCAGCTTCTCTCCACTGTGTGAGCGTCTGCCAGCCGGAAAGCAAGCACAGCGGTGACGTCTGACGTCACCGCTGTGCTTTCCGGCTATGGCGCTTACACAGTGGAGAGAAGCAGAACGCCGGGGACAGACACCGGAATGTAAGTATGCACTGTTTGTTTTTTTTACGTTTACGCTGGTAACCAGGGTAAACATCGGGTTACTAAGCGCGGCCCTGCGCTTAGTTACCCGATGTTTACCCTGGTTACCGGGGACTTCGGCATCGCTCCAGCGCCGTGATTGCAACGTGTGACCGCAGTCTACGACGCTGGAGCGATAATCATACGATCGCTGCGACGTCACGGATCGTGCCGTCGTAGCGATTAAAATGGTACTGTGTGACAGTACCCTTAGACTGCAGCTCTCACAAAGGTCATGACCTATGTTATCCTGAGCAGGCAGTCTCCAGTCACCCCAGGGGGGATTTCCAGAACACACACAGAATTGTAAACACTTCACACCTCCTAGTGCCTTTCATGGGAAGATGCCAAATTGCAGCCTGTCTCTGAGTAAGGTTATGTGCACATGTAAACCAACAACCAAATTATAATGTTGCGGAATCCTAGAACAAGAGCTAACCTAACCAAAACAAGAATTCCTAAAATATAACCTTTATTTAGGCAATTAAAAATTGACTTTATTTTTACATAGTTTTAAAATTGCAGGTATGAAATGTACCTAAACCACCCTGTATAGTGGACTAGTGGACCCTGCCTAGCTGTGGAGGTAGGCACCCTACTTTGCCTCGGTTGGCGCCCCCACTCGTCGCCGGCTGGCCCTGTTTTGTCCCTAGGGCTCCCTAATATACAGGAACCCTAATATGCTCTACCACTGATGCCTATAGTTTCCCCTACCTAACTGTGGAGGTAGGCACCCTAAGTTGATTCGGTAGGCGCCCCCACTCAGCGGTGGCTGACCCTAAGGTCCCTTACTGACCCTGTTGTCAGGAAAGATAAAAGATTTGTGTCCCAATATAACACTAGACCCCGTGAAGAAAAAAGAAGCAAAAAGATAAAGAAAAAATGTATATATATTCAAAAAAAATTAGCAAAAATAAACCAAAAATTACATTTCAAACTTCCATAAGCTTGAGAGATGATTCATACTAGGTACTGGTTGGATAAGTGGTTGTTTTTATATCCCATGGGAGATAGCGGATGATAAAGGTATAGCAATGTACCTTTATCTAGGTGACACTGCACCTCTCACTACCATGTAGAAGAAAAAACAAAACAAAATACACAAATTATATATTTAGAAAAAATTAGCAAAAATAAACCAAAATTTTAAAACTATGTAAAAATAAAGTCAATTTTTAATTGCCTAAATAAAGGTTATATTTTAGGAATTCTTGTTTTGGTTAGGTTAGCTCTTATGTGCACATGTATTCTTGGCCACTGTGGATTTTTCCGCAGCAGATTTGATAAATCTGCAGGGCAAAAACGCTGCTTTTTTGCTGCAGATTTACTGCGGTTTTCCATAGGGGCAGCTGTAAAACCACTGCGGAATCCGCAGAAAGAAGTGACATGCTGCGGAATGTAAACCGCTGCGTTTCCACGTGTTTTTTTTCCGCAGCATGTGCACAGCGTTTTTTGTTTCCGATAGGTTTACATCGAACTGTAAACGCATGGGAAACTGCTGCGGATCCGCAGCAAAATCTGAATCGTGTGCACATACCCTAAAAAAGATTACAAGAAGAGTGTTCGGGGAAAAATAATGTATTCATTGGTAAAATAGCCAGGATCCAGTCACAAACCAAGAATTAGAATATTAACCTGAGAGGCTGGTCTAGAAATCTGACGCCCAGGTTGACTCGATCAGTTAGGCCTTTACACATAGAAGCACGTTCACAAATTGAGAGGCAGCCAAGCTGATGTGAGCCATTCCATATTCATCCCCCCCTCAGGGAGCAGAATGCCGGACTGCAAAGTTTAGGTATTTCTGTAAGTTTTCTCCCTTTATTTTTATAACTGTTTTGCATATTTGTATGTCACTTTTCATTTCCATATTTTTACATCTTTTATTGTAAGCACTGTACCTTTTCTATTTTATCTTAAAATTTGTATACGTTTGAACCTTGTATGCTCTAAAGAATCCATAGCCTTAGAGTGTGTGATCCTGCTGATTGGCAGACAGAAGTAGTAATATTTCCAGGACTCCTCGTCGGGGAGTGGTGGCAGTGTGTATGAGCGGGGTGCGTGGACTGTCGGGGGTGATTTATGCTCCCATTGCAGCATAGGACAGAGGTTGAATGCTGGACTGAGAGAGGAGATAGATTAATCCTTGCAGGCGCAATCCCCAGTCACGTGCTGAGAAACCGGTACATAACAAATTGGTGGCAGAGCGGTGGGATAGAATTACTGCTATTAGAGCATTAGTGCATGGTTTAAGCAATTATTCCCTGTATTAAAGAATTGGTATCCTTGCGAGGAGTGCACCAGTTATAATAATCTTTATTATTATCGCCAGTTCTGCAAGGTTCAGCTCAGTGCTTACTTAGACATACTTGCAAACAGTTTCCCTTCCCCATTTTTCTTTTCTATCTTTTATTTGGCAAAGGCTGTTCATTGATATGGCAGCCCAGTACAAGAAGCAGAGCAAAGAGGCTCTGACCGAGCTCTGTGAGCAGAGAGGAATAGAGACGGCCGACAGATCCAGGGAACTGCTGGTACGTGCCTTGGTCGAGCAGGACATAGAGCAAAATACTGAAGCATCTGGGCAAGGAGAGGCCAGCTCAGAGAGACCCAGCAATGCCAGCTCTTGCACCGGTGATACCTTCTGGAGACGCTGGTGCTGAATCAATGAACTCTACAAATGGCCTTACAAAAGCTGGGAACAAGTGATCCCAATATGCGCCTGCAGCTTATTCTACAGTACCGACAGGCTGAGAGAGAGGTAGCAGAACGCCTGGCTGATGCTGCAGAACGCCAGGCTGAGAGAGAGGCTGCAGAACGCTGGGAGGAGAGCTTTCAAGCTTCAGATGGCTCAAATAGAAAGGAGTAACATCCTGCAGCTAACCCCCTCCCAGGAAATAAATCCGAGGAGACCACGTCTGGAAAACTTCCCTATGATATAGAAGGATATGGACTTGGATACTTTTCTTTGGGGGTTTGAAAAAAACTGCAGGCAAAATAATCTACCCCATGAGCAGTGGGCGCAGTATCTAACCCCAGTGTTGAGAGCCAAAGCCCTGGACGTTTTTGCTGGCCTCCCACCAGACCTAGATAAAACTATGATGCCATAAAAGAGGCCCTGATCAGGAAATGCAACCTAACCCCAGAAGTGTATCGGAGAAAGTTCCGGAACCTACAATTTGGATCAACGGACAGCTATGCGGATGTTGTGAGCACCTTGAGGACCACTGGCCACCAATGGATCAGGGGACTTTCTGTTAAAAGTTTTGAGGACTTAATGGATCTTATGGTCAAGGATCAATTTCTTCACATATGCCCCATGGATGTACAACAATTTGTGTGTGATCGGGAGCCACAAACTGTGGATCAGGCTACAAAGATTGCTCACTGTTATGTGGCTAACAGGATTCCTGAGGTGCGGAAGCCATTGGGTGCCAGCCGATCACCAGTGCTGTTCAAGCCCACCTCCTATGGGATACCAGGGTATAGACATTCTTTAGGCGATGCACGCCGATGCTTCTCCTGCAACAAAGTGGGACATGTTAGCGCTGTCTGCCCTGATAGGGAGAAACGCCCAACTACAACCACAAAGCCATCTGTGTCTCCACTGTCTGTCCTCTTTATGGCCGGCTCTGATGTGAGGGCTAATGAGAACTGTCAATCTGTCACTGTTGGCAATAAAGTCACCATTGGTCTCAAAGACATCGGGGCAGAGGTGACTCTGGTGCGTCCAACAATCAGTGGCGTATCCGGGGGGGCAGCCGGGGCGTGTGCCCCGGGCACAGGCGACAAGGGGGCGCCAGCGGGCCGCCTGATGATGCGGCGGTCCAAGGAGGCTCCTCGTCCTGTACTGAGCGGTCACATGGTACCGCTCATTACAGTAATGAATATGCGGCTCCACCTACCATAGCGGTGGAGCCGTATATTCATTACTGTAATGAGCGGTAACTGTGACCACTCAGTACAGGAAGAAGCTGCCGGGGAAGCAGGGACTGCACAGCGCCAGGAGCAGGTGAGTGTAACGGGGAGGGGGAGCGCTGCGCGATATTCACCTGCTCCTCGTTTCGGCTTCAGCAGTGACGCTGAGGTCAGAGGGCGCGGTGACGTAGTTAGTGCGCGTCCTCTGCCTGAACGTCAGTGCAGACGATGGAGCGGCGGCTGGAACGAGGAGCAGGTGAATATTGAAAGTGCGAGGGGCCTGAGCGACAGAGAGGTGAGTAAGTGATTTTTTTTTTTTAATTTTTTCGCAGCAACAGCAAATGGGGCAAGTGTCTGAATGGGGCATCGGAGGCTACGTTCACATTTGCGGTGTGCGCCGCAGCGTCGCCGCCGCAACGCACAGCGCAAATGTGAACACATGCACAACGCAGCTTTTTGCGCCGCATGCGTCCTTTTTTTCATTGATTTTGGACGCAGCAAAAATGCAACTTGCTGCGTCCTCCGCGACCCGACGCGGGCGCCGCAGGGACGCATGCGGCGCAAAAAGCAAGTGCACCGCATGTCCATGCGCCCCCATGTTAAATATAGGGGCGCATGATGCATGCGGCGCCGCTGCGGCGCCCGCCGCTGCGGCGGGCGCCGCTAATGTGAACGTAGCCTTATGGGGCCATAACGTTTGTGCAGCACTATAATGGGGCAAGTGTCTGTATAGAGCATCTTATGGGGCCATAACGTTTGTGCAGTACTATATGGGGCAAGTGTCTGTATGGAGCATCTTATGGGGCCATAACGTTTGTGCAGCACTATATGGGGCAAGTGTCTGTATGGAGCATCTTATGGGGCCATAACGTTTGTGCAGTACTATATGGGGCAAGTGTCTGTATGGAGCATCTTATGGGGCCATAACGTTTGTGCAGCATTATATGGGGCAAGTGTCTGTATGGAGCATCTTATGGGGCCATATTCAACGTTTCTGCAGCACTATATGGCGCAAATATCTTTATGGAGCATCTTATCGAGCCATTATTAACCTTTATGCAGGATTATATGGGGCTCCTGATTCAATATGGATATTCAAAAACACTTAACCTACCGATGTCTCATTTAATTTTACTTTTATTGGTACCTATTTTAACATTATGGGGATTCAGGAATGTACCTTGGCTTGGTCATACAATTTCAATAGTTAAGGTTCAAATGGGATAGGTTTGGGGGGGGGGGGGGGGGGGTGCCAAACTGATCCTTTGCCCCGGGTGCTGGAAAGGCTAGATACACCTCTGCTTTCACCACCTCATCCATTATCAGTCTTCAGGTTAATAGTGGTCAACAGAACTCGCCATTTGGATGTGAGAATGCCAAAAGCGCACTCCATCATTCTTCGCGCTCGTGTTAAGCGGTAATTAAACACTTTTCGTTGGCGCCAAGCCACCACTTGCGTATAGCTTCAGCAGGCGAGAGTTGGAAGGCTTCATCTCCAACACATTGAAAAGGCATTGGTGGCCCCGATGTTTCAGGCAGCGGTCTAGGTGGTGGAAATTGGAAGGTGTTTCCATATAAATGATGCCCCTTTGCAGACAATTTAATCCCTTCGTGCCGTACTAGTATTGCGCTGCGGGCACTGCAATTGTGCCAGCCGCAGTACTACTACGGCGCACCGATCACCGCGGTCTCGCGCTGAGCGCCGCGGTGATCGGGTGCGGGTGTCAGCTGTATATGACAGCTGACACCCCACAGCAATGCCCACGATCGGCGCTAGCGCCGATCGCGGGCATTTAACCCCTCTGATGCCGCTGTCAGTAGTGACAGCGGCACAGAGGGGGATCGTGCAGGGACGGGGGCTCCCTGCGCTGTCCCACCGGAGTGATGCGATCGCGTCGCTCCGGTGATCCGGAAGGATTCCCCGGATCCAAGATGGCCGCGGGACTCCTTCCGGGTCATGAAGTGACGTGGCTAGCTGGCGCCTGCTAAGAGCAGGTGCCGGAAAGCCTCCTGCACTGCATGTCAGATCACTGATCTGACAGTGCTATGCACAGTGTCAGATCAGCGATCTGATCTAATATAGTGATGTCCCACCCTGGGACAATAAAAAGTAAAAAAAAAAAAATCCCAAATAAAGGAAAAAAAAAAAAATTCCCAATAAATCCATTTATTTATGTAAATAAAAAAAAAAACAATAAAAGTACACATATTTGGTATCGCCGCATCCGTAACGACCCGCTCTATAAAACTATCCCACTAGTTAACCCCTTCAGTAAACACCTAAAAAAAACAAAAAAAAAACCACAAGGCAAAAAACAACGCTTTATTATCATACAGGCGAACAAAAAGTGGAATAACACGCGATCAAAAAGACGGATATAAATAAACATGGTACCACTGAAAAGGTCATCTTGTCCCGCAAAAAAAAGCCGCCATACAGCATCATCAGCAGAAAAATAAAAGTTATACCTCTCAGAATAAAGCGATGCAAAAACAATTATTTTTTATATAAAATAGTTTTTGTGTAAAAGCGCCAAAACATAAAAAAATTATATAAATGAGATATCGCTGTAATCGTACTGACCTGAAGAATAAAACTGCTTTATCAATTTTACCACACGTGGAACGGTATAAACGCCCCCCTAAAAGAATTTCAGGAATTACTGGTTTTTGGTCATTCCGCCTCCCAAAAATCGGAATAAAAAGCGATCAAAAAATGTCATGTGCCCGAAAATGGTACCAATAACAACATCAACTCGTCCCGCAAAAAACAAGAACTCACATGACTCTGTGGGCCAAAATATGGATAAATTATAGCTTTCAAAATGTGGTGATACAAAAACCTATTTTTTGCAATAAAAAGAGTCTTTTAGTGTGTGACGGCTGCCAATCATAAAAATCCGCCAAAAAAAAGCTATAAAAGTAAATCAAACCCCCCTTCATCTCCCCCTTAGTTAGGGAAAAATAATAAAATTTTAAAACATGTATTTATTTCCATTTTCCAGTTAGGGTTAGGGTTGGGGTTAGGGTTAGAGTTAGGGTTTCAGTTAGAATTGGGGGGTTTCCACTGTTTAGGCACATCAGGGGCTCTCCAAACGCGACATGGCATCCGATCTCAATTCCAGCCAATTCTGCGTTGAAAAACTAAAACGGCGCTCATTCCCTTCCGAGTTCTCCCGTGCGCCCAAACAGTGGTTCCCCCCACATATGGGGTATCAGCGTTCTTAGGATAAATTGGACAACAACTTTTGGTGTCCAATTTGTCCTGTTACCCTTGGGAAAATAAAAAATTTTGGGGCTAAAATATCATTTTCGTGGAAAAAAAAAAAATTTTATTTTCACGGCTCTGCGTTCTAAACTGTAGTGAAACACTTGTTGGTTCAAATTTCTCACAACACATCTAGATAAGTTCCTTGGAGGGTCTAGTTTCCAATATGGTGTCACTTGTGGGGGGTTTCTACTGTTTAGGTACATCAGGGGCTCTGCAAATGCAATGTGACGCCTGCAGATCAATCCATCTAAGTCTGCATTCCAAACGGCGCTCCTTCCCTTCCGAGCTCTGCCATGCGCACAAACAGTGGTTTATCCCCATATATGGGGTATCAGCGTACTCAGGACAAATTGTACAACAACTTTTGGGGTCCAATTTATCCTGTTACCCTTGGGAAAATAAAAAATTTGGGGAGAAAAGATCATTTTTTGTGGAAAAAAAAAATAATTTTTTTTTTACGGCTCTACATTATAAACTTCTGTGAAGCACTTGGAGGTTCAAAGTGTTCACCACACATCTAGATTAGTTCCTTAGGGCGTCTACTTTCCAAAATGGTGTCACTTGTGGGGGGTTTCCACTGTTTAGGCACATCAGGGGCTCTCCAAACGCAACATGGTGTCCGATCTAAATTCCAGCAAATTTTGCATTGAAAATTCAAATGACGCTCCTTCCCTTCCGAGCTCTGCCCTGCGCCCAAACAATGGTTTACCCCAACATATGGGGTATCGGCGTACTCAGGACAAATTGTACAACAACTTTTGTGGTCCAATTTCTCCTGTTACCCTTGGTAAAATAAAACAAATTGGATCTGAAGTAAAAATTTTGTGAAAAAAGTTAAATGTTCAATTTTTTTTTTTTTAAACATTCCAAAAATTCCTGTGAAGCACCTGAAGGGTTAATAAACTTTTTGAATGTGGTTTTGAGCACCTTGAGGGGTGCAGTTTTTAGAATGGTGTCACTTTTGGGCATTTTCTGTCATATAGACCAGTGTTCCCCAACTCCAGTCCTCAAGGCCCACCAACAGATCATGTTTTCAGGATTTCCTTTGTATTGCACAGGTGATGCAATTATCACCTGGGCAAGACTAAGGAAATCCTGAAAACATGACCTGTTGGTGGGCCTTGAGGACTGGAGTTGGGGACCCCTGATATAGACCCCTCAAAGTCACTTCAAGAGTGAGGTGGTCCCTAAATAAAAAATGTTTTTTCAAATTTTGTTGTAAAAATGAGAAATCGCTGGTCAACTTTTAACCCTTATAACTCCCTAACAAAAAAATTGTTTCCAAAATTGTGCTGATGTAAAGCAGACATGTGGGAAATGTTGTTTATTAACTATATTATGTGATATAATTCTCTAATTTAAGGGCATAAAAACAATTTTCGACAAATTTCCGTTTTTTTTCACAAATAAATGCAAGTCATATCGAAGAAGTTTTACCACTATCATGAAGTACAATATGTCACGAGAAAACAATGTCAGAATCACCAGGATCCGTTGAAGCGTTTCAGAGTTATGACCTCATAAAGGGACAGTGGTCAGAATTGTAAAAATTGGCCCGGTCACTTAGGTGAAAACAGGCTTCGGGGTGAAGGGGTTAAACACTTGAGTCATTGGAGCGGCCATAGGCCCCAATATCAACTGCTATGAACTTGTATTCTGCGTCTGCGATGGCCATGAGCGCAGTGGGGAAATATTTCTTGTAATTCAGCTATTCTGAGCCAAATGCAGCAGGTTTGACAATGCAAATGTTTCCCGTCCACTGCACCAAAGCTATTGGGAAACTGACACATTTTTTGGAAGTTTTCAGCAATGTCCAGCCAACTCTCCATTGTGGGATGTGGGATATATTCCTCATGTAAACAGTCCCAGAATGTGCAGCAGGTGTGTGTAACAATCCCCGATATGGTAGAAATCCCGAGTCGGAAATGGAGAGGAAAGGAATTCGCCAGTTGCAAGGAATCTGTTAACCCCTTAAGCCCCGAGGGTGGTTTGCACGTTAATGACCGGGCCAATTGTTACAATTCTGACCACTGTCCCTTTATGAGGCTATAACTCTGGAACGCTTTGACGGATCTTGGCTTTTCAGACATTGTTTTCTCGTGACATATTGTACTTCATGTTAGTGGTAAAATTTATTCTATATAACTTGCGTTTATTTGTGAAAAAAACGGAAATTTGGCGAAAATTTTGAAAATTTCGCAATTTTCCAACTTTGAATTTTTATGCCCTTAAATCACAGACATATGTCACGCAAAATACTTAATAAGTAACATTTCCCACATGTCTACTTTACATCAGCACAATTTTGGAACCAACATTTTTTTTGTTAGGGAGTTATAAGGGTTAAAATTTGACCAGCAATTTCTCATTTTTACAACACCCATTTTTTTTTAGGGACCACATCACATTTGAAGTCATTTTGAGGGGTCTATATGATATGAAAATACCCGTGTGACACCATTCTAAAAACTGCACCCCTAAAGGTGCTCAAAACCACGTTCAAGAAGTTTATTAACCCTTCAGGTGTTTCACCAAAATTTTTGGAATGTTTTAAAAAAAAATAAATTAACATTTAACTTTTTTTCACAAAAAAATTACTTCAGCTCCAATTTGTAGCAGGAGAAAATGGACCCCAAAAGTTGTTGTACAGTTTGTCCTGAGTACGCCGATACCCCATATGTGGGGGTAAACCACTGTTTGGGCGCATGGCAGAGCTCGGAAGAGAAGGAGCGCCGATTGACTTTTCAATGCAAAATTGACTGGAATTGAGATGGGACGCCATGTTGCATTTGTAGAGCCCCTGATGTGCCTAAACATTGAAACCCCCCACAAGTGACACCATTTTGGAAAGTAGACGCCCTAAGGAACTTATCTAGATGTGTGGTGAGCACTTTGACCCACCAAGTGCTTCACAGAAGTTTATAATGCAGAGCCGTAAAAATAAAAAATCATATTTTTTCACAAAAATGATCTTTTCACTCCAAATTTTTTTATTTTCCCAAGGGTAAGAGAAGAAATTGGACCTCAAAAGTTGTGCAATTTGTCCTGAGTACGCTGATACCCCATATTTGGAGGTAAACCACTGTTTGGGCTTATGGTGAAGCTCGGAAGGGAAGAAGCGCCGTTTGACTTTTCAATGCAAAATTGACTGGAATTAAGATGGGACACCATGTCGCTTTTGGAGAGCCAATGATGTGCCTAAACATTGAAACCCCCCTCAAGTGACACCATTTTGGAAAGTAGACCCCTTAAAGAACTTATCTAGATGTGAGAACTTTGAACCCCTACAATGAGATACGGCCTTCCCAAAACCCTGTCTGATGACAAATGCGCGCTTAGCAGGATGCAGCAGGCCTCCACTGATAAAGGCTAGGAGCGGCATATGTGCAAACTACTTGATAAAAACAACCACCCCCACCCTCCAAACATTGCAGGGGTTGGCTGCCTAGTAGAAAAAATGCACGTTGATATAACTCACATAGGACGCCAGTCACACTGATAAGTGTGGTGCACAGTGTCTGGTATGCAACCTATTAATGACGCCCCTTGTATTAACAGGCGGGCTGCCCAGCACTATAATATGCAGCACACAGTGACAGCCGCCCCAGAAAAACCTAACCAACATAAAGAGGCCTGGCCACATCCTGCAAAAAAGGATATGATATAGTGCAAAAAATGTATGCATATGATAAACACATACACTATATAAGGTATTGGTTTAATATTTTGGCCAAAATAAAGTAAGCCCGCAACCCAACGTCAAGGGTCCTCATAATATTGCGGGTCCTACCACTAATATCAAAAAACAGCTAACATAGAAAAAACTCAGAAAAAAATACATACAATGAGATACGGCCTTCCCAAAACCCTGTCTGATGACAAATGCACACCTAGCAGGATGCAGCAGGCCTCCACCGATAAAGGCTGGGGTGGGGGTGGTTGTTTTTATCAAGTAGTTTGCACATATGCCGCTCCTGGCCTTTATCGGTGGAGGCCTGCTGCATCCTGCTAGGTGTGCATTTGTCATCAGACAGGGTTTTGGGAAGGCCGTATCTCATTGTATGTATTTTTTCTGAGTTTTTTCTATGTTAGCTGAACTTTGAACCCCCAAGTATTTCACTACTGTTTATAACGCAGAGCCATGGAAATAAAAATTCTTTTTTTTCACAAAAATTATTTTTTAGCCCCCAGTTTTGTATTTTCCCAAGGGTAACAGGAGAAATTGGACCCCAAAAGTTGTTGTCCAATTTTTCCTGAGTACGCTGATACCCCATATGTGGGGGGGGGAACCACCGTTTGGGCGCATGGCAGAGCTCAGAAGGGAAGGAGCGTCGTTTGGAATGCAGACTTAGATGGAATGGTCTGCAGGCGTCACAATGCGTTTGCAGAACCCCTAATGTACCTAAACAGCAGAAACCCCCCACAAGTGACCCTATATTGGAAACTAGACCCCCCAAGGAACTTATCTAGATGTGTAGTGAGAACTTTGAACCCCCAAGTGTTTCACAACAGTTTATAACGCAGAGCCGCGAAAAACACAAGTGCAACGCATGTCCATGCGCCCCCATGTTAAATATAGGGGCGCATGACGCATGCGGCGACGCTGCAGCGCCCGACGCTGTGGCGCAGAACGCGAATGTGAACGTAGAGTAAGGGAGTGATGAAGGGGGGTTTGATTAACTATAGCAGGTTTTTTAGCAGATTTTTTTTTTTTTCTTCCGGTGTTCACTGAAGGTGTTAACTAGTGGGACAGTTTTATAGGTCGGGTCGTTACGGACGTGGCGATACTAAATATGTGTACTTTTATTTTTTTATTTTTTTTTTTTTTAGATAAAGAAATGTATTTATGGGAACAATATAAATATATATATATATATATATTTACATATATGATTTTTTTTTTTTTTTTTACTTTATAACATTGCCCCAGGAAGGGGCATCATGTTATAGGGTCAGATCGCTGATCTGACTCTGCAGAGCACTGTGTCAGATCAGCGAACTGACGTGCACTGCAGGGACGCTTGCAAGCGCCTGCTCTGTACAGGTTCTTACAAGCCACCTCCCTGCAGGACCCGGAAGCAGCCCCGCGGCCATATTGGATCCGGGGCCTGCAGGGAGGAAGAGGTAGGAGACCCTCGGAGCAACGTGATCACATCGCGTTGCTCCAAGGGTCTCAGGAAGGCACGCAGGGAGCCCCTCCCCTGCGCAATGCTTCCCTATGCCGCTGGAATGCTGCGGTCATGTTTGATCACAGTGTTCCGGGGGTTAATGTGCCAGGAGCGGTTCGTGACCGCTCCTGGCACATAGTGCCGGATGTCAGCTGCGACAGTCAGCTGACACCCGGCGGCGATCGGCCGCGCTCCCCCTGTGGGCACAGCTGAGCGCTTATGACGTACTATCCCGTCGAGGGTCAGATAGGCCCAGGTCACCTCGACGGAATAGTACGTCTAAGGTCAGAGAGGGGTTAACAGGAGGAGATACAATAAAAATGGCTTACCGAAGAGTCGCCATCAGATGCTCTGCCAGTGAAATTGAGAAGCTGCAATACGTGTCTTTTCTACGGATGAGGTGCCCAACACGTATAACCAAAAAAAAAATCGAAGTTTTCCGCTTTAATCCGAACTTCTCGGGGTTTCCTCTCAACTCCATATATAACGTAGAACACACCCCACGTGTCATTCTCTGTGCAGTGATTGGGTGGATCCAAAAACGCCGCCGGCGCAGACGCATGATGCGCTGTCTTTCTCTCTCCTTTTCAAGAATGATTGCTTCCAAACGATTCGCCTCAAAAGTAAAATCCACATAGATCATCACAATGTTCGCAATCACACCTTCCATTTTTGCCACTTGCTCTACAACCTGTCAAAGATGGGCTGTAGAAACACTATATATAGGTTTTCATTAGCCAATAACATTTGGGAGCCTCCCATTGGGCGTTTAAAAAAACCAAAACGCATCCATCGTAAAACGGGTAAAAAAAAATGGAAGAAACTGTTGAAAAACTGATGCGATGGATCCGTTTTTTTCACCGGTTCTGCTAGTCGGATCTGTCCAAAAATCATTTTTTCTTAATCTGCTACGGATCCTTCGAGCCAACGGATTGTGACTGACAGCAAAATAATTGATGTGTTAAAGGGGCCTAACCGAGCAGGGAACCCAATTCATGTCCAATCTGATGGAAAGCCTCTGCGAAAAGATACAAGTGCAGCATTTTGTGGCCAGCGCCTATCATCCCCAAACCAACGGACTCTGCGAGCGTTTTAACGGGACATTAAAAATGCTGGTGGAGACTGAAGGAAGAGACTGGGATCTACAGGATTCTCCCCCTTTGAACTGGTATATGGGAGGAGGGTCAGGGGGCCACTTGATTTGATTAAGGACTGTTGGGAGGACGACCCCAAAACTACTGGAGTCTGTGGTTGAATATGTATTGCGACTCAGAGAAAGAATGCAAAAACTAAGCGACCTGGCCCATGATAACGTGAGGCAGGCCCAAATCAACCAGAAGGTCTGGTACGACTGTAATGCCAGACTGAGGGCCTACGAGGAAGGGCAGAAGGTTTGGGTGTTGGTCCCTATGTTACAGAATAAATTACAGGCTGCATGGGAGGGGACCATACACTGTACACAAGCGGCCAAATAATGTTAATTATGTGGTGACCCTAGATAAGCATGCAAAGCATCAGAAAGTCTTCCATGTAAATATGCTGAAGGCTCATCATGACAGAGAGACCTGTCTTACCTGTCTGTAGCCTGCCAGAAGAGGGGGAGGCTGATCTGTTACTAGATGTGGGGGCCAGGACTCAGTACATGGAGTCCCTGGAGTCAGCAGAGTTTAACCCTGAGCTATCCCACAGTCGGTGGTCTGAGCTGATGGGGACGCTCAGCGAGTTCACCGAAGTCTTCACAGGGGAGCCTAGGAGGACACTCTTAGCAGCTCACCATGGGGACACTGGTACTAATCCCCCAGTACGCCAGTCTGCATACCGTGTGTCAGCAGAGATGAAGGCACACATGAGGGAACAGCTAGAGGAGATGCTAGACCAGCAAGGTGAGGAGCACCCAATTTTCTACCTAAGCATGAAACTGCCCAGAGAAGTGGCTTATGCCACCATTGAAAAAAAATGTTTAGCAATTGTGTGGGCTCTGCTGAAGCTGCAACCATACCTCTATGGGTGCAACTTCACCGTGATAACAGATCATAACCCCATTGAGTTGACTCAACAGAGTAGTTGGGGACAACGGGAAATTGCTTGGCTGGAGTCTGATATTACAGCAATATGATTTTACAATTCAGCATATAAAAAGGAATCGATCACGGCAATGCTGATAGCCTATCTCACCAAGGTGGGGAGGAACCAGATACGCACTCGGGAACTGACCTGAAAGTCAACCCCCATGTACGTTCATAAGGAGGGAGGTGTAGTGAAATATGTATGGATGTATGACCAGCAGTAAATTAACATCTGTCTAAAGGTACCGTCACACTCAGCAACTTTGCAAAGAGAACGACAACAATCCGTGACGTTGCAGCGTCCTGGATAGCGATCTCGTTGTGTTTGACACGCAGCAGCGATCTGGATCCCGCTGTGATATCGCTGGTCGGAGCTAGAAGTCCAGAACTTTATTTAGTCGCCAGGTCGGCGCGTATCGTCATGTTTGACATCAAAAGCAACGACGCCAGCAACGAACATAGGGGGCGTCGCAGCGGCTCCTTCTAGCCAGGTAGGTGTGTTACATTACAAAAGGAGACGCCCTCAGCCGAGATGACCTGAGCGGGAACTTGCAGCAGGGACAATGGTTGTTAGCTGGGCGGAAATGAGTGGCTGTGATGCCGTCTCCCTGTGAACGCTGATAGACCACAGCGGGATCATCTGTTACTGCGTTCCGGAATATAAACCGCGACTCAGTCTTTCTTTTGCAATCACTTGTGCGTCCTGTCCGGAACGTCCCTCCGCCACCTACGAGCCTCACGGGAGCGTCCTTTCCGGAACTCTGCATACTCCCGACGTCTTCGTCCTCTATCTCTTTCAGCTTATCAACGGTTCGTAATATCTTTGTGCTGTTTGCTTCATCTGCCATGCAGCAATGCTAATTTATGTGTATCGTGGAGTGATGTATACTACATCTCTGCAGAGATCTGTTTTGAGCTTGCAAGTTTGTAAACAAATACGGCTGGCAGCCATTTTGAGCGTTCGCATTATGGAAAGGTAAACAAATGCTTTTGCGCTGGCTGGCAGCCATTTTGAGCGTTCGCATTATGGAAAGGTAAACAAACGCTTTTGCGCTGGCTGGCTGGCAGCCATTTTGAGCGTTCGCTTTCTTGCTTGCTTGCTGTAACTTTACTATTTCTTTCTTTCAGATGTCTGTCAATGACCGGGAGTTTGTGCGGGAACTCATCGACATGTACCGCTCCCTACCCTGCTTGTGGAAGATCAAGTCTGTGGATTACAAGAACCGCTACAAGAAGAAAGCTGCGTACGAGAAGCTGGTGGCCCTCTACAAGGAGTATCATCCCACTGAGACGGTGGATGTAAACATTGTGCGGAAGAAGATCCAGGCTCTCCGCACAGTCTACAAAAAAGAACTGAACAAGGTCGAAAAGTCCATCAAGTCTGGGGCCGGAACCAACGACGTCTATGTGCCCAAGTTGTGGTACTATGACCTGCTGGCGTTCACTCGGGACCAGGAAATCCCTCGCCCATCTAAGACCGTGACGAGCCTTTGTGCGCCATCTGCTGAAGAGATCCTGCCCGAGTCTCCTGACGAGCATGTAAGTACCCCCTAGCTTCCCTGCTTGTAGCATGCCCTGTGTCTTGTATGTTTGATACTGCACGGTTTCCAATAATAATAATTGCCGGTTTTCATGTTTAATCCACCAGATAATAACCGTTGCCACTTCCTGTTCAGATATAGTCCAAACAGTCCTTCCCTACCTTTAAATGCTGTCTTATTTCAAAAGTCGAAAATAAAATTAAATTTTGTGTCTTCTGCAGATTCGTACAATATAGCCGGGAAAAGTAGTTCAGCCCGGCTCTGTAACCCCTGTGGTTTGCTACGTAGATGACTGTTCCTCATAGCTTCCCACGGACGGGCATAGAAGTGTTGGAGGTGGGGGCTCTCTAGGGCTGATGTGTTTGTATGTTATTGACTGGTTTTTTTTTTTTTTTTTTTCCTGTACTCGCAGGTGCCTCCTGAACATCTCCAAACACCGGAAGGCAACGATGACGAGACCCCTCAGTCCTCCATAAGCCCGTGTGTCGAGGAGCAGACACGTCCACAGCGCCCATCTCGCAAAAGAAAGGCGACTGCGGGCACACCTGTGGATCTCCTGGCACTGGCCAACAACATAATGACCCAGCATGCCACAACCCAGCTCACCGCATTCCCATCCTTCGTTGCGGAACGCTTAAATAGATTGAACATTACCCAGCGAACGCACGCGGAGAGAGTGATGTTCGAGGTTTTGAACGCGGCAGCCGCAGGCAAACTGACTGAGACAACAATGTTGACCAGCAGCGAACGTTAGCCCAGTGGCCAGTTTTCTTGGGGACACCAGCAAGAGCCCATGCACAGCACTCCTGTCCGCAGACCGGCCCCACATCATTTCCAGTTCCGGCCACCACCTACACCCCCTTCTTTTGGTGACTTTTCGCAAGGACCTTCTACGCCCACACTCCAGTACAGCGAGATGGGCACCTACTATAAACATCTGTAGTGTTCTTGGACTGAAAACGATAGAGACTTCTTTTTCCTAAGCACTTCATGCGTTCACACAGCCGTTTTTTTTTTTTTTTTTTGGCCTTCATTTACCGGTAGTTTTGTGGGCCACAATTTTCTATGAATTTTGGTCCGTATACACACGGCCGGCAACTCGTTGTGGTTAACCACGGCCATACATACGGGAGGAGCTGACATCGGCAGAAGGAACGAATATGCGAATCTTCTGCCAATGTCAGCTCATATGCGTCCCTCTGCTGATGAAAGCTCCTCCCGTATGTACGGCCGTGGTTAACCACAGCGAGTTGCCGGCCGTGTGTATGCAGACCAAAATTCATAGAAAATTGTGGTCCGTATACACATGGCCGGCAACTCGTAGGAAAACCTGGCCGTAAATACTGGAGGAGCTTTCATCAGCAGAGGGACGCATATGCGTTCCTTCTGCTGATGTCTGCTCCTCCAGTATTTACGGCTGTGGTTAATCACAGCGAGTTGCCGGCCTAGTGTGTATACGTACAGAAATTCATAGAAAATCTGTAAATAAACGATTTGTTGCATGTATCGTTACTGTTTGTGTTGAGCGACCAGTTAACTGCTCGATCTTAACATTTGGTTCGCATGGCCTCGAATTTCTCGTTAGGCTAGGTTCACATTGCGTTAGCGCATTCCGCTAGCACTAAACGGATTGCCCTAACGCAATGTTTATTTGGGGGCCGCGTTAATGTCCCCGCTCTCGCAGATCCCCGATCTGCGAGAGCGGGGAACGGACCTCGGGCGCGCCGCGGATGCTGCAAGCAGCGTCCGAGGCGCGCCACTGAAGAACGGCACATCGCTAGCACGAGCCGAAAAAGGCACGCGCTTGCGATGCGCTAGAGGGAAACTTCACATTGCTGTCAATGGGTGCGCCAACGGACCCGTTGCACGGCGTTAATTGCGACATTTTCGCCGTGCAACGCTGTCCGTTAGCGTGCACACATTAACGCAATGTGAACCTAGCCTTACTGTCACCTGTTGCTGGTTTAATATGTCAATAAACTTTATTAGCTTCACATGGTCTCTCTCTCTCTATCTATATCTATATTTATCAGGAAAGCGCTGGGGCAGAGGATACTGCGGACTCCCAGGATTCGTATGTTTGCTACAGAACTAGAGTATGTGCATAGATAGATATATTTATGTAGACATTGAGACAGAAAAAGGAATTGCACGGGTGATCAACAAAATGGTACACGAGGGCACATCAACCAAAAAAAATTTATTCCATAATACATGGAACAAGGAAATGGCAACAGTTGCGCTACTGCTGGAGATGCTGCCATGGGACAGCCCCTGGCCCATTGAAAAAGTCACAGTACTTCTCCCTGCAAATCGTCGCATCATCAGAGTTCCTTCCGGATCCAAGACTTTCCAAGCCTGAAACCCTGTGCTCATCGAGACGCCATTCACCCTGGGTTACATCTCCGTTTGCAGGGTCAACCGAGTCTACATATTGTGGAGGGCTGTATGCAGTGGCATCACGGCGGCGTAGAAAGTTGTGCAGGACGCAACAGGCAAACACCACAGAGTCAATAGACGAGAGTTTCATGTTGAGTGGAGTGTGGAAAACCTGAAATCGGTTTGCCATAATACCAAAAGCATTCTCCACTAACTGAGGGGGCGGCGAAAATCAACACAGAAGAGATGACTGACGGCGGTTGGGCGCTTCTAAGAGGAGGCTTCAGACCCGCCTCCAGGTACAAAGAGAGGTATTTGAGCTACTTTATAAATACCTTTATTGTGGGAATAACAGCAACAAAAACTAAAAGTCACCTTGTTAGACTGCAGCATTACTGCTGCACAAGGTGGCTCTTTTAGTTTATAACGGCTGGAGGGGGTGACAGTGTCCCTTTAACGAGGGCCATCAGAATAACGCTGAAATAACCCTTGTAATTGTAGAAAAATGAGCCGGAGTGTGGTGGTTGGGTGATGCGGACATGTTTCCCATCCAAGGCCCCACCGCAATTAGGGAACTGCCATTGCTGCTGAAATCCATGGGAAATCTGTTTCCAATCATCCTGGGTCTCCGGGAAAGGCATGTAAGTGCGGTGTAAAGCTGAGACGATTGCTTTACATGTCTCTGGGATGATGACGCTGAGCAGGGATCGGGAAATAGCTGCACAGTAATGCAAGTCTTGCATAGACCTGCCATTCGCCAGGAACCGCAGCGTGACAGCCAGTCTCTCATCCACAGGGACAGCAGCTCGCATCCTGGTATTTTGCCGCCTGATAGGTTCCACAGCAGCAAGTAGCACATTAAAGGAATCCTCCGACATTCGCAGGTAGTTCCTGAAATCATGCGGGTTCTGCAGTTCCCTTATTAGGCCCATATGGGACAATTGATTCCTCTTCTGCAGCCACTGTCTGGTCCACATGCGGCGCTGTCGCTTAGTACGAGTGTTCCGCGCATGAGCCTCCTGCTGGCGGTGAGCTTCAACCAACAACGCAGCCGCTACAATCACAGGTACATCTGTAGACATGGCAACCTGAAAAAGCAAAAAAAAGAATTAGTACTTATGATTTGCTAAACTGACACAAGACATCCAATACTGTAAGGTAGCGTTCACACATCGCGTATTTGCCGCATATTTTACGTCCGTTAAATACGCAGGGCTAATACGCAGCGTTGACGCAACTGCTGTTCCCCATAGACACCCTTTGTTTGCTAATAACAGTAGTTCACACACTGCATACGAAAAAACGCTGCGTATTTGTACGCAGGTGCGTATTTTTCATACGCAGCATGTCAATTTGTGCAGCATATACGCATCGTATTTCCCATGCTGCCAATGTATTGGGGGAAAATACTGTATTGGGCGCATCATGGAGAGGTGATTTGGCATCCCCCCGCAGTGCGCTGCAGCTGCGCAAAAAGTGGGCTGACTTGCGCTACAAGACCCCACGGCATCTGGCAGAGTTGCAGGCGGAGATAAGGCGTGGCAAGTACCAGTATGGGGGAATCGGGAGACGCACGCTGCCGGGAGGGGGGAATCGGGAGACTCGCGCTCGTGGTTGCCAGCTTGTCCTGGAATTCCTGGACATCCCGTAAAAACATGCCACTTTTTCCTCATGTCCGTATTGTCCGAGAGGAAAATGCGGTGTCCGTGATAAATGGTCAGGTCAGGGGTTCCAGAATCTCCACTAAGATTTAAAATTTTGGGATGTCCGCAATTTTTAGCTATATTGTCCAGAAATCATTTAGGAGGAGGTTGGCAACCCTGCGCGCGCTGCCGGGAGGGGGGAATCAGGAGACGCGTGCTGCCGGGAGGCGCTTCCTAGTGATGCAATACTAAGAGTCCCAGGCCATGCATAGCATTGAACACCAGAGCCCCCAGACAATGCAGAGTATAGCATCACTGGGAAGAGTGATCTCTATTTGCAATATATGTACGTACATTTGGTGACTAAAAATTTCATTTGGCTCCTAACTTTTGCCGCCAATGGCGCCTGGAGCCCTGTACTTTTGGTGTCTAAACATTGCGGATCTTTAATTTTTGTGTAGAGAGACGGCGCCGAGAACAGGGGTCGTCATCTGCCAGCACTGGCACAGAGGGCCCATCATCCGCCACCAGCGGCAGCCCACAGCCCGGGCCGTCACGTTTGTTAACCATCATTCATTGCGAGTTTATTACTGCATACGGGACATTAGAGGGGAGCTGAAATATTGTATACATTACAGATGCAGTTAGGACCAGGCGCGGTAGCACCCCTCCACCATCCTCGACACCTCCCTTCCGCCACTTGCCTTCTTCCCCCGGGTCAGCGGTGTTTTCCCCAGAGGCGAGCAGTGGATCAATTGGTAAGTGACCAAAACTGTGAGCGGTTCCCCACAGCGTGTTCAATTGTTAACCAGATATGTATTTGCTTCCTTAGTCGGTGCGGCACAAGCAAGGGGTTGGGAGGTCAGCAGCTCTTCCGGGGATGAGCAACTGGCGTCCCTTCTCCATAAGTAGACAGAGGGAGGGGTTATCGGTGGGATGTCACATTTGACAGCAAGAAAAAAAAAGGGTGGCTTCACGCACAGCGAGATCGCTGCCAATCTCGCCGCTTAGTGATTATCTCGCTCTGTGTGACAGCGAGCAGCGACGGCGCCCCCTGCTGCGCCGTCACTGCCCGCTGAAGAAAGGTTGTACCGTACATAGCCTATAGCCCCCGTCACAGTCAGCGATGCGGGGAAGACGCCGACAGCAAGCGCCTCGCTGCCGGCATCTTCCCCGTATCGCAGCTGTGGCGCGGCCATACAAGCTGACCGCACGGCAGTGACATCACGGGGTCGCGACGTCACACTTTGCAGGGACGGGACCCCAACGCTCTCGCCCTCTGTGACAGGACCAAATTGAGTGTGTAGTAAATCTCAGGGTATGTTCACACATGCCGTATTTTACATAGTTACATATAGTTAGTAAGGCCGAAAAAAGACATTTGTCCATCCAGTTCAGCCTATATTCCTATATTCCATCATAATAAATCCCCAGATCTACGTCCTTCTACAGAACCTAATAATTGTATGATACAATATTGTTCTGCTCCAGGAAGACATCCAGGCCTCTCTTGAACCCCTCGACTGAGTTCGCCATCACCACCTCCTCAGGCAAGCAATTCCAGATTCTCACTGGCCTAACAGTAAAGAATCCTCTTCTATTTTGGTGGAAAAACCTTCTCTCCTCCAGACGCAGAGAATGCCCCCTTGTGCCCGTCACCTTCCTTGGTATAAACAGATCCTCAGCGAGATATTTGTATTGTCCCCTTATATACTTATACATGGTTATTAGATCGCCCCTCAGTCGTCTTTTTTCTAGACTAAATAATCCTAATTTCGCTAATCTATCTGGGTATTGTAGTTCTCCCATCCCCTATATTAATTTTGTTGCCCTCCTTTGTACTCTCTCTAGTTCCATTATATCCTTCTTGAGCACCGGTGCCCAAAACTGGACACAGTACTCCATGTGCGGTCTAACTAGGGATTTGTACAGAGGCAGTATAATGCTCTCATCATGTGTATCCAGACCTCTTTTAATGCACCCCATGATCCTGTTTGCCTTGGCAGCTGCTGCCTGGCACTGGCTGCTCCAGGTAAGTTTATCATTAACTAGGATCCCCAAGTCCTTCTCCCTGTCAGATTTACCCAGTGGTTTCCCGTTCAGTGTGTAATGGTGATATTGATTCCTTCTTCCCATGTGTATAACCTTACATTTATCATTGTTAAACCTCATCTGCCACCTTTCAGCCCAAGTTTCCAACTTATCCAGATCCATCTGTAGCAGAATACTATCTTCTCTTGTATTAACTGCTTTACATAGTTTTGTATCATCTGCAAATATCAATATTTTACTGTGTAAACCTTCTACCAGATCATTAATGAATATGTTGAAGAGAACAGGTCCCAATACCGACCCCTGCGGTACCCCACTGGTCACAGCGACCCAGTTAGAGACTATACCATTTATAACCACCCTCTGCTTTCTATCACTAAGCCAGTTACTAACCCATTTACACACATTTTCCCCCAGACCAAGCATTCTCATTTTGTGTACCAACCTCTTGTGCGGTACGGTATGAAACGCTTTGGAAAAATCGAGATATACCACGTCCAATGACTCACCGTGGTCCAGCCTATAGCTTACCTCTTCATAAAAACTGATTAGATTGGTTTGACAGGAGCGATTTCTCATAAACCCATGCTGATATGGAGTTAAACAGTTATTCTCATTGAGATAATCCAGAATAACATCCGTCAGAAACCCTTCAAATATTTTACCAACAGTAGAGGTTAGACTTACTGGCCTATAATTTCCAGGTTCACTTTTAGAGCCCTTTTTGAATATTGGCACCACATTTGCTATGCGCCAGTCCTGCGGAACAGACCCCGTCGCTATAGAGTCCCTAAAAATAAGAAATAATGGTTTATCTATTACATTACTTAGTTCTCTTAGTACTCGTGGGTGTATGCCCTCCGGACCCGGAGATTTATCTATTTTAATCTTATTTAGCCGGTTTCGCACCTCTTCTTGGGTTAGATTTGCAGCGTAATCTCCGTCCGTTCTGTACACAGGACAAAAATATAGTTCACACACTGCGTACGAAAATACGCTGCGTATTTGAACGCAAGTGCATATTTGCATACGCAGTATGTGAATTTTAGCCCGGCCAAAAACGCATAGAAATGAGGTACAGCAGTTGCGGATGCTACACGGAGCGTAGAAAACGCTGCAAATGCGCCATGTGTCTACATTCCCTTACTGCTACAGAAACGCCCACCGCGGAAGAGCTGCTGTCCAGGCAGAAGCGCCTGGAGAAGACGTCAGCGCGCCTGCTGGAGGCCGCGACAGATCTTGCACAGCAGGCCAAGCTCCAGGGCGCGCGCTACGCCATCTGTTGGCCCACCGCCGTGGGAGGTATTGATTTTTTTTCCATTTTATTTTATACTTCTTAAAACTTTTATTTTATTGGTTATTTCCTGGAAGTTTTGTTTATTTTTTCATTTTTTTTCTAATAAATGTGTTATTATATTACCGTTATGTTGTGTGCTGATATAATTAACTAGCGGAGCAGGCCAGGGCCAGCCAAGCTAAGGCAGACACAAAAGAGTTGGTTTACCTTTCCATATATTTTACGCAGAAAATGGCTGCCAGCGCAAAAGTGTTTGCTAACCGCCTCCTAAAGTGCCTCCATCTTGTGCGTCCGCTTGCCAGATGCACAAGATGGCTGCCAGAGATGTTTTATACATCATTTTACCAAGTACATAGATAAGCATTGCTGCATAGCCATAACTATACACAGAAGAAACAAACAACAACTCAAAGATATTTCATACCGTTGATGAGCAAGAAAAGATCCGATGAAGACGCCTGCAGTATACTGAGTATGGCGTTTCCGGACAGGATGCTCCCGGGAGAAGAGGATCGTAGCTGGCGGAGGGTTGTTCCGGACAGGACGCTGGAAAGGCAGAACGTGAAGACGCAGCTCGCAAAAAATATGGAAAGACTGAATCGCTGTAGAGTTGCGGTTTATGTTCCGGGACGTCACATCCTAGGTGTCTCCCTGTGGAGAAACAGGCCTATCTGCCTACACTGCAACGCCCCTAGATGTGTGTCGGGTCGGTACACTCCGGCTGTTTGACATGGAGCTATCAACCAGTGAGAACGAGAAGTGAGTCGCCGTTACGTCACTGGATCGCTCCTGCATCGTTCTGGAGTTGCTGTGTTTGACGTCTCTACAGCGACCTAAACAGCGACGCTCCAGCGATCTAGTTTAGGTCGGCTCGTTGTCTATATCGCCGCAGCGTCACTGAGTGTGACGGTACCTTTAGACTGCAGTTCTCACAAAGGTCATGACCTATGTTATCCTGAGCAGGCAGTCTCCAGTCACCCCAGGGGGGATTTCCAGAGCACACACAGAATTGGAAACACTTCACACCTCCTAGTGCCTTTGATGGGAAGATGCCAAATTGCAGCCTGACACTGTATATTTACTCTGAGTAAGAAAGATTACACAAAGAGTGTTCAAAGAAAAATAATGTATTCATTGGTAATAGCCAGGATCCAGTCACAAACCAAGGATTAGAATATTAACCTGAGAGACTGGTCTAGAAATCTGACTCCTGGGTTGACTCTATAAAGTAGGCCTTTACACATAAAAACACGTTCACAGATTGAGGGTCAGCCATATTCATCCCCCTCTCAGGGAGCAGAATGCTTGACTGCAAAGTTTAGATATTTCTGTAAGTTTTCTCCAATTTTTATAACTGGTTTGCATATTTGTATGTCACTTTTTATTTCCATATTTTTATATATTTTATTGTAAGCACTGTACCTTTTCTATTAAAGCTTAAAACTTTAATAAGTTTGAACCTTGTATGCTCTAAAGAATCCATAGCCTTAGAGTGTGTGATCCTGGTGATTGGCAGACAGTAGTAGTAATATTTCCGGGACTCATCGCCCGTGTGTTCGGTGAGTGGTGGCAGCGTGTATGAGCGGGGTGCGTGGACTGTGTCATGGATGACTTATGCTCCATTGCAGCATAGGACAGAGGCTGAATGCTGGACTGAGAGAGGAGATAGATTAACCCTTGTAGGCGCAACCCCAAGTCACGTGCTGAGAAGTAGGTACATGACAGTTAGGATTTATGTGTTGTATTGACAGTCAATTCAATCTCAAAATCTTGTATTTTCTTTACAGGACACTTCTGGTGCTGAACAGCCGGAGCAGTTGAGTGATGATTCTTCCCAGGGTCGTCGGGCCCGAGTTCCTGAGGTAGAAAGACGGCGTGTAAGTAGTCTTGATTGTTTTTGGTTTAACCCCTTAGGGCATGTGCATACGTTGCGGATTCGTGTGTGGATTTTTCCGTGCAGATTCTGAAAAATCCACAGGTAAAACGCTCTGCCGATTACTTGCGGAATTTCTGCGGTTTTTGTGTGGATTTCACATGTGTTTTTACACCTGCGGATTCCAATTTTGGAGCAGGTGTAAAACGCTGTGGATTCCGCACAAAGAATTGAGATGCTGCGAAAAATAAACCGCAGCGTATCCGCTCTGAATTTTCCGCTGCATGTGCACTGCGGATTTGGTTTTACATGGTACTGTACAACGCATGGAAAACTGCTGCGAATCCGCAGCCAAATTCTGAAACGTGTGCACATACCCTTACTGAAATCAGACGTAGTATTACACCAATGTCAGTATCCCCCACTTTTATACGGGCTCCTGTGGTGAGCCCACCTCAAAGCCGGGACATGTCAGCTGTTTTGAACAGCTGTCATGTGCCCGCAATTGGCATGGGAGATTCCCATGCCTATTAACTAGTTAAATGCTGCTCTCAAACTCTGATAGCGGCATTTAACTCGTGCTTCCAACCATTGGGCCAGAAATACACGCACCGCTGACTCTCATGATCAGGGGTCAGCGGTGCGTTGGCATGACAACCAGAGGTCTCCTGTGGTCGGCACTCATAGCAATGCTGTAATTCTACTACATAGGAGCGATCTGAGCATTGCTCCTATGTAGCAGAGCCGATCAGGCTATTGAAGCATGGCGAAAGTAAAAAAAAAAAAAAAAAATTATGAAATGAAATAAAAGTTCAAATCAGCCCCCTTTCGCCCCATTCAAAATAAAACAATATAAAAAATCAAATATACATATTTGATATAGCTGTGTTCAGAATCGCCCGATCTATCAATAAAAAAAAGGATTAATCTGATCGCTAAACAGCGTAGCGAGAAAAAAAATAAAAAAACACCTGAACTACGTTTTTTGATCGCCGCAACGTTGCATGAAAATGCAATAGCGGGCGATCAAAAGAACGTATCTGCACCAAAATGGTGTCATTAAAAATGTCAGCTTGGCGCCCAAAAAAAAAGCCCTCACCCGACCCGAGATCACAAAAAATAGAGACGCTACAGGTCTCGGAAAATTGCTCAATTTTTAAATTTTTTTTGCAAAGCTTGGAATTTTTTTCATTACTTAGATAAAAAAAGAACTTAGACATGTTTGGTGTCTATGAACTCGTAATGACCTGGAGAATCAAAATGGCAGCTCAGTTTTAGCATTTAGTGAACCTAGCAAAAAAGCCAAACAAAAAACAACTGTGGGATTGCACTTTTTTGCAATTTCATCGCACTTGGATTTTTTTTTTCTTTTTTTAGTACATGACATGGTAAAACCAATGGTGACGTTCAACAGTACAACTCGTCCCGCAAAAAATAATCCCTCACGAGAGGAGCGAAAAAAACGCAAAACCGAAAAAAGCTCCGGGGGTTAAGTGTTTCATTATTATTATTATTTATTATTATAGCGCCATTTATTCCATGGCGCTTTACATGTGAGGAGGGGTATACATAATAAAAACAAGTACAATAATCTTAAACAATACAAGTCACAACTGGTACAGGAGGAGAGAGGACCCTGCCCGCGAAGGCTCACAATCTACAAGGGATGGGTGAGGATACAGGAGGAGAGAGGACCCTGCCCGCGAGGGCCCACAATCTACATCTTTTTACATCTTTAAAACTATGACTTATAATTTTTTTGTGTTTCTGTGATGTCTAGGTTCCACAACGTGAGGAAGCCAATACCATCATTGACAATGATCAACTGATTCATCTTGTGAAAGAGCGCGTAGCATTGTGGGACACCAGTCATCGTCAACATTCTGACTCAGTGGTGATTCGACGACTCTGGGAAGAAGTGGCCCGATTGCTCTTGGCTAATTGGGACCGTGCCACCACACAAGTCAGAAAGGATTTTTGTAAGTATTGCAATGCGGCGGTGAACCTGTAAATGTAGGTGCTTGGTTTTACAATTTATTTTTATTTTTTTTCCCCCTTCACAGTGAAGAGCGTAAAAGTCCGTTGGCGATCAATAAAGGACCGCTTCAATAAGGACATGAGAGAGGAGATTAAGGTTCAAAGTTGTGCTGCTCCAAAGTTATCAAAATACAAATACCATCGCATGCTGGCTTTCCTGAGGCCTGCGCTTGCTCATCGAACGTGAGTATCTTTGTGTTGTATTCAATTATCTAACATTTGAATTCTTCAGTTCTACAGAATGTTGGCGTTTTTCATTTATTTTCCACACAGAACCTGCAGCAGCACCACAGAACCTGGATCGTCCTCAGTTGCAGCGGCCCTTCATCGACCAGCCACGGAACGCTCGCAATCATCCACCAGCAATGCAGCAACTGGGCAGGCTTCACAGGCTGGGGAACAGGCAGCCTGTCCATCAGGTTTTCCCCTCTCCCAGCCCTCTTCCACTGCTTTTGTTGGGACTTCTCGTCAGCGGCAGAGGGCCTGGGAGAGGTCAGTCATGCCCGAGTTTATTCACTTAAGCTCAGTCTTCCAGGATGGGATGAAGGTGATTGGAGATAGAATAGACAGTGGGTTCACTCAGGTGAACACACTTTTGCAGGATGTCCACAGACATCTTGACCGCCTGAAAGCCGACCTTCGGAGACCGGTTCACCATTTTTTTCTGCAATAGAGCGGGGCGTGTCGGAAAACCTTACGCCTGAACTCCAGCTGAATTTCATGCTGGCCTGCCAGGCTGCTTACAGCCAGGCATTGCAGCAGTCCCACAGCTACCATCCGCAGGCCGGATTTTACCAGCATGCGAACATTTATTTCCCGACACAGCAACAAGGCCAAGCACAGCATCAGTGGCAGAAGACTGCAGCACCGAACTATCCTGCACCACCACCGCTGGACTTTATGGCAGTTCCCCCAGTTACCAGCATCACTATGCTCCAGAGTGCAGCACCCCTGCAGCATGCAGCATCTCCATCATGCTGCCCAGTCCAGCACCCCTGCAGCATGCAGCATCCACCACGCTGCCGAGTGCAGCACCCCTGCAGCATGCAGCATCCACCACGCTGCCGAGTGCAGTACCACGCCAGCATGCAGCATCCACCACTCTGCCCAGTCCAGCAGCACGCCAGCACACTGCTACAGAGGCCACCACTCCCACTCAGCCAAGCAAGAAACGCAGAGGTACCTACAAAAACCCAACTCCCACTAGTGACTCTGCTCAGCACAGGAAAATGAAGACCCGGAGCAAAAAATGTCGACCATAAAAGGACCCACCACACCCTCACCTCTCAATGTCTCTCTGTTGTCAAATCTGTCTCCACCTTTCCTTGTGTTTCTCTCTTCCAATTTGTCTATCCCTTCCCATGATTCAACTCCCAATGTGTCCAGTCCAACCATGAGCCAATCCTGCAATTTATTGCCCCTTCCCCTGTAACCTTTTCATCGACTCCTACCCCATCATCACAGCTCAACACCCCCAAGGTCCACAATATCTCACCGTCAGACACTGAACATAAACCCAATTGTTGGTTAATAGAAAATAAACAGTTATTTGTTGTTGGTAATGAAAATTTGTATTTTGTTTGCACAGTCCCTGTGTTTTCTTTGTCTATGTGAAAACACACACGTGTATTGTATTGTTGAGTGAAGTAGCAATGGGTGTTTCACTGGAGGTGTTTTATTAGTAGTAAAGTTAGCAAACATTACAGGTACATTTACAAGTGTAATAAATCATATCGTCTTGCCATGCCACACGTCTAATATCCAAAACAAAGTAAGCAAGAAACATCCCTCATCTGGGCAACTTCCACTGTAGTCCTCCAAGGGTGATCACGATAATCCTGCAAAGTGCTAGCAACTGATTCGTCAAGTTCTAATTGTTGTCGCTCTTTTGCCAGGATGTAATAGTGCATAACACACACTTTGATAACATCATCAATTTTCTCAGTTTTTAGATTGATTGGTATTCCCAAAATGCGCCATTTTGCTGCGAGCAAACCAAAGGCACACTCCACAGTTCTTCGTGCCCTTGTCAGTCGGTAGTTGAAAATCCTTTTGGTGTGATTCGAGTCCCGACTTGAGTACGGTTTTATGAGGTTGGCACGCATTTGAAAGGCCTCATCCCCAATCTCAACAAACGGCATTGGCGGTCCTTCAGTGTTCGGAAGAGGTTGTGGCGGTGAAAAATATAAATTATTACCATACAAACGTTTGCCCATGTCAGATTTTTTGAAAGTCTGTGAGTCATTTCCTTGTCCAAATGAGCCAACGGCAACAAATCAACATTCAGCATCTTCTATCACCATGAGAACAATCGAAAAGTAATTTTTGTAATTGAAATACTTTGATCCACTTCCAGCAGGTTTCATAATCCGAATGTGTTTGCCGTCCACAGCCCCCAAACAGTTTTGAAAATTACAGATTTCCTGGAATTTTGCAGCATTTTCCAGCTACAGTTCAGTTGTTGGTTGGGGGAGGAATTTTTCACGCAGAACGTCACATAAAGCATGGCAGGTGTCTCCAACAATCCCAGAAAGGGTGGACACTCCAATCCGAAATTGAAAATGTAGAGATTGATAAGGTCTCTCCAGTAGCCAGGAATCTGTAGAACAGAAAATGGGGAAAAAAAAGTAACTACATGGCTTTTATAACAATAACGGCATGTTTGTTTTTCAAAATTACGTACCTCAGGGTCACCAACAGACATTCCTCAGCAGGAATTGCTCAACATAGTTGTGTGTCCTGCCTGGTGATGGATCCTCGGACACGTTGCAGCAATTCATCGAAACTCTGTTCAGACATCCTCGTGTAGTCAAAAAACTCAGGGTTTTCACGCAGCTCTGTGTACAACGAGTAGTAGGCTCCATGGCTCTCTCGGACTTCAATCGTGCTGTTGCCAGTAGCGACGACGACGTCTTTAGTCTTTCTCTTCTTTCTTCTTCACAAGCCACAGCAAAGGCAAAAGCCAATTTCAATTCCAAATCCAGGTTACGATAGAAGCTCTCCATGCCAAGATCCATCTTGCAGCTGGATACAGCAGCAAAAGATGAGGATTTCATCTGTGTAGGGTCTATGTATACAGAATCCCCATGACACATGCCCATTGTATGTGGGTTTTGTCAAGGAAATTCTGGAACAGCATTTGCCGCATACCAAAATTCATGGAAATTTCGAACGCATGCGCAGAAACAACGCAAACGCATGTGCATGCAGCATTTTTTGGCGTCATGTGTAGGCTGATGTGGATTAAAAACGCAGCGTAACCATGCGTTTTGGCATGCGTTTGCGCATGCAGATTATACGCTGTGTACTTAGCCTAGGTGCACTGAACAATCAATTAGGCTGTCATTGTTCTCGGCAGCACGAATCCTGACGTGTTTTCGATGCGTCCTTCATCAGGGTCCTTTATTGGCTCATGGTCCCCCTATCCATCTCCTCCATACATACAAGTGATTGATCATGTGCACCTGATACATTGGGCATGTGCAGTATAACTTTATATTGCACTTTATTCATCACAGGCCTAGGGCAGGGGTCCCCAACCTGTAGCTCGGGAGCCACATGTGGCTCGCGGTCCCATGAATTGTCTTTCTGTCTATCAACTTGGTGCATTAGCTCCAGTTATAACAAACAGGTATGAAGAGCACATCTGAAAATTGATAATTTTGTGAGCAGCCCTACACAGAAGAGCAGATCTGGATGCATATATCCTGGTCTTGGGGGTTTTGAGATGATTTAAGTGGTATGCTGGAGACAAGATGACACCACCTGTCAGAGGAGGTGTTTGAAGTTGGATGTGACCGTGTCTTGGGAGTGCTTTATATGAGAACACTGAATGGGGGGTATTGTAGGAACCCCTGGATCTTTGTATACTGCTTTGGCTTGGTTGATTTTTATGGTAAAGCTTTGGTTACCATTATGCCTGTAATAGGGGCTTTAGTTGCCACTAATGGGGGGGGGGGGTTGGCTGGAGCTGAATGTGGTTCATGACCCTCTCTCAAGGCTGGATGTGGCTCGTGACCCTCTGTCAGAGCTGAATGTAGCTCTCAAAATCAGAAACGTTGGAGACCTCTGCCCTAGGGTATGTGCAATGTATGATATCACATTATTTGTTCCATAGGCATGGTTAGAGTACTTTTGTAGCCAGTTTGATTTGTGGCTTTCATGTTTTGTTCCAATATTAACATAGTGTATACTATACCTGACGTGTCCGGCAGCCATAATTGTTCTACAGAACCTTGAATGGTCCAATGTCTATTTTTTTGTGTCTGCTCTGTTTTCCTTGCCACCACATACCCAATCTATAAAAATAAAGGTCTTTTATTATATATCTTCCGTGCTTAGACTCTTCAGTCGGGTTTCTAATTGGTTGTTTCGTTGCGATTTGTCTAGTCATACTTATTTTTAGATGTACATGTATCACTTTGAGGGTGATTTACTTTAATTATTGTGTACACATGTTTACATGTATAGGTCCTGCTTATTCTTTGCAGCCTTTGTTTATCCACTGATATAGTTACAGCTGTTAGTGGTCGTAACTAGTGATGAGTGAGTACCATTGTTGCTCGGGTCTCCCGAGCATACTTGCGTGATCTCCGAGTATTTGGGTGTGCTCGGAGATTTGGTTTTCGTAGCCTCAGCTGCATGATTTATGGCTTCTGGACAGCCTGAATACATGTGGGAATTTCTTAACAAACCGGCATTCCTCACATGTATTCAGCCTGGCTAGCAGCCATAAATAATGCAGCTGAGGCTACGAAAACAAATTCATACGAGCAGTTACAAATACTCGGATATCACCTGAACATGTTTGGGGAGACCCGAGCAACGAGTACACTCGCTCATCACTAGTCGTAACCATTGATAGATAAGGTCCTGCAATGCCTGCACATAAGGAAAGAGACAGTGAATTACAAAAAGTATACTAGATTTCTAATTGGCCGTATTTGCTAATATTATTACACCTACTGTATATTGGGATAGGATCTTGGAGATGGGAATATCCCTATAAGTGTGAGATGAAGGGGGACGGTTTAGAGAACCGGAGCTGTGGAGGAGAGAGAACTAATGAGGACAATATCCTGAATGTGAAAAAGGTTCAAACTAGGTCAGTCCAACGTATATCTGAACTGGTTACTGAGACAGACGACCTAGAAGACCGGATGAGGAGGAATAAACTGAGAATAATAGGAATCCCGGATGGAAAATACAGAAGGGAATTCTCCCACTGAATTCATGGAACACTGGCTTAAAAATTATTGATGTTCTTACACCTTTATTTGCTATTGTACGTGCGCACCGGGTTCCTTCAAGACCCTCACCCCCTGGACATCCCCCTTGCCCAATGATATCCGTGATTCAGGACTATAGAGACCGTGATACCATTTTAAGACGAGCAAAAGACATACAGGACCTGTATATAAACGGGAGCAAAGTATCAATTTTTCTGGTTTTCTCCGCGGAAGTTCAAAAATGGAAGTGAAAAAGCGGCGGAGGAATCTAAACCTGTCTTATTCTATGTTGTATCCGGCACGACCAAGGGTTGATGCTTTAGATGAATCTAATTTCTTTACGGAAGCAGAGGAGGTCATGACATGGCTAGACCAGCACTAAGGACAGCTACAAATGACAGCCACGGAAATCCAGCAGATCCGGAAAAGAGGACTGCTAGGAGAATATATGATGGCCCTACGAGGGTTTCTTACATTTTTTCCCTTTTAGTGGGGGAAATTTCTTCACGGGATTGTTCGGTTGATGGTTACATTTAGTATTATGGGATGATTTGTCATCTTATTGAAACTTAACGTTCATTTGTTCTAAATTCAATGTTAAAACTCTTTGGTAAGATGGTAGCAGAGGGGCAATGTAAGAATGGGAGCCTTTTGATATATGATGGGAGTTTTTTCATCCGTGTTGGGAGTAGACTCGCCCACTCTCTTAGCGGGAGAGGGAGATCGTACTTCTTGCACTTTTATGTGGGTGACGGGAGGGGTTGAGGTTTGGGAACTTTGATTTATCCCATTCTTTGTTGTCTTATTTCATTTCAAAATATTGAATAGTTAAAATTCAGAAAATGCACCAAACACCTTAATAGACAGTAGGATCCTGGTTAAATCTTACGATGTCAGGAACAATTGAAATTCTAAGTTGGAAAGTCAAAGGTCTCCTAGACGGGGTAAAAAGAGATGCAGTTTTTCAGTATATTCAGTCCTATAGCGCTTCCATAATGTCTTCAGGAAACATGCCTTAAAAAAGAGAGAACATCCGTGGTTAATAAGAGATGGATGCCGGCAAGCCATCACTATATTCTCATCATATTCTAGAGGAGTCTACATTGATTCACTCGGCGGTCCCATTTTAGCTAATATATGATAATGCAGATATAGACGAACAGTTTGCATATCTGACATGTAGGTTATTTGATTCGGTGATTTCTATTGCTTCAGTGTACGTCCCACCTCCATGCAGCGGTAGGGTTATTAGCACAGCATCAGGGTACACCTCTGCCGATTTATAGGCAATGTCAATAATATTATTGGTGGTCACTGGGACAAGGGAAGGCATGAGATCAGGGAACAATATAACCCCCTTTGGGTCATTATTAAAGAGCTGCCGCTGACAGATCTGTGGAGAAGCAGGTTTCCTAAGGTCTAGCATTATTCCTGCTATTCTACAACTCCTACCTCCCTTTCACACATTGACCTAGCTCTGGGTAACTCCTTGATGGATGGGCTGCTTTGGGACATTCAATACTTACCGAGGGTCATCTCAGACCAAGGTCCACTTCGTGTATCACTTTCACTGGCCAGTGAAGGCTATAAATGCTTTCTGGCTGCCAATTATAAATGTAGATAAGATATCTTCCAATTTGAAAGAGTTTTTCCAATGTAATGATTGGGCAGGGTCTGCTTCGGTGGTGTTGGAGACCATGAAAACCTTGTTTGAAGGGTCTATTCATTAAAGAGATAGCTGGGAGTGAAATGAAAAGCATAAAAGATCAGGCGGTCTTCCAGGAACTCAGAAACGCTGAAATCCTTTTGGTAGAAAGTCCTTCACCCACTCAAAACTGGTGGAAAGACGCCCAAACACTTGTTAACCAAACTCTTTTACAAAAATAAACAGAACAAAAAAGGGTCTTTCAAAAAGAGACCTTTTTTAGGAAGGGATTCCTCTTAGTTCTAGTCTATATTCAGATAATGGCATCTTGGTAAATTCTACAGTTGAGATTTCAGACGTTTCATTCCCATTCTATAAAAATATTAATAATCTTTATATAGTGCCAACATATTCCACAGCGCTTTACAGTTTAACAGTTTCAAAACACAAGTCATAAGTAACAACGTTAACAATACAACAATTAAAGCAAAATTTAGACAACCCTGCTCGTGAGAGCTTACAGTCTACAATGCGGTGGGGGAGATACAAAGTACAGGTGTGTATTTACAATGATGGTCCAGCCATCTTGAGGGAGTGGGGGATAGTGAATGGGCTACACATGCACATTTCCACATAAAATGACTTTGAATACGATACAATAAAATTTATTGATCCCGAGGGAAATTATGGTATTACATTATTAGTGAGTGTGATAGGCCTCTCTGAACAAATGCGTTTTGAGGGAGTGCCTACAACTATACAGATTGTGGATAGTTCTAATTTCTTGGGGTAGAGCACTCCAGAGCATTGGCGCAGCACGGGGGAAGTCTTGGAGATGGGAGTGGGAGGTACGGATTAGTGCAGTGGTTAGTTGAAGGTGGTTTGCAGAGCGCAGTGTTCGGTTAGGCCAATAGACAGAAATGAGGGAGGATGTAAAGGGGTGCCACACTGTGGAGAGCTTTGTGGGTGAGAACAATGACTTTGAATTGGATCCTATAATGAATGTGCAGCCAGTGTAATGACTGGCGAAGAGGGGACACGTCTCAGTACTGATTAGCCAGGTAGATGACCCTGGCTGCTACATTAAGTATAGATTGGAGAGGGAAAAGTCGAGTAACGAGAAGGCAAATTAATAGGGCAACGCAGTAGTCCAGGCGGGAGTGGATCAGAAAGTTCCTAGATTAGGAGTGAATGTTTTGTTGTCCTCTGATTTGGGTCTGGTTCTGTTATGAGTCCTCAGTTGTTGATACCTTTTAATGGCTAACAGAACCAGACAACAAAAAGAGGACAACAAAACATTCACTCCTAATCTAGGAACTTTCCAATATTTATGGACACAACTGTATATCTCTCCCATAATGACAGTTCTGTGCTGTGTTGTGTATAAATGTGATTCTTCAGAATTTGCTTTAGTCTGTGCCTGATGAAGAGACCTGTGTAGTCTCGAAAGCTTGCAATTTGTTACCATCTTTTCAGATAGCCATTAAAA
The DNA here is from genome assembly GCF_051348905.1 of Ranitomeya variabilis. Lineage (NCBI taxonomy): Eukaryota > Metazoa > Chordata > Amphibia > Anura > Dendrobatidae > Ranitomeya > Ranitomeya variabilis. The sequence goes on from NC_135232.1 coordinate 17,326,387, forward strand.
GGTATCAGCCACTGAGGACTCTCAATTCTAAAGGTTCTTAACGTATATTTGAAGTGGATGAACTCTTCCGGTGTGCGGGTTTTCCTCCATAAGCGTTCAGGACTCCCAGAGCATCACTGGAGAAATCACGTTTGCGATGTGAGTCAGGGCTGTTTCACTCTGTGTTTGGAGGATCTGAGGGGCACTATTTGCTCAAGAGGGCTTCTGAGGGTGTCATTGTAGTGGTGTACAGCCAGATCAGGACCGGAAAAAGATTGGGGACAATGGTCAATGGCTTGTAGATTTCTGAATGTGTGGTAGGTAGGAGTGTGCTGGGGTGGGCGAGGAATTGTGAGTGTGAAGGAGAGAATGTTATGGTCAGGGAGGAAGCGGTGAGTTTAGGTAGGAGATTGAACAGAGCTGGACAAAGATCAGGTTAAGGGTGTTACCTGTTAGGATCCGGTGACTGGAGCCGCATGAAACTTTCTCTGAAGTAGGTGGAACCTGTACTGACCGCAAACCCTGAACTAACACCGCAACTAGAAGTAGCCGTGGGGTGTGCCTAACAAACCCTAGACACCTCGACACAGCCGGAGGACTAAATACCCCTATAGATAGAAATAGGAATACTATCTTGCCTCAGAGCAGACCCCCAAAGGATAGGCAGCCCCCCACGAATATTGACTGAGTAGGAGAGGAAAGACACGCAGGCAGAAAACAATTCAGCAAAAGAGGCCACTCTAGCTAAATAGGGAAAGATCGGACAGAATACTAAGCGGTCAGTATTAAAATCCTTCCAAAAATATCCACAGCAGATAATACAAAAAGTTCCACAATCTAAAGGTACCTTCACACGAAACGACATTATAACGATATCGCTAGCAATCCGTGACGTTGCAGCGTCCTCGCTAGCGATATCGTTTCGTTTGACACGCAGCAGCGATCAGGATCCTGCTGTGATGTCGCTGGTCGCTGAATAAAGTCCAGAACTTTATTTGGTCGTCCGATCGCTGTGTATCGTTGTGTTTGAAAGCAAAAGCAACGATACCAGCGATATTTTACACTGGTAACCAGGGTAAACATCGGGTTACTAAGCGCAGGGCCGCGCTTAGTTACCCGATGTTTACCCTGGTTACTAGCGTAAAATGTAAAAAAAAACAAACAGCACATACTCACATTGCGTCCCCTGCAGTCTGCTTCCTGCTCTGACTCAGCGCCGCAAAGTGAAAGTGAAAGCAGCACAGCGGTGACGTCACCGCTCTGCTCTCACTGTACGGCGCTCAGTCAGTCAGGAAGTGGACGCAGGGGGACGTGAATGTAAGTATGTGCTGTTTGTTTTTTTTAGATTTTACGCTGGTAACCAGGGTAAACATCGGGTTACTAAGCGCGGCCCTGCGCTTAGTTACCCGATGTTTACCCTGGTTACCAGGGGACCTCGGCATAGTTGATCGCTGGAGAGCGGTCTGTGTGACAGCTCCCCAGCGACCAAACAGCGACGCTGCAGCGATCGACATCGTTGTCGCTATCGCTGCAGCGTCGCTTCGTGTGAAGGTACCTTAACTAAAGACATGGAATGTATGTCTGCAACGCCAGAGAATCGAACAAGACTGAGAAGATACTGACACAATCTAAGCTGGACAAAAAAACAATAGCACTGAATTATTAAGCACACAGCATGTGTGCCAAAGAAACAAAAACCAGACACTTATCTTTGCTGATTAGGTAGCAAGGCAGGGAACCAAGCAAGGACCAACAACTCCAAAAACAATGGACAACTGGCAAGGACTAATGAATCCTGCACGCCTAAATACCCCAGTCAGAACTGCAATCAGCCGATACACCTGACCAGGACTGCAACTCAGGGACAACTGCATTACCACCTACAACCACCGGAGGGAGCTCAAAAGCAGAATTCACAACAGTTACCGTCCTTGTGTGTCTCAGAGGTTGAGAGCTCTGAGAGGCTGAGAGAAATTGTTAAAGGGAACCTGTCACCTGAATTTGGCAGGACCGGTTTTCGGTCATATGGGCGGGGTTTTCAGGTGTTTGACTCACCCTTTCCTTACGCGCTGGCTGCAATATTGGATTGAAGTTCATTCTCTGTCCTCCGTAGTACACGCCTGCGCAAGGCAAGATTGCCTTGTGCAGGCATGTACTACGGAGGACAGAGAATACTGATTACAATGATACCTGGTGATGAAATCCGTCTTGTGGTTCTTTTTTAATCTTTATTTTCAGTTAATGATATGCTCGTGGTCTGGGGCGGCCTGTGGACGGGGCTGCTGGCAGCCTGTGTGGGTCTTCATGTGATGCTCTGATTAGCTATTCATAATGCGAGCATATCATTAACTCAAAACTACAAATAAAGACTAAAGAACAACCACAATACGGATTTCATCGCCAGGTATCAGTGTAATCAGTATAACGACGCCGACCTGACACTGTAGTCACTGAGCACAATCCTGCTGACAGCGGCACTTTAAGGGTATGTGCACACGTCAGGATTTCTTGCACAAATTTTCCTGACAAAATCTGGAAATTTTTGCCAGAAATCCGCATGCTGGTTTTTTTTTTTTGCGGATTTCTTGCGTTTTTCTCCTGACACTCCAAAATCATGCGAAAACCGCAAAAATAATGAACATGTTGCTTCTTTTTCCGGATTGCGTGGGTTTTTTTGCGGAAAAAAACGCAACATTTGCACAAAAAATGCGGAATGCATTTTAAATGATAGGATGCTTAATGTATGTGTTTTTTTGTGCAGAATTATAGCGTTTTTATTGGGGAAATCTGCAAATAAAGCTAAAATTCCTGAAGAAATCCTGATGTGTGCACATACCCTAAGTCTTATTAAACACCAGAGAATGCACAATGGAGAGAAGCCTTAATCATGTGCCAAATGTGGGAAATAACCCAAATCTTCTTAGGCCAGGTTCTCATCATCAGCTTTTTGATGTTGCAGATTCTGCACCCATTAATTAAGATAGGATTCTTGCATTTTTTTAAAAAATCTGCACCGCCAAAAGCTCATCCTTGGAACATACAGTAGCTTTAGACATAAAAGAACTCAAAAAGAGAACTGCCAGATTTATACAGAAAGCAGAATTTGTTTCACAGGAGAGAATTCACAGAGCGGAGAAGCCGTACTCCTGTAATCTATGGGAAGTGTTTTTGACAGTGAAATCAGATATTGCTAAAGAGTAATTAAACATGACATTTATATATAGACATAAATATATATTTATATATATGTATTTGCGTTCCCTTTCAATCATTTGCATATCAGTGGGCGTCCGGGTCCTTAGACCATCACTGATGGGTAACTATCCCTTGAGAGGTGACAGGAGGGCATAGTTCCTGCCCGCACACGGAGCCTATGCTTTCTCGAGTCAATATCCCACTTTGTGTGTGCACTTAGACACGTGCGCTCTAGTCTAATTAATTGTGCGCCTCATTAACGTGTTTTTGAGCAGTTGGTGGAAGTGTCCTGAACCCAACTGATCAGCTTGCAGTTAAAAGGACACTCAAACATAAAAGTTACAAAAGTTTAGTTGCTCTATAACTACAGACACATTCAGACTCCAAACAGGAAAGGTACAGATGCTTTTTTATTACCGTCTCTGCATGGCCGTATTTAGAGTTTATGCCGCCCTAGGCACTTTTCGTGCTGCCTCCCCCATTGGCGAGTATGACTAATGCAGACACTATCGGCAGTGACTTAGGCTACTTTCATATCAGCAATTTTTGACATTTGCGGCAGATCCGGCAGTTTTTCCGCATCCTTAACGGATCACTTATGACAACACTGTGTTCGGCCTCATTCATTCCCTATGGGACTTGCGGCACTTGCGGTTTTCCTGCGATCCGGCAAATGCGGTACTTGCAGCAACAGGAAAAAAAAATGCTGCTAGCAGTGTTTTTTTTGTCTCACCTCAAGTGCCGCACATGTCCGCAAGTCCCATAGGGAATGAATGAGGCCGAACGCAGAGTTGCCGGCCCGTAAGTGATATGTTACGCGGCAGTTGCGGAAATACTGCAGTATCTGCCGCGAACGGAGAAAATCGCTGATGTGAAAGTAGCCGTAGCAAACCTTTCCATTAGTTGTCATGTGAGAATCTGGTGGATCTCATACACCGTACATGGTCAGTTGATTCTGCCACGGTTGCAAGGTTTGGCTGACAGATTTTTAAGGGGAACCTGTCAGTCAATTCATACTACCAACACCACGGGCAGCATCACTCAGACTGCAAACAGGGACGTTTATCTGTGCAATGCTCGGGCGTTTCACAGAGAATAGTGTGAAGAGCTGGATGGGTAATTTAGTGAGAGAACGGACTAGTCTGGTGCTATCGTCTGTGGGCTTCTCACTCCATGTCTCTAGATCATGGGTGGGCAATTTATTTTCCAGAGGGGCCAGATGAAAGACCATGACTGTTGTGGAGGCCGAACCAATAGCATGAAAATAATTCTACTCAATATTAATTGTATCACTTAATACTGAGCAGAATTAAGCATGCCGATACCCCCATATATATCTTTAAACCCCCCACAGCCCCTTATATACAGCATGAGCCCCACACAGCCTCCCCATATACACTGCATGAGCCCCACACAGCCTCCCCATATACAGCATGAGACCAGCCTCTCATCTCCTCTCCTCAGCAGCCTCCCCTCTCATCACCAGCCTCTCATATCCTCCCCTTAGCAGCCTCCCCTCTCCTCACTCACATCAGCAGCCTCTCATCTCCTCACCAGCCTCTCATCTCCTCTCCTCAGCAGCCTCCCCTCACCAGCCTCTCCTCTCCTCATCAGCCTCTCATCTCCTCTCCAGCCTCTCATCTCCTTTCCAGCCTCTCCTTTCCAGATCTCCTTTCCAGCCTCTCCTTTCCAGATCTCCTTTCCAGCCTCTCCTTTCCAGATCTCCTTTCCAGCCTCTCCTCTTCTTTCCAGATCTCCTTTCCAGCCTCTCATCTCCTCTCCTTTCCAGATCTCCTTTCCAGCCTCTCATCTCCTCTCCAGATCTCCTTTCCAGCCTCTCATCTCCTCTCCTTTCCAGATCCCCTCTCCAGCCTCTCATCTCCTCTCCTTTCCAGATCTCCTCTCCAGCCTCTCATCTCTCCAGCCTCTCATCTCCTCTCCAGATCTCCTCTCCAGCCTCTCCTCTCCAGATCTCCTCTCCAGCCTCTCCTCTCCAGATCTCCTCTCCAGCCTCTCATCTCCTCTCCTCTCCAGATCTCCTCTCCAGCCTCTCATCTCCTCTCCAGATCTCCTTTCCAGCCTCTCCTCTCCAGATCTCCTTTCCAGCCTCTCCTCTCCAGATCTCCTTTCCAGCCTCTCCTCTCCAGATCTCCTTTCCAGCCTCTCCTCTCCAGATCTCCTTTCCAGCCTCTCCTCTCCAGATCTCCTTTCCAGCCTCTCATCTCCTCTCCTCTCCAGATCCTTTCCAGCCTCTCCTCTCCAGATCTCCTTTCCAGCCTCTCATCTCCTCTCCAGATCCTTTCCAGCCTCTCCTCTCCAGATCTCCCTTCCAGCCTCTCATCTCCTCTCCAGATCTCCTTTCCAGCCTCTCCTCTCCTCTCCAGATCTCCTTTCCAGCCTCTCATCTCCTCTCCTGATCTCCTTTCTGGCCTCTCATCTCCTCTCCTCTCCAGATCTCCTTTCCAGCCTCTCATCTCCTTTCCAGTCATCCATCTCCTCCCCTTAGCAGCCTCCCCTCTCCTCTCTCACATCAGCAGACTCCCGTCTCCTCTCTCACATCAGCAGACTCCCGTCTCCTCTCTCACCTCACTCCTCTCTGCAGCTTCCTCTGAGTCCTCACACACTGCCCGCCTCCTCTCCCTGCTCACCGCCGACTTCAGTATCTTCTCCCACAAACATGACCTGCTTCTCTGCAGTCTGCTCCAGTGCTCCTACATTAAGAAGAGCGCGCAGCGTGTCACATGACCGGCGTCAGGACCATGATGCACTTGGGCCTGCTGCTGCTGCTGCTTAAAGATACAGCACCCATTTCTGCCCCATACAGTAGTCAGGGCAGCAATTCCCTGATGGCGGCCCTGCGCCCAAGACTCCCTCCCCCCGCAGCTACCGGGACTGAGGTGGGTGGGCGGGGCGACCCCGAACTTTAAAAAAAAAAAAAAAAAAAAATTTTTTTTTAAACTTGCTCAGGTGCCGCCCCCTGCATTGTCCCCGCCCTAGGCACGTGCCCTCAAGTGCCTAGTGGCAAATATGGCCCTGCATCTCTGCCTTCCCAATTGCTGTATATACAGTTCTAAAACAATGGCTAACGGCTCTTCCTCATCTGTAACAAATGGTCCTGTGATTGCTGAGTGTAGGGAGTGAGCAGGAGCTGCCGGTCCTAGGAGACCCAGTCCGCTCTGCTATGCAGCCTGGAGGCTATAACTGAGGTTATACTGCCAGCCCCTAAGTATTTAGATGTTTAAATGCCCCACAAAAGTCTAATGTTGGGGAGGGGATGGGACAATATGTGTAATAAATGAAAATAAAATAGAAAAAGCAGGAAATGAAGAAAAAAATACAAAAAACATTTTTTTAGGGTCTTCACATTAGTAGTGATTTTAGGGGGACTGTATGACAGAAAATACCCATTGTAAAAATCGCACCCCTCAAAATCACATTCAAGAAGTTTATTAACCCTTCAGGTGGTTCACATGAATTAAAGCAATGTGGAAGTAAAAATGAACAATTCACTTTTTTCACAAAAACTTTACTTTAGTCCCCAATTTTTTATTTTCACAAGGGTAGCAGGAGAAAATGGACGCCAAAATTTGTTACGCAATTTCTTCTGAGTATGATGATAACCCATATGTGGGGGGAAACTACGGTTTGTGAGCCTGGCATGACTCGGAATGGAAGGAGCGCCATTTGACTTTTTGAACGCAAAAACGTCTGGAATCGATAGTGGATGCCATGTACTTTTCCAGAGCACCTGATGTGGCTAAACAGTGGAAACCTCCCACAAGTGACCCCATTTTTGGAACTAGGCCCCTCATGGTACTTATCTAGATCCATGGTGAGCATCTTGAACCCCCAGGTGCTTCACAGAGGTTTAAAATGTTGAGCCGAGAAAATTAAAAATCATATTCTTCATGTTGTTTTAACCCCAAATTTTGCATTTTCATAAGGATAACAGGAGAAATAGAACCATATTTGTTGTGCAATTTCTCAGGAGTACGCCGATATCTCATATGTGTTAGAAAACTACTGCTTGGGTGCACGGCAGGGCTCGGAAGGGAAAGAGCGCCATTTGACTTTTTCAACACTAAATTGGCTACAATTGAGATTGGACGTCATGTCGTGTTTGGAGAGCTCCGATGTGCCTAAACTGTGGAAACCCCCCACAAGTTACCCCATTTTGGAAACTAGATCCTTCAAGGAATGTATATAGATGTTTGGTGAGCACTTTGAAACTCCCAGGTGCTTTAGGTTATAACGCTGAACCGTGAAAAAAAAATCACATTTTCCCCACAAAAATTTTATTTTGGCCCCATGTTTTGCATTTTCATAAGGGTAACAGGAGAAATTGCACCATACAATTTGTTATGCAATTGCTCCTGAGTACGCTGATACTCCATATGTCAGAGAATACTACTTTTGAGGCACAGTGCAAAGCTCAGAAGGGAAGAGGCGCCATACTATAGTGCAGATTTTGCTGTTATGGTTTGCAGGTCCCATGACCCACTGGGAGAACTCCTGAGGTGCCAGAACAGCAGAAACCCCCCCCCATAAGTTACCCTATTTTATGAACTACACCTCTCAATGGATTCATGTAGGGGTGCAGTGATCATATTGACTACACGGGTGTGTCACAGAATTTTATACCATTGGGCAGTGAAGAAAAAAATTGAATTTTTACAACAAAAATGTTGATTTAGCCTCAGATTTTACATCTTCATGGGGAAATGTGTAAAAAAATGTCCCACAATTTCTACTGAACATGGCAATACCTTATATGTGGCTGTACAGTACTGCTTAGCCCTTCAGGAGAGATGCGGGAAGGACAAAGCGTATTTGCCTCCTGGTGCTCAGATTTTTCTAGAATAGCTTGCGAACTCCATATAGAGAGCAACCAAGTGCAAGAAGAGCAGAATCCCCCTCAAGTGACCCCATTTTGGAAATTATACCCCTTTGGCATTTTATCTGCAGATGTAGTGATGATTTGACTTCATGGGTATTTTCCAGAAATGAACAGTTGTGGATGTTGCCGATTGAAATCTGAAAATTTGCTTTTGTGGTGCCCAGTGCGTTGTAGTGTCCAGCACGTTGTAGTCACCAGTACATTATGTCTAGCCCGTGCTTTTGGAGACACACACCTGTAAATTAGGTGGGCTCTCATCAATACAGAAATCCTAAACATGATCGGAGGGGGCATTTGGATTTGAGAGCGGAGAATTTGCAGAATTTCTTTTGACGGGTGAGGGGCCATTTAGCTTTTCCAGAGCCTTTGTGCTACTAGTAACATAGAAGCCCCCTATATTTCTGATAACAGATGATGGACCTGAGTGGGGACTTGCTTTTTTGTGGCTTGAGTTTAACCTTTGTCCGGCTGAGTAGGTACAATTGTAACTATTCCGTTTTAAAATTGCAATAACTTTTTTTTTTGAAAAGCCGTAGAGGGCTGAAATTTCATGACATCACTGAAGTTTTGGTCCAGAATATATTGGCCAAATTTCAATAAAATATCTCCACCCCCTTCCGAGATAAGGGGTTGAGATATTTTTACAAAATTATGCAGCCTGACGAAGGTTAAGCTTTTATTGTGAAGATTTTAGATAACATTTTGGATCACATTTATCCTGTGCTCTACTGTACACTGAGCAGTTACATCGGGGTTTCCATCTAAATCTCTCGGTGACGTGATTCATATGAAACCTTGCGAGATCCATTAACAATAATGAGGCAGCAGAGTTACTCTGGACTTGGACTGGACTCTGTTCAGCGTTGTTCCTTTCAATAGTGCACAAAACTGGGGCTGAAGGCACTTTTATGCACACCTAAAAAGATGGACACCGCTGGAACACAGGTCCTATGGCATCCACAGTGCCTCTCTCTACCTCATTATAGGGAATCTTCTGCTGGGGATTCTGTCTGAATAACGTATTTCAAAGATTTACACAGAAACCCTGGTGTAAGCGCTCAGCGTAGAGCGCAGGATAAATGTGGCTTGGTGACCCATGGGTCGTCATGACTGAAGAGAGCTACCTGCCTCCTAAATTTTGCGATCGCTCTTGATCGCAGCAATTAGTGGGTTAAACATCCAGGAGCGGTGCTAGCACAGTCCCTGACTGCGACACCATTAGCTCGGCCATTAGCCGCACTGAGTTGCTGCTGTGATCATGCTGGAGTTGCTGATATTTTAGCATCTCCTGTGTAATCATGCTGTGATTGGTCAGTCTATTGTGCGCATGTCCAAAGCACGTGCGTTCCAGCCTGGAATGCAAGCCCAATAACGGGAGACCGTGCGTTGTAGCCCGGAACGCAAACCGGATAGAGCGCTCCAGAATGGGGCGCAGGTAAGTCTGGGGAGCCAAAGTAATGGCAGTTTCATAATGAATCCCTATATATTAACAGGTCCCTCCGATAGGTTGGTGTTAAAGAAAATACGATTGTTGCTCATTCAGCCCCTTACGGGCCAATGAGTCCATGCGAAAAATCCACTCATATTCTTTTTGGAGAAGATTTTAGTCAAAGTCCCTCCTCTAGGGTTAGTTAAATCCACCTCTATGGCACAGAACGTGATATCCTTCAAATCACCATGATGGAATTCGTTAACGTCTCCCCAGCGGAGTGTCCCGCTTGTGCCTTACATCCTCTGTGTTCACCAACCCTCCTGAGCTTTCTTCAGTTTTATCTTTGTAATCCATAGGGCATGTACAGGTGGCCATGCATACGAGGCCTGTGGTCTTGCAGTTGGAGAAATCCCTGATAGAATTCGTCTGCAGGAAGGATTATTTATTTTGTGTTCAGGGCTGGAACACATGGTCTCCCATTATTGGGCTGGAACACACGTACTTTGGACATGCGCACAACAGTGTCGGTTCACAGTGACGCACTTCTGTCTACTATCAGCGCACCAGGCTGGAGAGCTTTATCTGGCTTGTGTTCTGGGCTGAAACACATGGTCTCCCATTATTGGGCTGGAACGCACGAACTTCGGTCATGCACACAACAGCGCTGGTTCACGTTGACGCACTTCTGTCTACTATCTGCACACCGGGCTGGAGAGCTTTATCTGGCTTGTAACACATGGTCTCCCATTATTGGGCTGGAACGCACGTACTTCGGACATGCACACAACAGCGCTGGTTCACGGTGACGCACTTCTGTCTACTATCTGCACACCGGGCTGAAACACATGGTCTCCCATTATTGGGCTGGAACGCACGTACTTCGGACATGCGCACAACAGCGCCGGCTCACGGTGACGCGTTTCCGTCTACTATCTGCACACCAGACTGGAGAGCATTATCTGGCTCGTGTTATGGGCTGGAGGGCACAATCTTCCATAATCGGGATGGCGTTCCAGGCTGGAGGGCACAGACTCCGGACATGTGTAAAGGAGCGCCAGTTTGCGGACACATCTCCGGACTCAGACACCCGGAAGTGCATTTGCGCTCCAGCGACCAGCACATATCGGTACACAGAATCATCGCTAACAGGTACTGGTCTATGTGTAGGTGAAATTTTCTGCAGACATAATTCTTTTATAGGAATCAACCCCTTTTCATCTACAAACCTCATGTCCAAATGTTGGGGGAGTGGTAACCTTTGATATCCTATGTATAAGAGAGGGCAGCAATTTACACCGTGCGGAATCAATCTATCGCACCTCCTGATGATCCCTTGTGGCAAAACGCATTGAGGTTATGATGAATCTACATGGATGAGTCCCCTTCATGCTTCCTAAATTTTCTCTACACAGTGTTAAGGTTGCACACATGATGTTTATTGCAGGAGGACTGAGGTCACAAGATGCCATTACCTGCGAATATCCAGATGAGATCTTGATTTTGTTGTCATACCCTGTGCCTTAATATACACTGCTTATAGGACAGTTAGGGACAGCCACCGAGGAGCAGGGGCACCATTTGCCTATATATAGGGTGCCAACGTCTGCTGGTAGGCAGGCAAGAGCTTAGGCATTATATCTGTAGGACAACCTATTCTGCACGTTTTTTGTCTTTCTGATGTCTTGTTGTTAGTGTTTTTAATTTTTACATTTGTATATATATATATATACAGTATATATATATATATATAAATATATATATATATATTAGCCACTGTTATACACCACCCGTAGATTCCAAGATAGTTACTATATTTTGATCCATCAAGTATTACCTACTTTTGAGGTCCTTTTTTATGTAATATAACACATCCAAAAACAGTTGAAACATTTTCCTTGGCTACATTTCTCAGCCATACACTATTCCATAGTGCGGAGTGAATTTCTATGATCTCTAAAACTGCTAAAAAGCTTTTTAAAAATTTGTAGGCTTCAATTCCCCAGACATACAATGTTACGTGATCATTTCTGTGAGGTCTAAAAGTGATCAAAAGCTTTTAGAATTTCTAGTGCAGTAATGCAATTCCATTTTCATACATTTCATGTTTGCATGCTATAGCGCTACAGAGTGAAGCTTTATTTGGTGGTTATACATGGAGATGGCTACTATTAGTAAGCACCTGTACACACCTGAAGTAATGAGAAAATTTAGCCCATAAATTGGTCAATTCATAGGTTTCCAGCAATGAGAATCACCTTATTGTGGCTGCCGGGTACACATGAATTGGATAATTCATGTGTGCCCAGCAGCTACGATAAGGCAATTCTCGTTGCTGGGAACCTACCTAACGTGAATCCTCTCTTAGACTGAAGTCTACATTTATGTGTGTGGATAGGATCCTGTGGTAATTAAATACACCTGAGGCTGATGTGTGCAGTGCTCAGGCCGGCGTCACACTCAGCGTAAGACAATAAAGAACGTATTATACGTCCGTAATACGGAGAAATGTTCCCAAAATAGTGATCCGTAGGCAGGGTGTGTCAGCGTATTTTGCGCATGGCATCCTCCGTATGTAATCCGTATGACATCCGTACTGCGATATTTTCTCACAGGCTTGCAAAACCGACATCTAATGGATTTATGTGCTCAAATGTTCGTTAAAACATATATACAGTATATATATATATATATATATATATATATATATATGTCATTGAGACACATATATATATATTCTGTATTTAGATTTAATTCAGCGCGATATATGTGAAAAGCCGGTAATTCAATTGCCGGCTTTTCATTTCTCCTGCACAAACCCGACATGATATGAGACATGGTTTACATACAGTAAACCATCTCATATACCCTTTTTTTTGCATATTCCACACTACTAATGTTAGTAGTGTGTATGTGCAAAATTTCGGCGCTGTAGCTGCTAAAATAAAGGGTTAAATCGCAGAAAAAATTGGCGTGGGCTCCCGCGCAATTTTCTCCTCCAGAGTGGTAAAGCCAGTGACTGAGGGCAGATATTAATAGCCAGGAGAGGGTCCATGGTTATTGGCCCCCCTGGCTACAAACATCTGCCCCCAGCCACCCCAGAAAAGGCACATCTGGAAGATGCGCCTATTCTGGCACTTGGCCACTCTCTTCCCACTCCCTGTAGCAGTGGGATATGGGGTAATGAAGGGTAATGTCACCTTGCTATTGTAAGGTAACATTAAGCCAGATTAATAATGGAGAGGCGTCAATTATGACACCTATCCATTATTAATACAATAGTATGAAATGGTTAATAAAACACACACACATTATTAAAAAGTATTTTAACCCCTCTGTGACCTTAGACGTACTATCCCGTCGAGGTGACCTGGGCCTATCTGACCCTTGACGGGATAGTACGTCATAGCCGATCGGCCACGCTCACGGGGGGAGCGCGGCCGGGTGTCAGCTATCGCAGCTGACATCCGGCACTATGTGCCAGGAGCGGTCACGGACCGCCCCCCGGCACATTAACCCCCGGCACACCGCGATCAAACATGATCGCGGTGTGCCGGCGGTACAGGGAAGCATCGCGCAGGGAGGGGGCTCCCTGTGGGCTTCCCTGAGACCCCCGGAGCAACGACATGTGATCGCGTTGCTGCGAGGGTCTCTTACCTCATATCCCTCCAGGCCCCGGATCCAAAATGGCCGCGGGGCTGCATCCGGGTCCTGCAGGGATTACTTCCGGGTGCAGAGCAGGCTGCAGATGAAAGCTGCAGCCTGCACTGCTGGAAGTAAGATCGCCGATTTGACAGAGTGCTGTGCAAGCTGTCAAATCGGCGATCTGTGATGTCCCCTCCTGGGACAAAGTAAAAAAGTTAAAAAAATTTTTTCCATATGTGTAAAAAAAAAAAAGAAAAAAAAAAATCCTAAATAAAGAAAAAAATATATACACTCACCGGCCACTTTATTAGGTACACCTGTCCAACTTCTTGTTAACACTTAATTTCTAATCAGCCAATCACATGGCGGCAACTCAGTGCATTTAGGCATGTAGACATGGTCAAGACAATCTCCTGCAGTTCAAACCGAGCATCAGTATGGGGAAGAAAGGTGATTTGAGTGCCTTTGAACGTGGCATGGTTGTTGGTGCCAGAAGGGCTGGTCTGAGTATTTCAGAAACTGCTGATCTACTGGGATTTTCACGCACAACCATCTCTAGGGTTTACAGAGAATGGTCCGAAAAAGAAAAAAAATCCAGTGAGCGGCAGTTCTGTGGGCGGAAATGCCTTGTTGATGCCAGAGGTCAGAGGAGAATGGGCAGACTGGTTCGAGCTGATAGAAAGGCAACAGTGACTCAAATCGCCACCCGTTACAACCAAGGTAGGCCTAAGAGCATCTCTGAACGCACAGTGCGTCGAACTTTGAGGCAGATGGGCTACAGCAGCAGAAGACCACACCGGGTACCACTCCTTTCAGCTAAGAACAGGAAACTGAGGCTACAATTTGCACAAGCTCATCGAAATTGGACAGTAGAAGATTGGAAAAACGTTGTTTGGTCTGATGAGTCTCGATTTCTGCTGCGACATTCGGATGGTAGGGTCAGAATTTGGCGTAAACAACATGAAAGCATGGATCCATCCTGCCTTGTATGGAGCATCTTTGGGATGTGCAGCCGACAAATCTGCGGCAACTGTGTGATGCCATCATGTCAATATGGACCAAAATCTCTGAGGAATGCTTCCAGCACCTTGTTGAATCTATGCCACGAAGAATTGAGGCAGTTCTGAAGGCAAAAGGGGGTCCAACCCGTTACTAGCATGGTGTACCTAATAAAGTGGCCGGTGAGTGTATATTATTCCCATAAGTACATTTCTTTATCTAAATTAAAAAAAATCAAACAATAAAAGTACACATATTTAGTATTGCCGCGTCCGTAACGACCCCACCTATAAAACTATATCACTAGTTAACCCCTTCAGTGAACACCGTAAAAAAAAAAAAAAAAAAAAGAGGCAAAAAACAACGCTTTATTCTCATACCGCCAAACAAAAAGTGGAATAACACGCGATCAAAAAGACGGATATAAATAACCATGGTACCACTGAAAACGTCATCTTGTCCCGCAAAAAACGAGCCGCCACACAGCATAATCAGCGAAAAAATAAAAAAAAAAGTTATAGTCCTCAGAATAAAGCGATGCCAAAATAATTTTTTCTATAAAATAGTTTATATCGTATAAAAGCGCCAAAACATAAAAAAAATGATATAAATGAGATATCGCTGTAATCGTACTGATCCGAAGAATAAAACTGCTTTATCAATTTTACCAAACGCGGAACGGTATAAACGCCTCCTCCAAAAGAAATTCATGAATAGCTGGTTTTTGGTCATTCTGCCTCACAAAAATCGGAATAAAAAGCGATCAAAAAAATCTCCCGTGCCCGAACATGTTACCAATAAAAACGTCAACTCGTCCCGCAAAAAACAAGACCTCACATGACTCTGTGGACTCAAATATGGAAAAATTATAGCTCTCAAAATGTGGTAACGCAAAAAATACTTTTAGCAATAAAAAGCGTCTTTCAGTGTGTGACGGCTGCCAATCATAAAAATCCGCTAAAAAACCCACTATAAAAGTAAATCAAACCCCCCTTCATCACCCCCCTAGTTAGCGAAAAATAAAAAAATTTAAAAAATGTATTTATTTCCATTTTCCCATTAGGGTTAGGGTTAGGGTTAGAGCTAGGGTTAAGGCTACAGTTAGGGTTGGGGCTAAAGTTAGGGTTAGGGTTGAGGCTAAAGTTAGGGTTAGGATTACATTTACGGTTGGGAATAGGGTTGGGATTAGGGTTAGGGGTGTTTCTGGGTTAGAGGTGTGGTTAGGGTTACCGTTGGGATTAGGGTTAGGGGTGTGTTTGGATTAGGGTTTCAGTTATAATTGGGGGGTTTCCACTGTTTAGGCACATCAGGGGCTCTCCAAACGCGACATGGCTTCCGATCTCAATTCCAGCCAATACTGAGTTGAAAAAGTAAAACAGTGCTCCTTCCCTTCCGAGCTCTCCCGTGCGCCCAAACAGGGGTTTACCCCAACATTTGGGGTATCAGCGTACTCGGAACACATTGGAGAACAACTTTTGGGGTCCAATTTCTCCTGTTACCCTTGGGAAAATACAAAACTGGGGGCTAAAAAATAATTTTTGTGGAAAAAAAAATATTTTTTATTTGCATGGCTCTGCGTTATAAACTGTAGTGAAACACTTGGGGGTTCAAAGCTCTCAAAACACATCTAGATGAGTTCCTTAGGGGGTCTACTTTCCAAAATGGTGTCATTTGTGGGGGGGTTTCTACTGTTTAGGTACATTAGGGGCTCTGCAAACGCAAATCCCAATTTCACCTGTTACCCTTGGGAAAATACAAAACTGGGGGCTAAAAAATAATTTTTTCGGGAAAGTTTTTTTTAATTATTTTCACGGCTCTGCGTTATAAACTGTAGTGAAACACTTGGGGGTTCAAAGTTCTCACAACACAACTAGATAAGTTCCTTGGGGGGTCTAATTACCAATATTAGGTCACTTGTGGGGGTTTCTATTGTTTAGGTACATTAGGGGTTCTGCAAACGCAATGTGACACCTGCAGACCAATCCATCTACGTCTGCATTCCAAATGATGCTCCTTCCCTTCCGAGCTCTGCCATGCGCTCAAACGGTGGTTCCCCCCCACATATCAGGTATCAGCGTACTCAGGACAAATTGGACAACAATATTTAGGGTCCAATTTCTCCTGTTACCCTTGGAAAAATACAAAACTGGGGGCTAAAAAATAATTTTTGTGGAAAAAAAATATTTTTTATTTGCACGTCTCTGCGTTATAAACTGTAGTGAAACACTTGGGGGTTCAAAGCTCTCACAACACATCTAGATGAGTTCCTTAGGGGGTCTACTTTCCAAAATGGTGTCACTTGTGTTTTTTTTTTACTGTTTAGGTACATTAGGGGCTCTGCAAACGCAATGTGATGCCTGCAGACCATTCCATCTAAGTCTGCATTCCAAGTGGCGCTCCATCCCTTCCGAGCCCTCCCATGCGCCCAAACGGTGGTTCCCCCCCACATATGGGGTATCAGCGTACTCAGGACAAATTGGACAACTTTTGGGGTCCAATTTCTCCTGTTACCCTCGGGAAAATACAAAACTGGGGGCTAAAAATAATTTTTGTGGGAAAAGTTTTTATTTTTAAGGCTCTGCATTATAAACTTCTGTGAAGCACTTGGTGGGTCAAAGTGCTCCCCACACCTCTAGATAAGTTCCTTAGGGGGTCTACTTTCCAAAATGGTGTCACTTGTGGGGGGGGGGGGGGTTTAATGTTTAGGCACATCAGTGGCTCTCCAAACGCAACATGGCGTCCCACCTCAATTCCTGTCAATTTTGCAGTGAAAAGTCACACGGCGTTCCTTCCCTTCCGAGCTCTCCCAAGCGCCCAAACAGTGGTTTACCCCCACATATGGGGTATCAGCGTACTCAGAACAAATTGTACAACAACATTTGGGGTCCAATTTCTTCTCTTACCTTTGGGAAAGTAAAAAATTGGGGGCAAAAAGATATTTTTTGTGAAAAAATGATTTTTTATTTTTACGTCTCTGCATTATAAACTTCTGTGAAGCACTTGGTGGGTCAAAGTGCTCACCACACCTCTAGATAAGTTCCTTAGGGGGTCTACTTTCCAAAATGGTGTCACTTGTGGGGGGTTTCAATGTTTAGGCACATCAGGGGCTCTCCAAACGCAACATGGCGTCCCATCTTAATTCCAGTCAATTTTGCATTGAAAAGTCAAATGGCGCTCCTTCGCTTCCGAGCTCTGTCATGCGCCCAAACAGTGGTTTACCCCCACATATGGGGTATCTGCGCACTCAGAAAAAATTGTACAACATCGTTTGGGGTCCATTTTCTCCCGTTACCCTTGGTAAAATAAAACAAATTGGAGCTGAAGTAAATTTTGTGTGAAAAAAAGTTAAATGTTCATTTTTATTTAAACATTCCAAAAATTCCTGTGAAACACCTGAAGGGTTAATAAACTTCTTGAAAGTGGTTTTGAGTACCTTGAGGGGTGCAGTTTTTAGAATTGTGTCACACTTGGGTATTTTCTATCATATAGACCCCTCAAAATGACTTCAAATGAGATGTGGTCCCTAATAAAAAATGGTGTTGTAAAAATGAGAAATTGCTGGTCAACTTTTAACCCTTATAACTCCCTAACAAAAAAAAATTTTGGTTCCAAAATTATGCTGATGTAAGGTAGACATGTGGAAAATGTTACTTATTAAGTATTTTGTGTGACATATCACTGTGATTTAATTGCATAAAAATTCAAAGTTGGAAAATTGCGAAATTTTCTAAATTTTCGCCACATTTCCGTTTTTTTTTCACAAATAAGCGCAGGTAATATTAAAGAAATTTTACCACTATCATGAAGTACAATATGTCACGAGAAAACAGTGTCAGAATTACCAGGATCCGTTGAAGCGTTCCAGAGTTATAACCTCATAAAGGGACAGTGGTCAGAATTGTAAAAATTGGCCTGGTCATTAACGTGCAAACCACCCTTGGGGGTGAAGGGGTTAATGAAATAAACACAGGTTGTTTTAATATTTTATTGCTCTCTCAATCCAGCTGAACACCCTCGCTTGGCAAAATAATAAACCCACAATATACATACCCTCAGATGAACTGTCACGTCCCACGAGGTAATCCATCTGAAGGGGTTAACTCAATTTACAGGCAGGAGCTGCGCTAAAGCACTCGCTCGTGCCTGTAACCCCCGGGGAATGAAGGAAAGCTGAGTGATCTGTACTTACATTGAGTTGCGGTGATGCGCCCTCTGGTGGACGCCGGCCTCAGGCAGAGAGCCTATGTATACAAATATCAAAAGACTGACCATCACTCCCAAACACAAATCAGGTGTATGAGATCTACAAATTACTATCTTCTTCTAACTCATGTAACATTGTCAAAACATTCTGTTCTTGGAAAGTTCCCACACAGGTCTGATGTAGTCCGTGTCATTCCCACAACGATCAACAAATCTGACGTCCAAAGGCTATGGAGCCTCTTTCAGAGAATAGTCTGTAGCAGCAGCCACTCCAGGTCCTCCTGTGCTCCACGAGATCCGGCAGCTATCATGTCAGTAACTACATCACTCGCCGAACCCTCTGTATAATGGCCCCATATTGGGCTCCGCACTATAATGGTCCCCATACAGCGCTCCACAATATAATGGCCCCATATAGTGCTCCACAGCATAATGGCTCCATACAGTGCTCCACAGTATAATGGCTCCATACAGTGCTCCACAGTATAATGGCTCCATATAGTGCTCCTCAGTATAATGGTCCCCATATAGTGCTCCACAGTATAATGGCTCCATATAGTGCTCCTCAGTATAATGGCCACATATAGTGCTCCACAGTATAATGGCCCCATATAGTGCTCCACAGTATAATGGCTCCATACAGTGCTCCTCAGTATAATGGCCACATATAGTGCTCCACAGTATAATGGTCCCCATACAGAGCTCCACAGTATAATGGCCCCATATAGTGCTCTACAGTATAATGATCCCCATACAGCGCTCCACAGTATAATAACCCCATATAGCGCTCCACAGTATAATGGCCCCATATATTGCTCCACAGCATAATGGCTCCATACAGTGCTCCACAGTATAATGGCCCCATATAGTGCTCCACAGTATAATGGCTCCATATAGTGCTCTACAGTATAATGGCCACATATAGTGCTCCACAGTATAATGGGCCCATATAGAGCTCCATACAGTATAATGGCCCCATATAGCGCTCCACATTATAATGGCCCTATATAGCACTCCACGGTATAATGGCTCCATATAGGGCTCCACGGTATAATGGCCCCATATAGCGCTCCACAGTATAATGGCCTCATATAGGACTCCACAGTATAATGGCCCCATATAGTGCTCCACAGTATAATAGCCCCATATAGTGCTCCACAGTACAATGGCCCCATATAGCTCCACAGTATAATGGCCCCATATAGCGCTCCACAGTATAATGGCCCCATATAGCTCCACAGTATAATGGCCCCATATAGCGCTCCACAGTATAATGGCCCCATATAGCGCTCCACAGTATAATGGCCCCATATAGCGCTCCACAGTATAATGGCCCCATATAGCACTTCACTGTCATCGCACATGCTTACTGAGGAGTGTGTCCGGTCCGACGGCAGGGGGAGCACTGCAGGCTCCACAGAGATGGCCGATGTCCTCCCACAGCTATCACCTGGACAGCCGAGGGGACCAGCCCCGGGCACAGCTAGAGTGGTCTCAATACAAGGGATGTGGCCACCGTCTGTCCGTAGGCTCAGGGGCTGCCGTACGTGGGGGGTGTAAATGTCCTGTTCAGACACCAACACACCAAAAAGAAAATGGCAGCTCCCAGTGGTTAAAGTAAAAAGTAATAAACACAAAACTATTAAAGCTCTACGATTAATTTTGTATTAAAAATAATTGATTATATAATAATTATTAATACAAAATTAAAAATCGCGGCACCTTCCCTTTATGTAACTAGTGGTGTAACCAACAATACGGTACACGTCATACAATGACCTAAGAGGTCTGTAACCACCAATAAGTCAGGGGGCCCCTGGGTAATGCAAACAATTGTCTGGGGGCGCCACACAAACACCAATCCATACACATACATAGCAGCGATGCGGGGGGCTATACACGGTGTATAATCAGCCGTATATGACGCACTCAGTCTGTGGGCGGTGAGAGTGAAGTCAGATAATGGAAGCTTACTGCAGGGAAACCTCGAGACCCGCAGCTGCACGGCTCCCACCCCGACGCGCGCTCAGTGCTGATCTTCGGCAGGAGGTGGGGTCATCAGAAGAGGCATGAGTTACAAAGTGTCATTGGCCAATCAAAAGTTAAGGTGCGTGAAAAAAACACCGGTGCCTGAAGGTAGGCGCGATATTATTATAGCGCCATTTGTTCCATGGCGCTGAACCTGTGAAAAGGGGTGTACATAATAAAAACAAGGACAATTATCGTCAACGCAATGAGTCAGCGAATGGTATGTAAAGCGTATAATACGTCAGAGGGGGTGGGGAACCAGGCGAGGTGGTGGGAGGGGACGTGGTACAATGTGGCCAGGAAGACCTGCGGCAGCAGCGTCATGTGACCCGCAAGGCCAGAATCATGTAGGGGGCACGTGACCAGAGGGCACAGAGACATTTTATTCTCCATTCTTAGTAGCCTCCGTGATGGAGGCTTAACATTCTGGACACTGGAGGCGACATACCTGCCCTTCCCCCTCCTGCCCTCACCGCTTATCTTCCCCCCTTTTGTGATGTCGCATTGTTTTGACATAACGCTGCTGTCGTGGACCTTCCTGGCCGCATCATACCACAGTGCCTTCAACTACATTGGCCACTTCCTAATCCCATCCGATTGGGCTCGGTGACGTATTATAGGATATTCCACGCCTACCTTAAGGCATTAGTGGTTCTTTCACACACCTTACCTTATGATTGGCCTATGCCACTTTTTAAACTCGTCTCTTTTGAGGATGCCAACCCCTTACGAAGGTCAACACCAAAACGCGCGTCGGGGTGGGAGTCTCTCTAGCTTTCCTTGCAGTAAGTACAGCTTACTTTCTCTGACTTCACTCTCACTGCTATATATGTGTATATATTAGAGCTTTGTGTGAGCGCCCAGCTCTATTGTTACCTCCTGACTGATTTATTGGAAAAATGTGTGCATTCTGGCTTTTTTTTGTTCCTCACATTTCAGTGCAATTTAGGCCACACCCCCTTGTCGGCAAAAAAAATAATATAGTGAAAGGGCTAAGAATTTTTTTGGGTGCAAAAAATAAAATAATTTTAATAAATCTATACGCGATGGGTAATATTATATATACGTCCAGTTATAAATGTCCGGATCGTTCAGAGAGGGAGGAGCCTGCAGTGACTCCGCCCTCTCCACTGTCTCCTGGAAGATACATAAATAAGACGGCTCCCAAGGCAAGTCCTGATGGCATATTGTTTTCTGTATGCGCTCGTATGGCAGCCGGGTGACAACTCATGAACCCTCCCACTTGGCTAAAGGGGAGGAGCTAGAGTGGCGGCCATGTTGCCTGTTCTGCATCTTTTATGGCTTTTGGGGGCGACTTAAAGGCAAAGTCCTAGAGAAGCCGTTTCCATATTCAGACCCCGCCACGTCTGCACAGGAGGGAGGGGAGCCGTTGCATTTCACCCGGGGTCACCCCAATACCACGCCCCGTCCCCCATTCTTCGGTCCTGAGTCACGTGTTGGTGCACCCGCAGGGGTCCCCGCAGCGCTGCTTCTGCCGCCAGAGCTCGGCCAATTCCTCCTCCGAGAACTGCGGGGCGGAGAGCATGGCGCGGTCACATGACTTCTCACAGAGCCAAGCGTCGTCCTGGTAACGGCGGGGGCCGATGGCCGCCATCCAGATGCCCATGCTGACGTCCTCGCCCTGGTAGGTCTGCAGCCGGTCGGCGTTGGCGGCGAGCCACTGGACGATGTCGCGGGAGAGGACGTAGCCGGAGCCGCAGGCGAAGGCGGGGTACGCGGGGCTCATGTACTCCAGCTCCTGCCACTTCCCCGTCCGCTCCACGGCCCAGTTGAGGCGGAAGTTCCCCCACCAGGCGTTGGGCCCCTGCACGCTCCCGTCCTCCAGGGCCCGCAGGACGTTGTCCAGGTGGATGAAGCAGTCGTCGTCCGTCTTCAGCAGGAAGGTGAAGGTGACGGCGGCCTCCAGCCAGCGGTAGAAGAGCAGCAGCTTGCGGGGGACGCTGCGGTACGTGTCCACCACGTCTACGAAGACCATGTCGCGGTGTACGCGGCTCTCCGCCTGCAGCTCCGCCTCCTCCTCCCGCAGGGCGGCGCGGTGCCGGGCCTGGCGCTGGGGGCGGGAGCTCAGCCGCTGGAGGAGCAGCTCGCCATCGTGGACCGTGTAGGTGAAGCCGCCGGCGATTCCCTCGGGGCCCTGGGAGAAGTCGTAGGGCAGGAGCCCCTCCGGGGCCGCCGTCACCCGCAGCACGCCCCCGCCGTCGTTCAGGGCGACCCGCTGCACGCCCCACATGGGCAGCCCGCCCCCGTCATGGCTGTCCCAGCGCAGCGTGCCCAGGAAACCCTCCGGGAGGACGAAGCGCTCCACCGCCTTGTAGCACAGGCCCGAGGGGACGGCCAGGCCCGGGGCGAAGCGGGCCACCAGCAGCGGATCCTCCTGCTCCGCCTGGAACAGACGGGCGCTCACATTCCGCCCCATGCCGCACCACGCCCCCAGCCGGGTGATGACGATCGGGTGCAGCACCCGGAAGGTGACGCTGAGCTGCGGGTGGCGGGAGCGGGCGGGCTCCGGCCCGGTGAAGGCCTCGATCTCCCGCTGCAGCACCGGGGACGTGATGTTCAGCAGGCGGCAGGAGTACGGGTCCTCCCGGTCCTCGGGCGGCACGGAGCAGGCCTCAGAGCCCACGATGAAGCGCAGCAGCGGGCGCCGGGCGGGCGGCAGGGCCTGGAGCCACGAGCCGCGGATGGTGTCCCGGAGGGCGCGGTGCTGCCGGGCGGACAGGACGCCGATCACCAGCGGGTGGTGCGGGGAGCGGAGCCACAGCTGCAGGAGCAGCCCGAGCAGGCAGGGGCACAGCAGCAGGAGCAGCGGGCGGCGCATCGGGTCTGCACCGCGGCAGCTCCGGGCACAGGAAGTCAGCGCGGCGCGCCGGCCAATCACAGCGCGGCTTTCACCATTGCCGGGGCAACGGCCTTAGCTATGCGCAGCTATTGGCTGAATGCCTCAGTCACGTGCTCTCCTCTCTGCAGCCCAACCGGCATGAAATTCTGTGATCTGATTGGATTTTGGGCATAGGCTGCTGCTATTGGCCACTTGTTCTGCACCTGCGCGATCGGCGTCGTGCTCTGATTGGCTAAAACTGTTCTATTGCTTACGACTATTGGCTGTTCGCAGATAAAGCTGTCATTGGATAAAACGAACAGGTTGCGCGTCACGTGACCATAAATATCTCTATATACAGAGTGAATCTGTGCTTAAATGTAACGGTCTGTGTCCGGTGGGAGGACGGCGCTCCTCGCAGACTGTCTGTGTCCAGGGATAGGACGTCGCTCCTCACAGGCTGTCTGTGTCCGGGGGGAGGATGTCGCTCCTCGCAGACTGTCTGTGTCCGGGGGGAGGATGTCGCTCCTCGCAGACTGTCTGTGTCCAGGGGGAGGATGTCGCTCCTCGCAGACTGTCTGTGTCCAGGGGGAGGATGTCGCTCCTCGCAGACTGTCTGTGTCCAGGGATAGGACGTCGCTCCTCAAAGGCTGTCTGTGTCCGGGGGAGAGGACGTCGCTCCTCAAAGGCTGTGTGTGTCCGGGGGGAGGACGTCGCTCCTCACAGGCGGTCTGTGTCCGGGGGGGAGGACGTCGCTCCTCAAAGGCTGTCTGTGTCCAGGGAGAGGACGTCGCTCCTCAAAGGCTGTCTGTGTCCGGGGGGAGGACGTCGCTCCTCGCAGGCTGTCTATGTCCGGGGAGATAACGTCGCTCCTCGCAGGCTGTCTGTGTCCGGGGGAGAGGACGTCGCTCCTCGCAGGCTGTCTGTGTCCGGGGGGAGGACGTCGCTCCTCGCAGGCTGTCTGTGTCCGGGGGAGAGGACGTCGCTCCTCACAGGCGGTCTGTGTCCGGGGGAGAGGACGTCGCTCCTAGCAGGCTGTCTGTGTCCAGGGGGAGGATGTCGCTCCTCGCAGGCGGTCTGTGTCGGGGGGGAGGATGTCGCTCCTCGCAGGTGGTCTGTGTCCAGGGGGAGGACGTCGCTCCTCGCAGGCGGTCTGTGTACAGGGGGAGGACGTCGCTCCTTGCAGGCATCCTAGAGCTGTGGGCCTCATACACTGTAGGGAGGCATAGTGGGGGTGTCATACTTTTGGGGGCTATAAAAGGGATAGTTAACTGTGTGGCAGCAGTGAGGGGATTCTCTAGGCCAATATTTGTGGCTGCACAAAAAGTTTTGTGGTTCAGCCCCCATGTCTATTACTGGCCCTATTCTGGGAAGTATAAGAGGGGGCTGTGGTTGCTATGGCAGCAGAGGCATAACAATGGGGTCAGGTGCACACGGCCGCCTGTCAGCAGAAATTTTCTTCACGACCTATAGGATCAGGTTTCCAGGTCATTTTGCCACCATAAAAATAAAATTAAAAAAATGCAATTGTTTTGGATTTTTTACTGCACTTCCCCCCCCCCCCCCATTTTCACTACATTATTTGGTAAAGTGAACGATATCAATCAAAACGAAAACTCGTCCCGCAAAAAAAAGCCCTGATATGGCGATGGGGACTGAGAAACAAAAACCCTCTTGACGCAAAATGGATGTCACTAACCCACTCCGATACAATGGTTGTATTAAAAATGGTCACAGAACCCTTCAGACATGTTTCGCTGATCAGTGCAGCATCTTCAGGGGGATCAGGGCGTCCGTGATCAGGTCATCACTTTGTAACTAGAGATGAGTGAATTTGTTCGGGTCCCTGCTTATTCGGTGAGCTATAGCCGCTGAGTGCGACCGAGCTGCCGGGGCTGGGCCTCACCCATTGTTGCATTTCTGCCTGTTTGTTGTTTATTGTTTTCATCTATTTTTAATTTGCACCATTATAAGTCTTAAGAAAGAACACGGACGCCTCTGCGAGTGCCGAGATGTCTGCAAACATGGAAGATACGAGATATAAACCGGGGTTATACAGTGACATGTAAAAAGTGTGAGCACCCTGGTCAAAAGTACGGTTATTGCGAACAGTTACGCAAGTTGAATGTGAAATCATCTCTAAAAGGCCTAAAGTTACAGATGACACAAAAAATGTATGTATGTATATATATATATATATATATTAAAAATTACAAAACGGAAAACTGACAGATGAAAACGTTTGCGCACCCTCAGAGATTTGTGTGCTCAGATGACGTTGACCAAGGTTTCAGACCTTAATTAGCCTATTAGGGTTATGGCTCGTTCACTATCATCGTTAGGAAAGGCCAGGTGATGCAAATTTCCCAGCTTTATAAAAACCCAGCCTCCTCTAACCCGGTGCCAAAAAACAGGAGCCATGGGTTCTTCTAAGTAGCTGCCAATACTCTGAAAATAAAAATGGTGGAGACCCACAAAGCAGGAGAAGGCTGTAAGAAGATAGGAAAGCGTTTTCAAGTTGCCCTTCCCTCAGTTTGAAATGTAAGGCTACTTTCACACTAGCGTTAACTGCAATCCGTCACAATGCGTCGTTTTGCAGAAAAAACGCATCCTGCAAAAGTGCTTGCAGGATGCGTTTTTTCTCCATTGACTAACATTAGCGACGGTTGCGCCGTGTTGTGGCGGACCGTCGGACGCAAAAAATGTATGTAACGTTTTTTGCTGCCGACGGTCCGCTTATTCCGACCGCGCATGCGTGGCTGGAACTCCGCCCCCACCTCCCCGCACTTCCCCGCACCTCACGATGGGACAGCGGATGCACTGGAAAAATGCATCCGCTGCCCCCGTTGTGCGGCGGAGACAACGCTAGCGTCGGTAACCTCGGCCCGACGCACTGCGACGGGCCAAGCCCCACGCTAGTGTGAAAGAAGCCCAAGTTAGAAATGGCCATTACCATGAACAGTGGAGGTCAAAATAAAGTCTGGAAGACCAAGCAAAATGTTAGTGAGAGCTGCTTGTATGATTGCTAGAGAGAGAAATCAGAACTCCCGCTTGACTGCAAAAGACCTTAGAAAGATTTAGCAGACTCTGGATTTGTGGTACATTGTTGTACTGTTCAGAGACACCTGCACAAATATGGCATTCATGGAAGAAAACCTCTCCTGCGTCCTCACCATAAAATTCTGAGTCAGAACTATGCAAAAGGACATCTAAACAAGCCTGATGGTTTTTGGAAACAAGTCCTGTGGACCAATGAGGATAAAATAGATCTCCTTGGCCACAATCATCAAAGCTATGTGTGGAGAAAAAAGGGTGCAGAATTTCAGCAAAAGAACATCTTGCCAGCCATTAAACACGGGGGTGGATCAGTCATGCTTTGGGGTTGCGTTGCTGCCAACGGCACGGGAACATTTCACAGGTAGAGGGAAGAATGGAGTCAATAAAATTTCTACAAATTTTTGATGCAAACATAACACCACCTGTAAAAAAAAAAAAAAAGATGAACTTGAAAAGAGGAAGAGGATGGCTGTTACAAATGGAGAATGATCCTAAACACATCACAATCCACAATAGACGACCTCAGAAGGGGCAAGCTGAAGGTTTTACAATGGCCCTCACAGTCCCTTAATCTGATCATCATTGAAAATCTGTGGATAGACCTCTAAATGTCAGAGGAAGCAAGCCGACCTAGGAATCTCACAGAACTGGAGGAATTCTACAAGGAAGAATGGAGGAAAATCCCTCACACATGAATTAAAAGACTCTTGTCTGGCTTCAAAAAGCATTTACAAGCCGTGATACTTCCAAAATGAGGCGCTACTACGTGCTGACCATACAGGGAGCACAAACTATTTTCCTTTTAGTAGTTTTGAAAAAGTAAAATATAAATATATATACAGTGGGGCAAAAAAGTATTTAGTCAGTCAGCAATAGTGCAAGTTCCACCACTTAAAAAGATGAGAGGCGTCTGTAATTTACATCATAGGTAGACCTCAACTATGGGAGACAAACTG
Organism: Ranitomeya variabilis; assembly: GCF_051348905.1. NCBI lineage: Eukaryota > Metazoa > Chordata > Amphibia > Anura > Dendrobatidae > Ranitomeya > Ranitomeya variabilis. The sequence continues at coordinate 17,353,614 of NC_135232.1, forward strand.
AGAACAAAAAATCCAGAAAATCACATTGTCTGTTTTTTTATCATTTTATTTGCATATTATGGTGCAAAATAAGTATTTGGTCAGAAACAAAATTTCAAGATTTCTGGCTCTCACAGACCTGTAACTTCTTCTTTAAGAGTCTCCTCTTTCCTCCACTCATTACCTGTAGTAATGGCTCCTGTTTAAACTTGTTATCAGTATAAAAAGACACCTGTGCACACCCTCAAACAGTCTGACTCCAAACTCCACTATGGTGAAGGCCAAAGAGCTGTCAAAGGACACCAGAAACAAAATTGTAGCCCTGCACCAGGCTGGGAAGACTGAATCTGCAATAGCCAACCAGCTTGGAGTGAAGAAATCAACAGTGGGAGCAATAATTAGAAAATGGAAGACATTCAAGACCACTGATAATCTCCCTCGATCTGGGGCTCCACGCAAAATCCCACCCCGTGGGGTCAGAATGATCACAAGAACGGTGAGCAAAAATCCCAGAACCACACGGGGGGGACCTAGTGAATGAACTGCAGAGAGCTGGGACCAATGTAACAAGGCCTACCATAAGTAACACACTACGCCACCATGGACTCAGATCCTGCAGTGCCAGACGTGTCCCACTGCTTAAGCCAGTACATGTCCGGGCCCGTCTGAAGTTTGCTAGAGAGCATTTGGATGATCCAGAGGAGTTTTGGGAGAATGTCCTATGGTCTGATGAAACCAAACTGGAACTGTTTGGTAGAAACACAACTTGTCGTGTTTGGAGGAAAAAGAATACTGAGTTGCATCCATCAAACACCATACCTACTGTAAAGCATGGTGGTGGAAACATCATGCTTTGGGGCTGTTTCTCTGCAAAGGGGCCAGGACGACTGATCCGGGTACATGAAAGAATGAATGGGGCCATGTATCGTGAGATTTTGAGTGCAAACCTCCTTCCATCAGCAAGGGCATTGAAGATGAAACGTGGCTGGGTCTTTCAACATGACAATGATCCAAAGCACACCGCCAGGGCAACGAAGGAGTGGCTTCGTAAGAAGCATTTCAAGGTCCTGGAGTGGCCTAGCCAGTCTCCAGATCTCAACCCTATAGAAAACCTTTGGAGGGAGTTGAAAGTCCGTGTTGCCAAGCGAAAAGCCAAAAACATCACTGCTCTAGAGGAGATCTGCATGGAGGAATGGGCCAACATACCAACAACAGCGTGTGGCAACCTTGTGAAGACTTACAGAAAACGTTTGACCTCTGTCATTGCCAACAAAGGATATATTACAAAGTATTGAGATGAAATTTTGTTTCTGACCAAATACTTATTTTCCACCATAATATGCAAATAAAATTATAAAAAAACAGACAATGTGATTTTCTGGATTTTTTTTTCTCAGTTTGTCTCCCATAGTTGAGGTCTACCTATGATGTAAATTACAGACGCCTCTCATCTTTTTAAGTGGTGGAACTTGCACTATTGCTGACTGACTAAATACTTTTTTGCCCCACTGTATATACCTATTCTATGTGTAGACATTAATTTTATCTATTCTATTCTAACCTGTCAGTGTGATTTTACTGTACACTGCACTGAATTGCCGGCTTTTCTAGAGAACACCGGTGCGTATTTCTCGCAAGTCACACTGCTGGTCCGTGTGTGTTGTGGATTCTGTTTGCGGGCTCCCTCTGGTGGTTACTGCTGGTACTGGGTGACTTTGGTGGGTTGTGGCATTTGGTTTCCATCTGTCCATTAGAGGCTGGGTGTTTCCTATTTTACCTGGCCTCTGTGTCATTTCCCTTGCCGGCTATCAATGTGTTCAGATGTGCTCTGTTTGGTTCCTGCCTACCTGCTCCCAGATCTTTCAGGATAAGCTAAGTGCTGATTTTCAGTTGTTTGGTTTTTTGTCCAGCTTGCTTAGAATGTCTCTTTGTTAGCTGGTTGCTCTAGTGGACTGAGGTTCTCCCCATGTGCCATGAGTTGGCACATGGGTTCTTGTAATCTCAGGATGGTTTTTTTGATTAGGGTTTTTTGCTGACCGCTCAGTCCCCTTTTGTGTCATTCTGCTTTCTAGTTTTCAGCGGGCCTCTATTTGCTAAAGCTATATACATCATCTCTATGTATGTGCCTTCCTCTCATTTCACCGTCAATACATGTGGGGGGCAACTATATCTTTGGGGTTAATTCCTCTGGAGGCAAGTGAGGTCTTTGTTTTCTCTGCAGTACTAGTTAGCTCTTAGGCTGGTGCGTGGCGTCTAGAACCAACGTAGGCACGCTCCCTGGCTATCTCTAGTTGCGTTTGTCAGGCGTAGGGCAGCGGTCAGCCCAGGTTCCATCACCCTAGAGCTCGTCCGATATTTATTATACCTTGCTTATCCTGTGCTATCCCTAGCCATTGGGGATTCATGACAGTATAGCCGGCCCACAAAGTGTTAATTGTTTGGGCTGAAGCAGGAGGAAAAGAAGTGTTCAAGGAAAATTTATTTATTTTTTTTTCCTTCAGAGTTTTGCTGCCTAGCCCTTAATTGCTGTCTAGCTGCTTCTTACCTCCTCTTAACCCTTGAATGGCTCTGATCTTAGCTGTTTATCATGGATGTCCAGAGTTTGGCTTCCAGCCTGAGTAATCTCGCGGCAAAGGTTCAAAACATACAGGATTTCGTTGTTCACACTCCCATGTCTGAACCTAGAATTCCTATTCCAGAGTTTTTTTCTGGAGATAGATCTACCTTCCTGAATTTCAGGAACAATTGTAAATTGTTTCTCTCTTTGAAATCTCGCTCCTCTGGAGACCCTGCTCAACAGGTCAAGATTGTTATATCGTTCCTACGGGGCGACCCTCAGAATTGGGCATTTGCATTGGCACCAGGGGATCCTGCATTGCTCAGTGTGGATGCGTTTTTTCTGGCATTGGGATTGCTCTATGAGGAACCTAACCTAGAGATTCAGGCTGAAAAGGCTTTATTGGCCCTCTCTCAGGGGCATGATGAAGCGGAAATATATTGTCAGAAATTTCGGAAATGGTCGGTGCTTACTCAGTGGAATGAGTGCGCCCTGGCTGCAAACTTCAGAAATGGTCTTTCTGAGGCCATTAAGGATATTATGGTGGGGTTCCCTGCGCCTACAGGTCTGAATGAGTCTATGGCTATGGCCATTCAGATTGATCGGCGTTTACGGGAGCGCAAACCCGTGCACCAGTTGGCGGTGTCTTCTGAACAGGCACCTGAGACTATGCAATGTGATAGAATTCAGTCCAGAAGTGAACGGCAAAATTATAGGCGGAAAAATGGTTTGTGTTTTTATTGTGGTGATTCAGCTCATGTTATATCAGCATGCTCTAAACGCACAAAAAGGGTTGATAAATCTTTTGCCATTGATACTCTGCAGTCTAAGTTCATTTTGTCTGTGACTCTGATTTTTTCACTGTCTTCCATTTCCGTCGATGCCTATGTGGATTCAGGCGCTGCCCTGAGTCTTATGGATTGGTCATTTGCTAAACGCTGCGGTTTTAGTCTAGAGCCTCTGGAAGTACCTATTCCTCTGAAAGGAATTGATTCTACACCATTGGCTATGAATAAACCGCAGTATTGGACACAAGTGACCATGCGCATGACTCCCGTTCATCAGGAGGTGATTTGCTTCCTTGTACTGTATAATTTACATGATGTACTAGTGCTTGGTCTGCCATGGTTACAAACTCATAATCCTGTCCTGGACAACAATGTCTGTGCTAAGCTGGGGATGTCACGGGGTTCATGATGATGCACCTCCGATTTCTATAGCTTCATCTACTCCTTCGGAGATCCCTGCGTTTTTGTCGGATTATAGGGATGTTTTTGAGGAGCCTAAGCTCAATTCGCTCCCTCCCCATAGAGAGTGTGTGCTCGAGCTAAGCCTTGCTGTTCACGGGCTAGTGGGTTGTTGTTATCCTTGCCCATCCCAAAGAGGCCTTGGACGCACATTTCCATGGATTTTATTTCTGATCTCCCGGTTTCACAGAAAATGTCCGTTATCTGGGTTGTGTGTGACCGCTTTTCTAAGATGGTTCATTTGGTGCCCTTGCCTAAGTTGCCCTCCTCCTCTGAGTTGGTTCCTTTGTTTTTTCAGAACGTGGTTCGTTTGCATGGGATTCCGGAGAATATCGTTTCTGACAGGGGATCCCAGTTTGTGTCTAGATTTTGGCGGACGTTTTGTGCCAAGATGGGCATTGATTTGTCTTTCTCGTCTGCATTCCATCCTCAGACGAATGGCCAGACGGAGCGAACTAATCAGACCTTGGAAACTTATTTGAGGTGTTTTGTTTCTGCTGATCAGGATGACTGGGTTGCTTTTTTGCCACTGGCCGAATTTGCTCTTAATAATCGGGCTAGTTCGGCCACGTTGGTCTCTCCTTTTTTTTGTAATTCGGGGTTTCATCCTCGTTTTTCCTCTGGTCAGGTGGAGTCTTCGGATTGTCCTGGAGTGGACGTGGTGGTGGACAGGCTACATCACATTTGGAATCAGGTGGTGGACAATTTGAAGTTATCTCAGGAGAAGACTCAGCAGTTTGCTAATCGCCGTCGCCGCGTGGGTCCCCGACTTCTTGTTGGGGACTTGGTGTGGTTGTCTTCTCGTTTTGTCCCTATGAAGGTCTCTTCTCCTAAGTTCAAGCCTCGGTTCATCGGTCCTTATAGGATCTCGGAGATTCTTAACCCTGTATCTTTCTGTTTGGATCTCCCAGCATCGTTTGCTATTCATAATGTGTTCCATCGGTCGTTGTTGCGGAGGTATGAGGTGCCTGTTGTTCCTTCGGTCGAGCCTCCTGCTCCGGTGCTGGTGGAGGGAGAATTGGAGTATGTTGTTGAAAAGATCTTGGATTCTCGTGTTTCCAGACGCAAACTCCAGTATTTGGTTAAGTGGAAGGGTTATGGTCAGGAGGACAATTCCTGGGTGGTCGCCTCCGATGTTCATGCGACTGATTTGGTCCGCGCCTTCCATAGAGCTCACCCTGATCGCCCTGGGGGTTCTCGTGAGGGTTCGGTGACCCCTCCTCAAGGGGGGGTACTGTTGTGGATTCTGTTTGCGGGCTCCCTCTGGTGGTTACTGCTGGTACTGGGTGACTTTGGTGGGTTGCGGCCTTTGGTTTCCATCTGTCCATCAGAGGCTGGGTGTTTCCTATTTTACCTGGCCTCTCTGTCATTTCCCTTGCCGGCTATCAATGTGTTCAGATGTGCTCTGTTTGGTTCCTGCCTACCTGCTCCCAGATCTTTCAGGATAAGCTAAGTGCTGATTTTCAGTTGTTTGGTTTTTTGTCCAGCTTGCTTAGAATGTCTCTTTGTTAGCTGGTTGCTCTAGTGGACTGAGGTTCTCCCCATGTGCCATGAGTTGGCACATGGGTTCTTGTAATCTCAGGATGGTTTTTTTGATTAGGGTTTTTTGCTGACCGCTCAGTCCCCTTTTGTGTCATTCTGCTTTCTAGTTTTCAGCGGGCCTCTATTTGCTAAAGCTATATACATCATCTCTATGTATGTGCCTTCCTCTCATTTCACCGTCAATACATGTGGGGGGCAACTATATCTTTGGGGTTAATTCCTCTGGAGGCAAGTGAGGTCTTTGTTTTCTCTGCAGTACTAGTTAGCTCTTAGGCTGGTGCGTGGCGTCTAGAACCAACGTAGGCACGCTCCCTGGCTATCTCTAGTTGCGTTTGTCAGGTGTAGGGCAGCGGTCAGCCCAGGTTCCATCACCCTAGAGCTCGTCCGATATTTATTATACCTTGCTTATCCTGTGCTATCCCTAGCCATTGGGGATTCATGACACGTGTGTAATCCATTTTTTTCTCGCCCCCATAGACTTTCATTGGCGATTCTCGGCCGAGATACCCTGACAGTTGCAGCATGCTGCGATTTCACTCAGATCCTGAATACGGCAGAGAAAACAACGGATGACAGGAGCTGCCCCATAGATTAACATTGGGCTGAGTGCTGTGCGATTTTTTTATCACTTTGCACTCAGCCGTATTACGGTCTAGTGTGACTCCGGCCTTATTGAAAGGATTGTAGGTCATATTGTCATGTCGGACGCTGTTCAGACCAGGTCGTTCGACAGACAGCGGTAATTCCGCTTTTGACCACTATGTGCTCTAGCTGTTCCGGGGTTAATTTCCCTGATCCTCGGATTGGAAGCTGGGCCATGCCCATTGCCTTTAAATAGTTCTCCTGATCATTGGGCGTCGCCGATTATAGCTTCTTGTGCATTGTTATCTCGGTCTGGAGTGGAGAGCTGGTTGTTGGAGTATCGTTGCTGGTCGTGTATTTTCCTTAGTCTTATTTACTCCTTCCTATATTTGTATTTATTTTGCCCTGCACATTTATAGTGTATTCCTGAGTGACTGCGGCGTGGTGTATATTTTCCTTTATCCTTGTCTGTGCTAACTGTGGGTATTGGTGTATCACCTCTTCACCGGGTGGTGGGCGGAGGTTTCAGCTTAGGGTTGAAACAGGAGACAGGGTGAGGTTCGAGGCCTGGACATGCACACCATCAGTGTAAACTCCAGGTAGAGGGTCAGTCAGGATTTCCCTAGTCTGAGGGAAATTGCAGGGGCCCGGGTTATTAGCTCTTGCCCACCTAGTCTCCCCGTGACACATATTCCCTATTGAGCCCTTTGGGAGAAAGGGTCTGTAGTTGATGGATCCAATAGGATTCCCTTTTCTTGAGCATTTGGACTTGGTTCCCCGCTCTCCTGTGGATTGTAATATGTTCTATTACCTGGAGTCTCAATTGGGCAATTGTGTGTCCTTTGGTGATAAAGTGAGATGGAATGGGTAATAGCATATTTTTTTGTCTTGAGCTGTGGTCTTTTATAGGTTGTGTGGTTTCACCTATGTATAGGAGGCCACAGGGACATTTGATCAGATACCCCGCATAGGAGGAGTCACAGGTGGAATAGTCCTTAAAGGTGAACTTTTTGCCTGAGTGTGGCTGGTAGAAGAACTGACCTTTCTGTACATTATTGCACTGATTGCAATGTAAACACGGGTATGTGCCCACTTTCGGAGAGTGGAAAAACCTCTGTGTGGACGAGCGCGTCCTAGTTTTCATATCAGCTCGTACCAATGCATCTCGAATGTTTGGAGGGCCTTTATAGCATGGTAGAAATGGATTTTGGAATTCCCTAACTTTAGGGTATGCTGTTTTGAGGATGTTCCAGTGTTTCCTAATTGCACGATGTAGAATATGTACGTAGGCAGGGCCGCCATCAGGGCATTACAGCCGTTACTGCTGTATGGGGCCCGGTCAGCAGCAGTACACAGAGGGGCCCGCAGATCAGGGGCCCCACTGTTGTGCTTCTACTGACCGGGCCCCATCATGCAGTAAAATACTGTGCACTGCTGCGCACATGTCGGCGCTGGGGCCCGGGAGCCGTTTTGGAGCTGTGCACGGCCGTCTTATTTAGTCGGCTGCGCAGCTCCTGCTCGGCTGTAGCTAGAATGTATGGGCTCCCTGCAGGACCTGACTATAGCCCATACATTCTAGCAGTCTCAGTAGTGAATGTGCTAGAATGTAGGGGCTCCTGTCAGGTCCTCTCAGCAGCCCATACATTCTAGCTGCTGCTTCACTGCTGGAAACACTAGACGCCCCGGAACGACTGAGGTAAGTATAAAAAACATTTTTATTTTTGTTTTTTTATATGGGTGAGGAGGGGGAGAGTGAGACTGCAGATGATGGAGTGTGTTTGAGGGGGCACTGCGCATGATGAAATGATAGGGGGCTGCAGATGATGAAGTGTGTTTGAGGGGGCACTGCGTCTGCTTATGATGAAATGATAGGGGGCTGCAGATGATGAAGTGTGTTTGAGGGGGTACTCTACATGATGAAATGATAGGGCACTGCAAATGATGAAGTGGGGGTGATGGGGACTGCAGATGTTGATGTGGGGGTGATGTGGACTGCAAATGATGATGTGGGGGTGATGGGGACTGCAAATGATGATGTGGGTGTCTTGGAGACTGCAGATGATGAATTGTGTTTGAGGGGGTACTGCACATGATGAAATGATAGGGGGCTGCAAATGATGAAGTGGGGGTGATGGGGACTGCAAGTGATGAAGTGGGGGTGATGGGGACTGCAAATGATGATGTGGGGGTGATGGGGACTGCAAATGATGATGTGGGGATGATGTGGACTGCAAATGATGATGTGGGTGTCTTGGAGACTGCAGATGATGAATTGTGTTTGAGGGGGTACTGCACATGATGAAATGATAGGGGGCTGCAAATGATAAAGTAAGGGGGACTGCAGATGAAGTGAAGGGGGGATAGGGGACTAAATGATGAAGTAAGGTGGACTGCAAATGAAGTGGGGGTGATGGGGACTGCACATTAAGTGAGTGTGAGGGACGGTGGACAGCAATTGAATTGAAGGTGGGGGTGGGGAGAGCCAATGGTGTATTGAAGGTAGGGAGAGCAAATAATGAATTTTTAGGGTGGGGAAGAGCAGTTGATAATGAATGGTGGGAGAGAGAGAAGACATGACAATGAATTGAGGCAGAAGGGGCATGTAACTATAATGAATCGGAGTTAGGGTTAGAGCGGGAGGTATATAGTGGGATCGTTGAGGATAAAGTGACTGGAAATAAATTGAGGGAAAGAGTACAGGTGCTAATTAATTTATATATTAAATGGGGAAAGTGGCTATTTATAGCTAGAAGGGGCTCAGTGGCGTATTATAATTTATATTTGGAATGGTGGGTTGCACAATAACCAATTACAGTATATATTAATGGTGGGTGAATGTCTGTATTCAGATGTGTAGTGTAGAAGAAAGGGAAAAAGTGGGGAATGTGCTCTGGAAGCGGTGCTCTAGATAACTGTGTTATTTTATGCAGAGACGAGTCCTGGCTGAAAGAAGTAATGGCGGTCTGCGCTGGATTAAAAAGAAACGCAAAGATGAAGGACTTCAGCTAGAGACGTCACTGGTGAGTCAGTATGTTACCTGTACACTGACACCATACACTGTATGCTGTATACAGAGCTCCTGTGTATAATGTCACTGGTGATCACTGTATTACCTGTACACTGACACTATATACAGAGCTCCTGTGTATAATGTCACTGGTGATCACTGTATTACCTGTAAACTGACACTATACACAGAGCTCCTGTGTATAATGTCACTAGTGATCACTGTATTACCTGTACACTGACACTATATATAGAGCTCCTGTGTATAATGTCACTGGTGATCACTGTATAAGGCTACATTCACATTTGCGTTGTTGGGCGCAGCGTCGGCGACGCAACCAACAACGCATGTACACAACGCAGCGTTTTGCGACGCATGCGTTGTCATAAGATCCTACAGATCGGGACTTTCGGCGCAGGGAAAACGCTACAAGTAGCGTCCCCTGTGCCCTATCTTGTGCGTCTATATGACGCATGCGTCGTAAAACGCAGTACAACGCATACCAGCGCATGTCCATGCGCCCCCCATGTTAAAGATAGGGGCGCATGACGCATGCGTCGGTATGCGTCGACGACACTGCGCCCAACAACGCAAATGTGAACGTAGCCTTACCTGTAAACTGACACTATACACAGAGCTCCTGTGTATAATGTCACTAGTGTAAAATCCTGACCAAATCCTGATGCAATCCTGAACGTGGACACATACCCTAAGAGTGTGGCAACCCAGTAGTCGGCATTACTTCGGATTCTGACAATCCAAAGGTCAGGTTGCAGGTAGTGCAGCAAGAAGGCACTCATGTGTCTTGCACATCCAGGAGGACCAAGTCCTTGTTGTCTTGGTGGCGGCGAGGTGAGAATCATGCTTCCTTCCTCTGCCCTCTCCCCCCAACCTCGCACAACAGAAATTTGATCAAGGTCTCTCTCATCTGATGAGTCTCCCATGCCCAGCGCCAGTTCTCCACTTCTTCCTCGCCTCCTGCACCTTCCTCAACAGTTTGGCTGCTACCATGCGCCCTCAGTAATCCCTCTCCCCAGGCCTCCAATGACAGCCGCCTTGTGTCAGGACTCTGAACATTTTTTATTACCTTTTGTGCATTACTGCCCTTTCCCAAGATGGCGTCTTTGGTCTCATGTGCACTGTGTCTTCCTGCTATAAAACTCCACCCCAGCCTTCAGTCTGTGCTAGAGTATTCTGCCTTGCATCCAGCTCCTGACCTCTGATTACTCCCTGGCTATATACCTGCTCCTGTGAACCTGTGTGGTGATCCTGCTACTCTGCTCTGAGTTCCTGCTGCATACATTGGTTTCCAGTAATCCTCCTTCATCTGCTGCTCGTGTTTACTTCCATCTGCATTTGCTGAACATGTAAGCTGTTTCTGCTCTGCAACAACCTGAGATTATTAACCAGGCCTCCCTGGTTGAGCTAAGATATGATTTGAACTGCCTTATAGCATATCTATCTGTGTTTTGGACTACCAAGGACTTATTCGTGTCAAGTATCCTCAAGAATAACTGTGCTTCATAGACTTTCTGCTTGATTGCATTTTCCTTCGAAGTTTCCTATAGACTGCTGAGCTGCATTTGATATTTGCACCAAGTGTTGTGGACTTGAGTTTCTCTCTGCACCTGTTTGAATCACCGTGTGATAATATAGACTTTACCACTTATAAAACTGTCCTGTAGTTGTCTTGTTCCACGCAAAGAGTCTCCTGAGTTATCCCCTATAATTATTACACCTTGGTGCTGCCGACCGTCTGGACCTTGGAGATATTATCCCTTCCGCATACGACTCCTCCTGTTCCTCCTCCTCTTCTTGTTCCACCACCTGACTCCGAATACTGTTTAAGGTGTGCTCCAGCATGTAAATCACCGGAATAGTCATGTTGATAATGGCATTGTCAGCACTAAACATCTTCGTTGCTATTTCAAAACTGTGCAGAAGGGTGCATAGGTCCCTGATCTGAGACCACTCCTGCAGCGTGATTTGCCCCACCTCTGGATCTCGTTGGCCCAGGCTATACGTCATAACGTATTGCACCAGGGCTCGTCGGTGCTGCCACAGTCGCTGCAACATGTGCAGAGTTGAATTCCACCGTGTGGGCACATCGCATTTCAGCCGGTGAACTGGCAGGTCCAACGACTTCTGTAGAGATGTAAGTTGTTGAGCTGCGGGATGCGAACGGCGGAAGTGAGCACACAGCGACAGTGCCCTCTGCAGAAGCCCATCTAGTCTGGGATAGTTGGATAAAAATTGCTGGACAACCAGGTTCAAAACGTGAGCCATACAAGGCACGTGTGTGACATTGCCCCGGCGAAGGGCCGCACTCAGGTTTGCAGCATTGTCGCACACGGCCTTCCCTGGCTGCAGGTTGAGTGGAGACAACCATTGATGGAACTCCGTCTCCAGAGCTGACCACAACTCCTCAGCTGTGTGACTCACATTTCTCAGACATTTCAATGTAAACACCGCCTGATGCCATTGAGCCCTGGTGACAGCATAGTAAGGAGGTGTGTAGGATTCCTTCTGCGCAGTTAGAACGCGGGTGGCATTACCAGACAGGCTTTGGGTGCAGGTGGAGGACCGAGAGGAGGTTGAGGAGGCAGAAGCAGTGGAGGAACTTCTAGATACAGAGGATCGACGAGCAACTCGTGGGGACAGCAAGACTTGGACAGCAGCCCCTTCTCCTGATGTCACCATAGTTACCCAGTGCCAGTCACAGACATGTAACGCCCCTGTCCATGTCTACTCGTACAAGTGTCTGTGGTAAAATGCACCCTGTCACACAGAGTTTCTCAAGGAAGATGTGATGCTCTTTGCGACATGCTGGTGTAGCGCAGGCACAGCTTTCTTTGAGAAGTAGTGGCAACTGGGCATCTGGTACTGGGGCACTGCGACGGACATAAGGTCTCGAAAATCCTGTGTCCACCAGAGGTGGAAGGTCTGCATCCAAACCCATGTGCGACTGCTGTCCCCACAGTCACAGAGGATGAAGAGGACGCGGATGCACTTGATGGGTCAGACGGTGGTTGACCCGGCCCACTAGGCCGCATTGTAGCACAGTGAGCTTCCCACTGCAACTTATGCCTCATATCCATGTGACCGTTCATGCATGATGTACTCAAACTAGTCATTTTTTGGCCTCTACTGAGATTTTGGTGACAAATCTTACAGACAACATGAGTTGGGTCATCCTTTGCGATCTCAAAAAATGCCCAGGCTATGCAAGGCTTAGAGCCCGTGCAACCTGAAGAGCCACCACGACTTCTGATCAGAGGCACAGTTGGGGTTGAGGATGCAGTTGTTGACGTACTTGCAGTACTTCGTTTCTGTCCAGGAAGGCGCAACCTAACCTCGTCGTCAGACTCATCACTAGCATCCTCCTCCACCTCCTCTGCTGACCTCATGGACTGGCGGACTGTGGGTTGACAGTAAGTGGGGTCTCCAACCTCGTCATCATCATCCTGTGTGTTCTCACACTTGTCGTCCTCAGAGTCAACCTCTTCCTGCCCTGACCGAAAAGTCAAGTTTTCGTTCCAATCAGGTATCTCAGTCTCATCATCTTCCTCATTGTCTCCACCAACATGAGTTACAGTTTGGGAATGAGGGTCTACATTATGCTCAGAACCTTCTTCATCTGGGCCTGGATCCGACTCACAAAGATTCTGGGCATCAGTGCAGATCATTTCCTCGTCTGGATTCACAGAAGCTCTGGAGCAGACCTCTGATTCCCAGGCTATAGTATGAGTAAACAGCTCTGCAGACTCAACCATCTGTGTTACCCCATACTCAGACGGGTGGCTGGAGACTTGGGAGCTGTGAGGAAGCAAGTGCAATTGGGGTGACAACTCTGAGGACTGGAGTAGTTGTGATGTTGAAGTTGAGGTGGAGGAGAGCCCACTTGAACGAGCACTTGATATCCGTTCAAGCATCTGCTGTTTTTGTGCCTCATCTGGAATTTTTAGCGATGCTCGTAGCGATGCTCGTAAGAAGGATCACATCAGATTGTCCACAAAAAGAAGTAGACATCTTACTTTGGCTGGAAGATGGTCTTTCTTCTGCAGATGTTACTGTTGCTTTACCACCTACTCCACGGACACAACCTTTTTTTCCCTTTCCAACACGCCTATTCCCCTTTCCACCAGCAGCAGGCCTTTTGCCACTCATTTTGGCGCTTAACTAATTGGCAACTCTGTATCTGTAGTTGTTGGCACAAAAACGGATGGATGAAAACCGAGCAGAACTGAGTGGCCAAACTGTGGTACTAGGCCCAAAAGGATTTACTTTGTTAGATGCAGTAAAAGTTTAGATACACAGGTGGTGTAGTTAGCTTCACAGGCGGGCTACTCTGCTGACGTGCAGACACTGCTCCTAAGCCCAAAACTATTTACTGGGTTAGATGCAGTAAAAATGTAGATTCACATGCGGTGTAGTTAGCTTCACAGGCGGGCTACTCCGCTGACGTGCAGACACTGCTCCTAGGCCCAAAACTATTTACTGGGTTAGATGCAGTAAAAATTTAGATACACAGGCGGTGTAGCTAGCTTCACAGGCGGGCTACTCTGCTGACGTGCAGACACTGCTACTAAGCCCAAAAAGATTTACTGGGTTAGATGCAGTAAAAATTTAGATACACAGGCGGTGTAGCTACCTTCACAGGCGGGCTACTCCGCTGATGTGCAGACACTGCTACTAAGCCGAAAAAGATTTACTGGATTAGATGCAGTAAAAATTTAGATACACAGGTGGTGTAGCTAGCTTCACAGGCGGGCTACTCCGATGACGTGCAGACACTGCTCCTAGGCCCAAAACAATTTACTGGGTTAGATACAGTAAACATTTAGATACACAGGCGGTGTAGCTAGCTTCACAGGCGGGCTACTCCGCTGAGGTGCAGACACTGCTGCTAGGCCCAAAACGATTTCCTGGGTTAGATGCAGTAAAAATTGAGATACACAGGCGGTGTAGCTAGCTTCACAGGCGGGCTACTCAGATGACTACCAGACAATGCTACTAGCCCAAAAGGATTGGCTGAGCTAGATTACACCAAATGCTGTGACAAACACTTGCACAGCACTGGCTCAGACCTGCCTGGCAAACAGTGCTATGAACTGCTGTAACCTACCCTGAAAAGGGCTGATATTACAACTAGTCCCAACTCCCTAAACCTATCTCTCTCTATCTAACAGAAAATTCGCTCGCAAAAAACACTTAGAATTTATAGCGCCCACAGCAGCAGCGGTGCCGTCTAACACTAAGCTGCAGCCGTGAGGAAATGGTGGCGATGGGGCAAATGGCTGGTTCTTATAGGGCAAGGACATGTGACATACACAGCCAATGACACATGCCCTTGCTTGTGTGCATCACATGCACATTGCTGTGTGTGTGCACTGCTGATAGGCTGAGAGACTGCACCGCCCCACTGTAAATGCGGGAGAGAAAAAAAATGGAGATCGGCATTATTTCAGCACAGATCTATCCCCCGCCCCCTCCCCCCCCCCCGCCCTCTATACACTGAAACAGTCTATTAACAGTGATAAACAGTTTTAATGTGCAAATCAAGTTAGGCTCTTGGTGAACGAACAGTTATCGAACAGAAACTCAAACAGCCGAATTTTAAGCAAATTGTTCGAGTTCGACGAACGACTCGAACACCGCCCAAAACAGCTCGAACTTGAAATTGGCGAACAGTTTGACTCGAACACCGCTCATCTCTACTCTCAAATCCTTTCCAAAATATGCAGTGTAGAGTTCCAATGCATGGGGAGGACATGACACATCAGTCGGTGAGGCATAAGCTTCAAGTGCTGCAGAATCACGGCTAGGGCAGATGAAGCTCTATCTGACTCTCTAAAATGGGTGCACAGAGCCTTGTACTTTTCCTAGCAGATCTGCCACCTCCGTGTCACTTTTCTGAAAACGTTCATCAATGCGGTTAAGCACATGGGCCAGGCATGGCACGTATGTGAGCTCGCCTCGACACAGAGCAGCCACCAGGTTCAGCCATTGTCACACACGACCATGCCTGGCTGTTGGTTGAGTGGTGTCAGCCACAGATCTGCCTGCTCTTTCAGAGCTGTCCACAACTCTTCATCATTGTGCGGCTTGTCACAGCATAATACCTTCAGCACAGCCTGTTGCTGCTTGGCTGAGGCAGTACTGCAGTGCTTCCTGCTTGTGACTGATGTGTTACTTTCGGAGATGGAGGCTGAAGAGGACGCGAAGGAGAAGGAGGTGCAGGAGCTGTAGACTGTGGGGGCAACCCAGATTGACATAGGGCCTACAATACTCTGGGTTTGGAGGACATGCACCATCCCAAGGTCGGACTGGGTCCTGGATTCCACTATGTTAATCCAGTGTGCCGTTAGTGAGATGTACCGTCCCTGACCACAAGCACTTGTCCACGTGTCTGTGGTTAGGTGGACTTTCCCAATAACAGCATTCTGGAGGGCATGGGTAATGTTGTCGGACACGTGATTGCTTGTGTGATGTCGTGACGGCAGACCGGGAAAAATTGTGGCGGCTGAGTAACGAGTACCTTGTGATGGTCACCGACATCAGGTTTTCGGAAAGCTTACGTCTCCCATGGGCCTAAAATGCAACATTTCCAGGGCAAGCAGACGACAAATGTGTGAATTTAGTACTGTGGCGTTGGCTGCGTATTTCGGCTTGCATTCCAAGGACTGGGGTATGGACAATTGAACGCTGCGCTGGGACAAGGACATGGATGTGCTTGTTGATGGTGCTATTTCAGTTAGTGTGCAACTGCAGATGCAGGGCATGAGGCATCTTAAAATGCACTATGGACAGTGAATTGGCTTGCACGCACAACATCGGAAGAAGCAGTGGTATCACCCGCAGACATTGTTCATGGAGCCTTCTGTTCAACCAACAAAGTCAGGTGCTTTGCTGCCATGTGCCTGATCATGCTTGTGGTGGTTAGGATGGGATTTTTGCTACCCCTGCTACAGCGGGCATGGCCGGTGGTGCAAATGGCATTTTTGGGTTTATTGGCACAGTCTTTAAAGGGATCCAAAATCGAAGTTGAGCTAAGCCCACCGGCATCAGGGGCTTATCTACAGCATTATGTAATGCATTCTGGAATGCTGTAGATAAGCCCCCGATGTAACCTGAAAGATGCGAAAAAGAGGTTAGATTATACTCACCTGGGGGGCGGTCCGATCTGATGGGCGTCACGGTACGGTCCGGGGCCTCCCATCTTCTTACGATGATGTCCTCTTCTTGTCTTCACGCTGCGGCTCCGGTGCAGGCGTACTTTGTCTGCCCTGTTGACGGCAGAACAATAGAATTGCATCAGGTGAAAAATGTATTTGAGTATGGTGAGGAAGGTGAAACAACAGGCAATTGACGTTTCGGCCAATGAGTGGCCTTGATCACAATATTGCTGAAATAAACAGAAATATATACAATGAAAAATATATACAGTGAACATTTATACATATAATCTCATTAACACATATGTACAATATATAGACAATATAAACTTGAAAGACAAAAACATTTTTTGAAAAATATGTCAGGGTAATCGGGAAAACTTTCCTAGTGTAGCGATCTAAATTCTTAAGAGACCTATGATGCAAAGGACATTCAGGAGAGCAGGGTTAAAAGATTTCAAAGGTTAGAGCAAAAAGTAGAATAACAGACTCACTTACTACGGGGAGTAAGATAGATGAACAGACCCTTTTAAGCGGTTCGTTTCTAAAATAGACGTACGGTGTTTATAGAATAATGAAATGGGCGGTTGGTAAAGTCTCCTCCTGTTGGAGGTGATAGGAGATAGTAGTAAGAGGTAGCAATATTTGGCAGGCATAAATGTTAGAGACACTCGTGGTCAACTATCTATAAACTTATGTATTCATACGTGTGGATATATCTCTATATCGCAATAATATAGGGCAGCTCAGGTTTAATAGTGCACTATAGACAATAGACTTGCAGTGAACTGTGTCAAGTAGTGTTGAGCATTCCGATACCGCAAGTATCGGGTATCGGCCGATATTTGCTGTATCGGAATTCCGATACCGAGTTCCGATATTTTTGTGATATCGGAAATGGAAGTTCCCAGTGTATGGTTCCCAGGGTCTGGAGGAGAGGAGACTCTCCTTCAGGCCCTGGGATCCATATTCATGTAAAAAATAAAGAATAAAAATAAAAAATATGGATATACTCACCCCTCCGGCGGACCCTGGACCTTAGCGATGTAACCGGTAGCCTCCGTTCCTAAGAATGCAGTGAGTGTAGGACCTGCGATGACGTCGTGGCTTGTGATTGGTCACGTGAGCGGTCACATGACGCTTGGACCGGTGAGAGCCAGGGGCCGTCCGAGGGGTGAGTATATCAATATTTTTTATTTTTATTCTTTATTTTATACATGAATATGGATCCCAGGGCCTGAAGGAGAGTTTCCTCTCCTTCAGACCCTGGGAACCATTCCGATATTTTGTGTCCCATTGATATGCATTGGTATCGGTATCGGCGATATCCGATATTTTTTGGGTATCGGCCGATCCAATCCGATACCGATACCTTTGCATATCGGAAGGTATCGCTCAACACTAGTGTCAAGGTTTTGTTATAGCGATCCCTTTAGAGATGTGCACACTGAAGAGTAGAATTTACCACATAGGGAAAATGTATGGCCAATAATCCAAATGGAGAGCGTCAAGGTCGGTGTATGCACACCACGTAACCAGAAGAAGACTTGCTGTAACATATAAATGGTTGTAAGAATAGTACTTTTACTAATGTTATCCGTCAAGAGCTTAATCCCATTAAGTGAATGAATGTGGTGTACTTGCCCGTATAATGTAGAGTCTAATAGGGCCGGTGTGGATGTCAGTTACAGCGCTGTGTGTGCTTGCTAGTCCGGGGGTAATACAGGTACTTATAACTGTGGAGGAGGAAAATGGAGTGTAACTTAGGGTATCTAGATGCAAGCACTAGATGACTTATCTCATAGATCCGGTTGTCTCACATTCATCAGTGGCACAGCGGGAACCGCAATCCAGATCCTGGGAGCCAGCGTTGGTGGCTAAGTGGGGGAGCTGACACAACATGTGTCTTATCAGGTGAGCGGCTGTGACGAAGAGCGCGGTGCCGCTGTATAAGTGACCGGATGTGATGGAGAACGCCGGCGCATGCGCAGACCTCGGCGGTATCAGTGATTTGATGTGCCGATAATATGCGGTGCTTGTATGGAGAGGACGATACCGGCGCATGCGCAGGGGTAGCGGTTGTTGTGTCTGTTGTCATGGTAATGCACAGCGCCGAGACCCTTGTCATTCAAAAGTTAAACAGTGAAGACAGAAATATATAACCTTATAGATAGATAATATAGAAAATAGGCACAGACTTGTATGCAAATTTTGTTGCTTTGCTTATTGTTTTATGTAGCCGTAAAAGCGCTAATACATGTATTACCTAAGCTATTGAAGAGTGGATGTTTAAGGAAGGAATCTAAGGCTGTGCCATCTATAGTGTATCATAGGCCCCGTATAGCCACTGCTGACGGGGGAGGTGAGTGTCCACACTGAGGGTGGATGGGCGAAGCAGGTAGAAAGCCCCCTTGTGGGTACTAGACCCATGAGACAGTAGCTCCTTTGTGGACATCAGCTGACCCCGTAGCAAAGGTTACGATTTACAAAAGGGGGAAATTGATATAGAAGGGTTAATAGTTTGCCTTTAAGTGCCTTTTGCCTTTAATTGTTAGAATTTCTAGAATCTGTTGTTGCAGTAGTCTGTTGGTCTCCTCTTCAAGGAGACTATACTTCTTATCATGTATGTTCTCAATAGTCAGCCACAACATGTTCTGGGTGCGTGGTAAATAAAATATGACCCTGGGTGATGGTGGGGGCTACATGACTTACATTGAAATGCATTTGTTGTAAATGGTATCAAACTTTGCCTTGTTTTTCGAGATATCAGATAAAAGTGAATTTGCTCACAGAACAACGTGTGCAATTCTTTTGTCTCCAACGCTTGTAAATGACAGGCGTAACTTCCTGATTTGGCCTCACTGGTGATCTGGCATGTCTGACATTGGGTCAGAACGCAAACAGCTACAACACAAGCAGTAAAAAAAATTGCACTCTTGCTTTTTTTTTTTTTTCACCATTTCACGGCACTTGGAATGTTTTTTCCCCATTTTTCAGTATATGAAATAATAACACTAAAGCAGTGAGATTGTCGTGCAAAAAATGAGCTCTCACACACCTTCATCGATGGTAAAATAAAAAGGTAACAGGTCTCAAAAAATTAATACAGAAACCAATTGATAAAAAATAAACTTCTGAACTTTTTTTTCACCACTTACATAAAAAAACTATGTAAATTTGGTATCATTGTAATCATTCTTGCACGGGTGTTACCAGGTCACTTTTACTGTGCAATGAACAGTATAAATATGAAACTCAAAAAACTATGGAACTATTTTCACCATTTTATCACACTTGGAAATGTTTCCAGTTTTTGATACAATGTATGGTAAAAGAACCAACGTAGAAATGACCCCTTGTAACAAAGCCACACAGGCTGGGGTTAAATCCTAGCACTTCAGGTCTTCATTAGATGCTTTGACTAAGAACTAGGGCTAGTATTCACCTGAAAGCTCTCAGTCTGCTGAGGATGTTGAGTGCAGTTTGTTGAAGCTGGTGAGTGACCAGCAAAAATGTGAGCTGTATCTGAGAGAAACCTGTGCCAGGGTCGCTCACTGAATGGAGATTACGGAATACCTACCTGAGGAGGTGAATCCCTACAATTTTTAAAATTATATCTAAATTCAATATAAAGAAGAAAATATGAAAAATATGAATCGGAAGATGATGTATCCTCTAGCCCAGAAATCCCCAACCTGTAGCTCGCGATCGTGAGCCCTTGCTTTGCGGTGCGGCTCACGGCCTTCTGCTTCATCGGTGCGTTCGTGCCAAGCAAACCGCCAGGAGCAGGAAGACGTGCAGAAGGAGGAGGACAAGCCATGAAGAAGTTAATGCTGCCTCCTCCTCCTGATGTCTGTGTACACTCAACATTGCAGGACAGTGAGAGGAGCCAACACATCAGTGAGTGGAGAGCACAGATTATCATTTACACCGACTATCTCCACTGCTTATCTAGTGAGTGCTCTAGCAGCCTGTGCATGCACTGTCATACCGGCCGTCTCTGATGCTGCAGCCGCTTCCTCCGTCGGCTCCTCCCGCTGCATCCCTCTGGGCATCGCGCTGGTTCCTCGGTCCCTCTTCCTGCTGCTGGGGGTTTACGGCGTGGTGTCCGTGCTTCCTCCTTCCTCCGTCCGGCGTCTGCTCCGCACAAGCGCCTTAGGTCGCGGGCGCCGCGCTCTTCCCTCTTCTTAACCCCTTCCGCGTCCTCTCTGCTTCTGGGCTCTCCAATCAGGTAACTCCTTGGGCTTTATCAGGCGTCTCCTCCATAATGGAGGCGCCTGATTATTGTGTGCAGTTTGTACTCAGTTTTGGGCCTTGTCTGTTCTTACTCCTTGCCCGCTCTCGTCTAGTTTTCTCTCAGGCTATTTTCCTGTGTTGTCCTCCTGCCTCCTTCCCTGACCTAGTCCAGTCTCCTGTGCTCCGTTCTGTGCTTCCCGTTTCCTTCCCATACAGTCCTGTTTGTTTCCCTCTCCTCTCTCCCGTCCACTCTCTCCAGTCTCTTCCAGAGCCGTCCCTCTTGGTACCGGCTGTTGCGGTATTTGACCCCCTCGGGCCTGCTCCCCACTATCCCTGTATAGGGGTTGTCCATCCGGGTACGCTCGTTCTTGGGTGCGTCAGCACCGTGACCCAGAGGGTCCACTCTCTCTTCGGGCGTCCTTGACGTCACACACACTGCAAGGGACAGCTCCGCACATGCACTGTCTGCACGCACAGGCAGTCACTCGATAAGCAATGGACGCTGTACAGATTTCCCCCCACTCCTCCAACACTTCATAGAGGACTGTGTATATCCCTCCTGTGTCTGCACATCTTATATATGTGTACGCAGAGCTGCTAATCAGAGGGGGAGCTGAGGGATTTATGGTTCCCTCCCACTCACTGATATAAGCAGATAGCCTTCAGCCCCATTATATTAAAGGGAATGTCCACTTTCAGTCCCCAAAGTGTGAAAAGACTCATGCAGTACTCCCTCCACACACCCAGGGTCCAGCGCTAGCTTCCTGATGCCACTGCGGTCCCATTGTTGTGACTAGTTCAGTAACGTCATGTTAACGTATCACCAATAGTGATGATCGCGCACTAAAATGCTCGGTACTCCAATTGAGCTGGTTGGACTCTCGGGCGGCCTCAACTCGAGTAACAAGTATAATGTAAATCAATGGGAAACTCAAGCATTTTTCCGGAAGACCCCAACAGGAGGACTGGGGAGGCAGGAAAATCGATGAAATGGATGGAAACTGCGCTGAAATGACATGGGAACAGCATGGAGAAGACCCCTGGACTCATCTGTGACTCCTGGGTCACCGCTGGGAACAATGTTGTCAGAGTCTTACACCACTTTTCCAGACTGACAATAAAACATACAAAACCGAAAAAATAGATTTTACAGGAAAAAAATTAGGAATCATTCTTTCCTTGTATATAAGGCAAAATTTAACACCAGAAAAAAAAGCCTCCTCCGTGTTAGGTGCCGGGATTCTCCCTCTGCAGAGGATGGATCCCAAGCCTTATCTTCTCCTGAGGTCTCACCCGCAGAAGATGCTGCTCAGCAAAGACGTCGGTCTCAGCGGCTTGCTCAGACTCGGGCTGTGTGCATTGTACGGCTGCCTCTCCAGGTTCAGCTATGGTAACTAATAATAGACAGCAGCGAGCAGTCATTCCTGAGCCCAAGTCCAGGACTCGCTCTACTGAGCATGCTCGTGAAGTGGCGACCTCTCATTGGTGGTCAGTCGTCAGCTGCTCAGGTCCTGTGCCGGCTCCGGATTGGCCCGTGAGCAAGGTCCTGTCTGATTGACACAGTCTATAAAAGGATCTTTGGTGCACCTGTCACTGCACTAAGATCATTTATGTTGTATGTGTGTGTGGAACACTACGGTAGTGTGGACTTGTCTGTGTGTGCTCAGGGCAGGCTTATAGCCTTTAGAATTCCGGCACCTCCGGAGAGGAGTTTGTTTGCGTGCATACGCTGTGACTGTCCACTACCTGTTCCCTTGCCCCTGAGAGGGTTGCGTTCACCTGTGAAGTAACAGGGGATTTCATGTAGCGCCATTTTCACTAGCCTGGCATCTAGCTGTGCCATACTGTCTGAGTTGGGTAATTAGTTTCTATTCACACAGGGTGACATTTAACCCCGTGTGTTTTCAAGATCGCTTGCCGCACGCTTCAGCCATTGTTCACAAGCTGCGGTTTTATATCTCTGCACGGTGGACCCTGGGTTGCGATTGCACTTCATCTTAATTTATATTTAGTGTGATCCGCCAACCCTAACACTCCACCTCTTAATATCCGGGCGATCTCTCGCCATATATCTCCGTCGCCTATGACTACAGTAGATGACATAGTAGAGGGGGAAATGAAACTGTGCCCCCCCAGTAGTCACCGGTAAATGTAATTTTAACATTTTATTATCTTATTTGGACTGTGGTGTGTGACATGGTCAGACACATCCTGTATAATTTATGAAGGAGAGACTCTAAGACTCACAAAGCCTATGTGGACAATGTAAGAACGTCCAAACATTAGAAGGAAGCGGGACTCCGATACACCCTGTATTAGATATAAAAGAAGGAGCATACACATTATGTTATAATTGTTAGGTAGTGGGGCTCCTAGACTCATAAAGGCTATGCACTAAGTGCAAGAACTGCAGAAAATTAAAAAGAGGATCTGCAATACACCCTGAAAGGAATATGGAGGAGGGACTCAGAAAACATTTCTTCTCATTTTTAAGAAGTGGGACTCCCAGACTGGTAAAGCCTATGCACTAAGTGCATACCAGTGCATAGACGACTTCTTCTGCCCATAGCCATGATAGACGACTTCTTTTGCCCATAGCCATGATAGACGACTTCTTCTGCCCATAGCCATGATAGATGACTTCTGCCCATAGCCATGATAGACAACTTCTTCTGCCCATAGCCATGATAGATGACTTCTGCCCATAGCCATGATGGACGACTTCTTCTGCCCATAGCCATGATAGACGACTTCTTCTGCCCATAGCCATGATAGACGACTTCTTCTGCCCATAGCCATGATAGATGACTTCTTCTGCCCATAGCCATGATAGACGACTTCTTCTGCCCATAGCCATGATAGACGACTTCTTCTGCCCATAGCCATGATAGATGACTTCTTCTGCCCATAGCCATGATAGATGACTTCTTCTGCCCATAGCCATGATAGACGACTTCTTTTGCCCATAGCCATGATAGACGACTTCTGCCGATAGCCATGATAGACGACTTCTTCTGCCCATTGCCATGATAGACGACTTCTGCCAATAGCCATGATAGACGACTTCTTTTCGCCATAGCCATGATAGATGACTTCTTTTGCCCATAGCCATGATAGACGACTTCTTCTGCCCATAGCCATGATAGAATACTTCTTCTGCCGATAGCCATGATAGATGACTTCTTTTGCCCATAGCCATGATAGATGACTTCTTCTGCCCATAGCCATGATAGAATACTTCTTCTGCCGATAGCCATGATAGATGACTTCTTTTGCCCATAGCCATGATAGAATACTTCTTCTGCCCATAGCCATGATAGAATACTTCTTTTGCCCATAGCCATGATAGATGACTTCTTCTGCCCATAGCCATGATAGATGACTTCTTTTGCCCATAGCCATGATAGATGACTTCTTCTGCCCATAGCCATGATAGAATACTTCTTCTGCCGATAGCCATGATAGACGACTTCTTCTGCCCATAGCCATGATAGACGACTTCTTCTGCCCATAGCCATGATAGATGACTTCTTTTCCCCATAGCCATGATAGATGACTTATTTTGCCCATAGCCATAATAGACAAATTCTTCTGCCCATAGCCATGATAGACGACTTCTTCTGCCGAAAGCCATGATAGATGACTTCTTCTGCCCATTGCCACAATAGATGACTTCTTCTGCCCATAGCCATGATAGACGACTTCTTTTGCCCATAGCCATGATGGACGACTTCTTCTGCCCATAGCCATGATGGACGACTTCTTCTGCCGATAGCCACAATAGATGACTTCTTCTGCCCATTGCCACAATAGATGACCTCTGCTGCTGATAGATGGCCATGACAAAAGAATGCCACTTATGCCTGTCTATTGTGCTTTACAGCAATACTTTTCTTCTAATGGAAACTCTAACCTGAAACTTCACCCAAGAAAAGGGATGACAGATATTTTTCTTTACTGCTTTTTCTAAAAGCCATTACTTCTTTACTTTCCAAATAACCATGTATGGAGCAGGCCCAGCTCCTGACCACATGATGTACATGTTCGTTCCCTGCTTAACAGTGATTAAGGCTACTTTCACACATCAGGCTTTTGCTGTCAGGCAGGATCCGGCAAATTTGTTAAAAAACGGATCCGTTGCATCCGTTTTTCTCAATTCGCAACGGATCCATTTTTTAACAAATTTGCCGGATCCTGCCTGACAGCTGCTGGATTAGTTTTTTTAAAATGAACCCGGGTGAGAGAGAGAGAGACCCCAGAATGGAAATTTTACATGATTATATGGAGAATGCATGGAAAACCAGATTCGGAGGTCGGATTCATCATTTCACATCTCAGTTTCATCCGTTTATCGCTGGAACCGTCGCTTGGCGTTTTTTCGCCGAACAGAAAAAACGTTCCTATGAATATTTTCTCTGGCACCCAGAAAACAAATTTTAGACGGATCCGGCAAAAAACTGATGAAACATGTGGCCGTCAGGCACAATCCGGCACTAATACTACTCTATGAGAAAAAAACGGATCCGGCGGAAAAAAAGAGGATCCGTTTTTTAAAAAAACTCGCCGGATTGTGCCTGACGGCAAAAACCTGATGTGTGACAGTAGCCTAAGAAAGTATTGACACAAACATAAAACAATGTAAAAAACGAGTAATTGTTAGATCAGTTATGTATACAGCGCAATAAAACTGCAGCATTCGACCATTTTTCCCAGAAATCAATAGAGCGGTCACCTGGTGACTTCTTATCAAGTCAAGTTCAAAGTTCCTTATGGTAAGTTGGTGTTGAACTTTGTCTTCAAGTTAAAGCGGAATCTCCAGTCTCCGAGCTCTCACTGGCAAGTTTGCTCCCGTCTGACACAACATGAGGAGGTAAATATACAGATATTAAACTTAGATTGTAAAGATTTGTGAATTATGGGGCATCTGTGCGGTGAGGGGAATATTACTTATTACTATTTTACTGAACAAATTCCTTCATAAAAACATGAAGAAAAGTAGATGGAGACGAGGATGGGGTCATTTAATGTGGACACCATAAAACGATAGGTCTTCGAGTTTAACTTAGAAAATAAGTGACGTGTTCAATACTTATTTCACCCTCTGTGTGAATATCTAATAGTATACACATTGATCTACTGCATATTATATACTGTATGATATATACACATACATGTATACATACTGAATAGCTAATTATGTGTTTATTATTTTCTATGTTGGGATAATCTATCATGTAGGAAATCATTTTTCTATGTAAATCAATTTGTAAATGTCCTGTCCATGAAATTCTCACCCGCAGTTAGTAACAACCCGTACAATACACACAGGGAAGAAATCACAAGAGATGTCCAGAAATTATGTGTAATTATGGGTCTGATTCGGTGAAAATTACTTTGTGATGTTGCAAAGTTTTACACTAATGTATAGGACAACTTCTTCCAACAGTAAAGAGGAGACAATCTGTTCACCTAAAATTTGACAAAAAATTTAATTCGCGAGAATTCCATTCGAGAATTTATGAGCTTCGCTGCATGCAAATTCAGCAAAATGGCGACCAGATGGCCATTATTGTGCTTAAAAGAGTTGTGCCACGAACAAGAGTATATTTTAATCGACAGATCTTGGAATACAAATAAACTCCACAATTGGATGTTTAACCCCTTTACCCCCCAAGGTGGTTTTCACGTTAATGACCGGGCCAATTTTTACAATTTTGACCGCTGTCCCTTTATGAGGCTATAACTTTGGAACGTTTCAACGGATCCCGGTGATTCTGAGATTGTTCTTTTGTGACAAATTGTACTTCGTTAGTGGTAAAATTTCTTTGACATGACTTGCGTTTATTTGTGAAAAAAAAAAAATGTTGAAAATTTTGCAAATTTTCAAAATGTGAATTCTTATGCCCTTAAACCAGAGAGATATATCACACAAGACAGTTAATAACATTCCCCACATGTCTACTTTACATCAGAACACATTTTTAAATAACATTTTTTGGAAGTTGCCCACCGATTTCTAATTTTTCTAACAAAACTTACAAAACCATTTTTTTAGAGACCACATTACATTTGAAGTGACTGTGAAGGGTCTATATGACAGAAAGTACCCCAAACTGACACCATTCGCAGGAAAAAATTCACAGGAAAAAATGCGCTAAATGGATAATTATAGCGGTAACGTAATATTCTTTTCATTTTTAACCTTTTTATGATTCTTCATAGTTCAGCAAAATGGCCGCCAGAGGCCAACATGTTCCTGAATCCATGGGGATTTTTGTGATGTTGGGAGTAGCATTCCCGTCCTCTAGAATATATTCGCCCATTTCTTCTTGTCCCTGGGGCGGATCTCTGCCGGGTCTGCACACAAACAGGCAGGGACCCCCCATTAGTACAGAGCTGAGTGTGAAGAAGTTGGGGGTCCCACGTCGGGGACTAGTAATCTGTCACGTTGCTCCCGGTCTCCTGTTTTATGAAACGTACAACATCCTAGAGGGAAACACGCACTGGTAATAAGGGAACCTGCTCCTGCCAGAAATCTATATTGGGTTCCATTAACTTTGCTAATCATTTTCTGAGCAGGTAGAAAAAGTCTCCATACGACCTGTAGGATTCGCTCATCGTCTCTTGTGTTGCAGACCCCCGCTCTTACTGTCCTGTGTTCTGCTGTTATTAGCAGTGATCTCATCTACGACTAAGGTAGGCTTCATGCGGAAAAGTCAGAGTAAACTCACCATTAACTGATGTTTTAATGTTTTTCCATAAATCAATAGCTGAAAATAAGAAAATGTCTAATAGATCAGAGAAATCTGCTCCTTCCTCCTTCTCGACTGATCTTTTACTTTCTGAACTCTATATTTAGTGCAGTCAGATTTTGCCATTACTGAGATAGGAAAAATGACAGTTAGTGCTTTTAAAGTTTTATGGAGGCGCTAGAGAAAGAGGAGGAGGAACTAGAGACAGATGGGAGGAGCTGGAGGCATACAAAGGAGGAGCGACAGAGGAAGGAGGAGCTAAAGACAGGAGAAGGACAAGCTAGAGGCAGCCATATACAGAGGAGGGAGGAGCTGTAGGTAGACAAAGGAGGAGCGACAGAGGAAGGAGGAGCTAAAGACAGGAGGAGGACAAGCTAGAGGCAGCCATATACAGAGGAGGGAGGAGCTATAGGCAGACAAAGGAGGAGCTACATAGGAAGGAGGAGCTAAAGACAGGAGGGGGACAAGCTAGAGGCAGCCATAGACAGAGGGAGGAGCTATAGGCAGACAAAGGAGGAGCTACAGAGGAAGGAGGAGCTAAAGACAGGAGGACAAGTTAGAGGAAGCCACAGAGGAGGGAGGAGCTATAGGCCGACAAAGGAGGAGCTAAATACAGGAGGACAAGCTAGGGGCAGCCACAGAGGAGGGAGGAGCTATAGCCAGACAAAGGAGGAGCTACAGAGGAAGGAGGAGCTGAAGACAGGAGGAGAAGAAGCTGGAGGCAGCCACAGACAAAAAGGAGGGAGGAGCTATAGGCAAATGAGGAGCTACAGAGGACGGAGGAGCTAAAGACAGGAGGAGGACAATCTGGAGGCAGCCACAGAGAGCAGGGAGGAGCTATAGGCAGACAAAGGAGGAGCTACAGAGGAAGGAGGAGCTGAAGACAGGAGGAGAAGCTAGAGGAAGCCACAGACAGAGGAGGGAGGAGCTATAGGCAGACAAAGGAGGAGCTACAGAGGAAGGAGGAGCTAAAGACAGGAGGAGGACAAGTTAGAGGCAGGCACAGACAAAGAGGAGGAAAGAGCTATATACAGATACAGACATTCTGCTTCAAGTTCTCATGAAACCAGTTACATTGTGACTGTGTAAAGGAGAGAAAAGATGGCTGCCACCCACTGAAGACGTTGCCATCGTGGTTTTGCTATTGCAATGTGATATTCTGCTGTACTCTGCTATGTTCCTGTTTGATGTATGATTAATGTATGATTACTGCCTCCTATGGAATTGTACTGGGGGAGAAGTGAAGGTAACATTGAAGGACAGGACATGGGAGAGTTAATCAGCCCTGCACTTTAGAGGTGCTTTGGGAGTAAGAAGAGAGTGACTTCCTAGTTAGAGTGCCAGCAGTCAGTAGTGAAGCCAGTCACAGGGAATGTGACAATCTAGGCCACACACTGGGTGTGTAAGGAACTGAGCTAGCAATGATGGGTGATAACTTGCAATGTTGGGAGTAATACTGTAAAATGAGGAGATCACTGCACATGGAGTCCTATATCACACAGATTCATCCAGTGTTCAGACAAAGGTCACAAGATTCACAACTTCTAAGATCCTCGGGGACACGAGTAAGAAACTGGCTTTATAATTGTGGCCAGACATGTTTTACTCTGGCTCTGGAGAACTTAATAGAAAAACATCCATTTAAAAGCAGACTGAGGAGCACGCCAATCGGATGACCAGTCCATGAGGTTGGTCGCAGTGCTTCTCCCCTTGAGTAACAAATGTCTCTATTTACGGTATATTGAAAACAATTTCATACCCTGTTAACTTTTACAAATTTTTTCACATTACATCCTCAAACTTAAATGTATTTTATTGGGATTTTATGTGATACAACACAAAGTAGTGAGTATTTGTGATGTGTAAAGGAAATGATACAATGTGTGAGGACTGGCGGAACACACCGAGGTAATATGGATGTTATAATTGGTGCGTTCGCAGCCTGGGGTCCACTGTGCAGGAGACAACCTGCTGCTAGAAAATGACGGCACTGTATGGCGGTATAAGTGAACTCAGTTACTTCACTGAGTCACACAGAAAAGAACACGCTGTGCACTGTTAGCGTCACAGGGGAACACAACTAACTGCTGAGCTGTGGGCAGTCAGTGGTCACGCACACAAAAACTCCTCACCGGAGGTGTCGGTATTCTAGGGGCTTATTTCAGCCGGGTCCCTGAATACAATCATACAAACTCCTCACCGGAGGTGCCGGTATTCTAGGGGCTTATTTCAGCCGATCCCTGAATACAAACACAGGCGCAACCACAATTAGCAAGCTCATAACATGAAGTGACACTAGCGCATGGCCATGCAAACCCTTTATAGCTGCAGCAGCTTCAGGACCTTCCTAGAGGACCAATGGAAGCTGTTACAATACCAGAGCAACTTCAGGACCGTCCTAGAGAACCAATGGGAGCTGCAGCAGTACCTGAGCATGTGACCCCTGACCTCCAATGAGAGGTCTTACCCTGGGCATGTCCCAGAGATGTCTGCTCGCCGCTGACCAGTACTGGCTACAATGGCTGAGCCTGGGAAAACAGCAGAAACCATGCACACAGTATCAGGCTGAGCCAGACGCTGGGGCCGACGTCTCTGCTGAGCAGGCTCCACTGTGGCTGGAGAGGAATGGGAGACCGCAGAGGAGATGCCCCGAGATTCTCCCTGTGCAGAGGCGGGAACTCGACCCTTAACACAAGGTTTTCTAATTATTTTAAAAATAAAAATCTGAGTATTGTGAGGTGCATTTGTATTCAGACCAGCTATGGTTTGATGCCCCTAAATAACATCCTTAGGGACCAAATGTCTCCAGAAGTCACATAATTAGTACATTGCGTCCACCTTGGTGTGATTTCTTCTCAGTATAACAACAGCTGTTCTGTCAAGGCCTCAGAGGTTTGTGTGCGAACATTAGTGATCAAATACCATCATAAAAACCAAGGAGCTCACCAGACAGGTCAGGGATAAAGTGATAGAGACAAGTAAAGCAGGGTTAGGTTATAAAAAATAGCCCAAGCTCTGAATATTTCATGGAGTACTGCCCAATTTATCATCAAAAAATGGAAGGAGTATGGTACAACTGCAAACCTCGCAAGACATGGCCTTCTCCCAAAACTGACATCCCAAGCAAGGAGAGAACTTATTAGAGAAGCAGCCAAGATGCCCATGGTCACTGGGGAGCTGCAGAGATCCATAGCTTAAGGGGAGAATTTGTCCACAGGGCAACTAGTGATATGCTCCACAAAGCTGGCCTTTATGGAGGAGTGTCAAGAAGAAAGACATTTTTGAAAGTCAGAGGAAGTTCTGTTTATAGTTTGCAAAAAGGCATGTAGGCGACACAATGAGCATTTGGAAGAAGGGGCTCTGGTCAGATGAGATGAAAGGAGAACTTTGTACGCTAAATGGAAAACGCTGTGTGTGATGGAGTACTAACACTGCACATCACCCTGAAAACACCATACCCAACGTCACACATGGTGGTGGCAGCATTCTACTGTGGGGAGGCTTTTCTTCTTTAGCAGGGGCAGAGAAGCTGTTCAGAGGTGATGGGAAAATGGCTGGCGCTAAATAGAAGGCAATCCTGGAGTAAAACCTGTTAGAGGCTGCAGAAGACTTGAGATTGGGGCGTAGGTTCACCTTCCAGCAGAAGAACGACACTCATCATCCTGCCAGAGCTACAATGGAGGGTTTAGGTCAGAGCATATTCATGTGTGTGAATGGCGCAGTCACAGTCCAGAACCAAATCCCAGGGAATCTTGTGAAAAGACATGAGAAATAATGTTCACAGACGTCTCCATCCAATGTCACTGAGCAAGAGTGAGGGGGCATAGAAGAAAGGGCAAAATGTCACCTCTAGATGTGCAAAGCCGGAGAGACAGACCCCAAAAGGCTGCAGTGGGAAGAGGTGGCCCTATAAAATATTGACTCAGGGTGGGCGGTGGGGGAAAAAAAACACCTCACCATTTTCAGATTTTTATTTCTAAAATAATTAGGAAACTCTGTCATTTCCTTTATACGTCACGAATACTTGATACTTAGTGTTGGTGTCACATAAAATGGCAATAATATACATTTAAGTTTGTGGGTGCAACGTCAAAAAATGTGGAAAAGTTAATGAGGTATGAATACTTTTCTAAGTCGCTGTATGTGAGTCCTGTCACTCAAGAGATGAAGGGCACGTAGAAGCTCCCAGGGACCAATCATCTGAGCAGCATGATCTCCGCTTTTAAAGCACCAGTCATGTGGGTTTGAATACTAAACTAAGGTCCATGCCCCCTGACTTATACTCACCCTCTAGCGTCTTCACCTTTTTTTGGTGGCACCTCAGTCCTGTGACGCCAACCTGTGACCTAACCTTCTGAATGGCTGGAAGTCAGAAGTTACATCACAAGCTCTCAATGCAAGTCTATGAGAGCCAGAACATGGCCAGAACGCGGCTCTCATAGTCTTGTATTCAGTTGTGCCTTCTGTCTCGTCACAAACCGCCTGAGACCATTGGGAGAAGCGGCGAAAGAAGGCAAAGACAGCGGTTGGTGGCTATCAGATTGGATGAAAGGACCTTACATTAGAAGCACCAATCCAGTGCTGAAATAAAAAAAGATGCTGGAGTGGTGCAGCAAATGTTTGTTTTCCCTGAAATGCCGCAGTGTCAGAGTAAAACATACCTGGCTGGAATGATAGAGCCGGTGTCTGACATTTGCTGTCCGAGGTTCTTAGCCGTCAGGTTCCCATTAATCTCTTTACGACCTCTTTGAGGCCAGCTCCAGCACTGAGCCCACATCTGATCAGCTGTCTTGTGCCCCTAACATGTGAAATGCTGCTGTCAATCTCTGATAGGGGTGTTTAACAAGGCCGTGCTGGAAGCACATCATAAGACTTGCCCATCGGCACCCCTGTCACATGATCCCGGGTCGCGATGGGGTTGGCATGACAAGCCGGGTCTGCAGAAGACCCCTATGATGAGCATTTGAGCTACACATAGCAGGACTGCAGCTGAAGCCCTGCTATGCGTAGCACATGCGATCTGATAATCGCAGCTTCTAGTCTCCCATGGAGATTATTGAAGCAAGTGAAAAGTGTAAAAAAGGTTTTAAAAATATTTAAAAAATTCAAAAAGTTCTAATCACCCCCCTTCGCCCCATTCAAAATAAAACAAAAACCCCACATATTTGGTATCGTCAAGTTCAAAATCGCTCGATCTATCAAAATATAAAAAGAATTAATCCGATTGGTAAACGGCAGAATGAGAAAAATCAAAATGCCAGAATTACTTTTTTTAGTAGCCGTAACATTGCATTAAAAAGCAATAACTGGCGATCAAAAGATCGTATCTACCCCAAAATGGTATCAATAAAAACGTCAGCTCAGCACGCAAAAATTGAGCCCTCACCCAGACCCAGAAAATTGGAAACGCTACGAGTATTGAAAAATGGAACCGCTACGAGTATCGAAAAATGGAACCGCTACGAGTATCGAAAAATGGAAACGCTACGAGTATCGGAAAATGGCGCAATTTTTTTTCTACAAACTTTGGATTTTTTTACCACTTAAATAAAAAAAAACCTATACATGTTTGATGTCTGCGAACTCGTAATGACCTGGAGAATCATAATGGCAGGTCAGTTTTAGCATTTAATGAACATGGTAAAAAAAAATCCAAAAAACAATTGTGGAATTGGACTTTTTTTGCAATTTCATCGCATTTGGAATTTTTTTCCCGTTTTCTCGTACAGGATATGGTAAAATCAATGATGTCGTTCAAAAGTACAACTCGTCCCGGAAAAAACAAGCCTTCATATGGCCATATTAATCGAAAAATAAAAAAGTTATTGCTCTGGGAAGAACGGGAGGAAAAAACGGAAACTCAAAAACAGAAAATTCCAAGGTCGTCAAGGGGTTAATACTCTTACTATAAGGGAATGACTTTTTCTTTCCAGGCTCTGACAGAAGAAGAGAAGCAGAGAGCCATGAAGCGTGACATGTAAGTCTGCAGGACGCCTGTTATCTGCTTAGTATTCCTTACTAGACTATATTAATGGCATCGCCTTATTGAGACAACCGTGGTCACCAGTCAGGACATCCGACCATGGGCGAGGACAGACAGACACAATCTTACTGTAGAAGGCCAACCAGGAACTCCATATACAGACACGCATTTCGGTGTTGTTGCCCCTCATCAGTGAATAGCAGAAGTCGGTGAGAGGCCAGAAATCTGTCTGTGAATTGATTTGCTGGTTGGGCTTCCTATCTTAAGTTCTGCGGAAAGGCCCTTTAAAGGGTCAGTATTGCCTTTTAAGATCGAGTTCCTGTTGTCGTCTTTCCTGAAGTGGCTATTTGCTTATTTATACTCCCAAGGGAGCAATGCTTGGCCTATAAATCTCGTTGTCAACTTGTCCTGATTTGCAAACTGTACCCCTTAGACCACCTCTAACCATGTAGCGGACAGTTCCAGGGTCTCTCTGCTCTGACAGTAAAGTATTCAAAGTAGCCTACAAATGATAATACAAGTAATATAGATACTCAGTGGATATCCCAATACTAACAATAACCTACAATAAATCCAATAAGCTATGAAGTATTCCTTCTCACTACTTGTACAGTAAAGCATCCATAGTCTTGCTACTCTTACAGGAAAGAATCCGTTCTATAATATTGTTGGAACCTTATTCTCTCTAGATGATATACAAGCCCAATTCCAAAAAACTTGTGTAAAATGTAAAGAAAACAAGAATGTGATGATGTGGAAAGGTCTTTTAGCTTTAATTTACTCACAAGAGAACATAGAACAGATCAGAAGTTGAACGTTGGACATTTTTCTATTATATTTGACAAAATTATCTCATTTAACAATTGGCGGCAGAAACAAATCTAAAAAAGTTGTGGTAGGCCATGTCCACGTTTATGACCATTGTGCAGCGCCCCCTTCCTCCTTACAACAGTCTGTAAATGTCAGGGAAGTGTGGAGACAATGTCACGACTTGTGTGACAAACATTGTCGTCTTCTTGTCTGATGATAGATTTCATTCCTCCTCAGTTTGGGATCTTTGCCAGATTTTTCATTTCATAATGCGCCAAATGTTTTCTATTGGTGAAAGGTCCGGACTGCAGGCGGCCAATTCGAGCCCCTAGACTCTTATTTTGCCCTGCTGAAATATACAAAGTTTTCCCTGGAATAGATGCCTGGATGGAGCAGACGTTGTTCTATCACCTCTATATAATATTCAGCATCGATGGCACTTCTCATGTGTGTGCTGCCCCTGCCATTAGCACTAATGCCCCCCATACATCAGAGATTTAGAATTGTCTGCTGATAATCAGCTGGATGGTCCTTTTCCTCGATAACAAGCTAGATGGTCCCTCTCCTCGATAAACTGGATGATACCTGTCTACGATAACAAGCTGGATGATCCCTGTCTACGATAACAAGCTGGATGATCCCTGTCTATGATATCAAGCGAGATGGTCCCGCTCCTCGATAATAAACTGGATGATCCCTGTCTACGATAACAAGCTGGAAGATCCATGTCTACTATAACAGGCTGGATGGTTCCACTCCTCGATAACAAGCTGGATGGTCCCTCTCCATTTTAGTTTGCAGAACAAGATGTCCTTGGTTTCCATATGAAATTTCAAAGTTTGATTCATCCAACCACAGAACAGTTTTCCATTTTGACAATGATATCTGGAAGTATTCCACAGCCCATATAGTGATTCCCATGACTCAATCATGCTTCTATTTAATGCAGTGCCACCTAAAGACCCGCAGATGACAAGCATCTGATATTGAAGTTCAGCCTTGTCCCTTTTGTACATGGATTTCTCCAGAATCTGTTCCTTTTTAGATGATATCATGTGCTGTAGATGGTGGGATAGTCCAAGTCATATTAATATTTTACGCTGAACATTCTTCAGAAATAGTTCTGCAATTTTCAGACAGTGTTCACAGATTGGTGACCTCCGACCACCTTTTACTTCTGAGAGACTCTGCCTCTCTTAATTAATTGAAAATTGACCCTCTACGTGTTTTTCATTAGGACAACCTTTTCAGCCTTTTGCTAACTCTGTACCAACTCTTCTGAGATGTGTTGCTGCCATGAATTTTTAAATGAGGTAATTTTCACATCCCCAACTGAAAATTAATAAATGTTTTAAAAAAGTGTTAAAATATAAACATTAAATTAATGCCTTTTTTCAAATTAGGAAAAAAATAAAAAAGGAAATATTTTGTATTAAAAAAAAAAAAAATTAAAATGCCAGAATTGCCATATTTCTAGTTCTCACACCAAAAAGTGATGAAGATGTCATATGTATCCCAAAATATTTTTTTTTTAGTATTCAGAATTTTTTTAATCACTTAAATAATAATAAAAAAACTTCTAGAAGCTTTCTATCACCATAATCATATTGACCTCGAGAATCATATTGCCAGGTCATTTTTGCCACACATAAAAGATGTAAAAAGGAAATCTAAAATACTAAGGTTGAATTCTGCTTTTTTTTTCACTCCACTTGTTTTTTTTCCCTGATTTTAAGTACATTGAAAGGTGCTGCCTAAAATTACAACTCGGCCCAGAAACAAGAAGCCCTCACACGGCTGTAATGAAGGAGGAAAAAGTCATGGCTCACCGAGGTGGACCTCACCGTCAGGGTCTGTCCCTATGTATAAGAGACTTATCAATTATGGGAGGCCAGCGAGGAGAAGCCTCGTGACCGATGCAATATGGAAGTGTCATGGTTTGCCTAGCTTGTGGGAAAAGGTATGTTTAGGGTTAATCTGGATGGAGTTTTCCTTCTCCTCCTAGCTCTCCAGACTTAGGCCATGCCCCCAGAAGTCACATGCTTCAGGTCATGTTTGTCTGAAGCACGCATCTTCATCACTGCTACCCTGCCCCACAGGTATCTTTGGGCACAGTTTGTTTTCTCTGAACATCTATGAAACTTATGTAAAGGCTCAATATTTCCAGTGCTGACTAGAGATGAGTAGATCAGTTCACGCAACCATGGTCTATGGTCCAGGTCAATGCTCTCTGGCTGTGGATAGGAGCTCCGCGGATTTCCTTACCTTCTGGGAACCCAGGATCGGCTTATGATTACCCGGGCTGACGAGATGTCATCTATGTCGTGCGCAGATAACGTCACACCAGGCCTGCAAATTACACATAGCGCTGGGGAACCAGGAAACTCGGGAAGATCACACAGCTCCTGTCCACAGCCAGAGAACATTGACCTGAATCGTGGACCATGGTTGCACAAAGCGATCTGCTCATGTTAGGGTTGGAGGAACGCACTAAATAAAATATAATAGTAAAGTGCGTTTGCCACCCGGGGTCCACTGTGCAGAGATGGCAAACTGCAGCTAAAGGACAATGGCGATACTTGCAGGGAACGTAAATGACTCGCACTGAGTTAGCGTCACTCAGTGGAGAAGGACGTGGCTGTGCCAATCTCACACAGCGACGGAAAAAGCTCTGCCACAGGACTGTGTTTATTGGCACACAGCCGCAGAGTGAATATGGCGCTAATCGCGTACCCCGTTACCGTCACAGGCGTAAGCAAGCCCCACTGGGGCAAAGGAACAGGTGGTGGACTCAGACACAGCGAGTGCATACACACGAACTCCTCTCCGGAGGTGCTGGAATTCTAATAGGCGAAAAGCCTGCCCTGATCACACACACAAACTAGTCCACACCACCATAGTGTTCCACACACATAACACAAATAGTCTTAGCGCACTGATGGGCATGCCAAAGATCCTTTTATAGCTTTTGTCAATCTGACAGGACCTTGCTCACTGGCCAATCCGACGCCGGACCAGGACCTGAGCATGTGACGGGCGACCACCAACGAGAAGTTGACTCAGGAGCATGCTCCGTAGAGCGAAATGTGGACTTAGTCTCAGGAGTGACTGCTCGCCGCGGAGTATTGCCATTACTATAGCTGAACCTGAAGAGGCAGCAGTAACTAAGTGAACAGCCCGAGTCTGAGCAAGACGCTGAGACTGACGTCTTTGCTCAGCAGAATTCACTGCAGTCGAGACTGCAGGAGAAGACAAGGCTTGGGATCCATCCTGTGCAGAGGAAGAATTCCTGCATCTAACAGCTCACCTCTTTTGTTGACCCTTATTTTTCCAGACTTCTGCCCTTTGCCCCAGCAACTGGATATCAGATTTTGGGCCAAATTGTGACTGATGACCACCCATTCTTGTCTAATCAGTGCTTGGAGTTTATCACAATTTTTAGGTTTTAGTTTCTCTACCTACTTTTGGAAGATTCAGCAAAAGTTCACAATGGAATTAACATCTGTAGAGTTTCCTGGTTATGGATCAAAAACTTCACTGTTCAGGTTCAGCGAACCACTTAGTTATTAGGTTTGAATTGTGACTTGGTCTCTATCATGCTGAAAAGTCATTATTCATCCTCATATTGCTCCTGGATCGTTGGAAGAAGTTGCTCTTGGAAGTGGCTTAGATCCAGTTCCTTATTCATGGCAGTGTTCCTCAGAAAAATAGTGAGTGAGGCCATTTGGATGAAAAGCAACTCCACACACGAAGGGTCTCATGATGCTTTACGGTAGGCATGAGACAGAACTCATGATAGACCCAAACAACGTGAAGCGGCTCCATCAGAGAATGCTGCATTGTTTAACGGCTCAATCCCTGTTCTCCCTGCAGAATGTCAGTCTGTCCTTGATGTTCTTCTTAGAGAGAACTGGCTTCATTGCTGCCTTTCTTGCCACCAGACCAGTCTCGAAAAGCCTTCTCCTCACTGTACGTACAGATGCCCTAGTTTCCAGCTGCCAGTCCTGTGCAACTTT
Source organism: Ranitomeya variabilis (assembly GCF_051348905.1). Lineage (NCBI taxonomy): Eukaryota > Metazoa > Chordata > Amphibia > Anura > Dendrobatidae > Ranitomeya > Ranitomeya variabilis. The sequence continues at coordinate 17,391,500 of NC_135232.1, forward strand.
GGCAATTGTGTTGAACTGATCCTATAGCTGAATCCTAAAAAGGATTCAGCTACGAGATCAGTTCAACAAAATTGCTAGGAGACAGTCCTGGCACTTGCTGGACTTTCTTGCATTCCCTGAAGACTTCTTCACAGCAAATGAACTTCCCTCTTTGAAGTTCTTGATTATCTGAAAAAAAATAGTTAATTTAAGGACAATCTTACAATCAGCAATGTCCTTACCTGTAAAGACCGTTGACGCAAAGTAATGATGACAGCCATGTTTATCTTCGAGGAAATGTGCAAACAGATGAAGACTGCAATTTTAAGAACCAGACCAGCTTTAAGGCATCTAGTCTGTTCTTATAATTCCATCAGTGTGATAGATCGATATCAAATTTACCCGAAATGTTGGGATTTTGATAAAGTTCATTTTCATGGCCAGAAATAACTTAGTTATTTTTTTACAACTCATTTGATCATTCCCCGTAACATTGTAGAGTAGATGCAAATTCCCACAATAAAAATTGAAGCAGTAACCTGTAAAAAACTAAATTTGTGTCCGAAATCAATACTTTTGGCCACAACTGTAAATTGTAACAATATAAAACTTTTATTAAAACTAATTTATTAAAACCAGATTATCCTCTGAAATCCATATCAAGACAATAATAATTTGAATGGTTGTCCATGTAATGAACGGATGTGCCCGGTCCGAGCTCTCAGAGAAGGTCCCAAGCAATGGAACCGATATGACAGCTATGTCCGTACATGTTACATGTAGCCGTCACCCTACATAGAAATGTCCTGATGATTGTAAGAACGGCTGCGTTTGTCCATTTCCAGTGAGCGAGGATTATTGGCCATCGAGCCGCCTGTGAAGGACGACACCGCAGTGGCCTCCGATTCCGACATCAGAATTCCAAAAGGTAACAGAAACCAAATGTGGGAGACGATACTTTGCTTTGTTGACGCCGTATGTGAATAACTTCTTATCTCCATGGCAGAACTTCCAGATTATAATATCCGAAGAAACAGCGGAGAATAAATTTATGTAGAACTAAAACGAAGAAATTGTTTTTACCAGAGATGATCGAGTCGGCAAATCCTGATAATTTCTTAGGGAAATTTGATTTGCATCGAAATTACTAAGTGCAAATTGAATGTTCCTTATTATGCTCAGATTATAATAAATGGAGGATGTAAAAAATAATGTAATAACTCACTGTCCTGTCTGGCCACCCTCGCTTGCTCCTTTGCGGCAATTTTTTTTCTTTTCCCTAATTCGCGCGAAAAATTTTCTCACTGCGCATCATGCTGTCGTAGCTCACGTCTTGACATTGTGAAGTGCGTCGCCTCAAATTGTTGTTGGTGCCTCAGGGCGCACATTGCGATGTGTCCTGGAACAGCATGGTGCACAGTGATATCAGAGACCTTATTCTCACTAAAAGCCATGGCGTTGATTAATAAAGACTGAAGATGTGTGTGATGGGGGAAAATGAAAAGAAGAGCTGGGAAGGACCGGACAGCGGCCAACTCTCATTGTTTCAGTATAATGACCACCAGTTGGCAGCCATTTTACTGAATTTGTGTAGAGTGGATGGCAAAAAAATTATATTCCGGAGAAAACAGATTTTTTTCAAAATTCGATGTCTGATGCAGAGACAAGAAGGAGGCAGCCAGCCCCTTAATATATTGCATTCATCATATTATACAGCATTGTGCTCTTACAATTGCTCATTTTGCCTTTTTACCCAGACAATTCTTCTCTTTTCTCTGCTCTATGAAGAAACAGGAAGTCTCTTGTCCTGCAAGAGTCATCCCACTCCTGACTCAGCTTTTCAATGAAGACTCATACAGACAATGACCTCCTGTTTCTACACAGAGCTTAGAAGGATTCAGCTCATCAGTTATTAATCATGTGATGTCATAGGCCTAATGGAAAAGAGGAGAATTATTTGGTAGAAAGGAAAAATGAGCAATTGTGAGTGCACAGTGCAGTATTAAAGGATGATTGCAATATATTAAGAGGATAAAAGCTTTGATGGGAGGAGGATGAGGATGATGATAATGAGGAGGATGACTGTTTCTTTACAGTGATTGTAAATTACTAGGCAACCCTTTCTTGACAGGCTAAGGATCCTACATAAAATAAAAAAAGGACTTTAAGGCCAAATTTTTCAAGAAATTCTATTTGCAGCAAATTTATTCTCCTCAAATTGAATGTCTGTTATTAGGCACTGGGTTCTGGAGAGACTCCAGGGATAAATAAACATTAGATGTCTAGAAAAAACCCCAACTACAAGTCTCCGCTCACATCTCCGTAGGTCCTCAACATCTCTACTTACCACCACCGCACACTGAAACCACCGGCATCTTCATGCTTGGTCAGGGGCAAGAATGGCCGTCTTAAGGTCACGGCACGGTGACCTTACGTGGTGCACTCTAGACTGCAACTAGACCTGAGACATCCCTGGGGTTTCAGCATGAAGATTCCTGGGATTTTAGTGCGGCAGCAGTAAGGAAAGGCACTGAGAACCGTATGGGGGAGGGCGAGCTACCGGAATGCCCAGAGAGGAGCAGCGTAGTTTTGGCACTGTATGATTCAGCAAAATGGTGGCCAACGAGTATAAGTGAAAATGATGCGCTTTTGTGTAGAAGTACCACAAGGGCAGTAATCCTCACCTGCCATAACAACTTGTTAGCGGCCCGTGATGCCGATTCTGCACAAGCTGTAGCGACTGAGCGGGCTCCATGCAGGAGGATCCCAGTGAGGACATACAGTTATGTCCGTGTGCGTAAAGACATTAAAGGAGTCAGAGCTACAGGATGGCCACTTTATTTTTTAAGCAGTAAAATTTCAGTGATAACATACTGTCTACCCACAGATGCCACTAGAGGGCGCTGTCTTTGCATTCACGTTCAGCGCCCCCTAGTGGCAGCCACTGGCTGGAAAACTACAAAAGTGCTATGCAACTACTGAGGAGATGAAGAAATGCAGGTATTACATTATGTGTCACCCATCTTTTGGGAACATCTAGTTTAGAAGTAAAATGTGCAGCACTGCTGGCGAGAACACTCATATTTAATATTACTGCATTTCAGCTGAAGAGGACCGGGACCACCTCCATCATGCACGAGGCTACGACCAGCAAAATTTACCGGGACAGAAACTAAGAATGCAGGCTAAGGAAGTCCTCAAGGGACCAGAAGAAGATCGAGACCACCTGTACCACCCGCACTAACTTACATAGACCAGGAGGCCGCCATGTATGGAGTCTGCCCCATTATCTGTCTATATGGATGTGATGAGTCTTTTCCTGCCTTTGTCCTTTATAACTACATAAAAAAATCAGAATTAAACACAATGGCTCCATATGTGTAATCTGTCACTCGGTGAAGTGATAATGATGGCAGTAAATGGTGCTGCTGACTATTACTAATAACAAGTCCTCAGCAGTGTGGTGTGTACTGCAGTCTGGGAACCGGGGCATGTTTATCTGTGCGGGATCTGTGCTGCTCCAGGTGTCAGGCATTGGCTGTCAACTTGACCTCAGTGTTGTGAACTCTGTTTTCAGGCTCCCTCTTGTGGTCACTGGTGGTATGGTGTGACTTTTGCTTTGGGCTCCCCCTGGTGGCTTTGTTGGTTGTCCTGCTGGTCTCTGGCTATCAGCTGGTTCGTTATCCTCTGGGAGGTTCCTATATAGCTCTGTTTCACTGCCACTTGTTGCCGGCTGTCGATGTAATCAGTGCTACTCAGGTTCCTTCTGACTACCTTGCTCCCAGTCCATCCAGGACAAGCTAAGTTTTGTTTGCTCATTTTTTGATCAGCAGTGTTTATTATGTTTTCTTGTCCAGATTGCTAAAATGTGATTCCCTGGCTTGCTGGTTGCTCTAGTGGACTGAGTTTCTCCCCACACACCGTGAGTCGGTGCGTGGGTTCTTGAAATCTCAGGATGGATATTTTGTAAGGGTTTTTTATTGATCGCATAGACCCCTGCTCTATTTTCTGCTTTCTAGTACTAGTGGGCCTCTTTTGCTAAATCTGATTTCATCCCTGCGTATGTGCCTTCCTCTTACTTCACCGTTAATATTTGTTGGGGGCTTCTATATCTTTGGGGATTATTTCTCTGGAGGCAAGCGAGGTCTTTCTTTCTCTTTAGGGGTAGCTAGTTCCTCAGGCTGGCTCGAGACGTCTAGGAAATTTTTTAGGCACGTTCACCGGCTACCTCTAGTTGTGTTGGATAGGTTCAGATTTGCGATCAGTCCAGTTACCATCTCCCTAGAGCTAGTTTTAAGTTTATTCACTTGCTGGTCTATTTGTGATCCTCAGCCACTAAGGATCATTACAGTACAGCCGGCCATCAAAGTGTTAATTTCATGGCAGAAGCAGGAGAAAAGAAGCCTTGAGAAATTTTTTTTTTTTTTTTTTGCCGTGTGTCTAGCTGCTGTGGCTAGCTTCTTTCCTCCTCTTAATCTTGGTGTGGCTCTGAGTTCAGCTGCTGACATGGATGTCCAGAGCTTGGCTTCCAGTCTGGATCATCTTGCTGCTAGGGTTCAAAGTATTCAAGATTTTGTTGTTCACAGTCCTATGTCTGAGCCTAGAATCCCTATTCCGGAGTTGTTTTCTGGAGATAGATCTAGGTTCCTGAATTTTAGGAACAATTGTAAGTTGTATCTTTCTTTGAAATCTCGTTCCTCTGGTGATTCCGTTCAGCAAGTTAAAATTATCATTTCTTTTTTGCGGGGTGACCCTCAAGATTGGGCTTTCGCATTGGCGCCAGGGGATCCTGCATTGCTTAGTGTGGATGCGTTTTTTTCTGGCCCTTGGATTGCTCTATGAGGAACCTAATCTTGAGAACCAGGCTGAAAAAGCGTTATTGGCCCTCTCGCAGGGGCAAGATGAAGCAGAGGTGTACTGCCAGAAATTTCGGAAATGGTCGGTGCTTACTCAGTGGAATGAGTGTGCCCTGGCTGCAAATTTCAGAGAAGGTCTTTCTGAAACCATTAAAAATGTCATGGTGGGGTTCCCTACGCCTGCAGGTCTGAATGAGTCAATGACTCTGGCCATTCAGATTGATCGGCGTTTGCGGGAGCGCAAACCTGTGCACCATTTGGCGGTGTCTTCTGAACAGACACCTGAATCTATGCAATGTGACAGAATTCTGACCAGAAGTGAACGGCAAAGTTATAGACGGCAAAATGGGTTGTGCTTTTACTGTGGTGACTCAGCTCATGTTATCTCAGCATGCTCTAAGCGCAAAAAAAAGGTTGATAAATCTGTCACCATTGGTACTTTACAGCCTAAGTTCATTTTGTCTGTTACCCTGATTTGTTCCCTGTCATCTTACCCGGTTAATGCTTTTGTAGATTCAGGTGCTGCCCTGAGTCTTATGGATTGGTCATTTGCCAGGTGCTGTGGTTTTGATTTGGAGCCTTTAAAATTCCCTATTCCACTAAGGGGAATTGATTCTACACCATTGGCTTCGAATAGACCTCAGTACTGGACACAAGTGACCATGTGCATGACTCCTGTTCATCAGGAGGTGATTCGCTTTCTTGTATTGCATAATTTGCATGATGTTGTCGTGTTGGGTCTACCATGGTTGCAGACTCATAATCCAGTCCTGGATTGGAAAGCTATGTCTGTGTCAAGTTGGGGTTGTCAGGGAATTCATGGTGACGCTCCTGTGGTGTCAATTGCTTCGTCCACTCCTTCTGAAGTCCCTACGTTTTTGTCAGACTACCAGGATGTATTTGAGGAGCCCAAACTCAATTCTCTACCTCCTCATAGGGACTGTGATTGTGCTATAGAGTTGATTCCTGGTAGTAAGTTTCCTAAGGGACGACTTTTCAATTTATCTGTGCCGGAACATGCTGCCATGCGGAGTTATATAAAGGAGTCTTTGGAGAAGGGACATATTCGCCCGTCCTCATCCCCTCTTGATGCAGGATTCTTTTTGTGGCTAAGAAGGATGGTTCCCTGAGACCTTGTATTGATTATCGCCTTTTGAATAAAATCACAGTCAAATTTCAGTATCCTTTGCCATTGTTAACTGATTTGTTCGCTCGCATTAAGGGGTCTAGTTGGTTCACCAAGATAGATCTTCGTGGTGCGTATAACCTTGTGCGTATAAAACAGGGTGACGAATGGAAAACTGCATTTAATACGCCTGAAGGCCATTTTGAGTACTTGGTGATGCCTTTTGGACTTTCTAATGCTCCTTCAGTCTTTCAGTCCTTTATGCACGACATCTTCCGTGAATATCTGGATAAGTTTATGATTGTGTATCTAGATGATATTCTGGTTTTTTCGGATGATTGGGAGTCTCATGTTAAGCAGGTCAGGATGGTCTTTCAGGTCCTGCGTGACAATGCTTTATTTGTGAAGGGCTCAAAATGTCTTTTTGGAGTCCAGAAGATTTCTTTTTTGGGTTTCATTTTTTCTCCTTCTACTATTGAGATGGACCCAGTCAAGGTTCAGGCTATTCATGACTGGACGCAGCCTACATCTGTTAAGAGTCTTCAGAAGTTCTTGGGTTTTGCTAATTTTTACCGTCGCTTCATAGCTAATTTTTCTGGTGTTGTTAAGCCTTTGACGGATTTGACCAAGAAAGGTTCTGATGTTACTAATTGGTCCTCTGCGGCTGTGGAGGCCTTTCGGGAGCTGAAGCGTCGGTTTTCTTCGGCTCCGGTCTTATGTCAGCCAGATGTCTCACTTCCCTTCCAGGTGGAGGTTGATGCTTCCGAGATTGGAGCGGGGGCTGTTTTGTCACAGAGAAGCTCCGATGGCTCTGTGATGAAGCCATGTGCTTTCTTTTCAAGAAAGTTTTCGCCTGCCGAGCGGAATTATGATGTCGGTAATCGGGAGCTTTTGGCTATGAAGTGGGCATTTGAGGAGTGGCGACATTGGCTCGAGGGAGCTAATCATCGTGTGGTGGTCATGACTGATCACAAGAATTTGATTTATCTCAGGTTCACCGGCTACCTCTAGTTGTGTTGGATAGGTTCAGATTTGCGATCAGTCCAGTTACCATCTCCGTAGAGCTAGTTTTAAGTTTATTCACTTGCTGGTCTATTTGTGATCCTCAGCCACTAAGGATCATTACAGTACAGCCGGCCATCAAAGTGTTAATTGCATGGCAGAAGCAGGAGAAAAGAAGCCTTGAGAATTTTTTTTTTTTTGTTGTTGCCGTGTGTCTAGCTGCTGTGGCTAGCTTCTCTCCTCCTCTTAATCTTGGTGTGGCTCTGAGTTCAGCTGCTGACATGGATGTCCAGAGCTTGGCTTCCAGTCTGGATCATCTTGCTGCTAGGGTTCAAAGTATTCAAGATTTTGTTGTTCACAGTCCTATGTCTGAGCCTAGAATCCCTATTCCGGAGTTGTTTTCTGGAGATAGATCTAGGTTCCTGAATTTTAGGAACAATTGTAAGTTGTATCTTTCTTTGAAATCTCGTTCCTCTGGTGATTCCGTTCAGCAAGTTAAAATTATCATTTCTTTTTTGCGCGGTGACCCTCAAGATTGGGCTTTTGCATTGGCGCCAGGGGATCCTGCATTGCTTAGTGTGGATGCGTTTTTTCTGGCCCTTGGATTGCTCTATGAGGAACCTAATCTTGAGAACCAGGCTGAAAAAGCGTTATTGGCCCTCTCGCAGGGGCAAGATGAAGCAGAGGTGTACTGCCAGAAATTTCGGAAATGGTCGGTGCTTACTCAGTGGAATGAGTGTGCCCTGGCTGCAAATTTCAGAGAAGGTCTTTCTGAAACCATTAAAAATGTCATGGTGGGGTTCCCTACGCCTGCAGGTCTGAATGAGTCAATGACTCTGGCCATTCAGATTGATCGGCGTTTGCGGGAGCGCAAACCTGTGCACCATTTGGCGGTGTCTTCTGAACAGACACCTGAATCTATGCAATGTGACAGAATTCTGACCAGAAGTGAACGGCAAAGTTATAGACGGCAAAATGGGTTGTGCTTTTACTGTGGTGACTCAGCTCATGTTATCTCAGCATGCTCTAAGCGCAAAAAAAGGTTGATAAATCTGTCACCATTGGTACTTTACAGCCTAAGTTCATTTTGTCTGTTACCCTGATTTGTTCCCTGTTATCTTACCCGGTTAATGCTTTTGTAGATTCAGGTGCTGCCCTGAGTCTTATGGATTGGTCATTTGCCAGGCGCTGTAGTTTTGATTTGGAGCCTTTAAAATTCCCTATTCCACTAAGGGGAATTGATTCTACACCATTGGCTTCGAATAGACCTCAGTACTGGACACAAGTGACCATGTGCATGACTCCTGTTCATCAGGAGGTGATTCGCTTTCTTGTATTGCATAATTTGCATGATGTTGTCGTGTTGGGTCTACCATGGTTGCAGACTCATAATCCAGTCCTGGTTTGGAAAGCTATGTCTGTGTCAAGTTGGGGTTGTCAGGGAATTCATGGTGACGCTCCTGTGGTGTCAATTGCTTCGTCCACTCCTTCTGAAGTCCCTACGTTTTTGTCAGACTACCAGGATGTATTTGAGGAGCCCAAACTCAATTCTCTACCTCCTCATAGGGACTGTGATTGTGCTATAGAGTTGATTCCTGGTAGTAAGTTTCCTAAGGGACGACTTTTCAATTTATCTGTGCCGGAACATGCTGCCATGCGGAGTTATATAAAGGAGTCTTTGGAGAAGGGACATATTCGCCCGTCCTCATCCCCTCTTGGTGCAGGATTCTTTTTGTGGCTAAGAAGGATGGTTCCCTGAGACCTTGTATTGATTATCGCCTTTTGAATAAAATCACAGTCAAATTTCAGTATCCTTTGCCATTGTTAACTGATTTGTTCGCTCGCATTAAGGGGTCTAGTTGGTTCACCAAGATAGATCTTCGTGGTGCGTATAACCTTGTGCGTATAAAACAGGGTGACGAATGGAAAACTGCATTTAATACGCCTGAAGGCCATTTTGAGTACTTGGTGATGCCTTTTGGACTTTCTAATGCTCCTTCAGTCTTTCAGTCCTTTATGCACGACATCTTCCGTGAATATCTGGATAAGTTTATGATTGTGTATCTGGATGATATTCTGTTTTTTTCGGATGATTGGGAGTCTCATGTTAAGCAGGTCAGGATGGTCTTTCAGGTCCTGCGTGACAATGCTTTATTTGTGAAGGGCTCAAAATGTCTTTTTGGAGTCCAGAAGATTTCTTTTTTGGGTTTCATTTTTTCTCCTTCTACTATTGAGATGGACCCAGTCAAGGTTCAGGCTATTCATGACTGGACGCAGCCTACATCTGTTAAGAGTCTTCAGAAGTTCTTGGGTTTTGCTAATTTTTACCGTTGCTTCATAGCTAATTTTTCTGGTGTTGTTAAGCCTTTGACGGATTTGACCAAGAAAGGTTCTGATGTTACTAATTGGTCCTCTGCGGCTGTGGAGGCCTTTCGGGAGCTGAAGCGTCGGTTTTCTTCGGCTCCGGTCTTATGTCAGCCAGATGTCTCACTTCCCTTCCAGGTGGAGGTTGATGCTTCCGAGATTGGAGCGGGGGCTGTTTTGTCACAGAGAAGCTCCGATGGCTCTGTGATGAAGCCATGTGCTTTCTTTTCAAGAAAGTTTTCGCCTGCCGAGCGGAATTATGATGTCGGTAATCGGGAGCTTTTGGCTATGAAGTGGGCATTTGAGGAGTGGCGACATTGGCTCGAGGGAGCTAAGCATCGTGTGGTGGTCTTGACTGATCACAAGAATTTGATTTATCTCGAGTCGGCCAAGCGGCTGAATTCCAGACAGGCTCGTTGGTCCTTGTTTTTCTCTCGTTTTGATTTTGTGGTCTCGTACCTACCTGGTTCAAAGAATGTGAAGGCTGATGCTCTTTCTAGGAGTTTTGTGCCTGACTCTCCTGGAGATTCAGAGCCGGCTGGTATCCTTAGAGAAGGGGTGATTTTATCTGCCATCTCCCCAGATTTGCGACGTGTGCTGCAAGAGTTTGAGGCGGATAGACCTGACTGCTGTCCACCGGAGAGACTGTTTGTCCCGGATAGATGGACCAACAGAGTCATCTCCGAGGTTCATTCTTCGGTGTTGGTGGGCCATCCTGGAATATTTGGTACCAGAGACTTGGTGGCCAGGTCTTCCTTGTCGCGGGATGTGCGTTCCTTTGTGCAGTCTTGTGGAATTTGTGCTCGGGCTAAGCCTTGCTGTTCTCGTGCCAGTGGTTTGCTGTTACCTTTGCCTGTCCCGAAGAGGCCTTGGACGCACATTTCCATGGATTTTATTTCAGATCTCCCTGTCTCTCAGAGAATGTCTGTCATCTGGGTGGTGTGTGATCGTTTTTCTAAGATGGTCCATTTGGTGCCCTTGCCTAAGTTGCCTTCCTCCTCCGAGTTGGTTCCACTGTTTTTTCAAAATGTGGTTCGTTTGCACGGGATTCCTGAGAACATTGTTTCTGACAGAGGATCCCAGTTTGTGTCTAGATTTTGGCGGACCTTTTGTGCTAAATTGGGCATTGATTTGTCTTTTTCGACGGCCTTCCATCCTCAGACGAATGGCCAAACCGAGCGAACTAATCAGACCTTGGAGACTTATTTAAGATGTTTTGTTTCTGCTGATCAGGACGACTGGGTTACTTTTTTGCCGTTGGCCGAGTTTGCCCTTAATAATCGGGCTAGTTCTGCTACTTTGGTTTCTCCTTTTTTTTGTAATTCGGGGTTTCATCCTCGTTTTTCCTTGGGTCAGGTGGAGCCTTCTGACTGTCCTGGAGTGGATGTTGTGGTTGATAGGTTGTATCAGATTTGGAATCATGTGGTGGACAATTTGAAGTTGTCACAAGAGAAGGCTCAGCTCTTTGCCAACCGCCGTCGCTGTGTGGGTCCCCGACTTCGCGTTGGGGACTTGGTGTGGTTGTCTTCTCGCTTCGTTCCTATGAAGGTCTCCTCTCCTAAGTTCGAGTCTCGGTTTATCGGTCCTTATAAGATTCTGGAAGTCCTTGGCCCTGTGTCATTTCGTCTGGACCTCCCGGCATCATTTGCTATTCATAATGTGTTCCATCGCTCGTTGTTGCGGAGGTATGTGGTGCCTGTGGTTCCTCCGGTTGAGCCTCCTGCCCCGGTGCTGGTTGAGGGAGAATTGGAATACGTGGTGGAGAAGATCTTGGATTCTCGTATTTCTAGACGGAGGCTCCAGTATTTGGTTAAGTGGAAGGGCTATGGTCAGGAGGATAATTCTTGGGTTGTCGCCTCTGATGTTCATGCGGCCGATTTGGTTCGTGTCTTCCATGTGCATCATCCTGATCGCCCTGGGGGTTCTCATGAGGGTTCGGTGACCCCTCCTCAAGGGGGGGGTACTGTTGTGAACTCTGTTTTCAGGCTCCCTCTTGTGGTCACTGGTGGTATGGTGTGACTTTTGCTTTGGGCTCCCCCTGGTGGCTTTGTTGGTTGTCCTGCTGGTCTCTGGCTATCAGCTGGTTCGTTATCCTCTGGGAGGTTCCTATATAGCTCTGTTTCACTGCCACTTGTTGCCGGCTGTCGATGTAATCAGTGCTACTCAGGTTCCTTCTGACTACCTTGCTCCCAGTCCATCCAGGACAAGCTAAGTTTTGTTTGCTCATTTTTTGATCAGCAGTGTTTATTATGTTTTCTTGTCCAGCTTGCTAAAATGTGATTCCCTGGCTTGCTGGTTGCTCTAGTGGACTGAGTTTCTCCCCACACACCGTGAGTCGGTGCGTGGGTTCTTGAAATCTCAGGATGGATATTTTGTAAGGGTTTTTTATTGATCGCATAGACCCCTGCTCTATTTTCTGCTTTCTAGTACTAGTGGGCCTCTTTTGCTAAATCTGATTTCATCCCTGCGTATGTGCCTTCCTCTTACTTCACCGTTAATATTTGTTGGGGGCTTCTATATCTTTGGGGATTATTTCTCTGGAGGCAAGCGAGGTCTTTCTTTCTCTTTAGGGGTAGCTAGTTCCTCAGGCTGGCTCGAGACGTCTAGGAAATTTTTTAGGCACGTTCACCGGCTACCTCTAGTTGTGTTGGATAGGTTCAGATTTGCGATCAGTCCAGTTACCATCTCCCTAGAGCTAGTTTTAAGTTTATTCACTTGCTGGTCTATTTGTGATCCTCAGCCACTAAGGATCATTACACCTCAGCACTCGAGCCAATGCCAGTCACTCACTGGTGGATCCGAGGACGGTGAATATAGCACATTGTGTTTGTCATCTACCAAACTGCTCTGGGGGACAAAGATTTCATGGAAAGAGACATTTCCTTTAATGTGTAACACATATGGCTATGGGCAAACAGATGGAAGCTGTTTATCACTGTTGTCCTGTGTTTCAAGGCTTCAACTCCCTATCTATACTGCTGAGCTGTGACGTCCTTTCATTATCCAGATTCACCCAGAAATGTCTGCCGCATTCCCTGCCTCGGCTTTTATACAGGCTATGATAATACATCCTGACTGGCTGTGCTATACTATGCGACGTGATAGCTGCAAGGCATCATGGGAAGCGCTCTCAGACACGCCGGAGGTCATGTGAGCGTTCTCTGGCTGGTGCTGTCTTCTGCATTTTTTTGGTTTACTCACATGAATCAAATCAAAAACTGTTCAAATTCATTGGGTTCAACAAATTTCCTAAAATTTGACACAAATCAATTTGCTCATCACTTGTTATATTAATAGATCTCTACAAAATAACAGCCCTGCCTACAAGTAACATCCTAGAAAGCCTCGCTCATGCTGGAAGGCAAGTGTTCACTGGTATCTTTGTGTGCGCTCACCGTGATGGTGCACACTGTTATCAGTCTGCATCCAGAGCCCGGCAACAACGAGGGCGTCATAGGAGGAGGAGGCCCGTGTCACTCGGACACGAGCACACTTGAACAAGGACGCGAGCCCACTCGACCTCGGAGCGCCGCCGTCAGTAATGCCCAGCAACAGAGCACCGACGTGCGTGCGCACTGAGCAGGTATATTGATAGAAAATCAACAGTGAAACTAGAGACTAAGGGACTGAGATGTGAAGCAAATATTCAGAGGAACGAACGTGTGCTGTGCGTATGGCATATATAATGTATGCATAAATTATGTAAAATCTAAAAAATCAAATAAAAAAGGATTATATCAAAGTGAAATTAAAATGTGATACGATATATGTAAAAAATACCAATTGCTGTCATGGGGAGACTAGGTGGGCGAGAGCTAATAACCCGGGCCCCTGCAAGTTCTCTCAGACTAGGGAAATACTGACTGGCCCTCTACCTGAAGTTTACACTGATGGTGTGCATGTTCAGGCCTCGACCCTCGCCCTGCCTCCTGACTCAACCCTGAGCTGGAAACCTCCGCCCTCCACCCAGTAAATGCAATACACCAATACCCACAATTAGCACAGACAAGGAAGGATAAAGGAAAACATACACCACGCAGCAGTCACTCAGGAATCTATATATATAATTGTCTAAGGGTTTTTCCGTCTGTCTGTCTGTCTGTCTGTCCTGGAAATCCCGCGTCTCTGATTGGTCGAGGCCGCCAGGCCTCGACCAATCAGAGACGTGCACAGCATGGCGACCATGATGTCATAAAGGTTGCCTCGACCAATCAGCGACGGGCACAGTCTGCCGCCAGGCCTCGACCAATCAGCGACGGGCACAGTATCGACGTAGATGTCATAATGGTTGCCATGGCGATGATGATGTCATAAAGGTTGCCTCGACCAATCAGCGACGGGCACAGTCTGCCGCGAATTCTGGAATCATCATTGTCCATATACTACGGGGACATGCATATTCTAGAATACCCGATGCATTAGAATCGGGCCACAATCTAGTACACTATAAATGTGCAGGGCAAAATAAACAAAAATATAGGAAGGAGTAAATAAGACAGAGGAAAATACACCACCAGCAACGACTCTCCAACAACCAGCTCTCCACTCCAAACCGAGATAACAAATGCGCAAGACAGAAGCTATAATCGGCGACGCCCAATGATCAGGAGAACTATTTAAAGGCAATGGGCATGGCCCAGCTTCCAATCCGAGGATCAGGTAAATTAACCCCGGAACAGCTAGACAAAACCTAGCCGACGCCAATGAGCAAATAGTGGTCAAAAGCGGAACTACCGCTGTCTGTCGGACGACCTGGTCTGAACGGCGTCCGACATGACAATTGCACCATAATGAAAAATAAATAAAGGCTACGAATAATAATAATAATAATCTTTATTTATATAGCGCCAACATATTCCGCAGCGCTTTACAGTTTAACAGTTTCAAACACAACAGTCATAGGTAACAATGTTAACAATACAGTAATAAAGCAGAATAAAACAAAATACGACGACCCTGCTCGTGAGAGCTTACAATCTACAGTAAAGGTGGGGAGATACAAAGTACAGGTGTGTATTTACAATGATGGGCCATAATAATCTATCAAGAGAGGAAAAACGGGCACTCAAGGGATTGAGATCTAATGAGGCCTTTGAAATCAAGGAGGCGGATAAGGGGGGCAACATAGTGCTGTGGCCAAAGGATATGTACTGTAGGGAGGCTAGGAGACAATTGGATAATCCACAGCACTATGTTGCACTCCCTTCGGACCCAACCCCAGTCTTTAAGTCCAGCTTGGATGGACTACTGAATTGTGCCTTCGATCAGGGAATTATTAACAAAAAGGAACTTGATTTCCTGACGGTGGGGTACCCGGTGGTTCCGACGTTCTATATGTTACCAAAAGTGCATAAATCTTTGTCGGAGCCGCTGGGTAGACCCATCGTGTCGGGGATTGGGGGACTATATGAAAAGTCATGCATCTATCTGGACTTTTTCTTGCAGCCCATCGTACTCAAATTGGACTCCTATATACGGGATTCATCATTTCTCATTCAGCAGCTGGACCCCCTCTTATTACCCGATGACACCATCCTGGCTACATTTGATGTAGAGGCATTATATACCAACATTAACCATGACCTAGGTATTGCAGCTGCGGGATATTTTCTCGACAAGTTTACAACAGGGAATAGGGGCCATGACTCGTTTGTCTTGGACCTTCTCAGAATTATTCTGGAGAAAAACTATTTTGTTTTTGATAGGGTCTATTACAAGCAGGTGTCGGGTACAGCAATGGGGGCGAGGTGTGCGCCCCCTTACGCAAACCTCTTTATGGGGTGGTGGGAGGAGACTCAGGTGTATGGGAATTGTGACTATCAGAAGCACGTCTTAAAATGGTACCGCTTTATTGATGACATCATTGTCTTATGGACAGGTACAGCGGAAGCCTTGGAAGATTTTGTCAAGGAACTGAACACCAACCAATGTGGTATCCGGTTGACGTTGTGTTATTCTAGCAGAACGGTGGATTTTCTCGATCTGAAGATTATGCTCAGGGACAATCGAATTACCACGACTCTCTTCCGGAAAAAGACGGCTACCAATAACATCTTACACTATTCTAGTTTCCACCCGAACCACCTACGAAACAGCATCCCCAAGGGTCAGTTCCTGCGCGTGAGGAGGAACTGTAGTACCATGGTGGGTTTTCAAGAACAATCAAAGTTGCTCACCAGACGCTTCCAGGAACGAGGGTATCCACGGAGGGTGGTCTCGAGAGCATACGAGTTCTCCCGGCAGAAACCAAGGGAGGAGGTCCTTAGGACACAACAACGAAACAATAAGAACCAACTTAGTCTGATTACAAGGTTCAATAACCAATGGAGGGATGTGTACCATATAATGGAGTCCAACTGGGGGATTCTACTCAGTGACCTGAGATTAAAGAACATTATCCCGAATAGACCAAGAATGGTCGCAAGGAGAGCGCATAACCTGAAGGACTGCCTGACCAGGAGCCACTACAAATGACCGATGACCAGGACTTGTACAGGTAAAACCATCATTGGGTCCTACCCGTGTGGTAACTGTTCAATCTGCCCCCTTATGCTAGCAGAGGAGGGGACACATATTCCATCTGTACCTTTCCGGGTTAAATCTAAATCATATTTCAACTGCCGCACGAGGAATCTGATTTACGCCCTGATTTGTGGTTGTCAAAAAATCTATGTTGGCCAAACCACCCAAGAGCTGCGCCGTAGGGTGCAGCAGCACATTTCCAACATTACCACGGCTAAGGGTGACAGGGAGAAAGGGAAACAAATCACCTCAGTGGCATCCCATTTCCTAGATCATCATAAGGGTAGCCACAGGAGTCTCCGTGTTATGAGCCTTGAGGGGGTGACCTCCAACATTAGGGGCGGTAGGCTCACAGATGAACTGTTGAGAAAGGAATCCCGCCTAATTTATGAACTAGGAAGCCTGGCACCGAGCGGACTAAATGAAGAGCTTTTGTACACGGGTTTCTACAAAAAGATTTAGATCTTATGACCTATGACCATCTTGTGGTTCTCTGTGTACTCTGGGTCACGGGCCAGGTCTGGCCGTGAGCATCATTTTTTGATTAACTGTTTCCTGGCTCTTTTAGGTGATGGAGGCTGCCTTACTGGCCTTTCGGCAGTTTGACCGGGCAGACGGATCCTTAGTCTTGAGTTGAACGGATATCTCCTGGAAAAAGTAAAGGAGGAATTTGTGGAGGACCAGGAGCCCTTAACCCCTGATTTGAGGACCACATTGAAGCGGTGTTTAAATTGTTCTAGTTTTTTATCTTTTGTCCGCCCTCATTTATTATTATTTTGTATAAATTTTTCTCTGTGAACAGTACAGGCAGCCTTTGATAGAGTATATACATCTATTGACGTATGTTAATATGTGAACTCCATGAATGTGTACCTGGATGTGTGGGTGCTTGAACCCTGGCCAGGGTGGTTGGTTGGTTGTATGCATGCGTTACCCTGCTCCTGTGCACTATATCCTGTCTGTCACTACTGCGACTTAGATTGGGTATAGGTTCCAACATTGATCTGGGATATAATATTAATGTGGCTTGGGGCCATAATTGTGGCGCCGGTTTATTTTGCACCTGACAGGTGCTTGATTTATACTTATGGGCACACAATAATAATATGGCTTTATATGGTGTTTCCCTTAGATACGAGTACAATCACATATGTGTGGAACATGGACGCATGAGTCTTTACCCAGCCCACATGGTTGTATGCTCTTCGGCTGAAACATACCCTATGAAGGAGGTTAACAGCTCCTCCCTATGGGCGTGGTTTGCATGCACTGTTCACGGCGATAATGATAATCCCACTATCTTAGTTGGGGTGGATTGCCCTCTTGTCCGAGCGCCTGACCGGCGTTGTCGGACCTTGCTCTGCTGCTATCTATGAATACCGCTTACCCATTTAGTACTGGCGGTTGCCATGGTGATCGGACCGGCGGTATAGCTGCTCTGCGCATGTCCTGTTGGCCATGAACAGCTTCCTGTGACTTCTCTCCCCCTCAGTGCCTGCGCGGTGATTTTAGAATAACGCCGGGCTGAATTACCGACGCCGCCATGTTCCTGCATAACCTGATTGGTGCTCATGACGTGATTTGTGATATAAATATCAGAGAACAACGTGAGTAATAGCATACTGACCTTGAGAAAGACGCCGTGAGCGTCGATACGCGTGGGTCTTGGTACCCACACAGCTTGACTGACCTGACATGCTTGACAGCTCAGGACCGCTCTGTTAGGTGCTTACACCGGGCTGGGTAAGAGGCTCTCTAGGATTGCTGAGGAAGGCTAGGTGGAGGTAGTCATTAGATTTTGGGGTGCTCTCCAATATATATATCCCCACCTGAGGATAGCGTGCCTTTGGTACCATGTTATTTTGTGGTGTAGGGGTACCTTTCTAACTGCCTAGCAATTTGTTATAGTGTTTCTTACGGTGTACACCTTCCTATTGTACTTTTTATATATGCTATTTGGTCCTGTTGCTTACTTTGCTTAATAAGCTGTGAGGATATGTATCAGCTGTGTAGGGTGCTTTTTTCTGTCAGCATTTATCTGTTATAACGGTGGACCCATTATTTTCTTTGTTTTTAGATGTTTTTAAATGTTCTGTGAATGTTGTTCTTTGAATAAAGATTTTTTCTATTTCTAACTATATATTGTGGTGATCCCTATGTTTATGCATACGCTTTTTCTTTTTTGCTACTACTATTTATTGGTATGCATATGGTGATCCCCTGTTCTTGGATGGTGCCCGCTCAACAAAGTGTTTATGTGTAGAGTTTTTTGACTGGTTTCTTTAGCTGGTTTTCTCGAGCGGAGGCACATCTTGGTACACTTATATAGGGTGCTTATATTGATTAATCTATTGGCTTGCAGCTATGAATTTGAGCGCCAGGGAAGCGGCTTGGCGCAATCAGGAGACTGACTTTTTTGGCCAGGTGGTGCTGGGGGCTGAGCCAGGGGTAGTCAGGGATGAGGGATTTGAAAGTATAACATCAGAAATTATACGATTGCATAAAAATCTAACAAAAACATGGTGGAATGTTAAAACACTAGAGAGCTATAAGAAACATAACATCATACCCAGAGGCTTAAGGGTGCAGATTTTCCCAGCTTGGGAAGTGGATACCGAGTTTAAAGGCATCTGGGAAAAGGGCCTTCATAGTTGTTCTTTTATTCTCATTGATTTACTCATTGCACCTGACTATCAGTTATTGACCAAATTGAAGGATGAGATTAGGAGTAAGGAGGAGAAATTGGAGGAATTTGATAAAAAGGAAAAGGTTACTCCTTTTAAGGAGAACCTTAAAGTGATTATTGACAAATTTGAGAAAGAGATAATCAGGGGTAAGAAGGATAAATTCCAAAGGGATAGAATCGATTATGCGGAAGGGAAGGCCTTTAGATGGACTCATCAGGGGAATAAAAGGTTGACTGATAGGAGACATGTGGCCCAGGATGTGATGATTGGCAGTACAACTCAAGAATTAGTCTCGAGTGATTTTTTGTCTACCGACACCAACGACCGCGAAAGCGGCACAGACGCGGGAGAAGGAAGCACCGTAGGCCGGAAGAAGCGGAGTGGCAGGAACAGAGACTGGTCACCGAGTTTAAAGAGGGTCACTCGCTACAACAATCGCAAGCGGTAGAGGGGGATACCGTACTGGTGGGTGATATGGGGGAGTTGAACATCATAAATTTGTCCTCTTACACCCTAACTGCTGCGGAAAGGAAACTGCTCTCCAGGGGCTTGTCCTTTTCCCCCATGAATATTTTGGATAAATTTGAGCTAACCAAGGACTTGTATTTGTTCTGCAGACAATTGACTTTTAGGATGCTTCATCAGAACCCTGCGGCGTTGGATGAGCTTACGGATACGGACCGACAATTACTACGAGACCTCACGGACCTGCTGGAAGAGAGTGAAAACTATCAAGGTAGGCGCAAGTTTGATGGCAGGTTGCCTTCACAATCCACTCCATCTTTTTCCTTGTTCCCCGCTATACAAATTTTCTTCGAAAAGGCCAGTAGGGATATCCAGGAATTGAGGCCGGACAGACTGGGCCATAATAATCTATCAAGAGAGGAAAAACGGGCACTCAAGGGATTGAGATCTAATGAGGCCTTTGAAATCAAGGAGGCGGATAAGGGGGGCAACATAGTGCTGTGGCCAAAGGATATGTACTGTAAGGAGGCTAGGAGACAATTGGACAATCCACAGCACTATGGTGCACTCCCTTCGGACCCAACCCCAGTCTTTAAGTCCAGCTTGGATGGATGTTATGACCCCAGTGGACAGGGTCTCAGAGGAACGTGTAAGTCTGCGAGATTCAAAAATCCAGCTCATAGGGCTGTGGTAACTGGGTTGACCAAATAGCTACTCCTAACGCCAACACTAGAAGTAGCCGGGGATCATGCCTACGGTGATCGCTAGATGACTCGCGCCAGCCGGAGAATCTAACTACCCCTAGGAGAAGAAAACAAAGACCTCTCTTGCCTCCAGAGAAAGGACCCCAAAGCAAGATACAAGCCCCCCACAAATAATAACGGTGAGGTAAGAGGAAATGACAAACACAGAAATGAACCAGGTTCAGCAAAGAGAGGCCAGCTTACTAATAGCAGAATATAGCAAGATAACTTATCTGGTCAACAAAAACCCTATAAAAATCCACGCTGGAGATTCAAGAACCCCCGAACCGTCTAACGGTCCGGGGGGAGAACACCAGCCCCCTAGAGCTTCCAGCAAAGGTCAGGATACAGATTGGAACAAGCTGGACAAAAATACCAAACAAAACAAAAGCAAAAAGCAAGGAAGCAGACTTAGCTTGAAATACAGGAACCCGGATCATAGGACAAGAGCACAACAGATTAGCTCTGATTTCAACGATGCCAGGCATTGAACTGAAGGTCCAGGGAGCTTATATAGCAACGCCCCTGAACTAACGGCCCAGGTGAGGATATAGGAAAAGACAGAAGCTCCAGAGTCAAATCACTAATGACCACTAGAGGGAGCAAAAAGCAAAATCACAACAGTACCCCCCCCCTTAGTGAGGGGTCACCGAACCCTCACCACGACCACCAGGGCGATCAGGACGAGCGGCGTGAAAGGCACGAACTAAATCGGCCGCATGAACATCAGAGGCGACCACCCAGGAATTATCTTCCTGACCATAGCCCTTCCACTTGACCAGGTACTGAAGCCTCCGCCTGGAGAGACGAGAATCCAAGATCTTCTCCACCACGTACTCCAACTCGCCCTCAACCAACACCGGAGCAGGAGGCTCAGCAGAAGGAACCACAGGCACAACGTACCGCCGCAACAAGGACCTATGAAACACGTTGTGGATAGCAAACGACACAGGAAGATCCAGGCGAAAGGATACAGGATTAAGGATTTCCAATATCTTGTAAGGACCAATAAAACGAGGTTTAAATTTGGGAGAGGAAACCTTCATAGGAACAAAGCGGGAAGAAAGCCACACCAAATCCCCAACACGTAGTCGGGGACCCACACCGCGGCGGCGGTTGGCAAAGCGCTGAGCCCTCTCCTGTGACAACTTCAAGTTGTCCACCACAAGATTCCAGATCCGCTGCAACCTATCCACCACAGAATCCACCCCAGGGCAGTCAGAAGGTTCCACATGACCCGAAGAAAAACGAGGGTGGAAACCAGAGTTGCAGAAAAACGGCGAAACCAAGGTGGCGGAACTAGCCCGATTATTAAGGGCAAACTCAGCCAACGGCAAGAAGGTCACCCAATCGTCCTGATCAGCAGAGACAAAACACCTCAAATAAGCCTCCAAAGTCTGATTAGTTCGCTCCGTCTGTCCATTAGTCTGAGGATGGAAAGCAGACGAAAACGACAAGTCAATGCCCATCCTACTACAAAAGGATCGCCAGAATCTGGAAACGAACTGGGATCCTCTGTCTGACACAATATTCTCAGGGATGCCGTGCAAACGAACCACGTTCTGGAAAAACACAGGAACCAGATCGGAAGAGGAAGGCAGCTTAGGCAAAGGAACCAAATGGACCATCTTGGAGAAGCGATCACATATCACCCAGATAACAGACATGCCTTGAGACACCGGAAGATCAGAAATGAAATCCATGGAGATATGTGTCCAAGGTCTCTTAGGGACAGGCAAGGGCAAGAGCAACCCGCTGGCACGAGAACAGCAAGGCTTAGCTCGAGCACAAGTCCCACAGGACTGTACAAATGACCGCACATCCCTACACAAGGAAGGCCACCAAAAGGATCTGGCCACCAGATCTCTGGTGCCAAAAATTCCTGGGTGACCTGCCAACACCGAGGAATGAACCTCGGAAATGACTCTGCTGGTCCACTTATCAGGCACAAACAGTCTGTCAGGTGGACAAGAATCAGGCCTATCAGCCTGAAATCTCTGCAACACACGTCGCAGATCTGGAGAAATAGCTGACAAGATAATACCATCCTTAAGAATACCAACAGGTTCAGCGACTCCAGGAGCATCAGGCACAAAGCTCCTGGAAAGAGCATCGGCCTTCACATTTTTTGAACCTGGTAAATACGAGACAACAAAGTCAAAACGGGAGAAAAACAATGACCAGCGGGCCTGTCTAGGATTCAGGCGTTTAGCAGACTCGAGATACATCAGATTTTTGTGATCAGTCAAGACCACCACACGATGCTTAGCACCCTCGAGCCAATGACGCCACTCCTCAAATGCCCATTTCATGGCCAACAACTCCCGATTGCCCACATCATAATTTCGCTCCGCAGGCGAAAACTTCCTAGAGAAAAAGGCGCAAGGTCTCATAACAGAGCAACCAGGGCCTCTCTGCGACAAAACGGCCCCTGCTCCAATCTCTGAAGCATCCACCTCAACCTGAAAGGGAAGCGAGACATCAGGCTGGCACAAAACAGGCGCCGAAGTAAACCGACGTTTCAACTCCTGGAAAGCCTCCACGGCAGCAGGAGCCCAATTAACCACATCGGAGCCCTTCTTGGTCATATCCGTCAAAGGTTTCACAATGCTAGAAAAGTTAGCGATAAAACGACGGTAGAAGTTAGCGAAACCCAAGAACTTCTGAAGACTCTTAACTGACGAGGGCTGAGTCCAATCAAGAATAGCTCGGACCTTGACTGGGTCCATCTCCACAGCAGAAGGGGAAAAAATGAACCCCAAAAAGGGAACCTTCTGTACACCAAAAAGACACTTTGAGCCCTTGACAAACAAAGAATTTTCACGCAAAATTTTAAAGACCATCCTGACCTGCTCCACATGCGAGTCCCAATTATCAGAAAAAACCAGAATATCATCCAGATAAACGATCAAAAATTTATCCAGATAGTTCCGGAAAATGTCATGCATAAAGGACTGAAAAACTGAAGGGGCATTAGAGAGCCCAAAAGGCATCACCAAGTACTCAAAATGACCTTCGGGCGTATTGAATGCGGTTTTCCATTCATCCCCTTGCTTAATGCGCACAAGGTTGTACGCACCACGAAGGTCTATCTTGGTAAACCACTTGGCACCTTTAATCCGGGCAAACAAGTCAGACAACAGCGGCAAAGGATACTGAAATTTGACAGTGATCTTATTTAAAAGCCGATAGTCAATACAAGGCCTCAAAGATCCGTCCTTTTTAGCCACAAAAAAGAATCCCGCACCAAGAGGGGAAGAAGACGGACGGATGTGTCCTTTCTCCAGAGACTCCTTGATATATGAACGCATAGCGGTATGTTCAGGTATCGACAGATTAAACAGTCTTCCCTTAGGAAATTTACTGCCTGGAATCAAATCTATTGCACAGTCACATTCCCTATGAGGAGGCAATGCACTGGACCTGGACTCGCTAAAGACATCCTGATAATCAGACAAGTACTCCGGAACTTCCGAAGGCGTAGAAGAAGCAATAGACACAGGCAGGGAATCCTCATGAATACCACGACAGCCCCAACTAGACACTGACATAGCCTTCCAGTCAAGGACTGGATTATGGGTCTGTAACCATGGCAGCCCCAAAACAACCAAATCATGCATTTTATGTAGAACGAGAAAACGTATCACCTCGCGGTGTTCAGGAGTCATGCACATGGTAACCTGTGTCCAATACTGCGGTTTATTTTCTGCTAATGGCGTAGCATCAATACCCCTAAGAGGGATAGGATTTTCTAATGGTTCAAGAATAAAACCACAGCGCTTAGCAAATGAGAGATCCATAAGACTCAGGGCAGCACCTGAATCTACAAACGCCATGACAGGATAAGATGACAGTGAGCAAATCAAAGTTACAGACAGAATAAACTTAGGATGCAAATTACCAACGGTGACAGGACTAACAACCTTAGATATACGTTTAGAGCATGCTGAGATAACATGTGTAGAATCACCACAGTAGTAGCACAAGCCATTCCGGCGTCTATGAATTTTCCTCTCATTTCTAGTCAGGATTCTATCACATTGCATCAAATCAGGTGTCCGTTCAGACAACACCATGAGGGAATATGCGGTTTTTCTATCACATTGCATCACATCAGGTGTCTGTTCAGACAACAACATGAGGGAATTTGCGGTTTTGCGCTCCCGCAACCGCCGGTCAATTTGAATAGCCAGGGACATGGTATCATTCAGACCTGTGGGAATGGGAAAACCCACCATAACATTCTTAATGGCCTCAGAAAGGCCATTTCTAAAATTAGCGGCCAGTGCACACTCGTTCCAATGTGTCAGCACGGACCATTTCCGAAATTTTTGGCAATACACCTCAGCCTCGTCCTGGCCCTGAGACATAGCCAGCAAGGCTTTCTCTGCCTGAATCTCAAGATTGGGTTCCTCATAAAGTAAACCGAGCGCCAGAAAAAACGCATCAATATCAGCCAATGCCGGATCTCCTGGCGCCAACGAAAAAGCCCAATCTTGAGGGTCACCCCGTAAGAATGAAATAACAATTTTTACTTGTTGAGCAGAGTCTCCAGACGAACAAGGTTTCAGGGACAAAAACAATTTACAATTATTCCTGAAATTCCTAAACTTAAATCGGTCTCCTGAAAACAGTTCAGGAATCGGAATCTTGGGTTCAGACCTAGGATTTCTGGTAACATAATCTTGTATACCCTGCACACGAGCGGCAAGCTGGTCCACACTTGTAATCAAGGTCTGGACATTCATGTCTGCAGCAAGCTTAAGCCACTCTGAGGTAAAGGGGAAAAGAAAAAAAAAAAAAAAAAAAATGAGAGAGGGAAAAAAAAAACTCAAAATTTTCTTTCTTATAATCCCACTTCTGCAATGCATTAAACATTTAATACTGGCCTGGCATACTGTTATGACGCCAGTGGACAGGGTCTCAGAGGAACGTGTAAGTCTGCGAGATTCAAAAATCCAGCTCATAGGGCTGTGGTAACTGGGTTGACCAAATAGCTACTCCTAACGCCAACACTAGAAGTAGCCGGGGATCATGCCTACGGTGATCGCTAGATGACTCGCGCCAGCCGGAGAATCTAACTACCCCTAGGAGAAGAAAACAAAGACCTCTCTTGCCTCCAGAGAAAGGGACCCCAAAGCAAGATACAAGCCCCCCACAAATAATAACGGTGAGGTAAGAGGAAATGACAAACACAGAAATGAACCAGGTTCAGCAAAGAGAGGCCAGCTTACTAATAGCAGAATATAGCAAGATAACTTATCTGGTCAACAAAAACCCTATAAAAATCCACGCTGGAGATTCAAGAACCCCCGAACCGTCTAACGGTCCGGGGGGAGAACACCAGCCCCCTAGAGCTTCCAGCAAAGGTCAGGATACAGATTGGAACAAGCTGGACAAAAATACCAAACAAAACAAAAGCAAAAAGCAAGGAAGCAGACTTAGCTTGAAATACAGGAACCCGGATCATAGGACAAGAGCACAACAGATTAGCTCTGATTTCAACGATGCCAGGCATTGAACTGAAGGTCCAGGGAGCTTATATAGCAACGCCCCTGAACTAACGGCCCAGGTGAGGATATAGGAAAAGACAGAAGCTCCAGAGTCAAATCACTAATGACCACTAGAGGGAGCAAAAAGCAAAATCACAACAGATGGACTACTGAATTGTGCCTTCGATCAGGGAATTATTAACAAAAAGGAACTTGATTTCCTGATGGTGGGGTACCCGGTGGTTCCGACGTTCTATATGTTACCAAAAGTGCATAAATCTTTGTCGGAGCCGCCGGGTAGACCCATCGTGTCGGGGATTGGGGGACTATATGAAAAGTCATGCATCTATCTGGACTTTTTCTTGCAGCCCATCGTACTCAAATTGGACTCCTATATACGGGATTCATCATTTCTCATTCAGCAGCTGGACCCCCTCTTATTACCCGATGACACCATCCTGGCTACATTTGATGTAGAGGCATTATATACCAACATTAACCATGACCTAGGTATTGCAGCTGTGGGATATTTTCTCAACAAGTTTACAACGGGGAATAGGGGCCATGACTCGTTTGTCTTGGACCTTCTCAGAATTATTCTGGAGAAAAACTATTTTGTTTTTGATAGGGTCTATTACAAGCAGGTGTCGGGTACAGCAATGGGGGCGAGGTGTGCGCCCCCTTACGCAAACCTCTTTATGGGGTGGTGGGAGGAGACTCAGGTGTATGGGAATTGTGACTATCAGAAGCACGTCTTAAAATGGTACTACTTTATTGATGACATCATTGTCTTATGGACAGGTACAGCGGAAGCCTTGGAAGATTTTGTCAAGGAACTGAACACCAACCAATGTGGTATCCGGTTGACGTTGTGTTATTCTAGCAGAACGGTGGATTTTCTCGATCTGAAGATTATGCTCAGGGACAATCGAATTACCACGACTCTCTTCCGGAAAAAGACGGCTACCAATAACATCTTACACTATTCTAGTTTCCACCCGAACCACCTACGAAACAGCATCCCCAAGGGTCAGTTCCTGCGCGTGAGGAGGAACTGTAGTACCATGGTGGGTTTTCAAGAACAATCAAAGTTGCTCACCAGACGCTTCCAGGAACGAGGGTATCCACGGAGGGTGGTCTCGAGAGCATATGAGTTCTCCCGGCAGAAACCAAGGGAGGAGGTCCTTAGGACACAACAACGAAACAATAAGAACCAACTTAGTCTGATTACAAGGTTCAATAACCAATGGAGGGATGTGTACCATATAATGGAGTCCAACTGGGGGATTCTACTCAGTGACCTGAGATTAAAGAACATTATCCCGAATAGACCAAGAATGGTCGCAAGGAGAGAGCATAACCTGAAGGACTGCCTGACCAGGAGCCACTACAAATGACCGATGACCAGGACTTGTACAGGTAAAACCATCATTGGGTCCTACCCGTGTGGTAACTGTTCAATCTGCCCCCTTATGCTAGCAGAGGAGGGGACACATATTCCATCTGTACCTTTCCGGGTTAAATCTAAATCATATTTCAACTGCCGCACGAGGAATCTGATTTACGCCCTGATTTGTGGTTGTCAAAAAATCTATGTTGGCCAAACCACCCAAGAGCTGCGCCGTAGGGTGCAGCAGCACATTTCCAACATTACCACGGCTAAGGGTGACAGGGAGAAAGGGAAACAAATCACCTCAGTGGCATCCCATTTCCTAGATCATCATAAGGGTAGCCACAGGAGTCTCCGTGTTAT
This sequence comes from Ranitomeya variabilis, assembly GCF_051348905.1. Lineage (NCBI taxonomy): Eukaryota > Metazoa > Chordata > Amphibia > Anura > Dendrobatidae > Ranitomeya > Ranitomeya variabilis. Next base: position 17,418,489 of record NC_135232.1, read on the forward strand.
GAGCCTTGAGGGGGTGACCTCCAACATTAGGGGCGGTAGGCTCACAGATGAACTGTTGAGAAAGGAATCCCGCCTAATTTATAAACTAGGAAGCCTGGCACCGAGCGGACTAAATGAAGAGCTTTTGTACACGGGTTTCTACAAAAAGATTTAGATCTTATGACCTATGACCATCTTGTGGTTCTCTGTGTACTCTGGGTCACGGGCCGGGTCTGGCCGTGAGCATCATTTTTTGATTAACTGTTTCCTGGCTCTTTTAGGTGATGGAGGCTGCCTTACTGGCCTTTCGGCAGTTTGACCGGGCAGACGGATCCTTAGTCTTGAGTTGAACGGATATCTCCTGGAAAAAGTAAAGGAGGAATTTGTGGAGGACCAGGAGCCCTTAACCCCTGATTTGAGGACCACATTGAAGCGGTGTTTAAATTGTTCTAGTTTTTTATCTTTTGTCTGCCCTCATTTATTATTATTTTGTATAAATTTTTCTCTGTGAACAGTACAGGCAGCCTTTGATAGAGTATATACATCTATTGACGTATGTTAATATGTGAACTCCATGAATGTGTACCTGGATGTGTGGGTGCTTGAACCCTGGCCAGGGTGGTTGGTTGGTTGTATGCATGCGTTACCCTGCTCCTGTGCACTATACCCTGTCTGTCACTACTGCGACTTAGATTGGGTATAGGTTCCAACATTGATCTGGGATATAATATTAATGTGGCTTGGGGCCATAATTGTGGCGCCGGTTTATTTTGCACCTGACAGGTGCTTGATTTATACTTATGTGCACACAATAATAATATGGCTTTATATGGTGTTTCCCTTAGATACGAGTACAATCACATATGTGTGGAACATGGACGCATGAGTCTTTACCCAGCCCACATGGTTGTATGCTCTTCGGCTGAAACATACCCTATGAAGGAGGTTAACAGCTCCTCCCTATGGGCGTGGTTTGCATGCACTGTTCACGGCGATAATGATAATCCCACTATCTTAGTTGGGGTGGATTGCCCTCTTGTCCGAGCGCCTGACCGGCGTTGTCGGACCTTGCTCTGCTGCTATCTATGAATACCGCTTACCCATTTAGTACTGGCGGTTGCCATGGTGATCGGACCGGCGGTATAGCTGCTCTGCGCATGTCCTGTTGGCCATGAACAGCTTCCTGTGACTTCTCTCCCCCTCAGTGCCTGCGCGGTGATTTTAGAATAATGCCGGGCTGAATTACCGACGCCGCCATGTTCCTGCATAACCTGATTGGTGCTCATGACGTGATTTGTGATATAAATATCAGAGAACAACGTGAGTAATAGCATACTGACCTTGAGAAAGACGCCGTGAGCGTCGATACGCGTGGGTCTTGGTACCCACACAGCTTGACTGACCTGACATGCTTGACAGCTCAGGACCGCTCTGTTAGGTGCTTACACCGGGCTGGGTAAGAGGCTCTCTAGGATTGCTGAGGAAGGCTAGGTGGAGGTAGTCATTAGATTTTGGGGTGCTCTCCAATATATATATCCCCACCTGAGGATATCGTGCCTTTGGTACCATGTTATTTTGTGGTGTAGGGGTACCTTTCTAACTGCCTAGCAATTTGTTATAGTGTTTCTTACGGTGTACACCTTCCTATTGTACTTTTTATATATGCTATTTGGTCCTGTTGCTTACTTTGCTTAATAAGCTTTGAGGATATGTATCAGCTGTGTAGGGTGCTTTTTTCTGTCAGCATTTATCTGTTATAACGGTGGACCCATTATTTTCTTTGTTTTTAGATGTTTTTAAATGTTCTGTGAATGTTGTTCTTTGAATAAAGATTTTTTCTATTTCTAACTATATATTGTGGTGATCCCTATGTTTATGCATACGCTTTTTCTTTTTTGCTACTACTATTTATTGGTATGCATATGGTGATCCCCTGTTCTTGGATGGTGCCCGCTCAACAAAGTGTTTATGTGTAGAGTTTTTTGACTGGTTTCTTTAGCTGGTTTTCTCGAGCGGAGGCACATCTTGGTACACTTATATAGGGTGCTTATATTGATTAATCTATTGGCTTGCAGCTATGAATTTGAGCGCCAGGGAAGCGGCTTGGCGCAATCAGGAGACTGACATTTTTGGCCAGGTGGTGCTGGGGGCTGAGCCAGGGGTAGTCAGGGATGAGGGATTTGAAAGTATAACATCAGAAATTATACGATTGCATAAAAATCTAACAAAAACATGGTGGAATGTTAAAACACTAGAGAGCTATAAGAAACATAACATCATACCCAGAGGCTTAAGGGTGCAGATTTTCCCAGCTTGGGAAGTGGATACCGAGTTTAAAGGCATCTGGGAAAAGGGCCTTCATAGTTGTTCTTTTATTCTCATTGATTTACTCATTGCACCTGACTATCAGTTATTGACCAAATTGAAGGATGAGATTAGGAGTAAGGAGGAGAAATTGGAGGAATTTGATAAAAAGGAAAAGGTTACTCCTTTTAAGGAGAACCTTAAAGTGATTATTGACAAATTTGAGAAAGAGATAATCAGGGGTAAGAAGGATAAATTCCAAAGGGATAGAATCGATTATGCGGAAGGGAAGGCCTTTAGATGGACTCATCAGGGGAATAAAAGGTTGACTGATAGGAGACATGTGGCCCAGGATGTGATGATTGGCAGTACAACTCAAGAATTAGTCTCGAGTGATTTTTTGTCTACCGACACCAACGACCGCGAAAGCGGCACAGACGCGGGAGAAGGAAGCACCGTAGGCCGGAAGAAGCGGAGTGGCAGGAACAGAGACTGGTCACCGAGTTTAAAGAGGGTCACTCGCTACAACAATCGCAAGCGGTAGAGGGGGATACCGTACTGGTGGGTGATATGGGGGAGTTGAACATCATAAATTTGTCCTCTTACACCCTAACTGCTGCGGAAAGGAAACTGCTCTCCAGGGGCTTGTCCTTTTCCCCCATGAATATTTTGGATAAATTTGAGCTAACCAAGGACTTGTATTTGTTCTGCAGACAATTGACTTTTAGGATGCTTCATCAGAACCCTGCGGCGTTGGATGAGCTTACGGATACGGACCGACAATTACTACGAGACCTCACGGACCTGCTGGAAGAGAGTGAAAACTATCAAGGTAGGCGCAAGTTTGATGGCAGGTTGCCTTCACAATCCACTCCATCTTTTTCCTTGTTCCCCGCTATACAAATTTTCTTCGAAAAGGCCAGTAGGGATATCCAGGAATTGAGGCCGGACAGACTGGGCCATAATAATCTATCAAGAGAGGAAAAACGGGCACTCAAGGGATTGAGATCTAATGAGGCCTTTGAAATCAAGGAGGCGGATAAGGGGGGCAACATAGTGCTGTGGCCAAAGGATATGTACTGTAAGGAGGCTAGGAGACAATTGGACAATCCACAGCACTATGGTGCACTCCCTTCGGACCCAACCCCAGTCTTTAAGTCCAGCTTGGATGGATGTTATGACCCCAGTGGACAGGGTCTCAGAGGAACGTGTAAGTCTGCGAGATTCAAAAATCCAGCTCATAGGGCTGTGGTAACTGGGTTGACCAAATAGCTACTCCTAACGCCAACACTAGAAGTAGCCGGGGATCATGCCTACGGTGATCGCTAGATGACTCGCGCCAGCCGGAGAATCTAACTACCCCTAGGAGAAGAAAACAAAGACCTCTCTTGCCTCCAGAGAAAGGACCCCAAAGCAAGATACAAGCCCCCCACAAATAATAACGGTGAGGTAAGAGGAAATGACAAACACAGAAATGAACCAGGTTCAGCAAAGAGAGGCCAGCTTACTAATAGCAGAATATAGCAAGATAACTTATCTGGTCAACAAAAACCCTATAAAAATCCACGCTGGAGATTCAAGAACCCCCGAACCGTCTAACGGTCCGGGGGGAGAACACCAGCCCCCTAGAGCTTCCAGCAAAGGTCAGGATACAGATTGGAACAAGCTGGACAAAAATACCAAACAAAACAAAAGCAAAAAGCAAGGAAGCAGACTTAGCTTGAAATACAGGAACCCGGATCATAGGACAAGAGCACAACAGATTAGCTCTGATTTCAACGATGCCAGGCATTGAACTGAAGGTCCAGGGAGCTTATATAGCAACGCCCCTGAACTAACGGCCCAGGTGAGGATATAGGAAAAGACAGAAGCTCCAGAGTCAAATCACTAATGACCACTAGAGGGAGCAAAAAGCAAAATCACAACAGTACCCCCCCCTTAGTGAGGGGTCACCGAACCCTCACCACGACCACCAGGGCGATCAGGACGAGCGGCGTGAAAGGCACGAACTAAATCGGCCGCATGAACATCAGAGGCGACCACCCAGGAATTATCTTCCTGACCATAGCCCTTCCACTTGACCAGGTACTGAAGCCTCCGCCTGGAGAGACGAGAATCCAAGATCTTCTCCACCACGTACTCCAACTCGCCCTCAACCAACACCGGAGCAGGAGGCTCAGCAGAAGGAACCACAGGCACAACGTACCGCCGCAACAAGGACCTATGAAACACGTTGTGGATAGCAAACGACACAGGAAGATCCAGGCGAAAGGATACAGGATTAAGGATTTCCAATATCTTGTAAGGACCAATAAAACGAGGTTTAAATTTGGGAGAGGAAACCTTCATAGGAACAAAGCGGGAAGAAAGCCACACCAAATCCCCAACACGTAGTCGGGGACCCACACCGCGGCGGCGGTTGGCAAAGCGCTGAGCCCTCTCCTGTGACAACTTCAAGTTGTCCACCACAAGATTCCAGATCCGCTGCAACCTATCCACCACAGAATCCACCCCAGGGCAGTCAGAAGGTTCCACATGACCCGAAGAAAAACGAGGGTGGAAACCAGAGTTGCAGAAAAACGGCGAAACCAAGGTGGCGGAACTAGCCCGATTATTAAGGGCAAACTCAGCCAACGGCAAGAAGGTCACCCAATCGTCCTGATCAGCAGAGACAAAACACCTCAAATAAGCCTCCAAAGTCTGATTAGTTCGCTCCGTCTGTCCATTAGTCTGAGGATGGAAAGCAGACGAAAACGACAAGTCAATGCCCATCCTCCTACAAAAGGATCGCCAGAATCTGGAAACGAACTGGGATCCTCTGTCTGACACAATATTCTCAGGGATGCCGTGCAAACGAACCACGTTCTGGAAAAACACAGGAACCAGATCGGAAGAGGAAGGCAGCTTAGGCAAAGGAACCAAATGGACCATCTTGGAGAAGCGATCACATATCACCCAGATAACAGACATGCCTTGAGACACCGGAAGATCAGAAATGAAATCCATGGAGATATGTGTCCAAGGTCTCTTAGGGACAGGCAAGGGCAAGAGCAACCCGCTGGCACGAGAACAGCAAGGCTTAGCTCGAGCACAAGTCCCACAGGACTGTACAAATGACCGCACATCCCTACACAAGGAAGGCCACCAAAAGGATCTGGCCACCAGATCTCTGGTGCCAAAAATTCCTGGGTGACCTGCCAACACCGAGGAATGAACCTCGGAAATGACTCTGCTGGTCCACTTATCAGGCACAAACAGTCTGTCAGGTGGACAAGAATCAGGCCTATCAGCCTGAAATCTCTGCAACACACGTCGCAGATCTGGAGAAATAGCTGACAAGATAATACCATCCTTAAGAATACCAACAGGTTCAGCGACTCCAGGAGCATCAGGCACAAAGCTCCTGGAAAGAGCATCGGCCTTCACATTTTTTGAACCTGGTAAATACGAGACAACAAAGTCAAAACGGGAGAAAAACAATGACCAGCGGGCCTGTCTAGGATTCAGGCGTTTAGCAGACTCGAGATACATCAGATTTTTGTGATCAGTCAAGACCACCACACGATGCTTAGCACCCTCGAGCCAATGACGCCACTCCTCAAATGCCCATTTCATGGCCAACAACTCCCGATTGCCCACATCATAATTTCGCTCCGCAGGCGAAAACTTCCTAGAGAAAAAGGCGCAAGGTCTCATAACAGAGCAACCAGGGCCTCTCTGCGACAAAACGGCCCCTGCTCCAATCTCTGAAGCATCCACCTCAACCTGAAAGGGAAGCGAGACATCAGGCTGGCACAAAACAGGCGCCGAAGTAAACCGACGTTTCAACTCCTGGAAAGCCTCCACGGCAGCAGGAGCCCAATTAACCACATCGGAGCCCTTCTTGGTCATATCCGTCAAAGGTTTCACAATGCTAGAAAAGTTAGCGATAAAACGACGGTAGAAGTTAGCGAAACCCAAGAACTTCTGAAGACTCTTAACTGACGAGGGCTGAGTCCAATCAAGAATAGCTCGGACCTTGACTGGGTCCATCTCCACAGCAGAAGGGGAAAAAATGAACCCCAAAAAGGGAACCTTCTGTACACCAAAAAGACACTTTGAGCCCTTGACAAACAAAGAATTTTCACGCAAAATTTTAAAGACCATCCTGACCTGCTCCACATGCGAGTCCCAATTATCAGAAAAAACCAGAATATCATCCAGATAAACGATCAAAAATTTATCCAGATAGTTCCGGAAAATGTCATGCATAAAGGACTGAAAAACTGAAGGGGCATTAGAGAGCCCAAAAGGCATCACCAAGTACTCAAAATGACCTTCGGGCGTATTGAATGCGGTTTTCCATTCATCCCCTTGCTTAATGCGCACAAGGTTGTACGCACCACGAAGGTCTATCTTGGTAAACCACTTGGCACCTTTAATCCGGGCAAACAAGTCAGACAACAGCGGCAAAGGATACTGAAATTTGACAGTGATCTTATTTAAAAGCCGATAGTCAATACAAGGCCTCAAAGATCCGTCCTTTTTAGCCACAAAAAAGAATCCCGCACCAAGAGGGGAAGAAGACGGACGGATGTGTCCTTTCTCCAGAGACTCCTTGATATATGAACGCATAGCGGTATGTTCAGGTATCGACAGATTAAACAGTCTTCCCTTAGGAAATTTACTGCCTGGAATCAAATCTATTGCACAGTCACATTCCCTATGAGGAGGCAATGCACTGGACCTGGACTCGCTAAAGACATCCTGATAATCAGACAAGTACTCCGGAACTTCCGAAGGCGTAGAAGAAGCAATAGACACAGGCAGGGAATCCTCATGAATACCACGACAGCCCCAACTAGACACTGACATAGCCTTCCAGTCAAGGACTGGATTATGGGTCTGTAACCATGGCAGCCCCAAAACAACCAAATCATGCATTTTATGTAGAACGAGAAAACGTATCACCTCGCGGTGTTCAGGAGTCATGCACATGGTAACCTGTGTCCAATACTGCGGTTTATTTTCTGCTAATGGCGTAGCATCAATACCCCTAAGAGGGATAGGATTTTCTAATGGTTCAAGAATAAAACCACAGCGCTTAGCAAATGAGAGATCCATAAGACTCAGGGCAGCACCTGAATCTACAAACGCCATGACAGGATAAGATGACAGTGAGCAAATCAAAGTTACAGACAGAATAAACTTAGGATGCAAATTACCAACGGTGACAGGACTAACAACCTTAGATATACGTTTAGAGCATGCTGAGATAACATGTGTAGAATCACCACAGTAGTAGCACAAGCCATTCCGGCGTCTATGAATTTTCCTCTCATTTCTAGTCAGGATTCTATCACATTGCATCAAATCAGGTGTCCGTTCAGACAACACCATGAGGGAATATGCGGTTTTTCTATCACATTGCATCACATCAGGTGTCTGTTCAGACAACAACATGAGGGAATTTGCGGTTTTGCGCTCCCGCAACCGCCGGTCAATTTGAATAGCCAGGGACATGGTATCATTCAGACCTGTGGGAATGGGAAAACCCACCATAACATTCTTAATGGCCTCAGAAAGGCCATTTCTAAAATTAGCGGCCAGTGCACACTCGTTCCAATGTGTCAGCACGGACCATTTCCGAAATTTTTGGCAATACACCTCAGCCTCGTCCTGGCCCTGAGACATAGCCAGCAAGGCTTTCTCTGCCTGAATCTCAAGATTGGGTTCCTCATAAAGTAAACCGAGCGCCAGAAAAAACGCATCAATATCAGCCAATGCCGGATCTCCTGGCGCCAACGAAAAAGCCCAATCTTGAGGGTCACCCCGTAAGAATGAAATAACAATTTTTACTTGTTGAGCAGAGTCTCCAGACGAACAAGGTTTCAGGGACAAAAACAATTTACAATTATTCCTGAAATTCCTAAACTTAAATCGGTCTCCTGAAAACAGTTCAGGAATCGGAATCTTGGGTTCAGACCTAGGATTTCTGGTAACATAATCTTGTATACCCTGCACACGAGCGGCAAGCTGGTCCACACTTGTAATCAAGGTCTGGACATTCATGTCTGCAGCAAGCTTAAGCCACTCTGAGGTAAAGGGGAAAAGAAAAAAAAAAAAAAAAAAAATGAGAGAGGGAAAAAAAAAACTCAAAATTTTCTTTCTTATAATCCCACTTCTGCAATGCATTAAACATTTAATACTGGCCTGGCATACTGTTATGACGCCAGTGGACAGGGTCTCAGAGGAACGTGTAAGTCTGCGAGATTCAAAAATCCAGCTCATAGGGCTGTGGTAACTGGGTTGACCAAATAGCTACTCCTAACGCCAACACTAGAAGTAGCCGGGGATCATGCCTACGGTGATCGCTAGATGACTCGCGCCAGCCGGAGAATCTAACTACCCCTAGGAGAAGAAAACAAAGACCTCTCTTGCCTCCAGAGAAAGGGACCCCAAAGCAAGATACAAGCCCCCCACAAATAATAACGGTGAGGTAAGAGGAAATGACAAACACAGAAATGAACCAGGTTCAGCAAAGAGAGGCCAGCTTACTAATAGCAGAATATAGCAAGATAACTTATCTGGTCAACAAAAACCCTATAAAAATCCACGCTGGAGATTCAAGAACCCCCGAACCGTCTAACGGTCCGGGGGGAGAACACCAGCCCCCTAGAGCTTCCAGCAAAGGTCAGGATACAGATTGGAACAAGCTGGACAAAAATACCAAACAAAACAAAAGCAAAAAGCAAGGAAGCAGACTTAGCTTGAAATACAGGAACCCGGATCATAGGACAAGAGCACAACAGATTAGCTCTGATTTCAACGATGCCAGGCATTGAACTGAAGGTCCAGGGAGCTTATATAGCAACGCCCCTGAACTAACGGCCCAGGTGAGGATATAGGAAAAGACAGAAGCTCCAGAGTCAAATCACTAATGACCACTAGAGGGAGCAAAAAGCAAAATCACAACAGATGGACTACTGAATTGTGCCTTCGATCAGGGAATTATTAACAAAAAGGAACTTGATTTCCTGATGGTGGGGTACCCGGTGGTTCCGACGTTCTATATGTTACCAAAAGTGCATAAATCTTTGTCGGAGCCGCCGGGTAGACCCATCGTGTCGGGGATTGGGGGACTATATGAAAAGTCATGCATCTATCTGGACTTTTTCTTGCAGCCCATCGTACTCAAATTGGACTCCTATATACGGGATTCATCATTTCTCATTCAGCAGCTGGACCCCCTCTTATTACCCGATGACACCATCCTGGCTACATTTGATGTAGAGGCATTATATACCAACATTAACCATGACCTAGGTATTGCAGCTGTGGGATATTTTCTCAACAAGTTTACAACGGGGAATAGGGGCCATGACTCGTTTGTCTTGGACCTTCTCAGAATTATTCTGGAGAAAAACTATTTTGTTTTTGATAGGGTCTATTACAAGCAGGTGTCGGGTACAGCAATGGGGGCGAGGTGTGCGCCCCCTTACGCAAACCTCTTTATGGGGTGGTGGGAGGAGACTCAGGTGTATGGGAATTGTGACTATCAGAAGCACGTCTTAAAATGGTACCACTTTATTGATGACATCATTGTCTTATGGACAGGTACAGCGGAAGCCTTGGAAGATTTTGTCAAGGAACTGAACACCAACCAATGTGGTATCCGGTTGACGTTGTGTTATTCTAGCAGAACGGTGGATTTTCTCGATCTGAAGATTATGCTCAGGGACAATCGAATTACCACGACTCTCTTCCGGAAAAAGACGGCTACCAATAACATCTTACACTATTCTAGTTTCCACCCGAACCACCTACGAAACAGCATCCCCAAGGGTCAGTTCCTGCGCGTGAGGAGGAACTGTAGTACCATGGTGGGTTTTCAAGAACAATCAAAGTTGCTCACCAGACGCTTCCAGGAACGAGGGTATCCACGGAGGGTGGTCTCGAGAGCATATGAGTTCTCCCGGCAGAAACCAAGGGAGGAGGTCCTTAGGACACAACAACGAAACAATAAGAACCAACTTAGTCTGATTACAAGGTTCAATAACCAATGGAGGGATGTGTACCATATAATGGAGTCCAACTGGGGGATTCTACTCAGTGACCTGAGATTAAAGAACATTATCCCGAATAGACCAAGAATGGTCGCAAGGAGAGAGCATAACCTGAAGGACTGCCTGACCAGGAGCCACTACAAATGACCGATGACCAGGACTTGTACAGGTAAAACCATCATTGGGTCCTACCCGTGTGGTAACTGTTCAATCTGCCCCCTTATGCTAGCAGAGGAGGGGACACATATTCCATCTGTACCTTTCCGGGTTAAATCTAAATCATATTTCAACTGCCGCACGAGGAATCTGATTTACGCCCTGATTTGTGGTTGTCAAAAAATCTATGTTGGCCAAACCACCCAAGAGCTGCGCCGTAGGGTGCAGCAGCACATTTCCAACATTACCATGGCTAAGGGTGACAGGGAGAAAGGGAAACAAATCACCTCAGTGGCATCCCATTTCCTAGATCATCATAAGGGTAGCCACAGGAGTCTCCGTGTTATGAGCCTTGAGGGGGTGACCTCCAACATTAGGGGCGGTAGGCTCACAGATGAACTGTTGAGAAAGGAATCCCGCCTAATTTATGAACTAGGAAGCCTGGCACCGAGCGGACTAAATGAAGAGCTTTTGTACACGGGTTTCTACAAAAAGATTTAGATCTTATGACCTATGACCATCTTGTGGTTCTCTGTGTACTCTGGGTCACAGGCCGGGTCTGGCCGTGAGCATCATTTTTTGATTAACTGTTTCCTGGCTCTTTTAGGTGATGGAGGCTGCCTTACTGGCCTTTCGGCAGTTTGACCGGGCAGACGGATCCTTAGTCTTGAGTTGAACGGATATCTCCTGGAAAAAGTAAAGGAGGAATTTGTGGAGGACCAGGAGCCCTTAACCCCTGATTTGAGGACCACATTGAAGCGGTGTTTAAATTGTTCTAGTTTTTTATCTTTTGTCTGCCCTCATTTATTATTATTTTGTATAAATTTTTCTCTGTGAACAGTACAGGCAGCCTTTGATAGAGTATGTACATCTATTGACGTATGTTAATATGTGAACTCCATGAATGTGTACCTGGATGTGTGGGTGCTTGAACCCTGGCCAGGGTGGTTGGTTGGTTGGTTGTATGCATGCGTTACCCTGCTCCTGTGCACTATACCCTGTCTGTCACTACTGCGACTTAGATTGGGTATAGGTTCCAACATTGATCTGGGATATAATATTAATGTGGCTTGGGGCCATAATTGTGGCGCCGGTTTATTTTGCACCTGACAGGTGCTTGATTTATACTTATGGGCACACAATAATAATATGGCTTTATATGGTGTTTCCCTTAGATACGAGTACAATCACATATGTGTGGAACATGGACGCATGAGTCTTTACCCAGCCCACATGGTTGTATGCTCTTCGGCTGAAACATACCCTATGAAGGAGGTTAACAGCTCCTCCCTATGGGCGTGGTTTGCATGCACTGTTCACGGCGATAATGATAATCCCACTATCTTAGTTGGGGTGGATTGCCCTCTTGTCCGAGCGCCTGACCGGCGTTGTCGGACCTTGCTCTGCTGCTATCTATGAATACCGCTTACCCATTTAGTACTGGCGGTTGCCATGGTGATCGGACCGGCGGTATAGCTGCTCTGCGCATGTCCTGTTGGCCATGAACAGCTTCCTGTGACTTCTCTCCCCCTCAGTGCCTGCGCGGTGATTTTAGAATAACGCCGGGCTGAATTACCGACGCCGCCATGTTCCTGCATAACCTGATTGGTGCTCATGACGTGATTTGTGATATAAATATCAGAGAACAACGTGAGTAATAGCATACTGACCTTGAGAAAGACGCCGTGAGCGTCGATACGCGTGGGTCTTGGTACCCACACAGCTTGACTGACCTGACATGCTTGACAGCTCAGGACCGCTCTGTTAGGTGCTTACACCGGGCTGGGTAAGAGGCTCTCTAGGATTGCTGAGGAAGGCTAGGTGGAGGTAGTCATTAGATTTTGGGGTGCTCTCTCAATCAAATACATTCCGTAGTGTTGCCACAGGACGTGTTTTTAAAAATAGGGATTTTGCCAGCTGTAGGACGATAGGAGTGGTTTACCTTTGTACATGTAGCTGTCCGTTAAACTATGTTGGGAAAACTAAGAGACAGCTGAGGACCAGGATAGGTGAACATGTAGGAGATGTTAGGCATAAACGTGAGACTCCGCTAGCACGACACATAGTGGAAAAACATGGAGGTGATCTTGACTCGTTCTCGTTCCAGGCTATTGAGACCGTCCCTATCTCTGCTCGGATGGGAGACTGGGATAGAAAAATACTCCAGCGGGAGACGAGGTGGATCTATATTTTGGGGTCCATGTCTCCTTCAGGTCTGAATGAGCAACTCAATTTTACAAGTTTCATCTAAAAATGGTTGTGTTCACTAGGTATGTAATGACAGTAAACTGGCAATGTATAGGTCTTCTGTAAGACCACTAAATTGGTTCCCACCTGCCTGGGGGAACAATACTTAATGGGTCTTTCAAAGTAACCCCACTGACATAGTGGTGGTAAATGATGTTTTCCGCTTTAGTATGAGATCTTCATATAAGGGTTACCAAATGCATCTTACTTAATTCTGCTTATCTGAGATATCTGTTCGTATCTTTTGCCCATAGTAATATCTATATTGAGCGAGGGATGAACTGGCAATATGAGATCGTGTCCTATAAAATGTTCTAATATAGGGAGGCTTAATGGTTAATATACTCTGGAGCGAAGTGGTATCTCCGCCTATCTTGAAAAAGAGTTGTGGACACTCCCCCTTATGAGTGCGATTGCGCAGGCTGGAACGCAATGTGTTCCACTATCGGGTGTCACCGAAAATAACCTCCCGTCTGTAGGAACGGTCATGTGCCTTTCATGCCGGAAGTTGGAGGCTCGCACTTGCGACACGTCACATCCGGCGTGTGGACACATGTGTGATGGCGGCAAACGCTACTTAAACAGGATGGTGATACAAGGTAACCCTTAATAGTGAGCGGTCAGGACGGTGCGTCGCATTGTAGCAGCCACTGGTCCGAAAAAATAGCCCCCCGTTTTTGGTCCCCTGATGAACCCCGGTCTATTTTCCTGGGGGAAACGCGTCGGGATAGGATGGGCAACTGACTGATAAGTACCATTTTTTGTACTGCCCTTCTTTATGACCACTATCAAACTATTGATTATCTATATCTCTGCAAATCTTTTTCAATATATGATTTATAACGTGAATTTATATAAGAGTCACTTGTGAGCATGATTGTGACTTTATATTTGTCAATATACAGCGGATGCTGTCACTTGATAGCTTGAGCTTAGAGTAAAAAACAGTGTCGTTTCTTTATTATCCTTTTTTTGTGATATGTTGTAAATTGTGGCAGGAACTAAGTATCCATACAATACTGTTATTTATGATATATCTGATTGCTAACGAAAATAGCCACTAATTTCTCATTCATTTCATTTATTTTTGTGTGTTATACTGCTGATATTTATCAGCGAGTGTTTGGGAAAAACTTTATCTTCATTACTAAGTGATAATATAGAGCTCAAGATACGGCACATATAGATCAATCATTGTTAAGAGTGTATCCTAATCTCTGCTCACAGACGCACCTTAGCATTAAGGCACTAGGACTCCCATCCTTTGGAGCCCTAGGACTCTGAAAAAGTGGTATATGAAATACTGATATATACCTATGCAGGTGTTATTTTTAAGCACTTTTTAAAGCACATTAGCACTTTAAAAATATTGGTGTTGGTGTTGGTGTTTCTTTGTTAGTCCCCCTTAGGGTCTTAAGGGAGAGCCGTCGTCGAGTGGGGGCGCCATGTCGAACTTAGGGTGCCAACCTCCGCGGTAAGGTAGGGTGAGTAAGGGAGAGAGCACCCCCCCACCTATATACCTCTATCCTTTTAGTGTTAAGTTTATATTGTTAAATTAACCATTGTCTCCTGACCCATAAGGTCATTTTTACCTTATCTAATTAAAAGTTATATTTTAGGGGCATTTTGGTCTCTCTTGGTTTAATATTTAATATATGCTCCGTCCCAATTATTTTTGGTGTATTCTTTAAAGAGTAATGGCCAGTTTCCTGTCTGGACCTGTGAACACAACACAATGGTTGAGTGATGCTCAGGAAGTCTTCTCCGAGATTCCCTCAGTGAATTTGAGTTCAGATAAACCAACATTGAGATCCATTTTTGCTGATTTAACTTCGGCATATAAGAATAACATAAAATCGTGGTGGGAGGTACAATCGTTGGAAAACTATGTGAAACAAAACATTGTACCTAGGGGCCTCAGAATCCAAATAGCTCCCGCTCTTAGATGTCAGACACCGACATTGATAGCTAAGTGGGAAAAAGAGTCAGTAGCCTCCTCAATACGTTTTATGAATTTACTTTTGGAGGAGGAAAAAATAACTCTAGATTGTACAACGAAGAAATTACAGGAATTAATAGAGGAGGCCTTGAAATTTAAGTCTGATCCTGACTTTGGTAACAAGGAAGCGACACTAAAAACAGCAGTGGAACGCTATCAGAATTCCCTGAAGGACAGGAAACATAAAAGATTTATCAGGGACTTGACTGATTTTAAGGAAAAACGGGCCTATTCATTCTTAGGGGATAATATCGCTCCAATAGGAGATATCTCTTCTTCTGACATTGATTTGTCAGATACTGAATCTAGAAATCGATACCAACAGGATATTGGGAGAGGGAGAGGCTCGAGCAAAAGAGGATCTCAAAAAAGATGGCAAAGAGGGGGTTACAAGGGAAAACGGGGGTCATATCAACAATCAGTATCCCCTGCGCAGAGTATATCAAATACCTTGGTATCAGTACCCTCATCATCTTCTTCATCTGCCTCTTTTTTAGAGGACAGAGAGCTACTCCCTTACCCACTACGTACACGACTCCCCCAAGGCCAAAAAAGATAGCCTATTGTGGAGATGGAGGGGCGGAAAAAGTTATCAATTTGTCCTCCCACCAATTGTCTCAATCTGAGCTACTAGTATTGAGCCATGGATTATCATTTGTACCCACTACCCGGTTTGACCCATTTTTATGGGTCAAAGATGTTAATCTATTTATGAGGAAATTAAAATGGAGAAAGTTCTTCATTAATAATGATAAGTCCCAATGTGAATCACTGGGTATATCAACTGACTCACTAGAAGATGTAAGACTGTTGGCCGGTTTGGCCGAGGAAGGAAGTCGGAGTATCGGGGAAGGCCCGTATTCAGACCTGAAACCTAAAAGTAAGAAGATGCCTCCTATTGGAAACTTTGGTAACATTGACATCTTTTTGGAGCTAGTTACAAAAGAGATCAATCAAATAGATCCAAGGAGTAATGCATCTACATCTAATCTGGAGGATTCAGAAAAGGAAGCATTATCTTCCTTAGAGAAAAATTATAACATCATAATTAAGCCCTCCGATAAGGGGGGCAATGTGGTGGTCTTAGATGAGTCACAGTATCTCACTATGTGTAGGAACATTCTATCTGACTCCACAACTTATGAAATCCTAAAAAAGGACCCCACATTGCCCTACCAGACTGAGTTGAGAGCAATATTGTCAGAAGCATTAGGGAGTGGTCTCATATCTAGGAACGAGTTCGATTTCATGTACCCCAAATACCCTACGCTGGCAACTTTCTATTCCCTACCGAAAGTGCATAAGGGCTATAGCCCACTAAAAGGACGCCCAATTGTTGCCGGAATAGATGCACTCTGTCAAAATTCAAGTGTATACCTTGATCAAATTCTGCGCCCATTCGTATACTCATTACCCTCGTATATTAGGGATACTTCAGATCTACTCACTAAAATCGAGGGGATCCAACTTGAATCAGATACTATTCTGGCATCGATAGACGTGGAAACCTTGTACAGTAGTATACCACATGATAAGGGGATTGAGGCTGTGGAGTATTACCTTAAGGCTCGGGGTAACCATTGTCTTCCACATAACATCTTTTTGGTTAAACTACTTCGATATGTGTTGACCCACAACTTCTTTTTATTTAGTGGGAAGTTCTTCCACCAGCTCAGGGGCACAGCGATGGGGACTCCTTGTGCCCCAACCTACGCTAATTTGCTCCTGGGCTGGTGGGAGGAAACAGTGGTGTTCAGGGACGAGGATGTCACATGGTGCCCCCATATTATCTTTTGGGGGCGCTATATTGATGACATCCTCGTCCTATGGTCAGGAGGGGCCGATTCATTTGGGAGATTTGTGGATTATCTGAATAACAACAATTTGAATTTAAGGTTCACCTGCGAAGTAGGGGGGGATAAGATTCCCTTTCTAGATGTCTTAATTTGGAAGAATAGAGAAGGAACTCTGAGTAGCTCTATTTATCGTAAACAGACGGCTACTAATAGTCTCCTGAGGTGGGAGAGCTATCATCCCACTAATTTAAAGAGAGGAATACCGAAAGGGCAGTTCTTTAGACTTCGAAGGAACTGCTCCTCCCTATCTGATTTTGAACACCAAGCAGGCAAACTAAAACAACGTTTCAGAGAAAGAGGGTACCCAAACCACGTGATTGATGCCGGTTATGAGACGGCACGAGGAATGAATCGTAATCAATTACTAACGGGTAGACCAAAGAAACAAAGTGATAATTTAACCAGATTAATCGGCACCTATGATGACCAAAACCAGAAAGTTATGGCTATCCTGAGACGCTATTGGGGTATCCTAAGGGCTGACTCTGATCTTGTCGGGTGTATTCCCACGTTTCCCTCAGTGACATACAGAAGAGGGAGATCTATACGTGATCATGTGGTCCACAGCCACCTAAATCCCCAAAAGGCGGGAGGTACATGGTTGGAGTGTAGAAAACCAGGCACATTTAAATGTAGAGGATGTAAAACTTGTAAATTGATCAATCAATCAAATACATTCCGTAGTGTTGCCACAGGACGTGTTTTTAAAAATAGGGATTTTGCCAGCTGTAGGACGATAGGAGTGGTTTACCTTTGTACATGTAGCTGTCCGTTAAACTATGTTGGGAAAACTAAGAGACAGCTGAGGACCAGGATAGGTGAACATGTAGGAGATGTTAGGCATAAACGTGAGACTCCGCTAGCACGACACATAGTGGAAAAACATGGAGGTGATCTTGACTCGTTCTCGTTCCAGGCTATTGAGACCGTCCCTATCTCTGCTCGGATGGGAGACTGGGATAGAAAAATACTCCAGCGGGAGACGAGGTGGATCTATATTTTGGGGTCCATGTCTCCTTCAGGTCTGAATGAGCAACTCAATTTTACAAGTTTCATCTAAAAATGGTTGTGTTCACTAGGTATGTAATGACAGTAAACTGGCAATGTATAGGTCTTCTGTAAGACCACTAAATTGGTTCCCACCTGCCTGGGGGAACAATACTTAATGGGTCTTTCAAAGTAACCCCACTGACATAGTGGTGGTAAATGATGTTTTCCGCTTTAGTATGAGATCTTCATATAAGGGTTACCAAATGCATCTTACTTAATTCTGCTTATCTGAGATATCTGTTCGTATCTTTTGCCCATAGTAATATCTATATTGAGCGAGGGATGAACTGGCAATATGAGATCGTGTCCTATAAAATGTTCTAATATAGGGAGGCTTAATGGTTAATATACTCTGGAGCGAAGTGGTATCTCCGCCTATCTTGAAAAAGAGTTGTGGACACTCCCCCTTATGAGTGCGATTGCGCAGGCTGGAACGCAATGTGTTCCACTATCGGGTGTCACCGAAAATAACCTCCCGTCTGTAGGAACGGTCATGTGCCTTTCATGCCGGAAGTTGGAGGCTCGCACTTGCGACACGTCACATCCGGCGTGTGGACACATGTGTGATGGCGGCAAACGCTACTTAAACAGGATGGTGATACAAGGTAACCCTTAATAGTGAGCGGTCAGGACGGTGCGGCGCATTGTAGCAGCCACTGGTCCGAAAAAATAGCCCCCCGTTTTTGGTCCCCTGATGAACCCCGGTCTATTTTCCTGGGGGAAACGCGTCGGGATAGGATGGGCAACTGACTGATAAGTACCATTTTTTGTACTGCCCTTCTTTATGACCACTATCAAACTATTGATTATCTATATCTCTGCAAATCTTTTTCAATATATGATTTATAACGTGAATTTATATAAGAGTCACTTGTGAGCATGATTGTGACTTTATATTTGTCAATATACAGCGGATGCTGTCACTTGATAGCTTGAGCTTAGAGTAAAAAACAGTGTCGTTTCTTTATTATCCTTTTTTTGTGATATGTTGTAAATTGTGGCAGGAACTAAGTATCCATACAATACTGTTATTTATGATATATCTGATTGCTAACGAAAATAGCCACTAATTTCTCATTCATTTCATTTATTTTTGTGTGTTATACTGCTGATATTTATCAGCGAGTGTTTGGGAAAAACTTTATCTTCATTACTAAGTGATAATATAGAGCTCAAGATACGGCACATATAGATCAATCATTGTTAAGAGTGTATCCTAATCTCTGCTCACAGACGCACCTTAGCATTAAGGCACTAGGACTCCCATCCTTTGGAGCCCTAGGACTCTGAAAAAGTGGTATATGAAATACTGATATATACCTATGCAGGTGTTATTTTTAAGCACTTTTTAAAGCACATTAGCACTTTAAAAATATTGGTGTTGGTGTTGGTGTTTCTTTGTTAGTCCCCCTTAGGGTCTTAAGGGAGAGCCGTCGTCGAGTGGGGGCGCCATGTCGAACTTAGGGTGCCAACCTCCGCGGTAAGGTAGGGTGAGTAAGGGAGAGAGCACCCCCCCACCTATATACCTCTATCCTTTTAGTGTTAAGTTTATATTGTTAAATTAACCATTGTCTCCTGACCCATAAGGTCATTTTTACCTTATCTAATTAAAAGTTATATTTTAGGGGCATTTTGGTCTCTCTTGGTTTAATATATATATCCCCACCTGAGGATAGCGTGCCTTTGGTACCATGTTATTTTGTGGTGTAGGGGTACCTTTCTAACTGCCTAGCAATTTGTTATAGTGTTTCTTACGGTGTACACCTTCCTATTGTACTTTTTATATATGCTATTTGGTCCTGTTGCTTACTTTGCTTAATAAGCTGTGAGGATATGTATCAGCTGTGTAGGGTGCTTTTTTCTGTCAGCATTTATCTGTTATAACGGTGGACCCATTATTTTCTTTGTTTTTAGATGTTTTTAAATGTTCTGTGAATGTTGTTCTTTGAATAAAGATTTTTTCTATTTCTAACTATATATTGTGGTGATCCCTATGTTTATGCATACGCTTTTTCTTTTTTGCTACTACTATTTATTGGTATGCATATGGTGATCCCCTGTTCTTGGATGGTGCCCGCTCAACAAAGTGTTTATGTGTAGAGTTTTTTGACTGGTTTCTTTAGCTGGTTTTCTCGAGCGGAGGCACATCTTGGTACACTTATATAGGGTGCTTATATTGATTAATCTATTGGCTTGCAGCTATGAATTTGAGCGCCAGGGAAGCGGCTTGGCGCAATCAGGAGACTGACATTTTTGGCCAGGTGGTGCTGGGGGCTGAGCCAGGGGTAGTCAGGGATGAGGGATTTGAAAGTATAACATCAGAAATTATACGATTGCATAAAAATCTAACAAAAACATGGTGGAATGTTAAAACACTAGAGAGCTATAAGAAACATAACATCATACCCAGAGGCTTAAGGGTGCAGATTTTCCCAGCTTGGGAAGTGGATACCGAGTTTAAAGGCATCTGGGAAAAGGGCCTTCATAGTTGTTCTTTTATTCTCATTGATTTACTCATTGCACCTGACTATCAGTTATTGACCAAATTGAAGGATGAGATTAGGAGTAAGGAGGAGAAATTGGAGGAATTTGATAAAAAGGAAAAGGTTACTCCTTTTAAGGAGAACCTTAAAGTGATTATTGACAAATTTGAGAAAGAGATAATCAGGGGTAAGAAGGATAAATTCCAAAGGGATAGAATCGATTATGCGGAAGGGAAGGCCTTTAGATGGACTCATCAGGGGAATAAAAGGTTGACTGATAGGAGACATGTGGCCCAGGATGTGATGATTGGCAGTACAACTCAAGAATTAGTCTCGAGTGATTTTTTGTCTACCGACACCAACGACCGCGAAAGCGGCACAGACGTGGGAGAAGGAAGCACCGTAGGCCGGAAGAAGCGGAGTGGCAGGAACAGAGACTGGTCACCGAGTTTCAAGAGGGTCACTCGCTACAACAATCGCAAGCGGTAGAGGGGGATACCGTACTGGTGGGTGATATGGGGGAGTTGAACATCATAAATTTGTCCTCTTACACCCTAACTGCTGCGGAAAGGAAACTGCTCTCCAGGGGCTTGTCCTTTTCCCCCATGAATATTTTGGATAAATTTGAGCTAACCAAGGACTTGTATTTGTTCTGCAGACAATTGACTTTTAGGATGCTTCATCAGAACCCTGCGGCGTTGGATGAGCTTACGGATACGGACCGACAATTACTACGAGACCTCACGGACCTGCTGGAAGAGAGTGAAAACTATCAAGGTAGGCGCAAGTTTGATGGCAGGTTGCCTTCACAATCCACTCCATCTTTTTCCTTGTTCCCCGCTATACAAATTTTCTTCGAAAAGGCCAGTAGGGATATCCAGGAATTGAGGCCGGACAGACTGGGCCATAATAATCTATCAAGAGAGGAAAAACGGGCACTCAAGGGATTGAGATCTAATGAGGCCTTTGAAATCAAGGAGGCGGATAAGGGGGGCAACATAGTGCTGTGGCCAAAGGATATGTACTGTAAGGAGGCTAGGAGACAATTGGACAATCCACAGCACTATGTTGCACTCCCTTCGGACCCAACCCCAGTCTTTAAGTCCAGCTTGGATGGACTACTGAATTGTGCCTTCGATCAGGGAATTATTAACAAAAAGGAACTTGATTTCCTGACGGTGGGGTACCCGGTGGTTCCGACGTTCTATATGTTACCAAAAGTGCATAAATCTTTGTCGGAGCCGCCGGGTAGACCCATCGTGTCGGGGATTGGGGGACTATATGAAAAGTCATGCATCTATCTGGACTTTTTCTTGCAGCCCATCGTACTCAAATTGGACTCCTATATACGGGATTCATCATTTCTCATTCAGCAGCTGGACCCCCTCTTATTACCCGATGACACCATCCTGGCTACATTTGATGTAGAGGCATTATATACCAACATTAACCATGACCTAGGTATTGCAGCTGTGGGATATTTTCTCAACAAGTTTACAACGGGGAATAGGGGCCATGACTCGTTTGTCTTGGACCTTCTCAGAATTATTCTGGAGAAAAACTATTTTGTTTTTGATAGGGTCTATTACAAGCAGGTGTCGGGTACAGCAATGGGGGCGAGGTGTGCGCCCCCTTACGCAAACCTCTTTATGAGGTGGTGGGAGGAGACTCAGGTGTATGGGAATTGTGACTATCAGAAGCACGTCTTAAAATGGTACCACTTTATTGATGACATCATTGTCTTATGGACAGGTACAGCGGAAGCCTTGGAAGATTTTGTCAAGGAACTGAAC
Organism: Ranitomeya variabilis; assembly: GCF_051348905.1. NCBI lineage: Eukaryota > Metazoa > Chordata > Amphibia > Anura > Dendrobatidae > Ranitomeya > Ranitomeya variabilis. The sequence continues at coordinate 17,440,401 of NC_135232.1, forward strand.
ACCAACCAATGTGGTATCCGGTTGACGTTGTGTTATTCTAGCAGAACGGTGGATTTTCTCGATCTGAAGATTATGCTCAGGGACAATCGAATTACCACGACTCTCTTCCGGAAAAAGACGGCTACCAATAACATCTTACACTATTCTAGTTTCCACCCGAACCACCTACGAAACAGCATCCCCAAGGGTCAGTTCCTGCGCCTGAGGAGGAACTGTAGTACCATGGTGGGTTTTCAAGAACAATCAAAGTTGCTCACCAGACGCTTCCAGGAACGAGGGTATCCACGGAGGGTGGTCTCGAGAGCATATGAGTTCTCCCGGCAGAAACCAAGGGAGGAGGTCCTTAGGACACAACAACGAAACAATAAGAACCAACTTAGTCTGATTACAAGGTTCAATAACCAATGGAGGGATGTGTACCATATAATGGAGTCCAACTGGGGGATTCTACTCAGTGACCTGAGATAAAAGAACATTATCCCGAATAGACCAAGAATGGTCGCAAGGAGAGCGCATAACCTGAAGGACTGCCTGACCAGGAGCCACTACAAATGACCGATGACCAGGACTTGTACAGTTTAAACCATCATTGGGTCCTACCCGTGTGGTAACTGTTCAATCTGCCCCCTTATGCTAGCAGAGGAGGGGACACATATTCCATCTGTACCTTTCCGGGTTAAATCTAAATCATATTTCAACTGCCGCACGAGGAATCTGATTTACGCCCTGATTTGTGGTTGTCAAAAAATCTATGTTGGCCAAACCACCCAAGAGCTGCGCCGTAGGGTGCAGCAGCACATTTCCAACATTACCACGGCTAAGGGTGACAGGGAGAAAGGGAAACAAATCACCTCAGTGGCATCCCATTTCCTAGATCATCATAAGGGTAGCCACAGGAGTCTCCGTGTTATGAGCCTTGAGGGGGTGACCTCCAACATTAGGGGCGGTAGGCTCACAGATGAACTGTTGAGAAAGGAATCCCGCCTAATTTATAAACTAGGAAGCCTGGCACCGAGCGGACTAAATGAAGAGCTTTTGTACACGGGTTTCTACAAAAAGATTTAGATCTTATGACCTATGACCATCTTGTGGTTCTCTGTGTACTCTGGGTCACGGGCCGGGTCTGGCCGTGAGCATCATTTTTTGATTAACTGTTTCCTGGCTCTTTTAGGTGATGGAGGCTGCCTTACTGGCCTTTCGGCAGTTTGACCGGGCAGACGGATCCTTAGTCTTGAGTTGAACGGATATCTCCTGGAAAAAGTAAAGGAGGAATTTGTGGAGGACCAGGAGCCCTTAACCCCTGATTTGAGGACCACATTGAAGCGGTGTTTAAATTGTTCTAGTTTTTTATCTTTTGTCTGCCCTCATTTATTATTATTTTGTATAAATTTTTCCCTGTGAACAGTACAGGCAGCCTTTGATAGAGTATATACATCTATTGACGTATGTTAATATGTGAACTCCATGAATGTGTACCTGGATGTGTGGGTGCTTGAACCCTGGCCAGGGTGGTTGGTTGGTTGTATGCATGCGTTACCCTGCTCCTGTGCACTATATCCTGTCTGTCACTACTGCGACTTAGATTGGGTATAGGTTCCAACATTGATCTGGGATATAATATTAATGTGGCTTGGGGCCATAATTGTGGCGCCGGTTTATTTTGCACCTGACAGGTGCTTGATTTATACTTATGGGCACACAATAATAATATGGCTTTATATGGTGTTTCCCTTAGATACGAGTACAATCACATATGTGTGGAACATGGACGCATGAGTCTTTACCCAGCCTGTTGTGAATTTGGATTCTGGGCTCCCCCGGTGGCTACTGGTGGAATTGAACTGGTGTTTTCATCTTCTCTGTTCACCTGTTCCCATCAAGATGTGGGAGTCGCTATATAACCTTGCTGCTCTGTTAGTTGCTTGCCGGTCAACAATGTTATCAGAAGCCTCTCTGTGCTTGTTCCTGCTCCTAGACAACTACTAGATAAGTTGGACTCTTGTCCATGTTTGTTTTTGCATTTTTGTTCCAGTTCACAGCTGTAGTTTCGTTACTGTGTCTGGAAAGCTCTTGTGAACAGGAATTGCCACTCTGGTGTTATGAGTTAATGCCAGAGTTTTAAAGTAATTCCTGGATGGTGTTTTGATAGGGTTTTCAGCTGACCATGAAAGTGTCCTTTCTGTCTTCTGCTATGTAGTAAGTGGACCTCAAATTTGCTAAACCTATTTTCATACTACGTTTGTTATTTCATCTTAATTCACCGCCAATACATGTGGGGGGCCTCTGTCTCCTTTCGGGGTATTTCTCTAGAGGTGAGCTAGGACTAATATTTTCCTCTGCTAGCATTATTTAGTCCTCCGGCTGGTGCTGGGCATCTAGAATCAACGTAGGCATGCTACCCGGCCACTGCTAGTTGTGCGTTAGGTTTAGTTCATGGTCAGCTCAGTTCCCATCTTCCAAGAGCTAGTTCCTATATATGCTGATGCTATGTTCTCTTGCCATTGAGATCATGACAGTTTGACCGGACCACAAAGTGTTAATTGTTTGGGCTGAAGCAGGAGAAAAAGAAGTGTTTAAGGGAATTTTTTTTTTTTTTTTTTTTCCCCTCAGAGTTTTGCTGCCTAGCCCTTAATTGCTGTCTAGCTGCTTCTTACCTCCTCTTAACCCTTGAATGGCTCTGTGTCCACCTGTTTGTAATGGATCTTCAGAGTGTAACTGCAGGTTTGAATAATCTCGCCACGAAGGTACAAAATTTGCAAGACTTTGTTTGTCATGCACCTGTATCTGAGCCGAGAATTCCTTGGCCGGAATTTTTCTCGGGGAATAGATCTGGGTTTCAGAATTTTCGAAATAATTGCAAATTATTTTTGTCCCTGAAATTTCGCTCTGCCGGAGACCCTGCACAGCAGGTCAGGATTGTGATTTCCTTGCTCCGGGGCGACCCTCAAGACTGGGCTTTTTCATTGACACCAGGGGATCCTGCGTTGCTCAATGTGGATGCGTTTTTTCTGGCCTTGGGGTTGCTTTATGACGAACCTCATTTGGAGCTTCAGGCAGAAAAAACTTTGATGTCCCTATCTCAGGGGCAAGATGAAGCGGAAATTTACTGTCAAAGATTCCGTAAATGGTCTGTGCTTACTCAGTGGAATGAGTGCGCCCTGGCGGCGACTTTCAGAGAGGGTCTCTCTGATGCCATTAAGGATGTTATGGTGGGGTTCCCTGTGCCTGCGAGTCTGAATGAGTCCATGACGATGGCTATTCAGATCGATAGGCGTTTGCGGGAGCGCAAACCAGTGCACCATCTGGCGGTGTCCACTGAGAAGTCGCCAGAGAGTATGCAGTGTGATAGAATTCTGTCCCGAAGCGAGCGGCAGAATTTTAGACGGAAAAATGGGTTGTGTTTCTATTGTGGTGATTCTACTCATGTTATATCAGCATGCTCTAAGCGCACTAAAAAGCTTGGTAAATCTGTTTCCATTTGCACCTTACCGTCTAAGTTTATTCTATCTGTGACCTTGATTTGCTCTTTGTCATCTATTACCACGGACGCCTATGTCGACTCTGGCGCCGCTTTGAGTCTTATGGATTGGTCCTTTGCCAAACGCTGTGGGTATGATTTAGAGCCTTTGGAGACTCTTATTCCTCTGAAGGGAATTGACTCCACCCCATTGGCTAATAATAAACCACAATACTGGACACAAGTAACTATGCGTATTAATCCGGATCACCAGGAGATTATTCGCTTTCTGGTGTTGTATAATCTACATGATGATTTGGTGCTAGGATTGCCTTGGCTGCAATCTCACAACCCAGTCCTCGACTGGAGAGCTATGTCTGTGTTGAGCTGGGGATGTAAGGGGGCTCATGGGGATGTACCTGTGGTTTCCATTTCATCATCTATTCCCTCTGAAATTCCTGAGTTCCTGTCTGACTATCGTGACGTCTTTGAGGAATCCAAGCTTGGTTCATTACCTCCGCACCGAGAGTGCGATTGTGCCATAGATTTAATCCCGGGTAGTAAATACCCAAAGGGTCGTTTATTTAATCTGTCTGTGCCTGAACATGCTGCTATGCGAGAATATATAAAGGAGTCCTTGGAAAAGGGACATATTCGTCCATCGTCATCTCCCTTAGGAGCCGGTTTTTTCTTTGTGTCAAAAAAAGACGGCTCTTTGAGACCATGTATCGATTATCGGCTTTTGAATAAAATCACTGTAAAATATCAATACCCATTGCCGTTGCTGACTGATTTGTTTGCTCGCATAAAGGGGGCCAAGTGGTTCTCTAAGATTGACCTTCGTGGGGCGTATAATTTGGTGCGAATCAGGCAGGGGGATGAGTGGAAAACCGCATTTAATACGCCCGAGGGCCACTTTGAGTATTTAGTGATGCCTTTTGGTCTTTCAAATGCTCCGTCAGTTTTCCAGTCCTTTATGCATGATATTTTTCGCGATTATTTGGATAAATTTATGATTGTGTATCTGGATGATATTCTGATTTTTTCGGATGACTGGGACTCTCATGTCCAGCAAGTCAGGAGGGTTTTCCAGGTTTTGCGGTCTAATTCTTTGTGTGTGAAGGGTTCTAAGTGTGTTTTTGGGGTACAGAGGATTTCCTTTTTGGGATATATTTTTTCTCCCTCTTCCATTGAAATGGATCCTGTCAAGGTTCAAGCTATTTGTGATTGGACGCAGCCCTCTTCTCTTAAGAGTCTTCAGAAATTTTTGGGCTTTGCTAACTTTTATCGTCGATTTATTGCTGGTTTTTCGGATATTGCTAAGCCATTGACCGATTTGACTAAGAAGGGTGCTGATGTTGCTGATTGGTCCCCTGACGCTGTGGAGGCCTTTCGGGAGCTTAAGCGCCGTTTTTCCTCTGCCCCTGTGTTGCGTCAGCCTGATGTTGCTCTACCTTTTCAGGTTGAGGTCGACGCTTCTGAGATCGGAGCTGGGGCAGTGTTGTCGCAGAAAAGTTCTGACTGCTCCGTGATGAGGCCTTGTGCCTTCTTTTCCCGTAAATTTTCGCCCGCTGAGCGGAATTATGATGTTGGGAATCGGGAGCTTTTGGCCATGAAGTGGGCTTTTGAGGAGTGGCGCCATTGGCTTGAGGGGGCCAGACATCGGGTGGTGGTATTGACTGACCACAAGAACTTGATTTATCTTGAGACCGCCAGGCGCCTGAATCCTAGACAGGCGCGCTGGTCATTATTTTTCTCTCGGTTTAATTTTGTGGTGTCATACCTACCGGGTTCTAAGAATGTTAAGGCGGATGCCCTTTCTAGGAGTTTTGAGCCTGACTCGCCTGGTAACTCTGAGCCCACAGGTATCCTTAAGGATGGAGTGGTATTGTCAGCCGTTTCTCCAGACCTGCGGCGGGCCTTGCAGGAGTTTCAGGCGGATAGACCGGATCGTTGCCCACCTGATAAACTGTTTGTTCCTGATGATTGGACCAGTAGAGTCATCTCTGAGGTTCATTCTTCTGCGTTGGCAGGTCATCCTGGCATTTTTGGTACCAGGGATTTGGTGGCAAGGTCCTTCTGGTGGCCTTCCCTGTCACGAGATGTGCGAGGCTTTGTGCAGTCTTGTGACGTTTGTGCTCGGGCCAAGCCTTGTTGCTCTCGGGCTAGTGGATTATTGTTGCCCTTGCCCATTCCTAAGAGGCCTTGGACGCACATCTCGATGGATTTTATTTCAGATCTGCCTGTTTCTCAGAAGATGTCTGTCATCTGGGTGGTGTGTGACCGTTTCTCTAAGATGGTCCATTTGGTTCCTCTGCCCAAGTTGCCTTCTTCTTCCGAGTTGGTTCCTCTGTTTTTTCAAAATGTTGTTCGTTTGCATGGTATTCCTGAGAATATCATTTCTGACAGAGGGACCCAATTCGTGTCTAGATTTTGGCGGGCATTCTGTGCTAGGATGGGCATAGATTTATCTTTTTCGTCCGCTTTCCATCCTCAGACGAATGGCCAGACCGAGCGGACTAATCAGACCCTGGAGACATATCTGAGGTGTTTTGTGTCTGCTGACCAGGATGATTGGGTTGCTTTTTTGCCATTGGCAGAGTTCGCTCTCAATAATCGGGCCAGCTCTGCCACTTTGGTGTCCCCGTTTTTCTGTAATTCGGGGTTTCATCCTCGATTTTCCTCTGGTCAGGTGGAATCTTCGGATTGTCCTGGAGTGGATGCTGTGGTGGAGAGATTGCATCAGATCTGGGGGCAGGTGGTGGACAATTTGAGGTTGTCCCAGGAGAAGACTCAGCTTTTTGCCAACCGCCACCGTCGTGTTGGTCCTCGGCTTTGTGTTGGGGATTTGGTGTGGTTGTCTTCTCGTTTTGTCCCTATGAGGGTCTCTTCTCCTAAGTTTAAGCCTCGGTTCATCGGCCCGTATAAGATATTGGAGATTCTTAACCCTGTTTCCTTCCGTTTGGACCTCCCTGCATCCTTCTCTATTCATAACGTTTTTCATCGGTCATTATTGCGCAGGTATGAGGTACCGGTTGTGCCTTCCGTTGAGCCTCCTGCTCCGGTGTTGGTTGAGGGTGAGTTGGAGTACGTTGTGGAGAAAATCTTAGACTCTCGTGTTTCCAGACGGAGACTCCAGTATCTGGTCAAGTGGAAGGGATACGGCCAGGAGGATAATTCTTGGGTGAATGCATCTGATGTTCATGCCTCTGATCTGGTTCGTGCCTTTCATAGGGCCCATCCTGATCGCCCTGGTGGTTCTGGTGAGGGTTCGGTGCCCCCTCCTTGAGGGGGGGGTACTGTTGTGAATTTGGATTCTGGGCTCCCCCGGTGGCTACTGGTGGAATTGAACTGGTGTTTTCATCTTCTCTGTTCACCTGTTCCCATCAAGATGTGGGAGTCGCTATATAACCTTGCTGCTCTGTTAGTTGCTTGCCGGTCAACAATGTTATCAGAAGCCTCTCTGTGCTTGTTCCTGCTCCTAGACAACTACTAGATAAGTTGGACTCTTGTCCATGTTTGTTTTTGCATTTTTGTTCCAGTTCACAGCTGTAGTTTCGTTACTGTGTCTGGAAAGCTCTTGTGAACAGGAATTGCCACTCTGGTGTTATGAGTTAATGCCAGAGTTTTAAAGTAATTCCTGGATGGTGTTTTGATAGGGTTTTCAGCTGACCATGAAAGTGTCCTTTCTGTCTTCTGCTATGTAGTAAGTGGACCTCAAATTTGCTAAACCTATTTTCATACTACGTTTGTTATTTCATCTTAATTCACCGCCAATACATGTGGGGGGCCTCTGTCTCCTTTCGGGGTATTTCTCTAGAGGTGAGCTAGGACTAATATTTTCCTCTGCTAGCATTATTTAGTCCTCCGGCTGGTGCTGGGCATCTAGAATCAACGTAGGCATGCTACCCGGCCACTGCTAGTTGTGCGTTAGGTTTAGTTCATGGTCAGCTCAGTTCCCATCTTCCAAGAGCTAGTTCCTATATATGCTGATGCTATGTTCTCTTGCCATTGAGATCATGACACCAGCCCACATGGTTGTATGCTCTTCGGCTGAAACATACCCTATGAAGGAGGTTAACAGCTCCTGTCTATGGGCGTGGTTTGCATGCACTGTTCACGGCGATAATGATAATCCCACTATCTTAGTTGGGGTGGATTGCCCTCTTGTCCGAGCGCCTGACCGGCGTTGTCGGACCTTGCTCTGCTGCTATCTATGAATACCGCTTACCCATTTAGTACTGGCGGTTGCCATGGTGATCGGACCGGCGGTATAGCTGCTCTGCGCATGTCCTGTTGGCCATGAACAGCTTCCTGTGACTTCTCTCCCCCTCAGTGCCTGCGCGGTGATTTTAGAATAACCCCGGGCTGAATTACCGACGCCGCCATGTTCCTGCATAACCTGATTGGTGCTCATGACGTGATTTGTGATATAAATATCAGAGAACAACGTGAGTAATAGCATACTGACCTTGAGAAAGACGCCGTGAGCGTCGATACGCGTGGGTCTTGGTACCCACACAGCTTGACTGACCTGACATGCTTGACAGCTCAGGACCGCTCTGTTAGGTGCTTACACCGGGCTGGGTAAGAGGCTCTCTAGGATTGCTGAGGAAGGCTAGGTGGAGGTAGTCATTAGATTTTGGGGTGCTCTCCAATATATATATCCCCACCTGAGGATATCATGCCTTTGGTACCATGTTATTTTGTGGTGTAGGGGTACCTTTCTAACTGCCTAGCAATTTGTTATAGTGTTTCTTACGGTGTACACCTTCCTATTGTACTTTTTATATATGCTATTTGGTCCTGTTGCTTACTTTGCTTAATAAGCTGTGAGGATATGTATCAGCTGTGTAGGGTGCTTTTTTCTGTCAGCATTTATCTGTTATAACGGTGGACCCATTATTTTCTTTGTTTTTAGATGTTTTTAAATGTTCTGTGAATGTTGTTCTTTGAATAAAGATTTTTTCTATTTCTAACTATATATTGTGGTGATCCCTATGTTTATGCATACGCTTTTTCTTTTTTGCTACTACTATTTATTGGTATGCATATGGTGATCCCCTGTTCTTGGATGGTGCCCGCTCAACAAAGTGTTTATGTGTAGAGTTTTTTGACTGGTTTCTTTAGCTGGTTTTCTCGAGCGGAGGCACATCTTGGTACACTTATATAGGGTGCTTATATTGATTAATCTATTGGCTTGCAGCTATGAATTTGAGCGCCAGGGAAGCGGCTTGGCGCAATCAGGAGACTGACATTTTTGGCCAGGTGGCGCTGGGGGCTGAGCCAGGGGTAGTCAGGGATGAGGGATTTGAAAGTATAACATCAGAAATTATACGATTGCATAAAAATCTAACAAAAACATGGTGGAATGTTAAAACACTAGAGAGCTATAAGAAACATAACATCCTACCCAGAGGCTTAAGGGTGCAGATTTTCCCAGCTTGGGAAGTGGATACCGAGTTTAAAGGCATCTGGGAAAAGGGCCTTCATAGTTGTTCTTTTATTCTCATTGATTTACTCATTGCACCTGACTATCAGTTATTGACCAAATTGAAGGATGAGATTAGGAGTAAGGAGGAGAAATTGGAGGAATTTGATAAAAAGGAAAAGGTTACTCCTTTTAAGGAGAACCTTAAAGTGATTATTGACAAATTTGAGAAAGAGATAATCAGGGGTAAGAAGGATAAATTCCAAAGGGATAGAATCGATTATGCGGAAGGGAAGGCCTTTAGATGGACTCATCAGGGGAATAAAAGGTTGACTGATAGGAGACATGTGGCCCAGGATGTGATGATTGGCAGTACAACTCAAGAATTAGTCTCGAGTGATTTTTTGTCTACCGACACCAACGACCGCGAAAGCGGCACAGACGCGGGAGAAGGAAGCACCGTAGGCCGGAAGAAGCGGAGTGGCAGGAACAGAGACTGGTCACCGAGTTTCAAGAGGGTCACTCGCTACAACAATCGCAAGCGGTAGAGGGGGATACCGTACTGGTGGGTGATATGGGGGAGTTGAACATCATAAATTTGTCCTCTTACACCCTAACTGCTGCGGAAAGGAAACTGCTCTCCAGGGGCTTGTCCTTTTCCCCCATGAATATTTTGGATAAATTTGAGCTAACCAAGGACTTGTATTTGTTCTGCAGACAATTGACTTTTAGGATGCTTCATCAGAACCCTGCGGCGTTGGATGAGCTTACGGATACGGACCGACAATTACTACGAGACCTCACGGACCTGCTGGAAGAGAGTGAAAACTATCAAGGTAGGCGCAAGTTTGATGGCAGGTTGCCTTCACAATCCACTCCATCTTTTTCCTTGTTCCCCGCTATACAAATTTTCTTCGAAAAGGCCAGTAGGGATATCCAGGAATTGAGGCCGGACAGACTGGGCCATAATAATCTATCAAGAGAGGAAAAACGGGCACTCAAGGGATTGAGATCTAATGAGGCCTTTGAAATCAAGGAGGCGGATAAGGGGGGCAACATAGTGCTGTGGCCAAAGGATATGTACTGTAAGGAGGCTAGGAGACAATTGGATAATCCACAGCACTATGTTGCACTCCCTTCGGACCCAACCCCAGTCTTTAAGTCCAGCTTGGATGGACTACTGAATTGTGCCTTCGATCAGGGAATTATTAACAAAAAGGAACTTGATTTCCTGACGGTGGGGTACCCGGTGGTTCCGACGTTCTATATTTTACCAAAAGTGCAAAAATCTTTGTCGGAGCCGCCGGGTAGACCCATCGTGTCGGGGATTGGGGGACTATATGAAAAGTCATGCATCTATCTGGACTTTTTCTTGCAGCCCATCGTACTCAAATTGGACTCCTATATACGGGATTCATCATTTCTCATTCAGCAGCTGGACCCCCTCTTATTACCCGATGACACCATCCTGACTACATTTGATGTAGAGGCATTATATACCAACATTAACCATGACCTAGGTATTGCAGCTGTGGGATATTTTCTCAACAAGTTTACAACGGGGAATAGGGGCCATGACTCGTTTGTCTTGGACCTTCTCAGAATTATTCTGGAGAAAAACTATTTTGTTTTTGATAGGGTCTATTACAAGCAGGTGTCGGGTACAGCAATGGGGGCGAGGTGTGCGCCCCCTTACGCAAACCTCTTTATGGGGTGGTGGGAGGAGACTCAGGTGTATGGGAATTGTGACTATCAGAAGCACGTCTTAAAATGGTACCACTTTATTGATGACATCATTGTCTTATGGACAGGTACAGCGGAAGCCTTGGAAGATTTTGTCAAGGAACTGAACACCAACCAATGTGGTATCCGGTTGACGTTGTGTTATTCTAGCAGAACGGTGGATTTTCTCGATCTGAAGATTATGCTCAGGGACAATCGAATTACCACGACTCTCTTCCGGAAAAAGACGGCAACCAATAACATCTTACACTATTCTAGTTTCCACCCGAACCACCTACGAAACAGCATCCCCAAGGGTCAGTTCCTGCGCGTGAGGAGGAACTGTAGTACCATGGTGGGTTTTCAAGAACAATCAAAGTTGCTCACCAGACGCTTCCAGGAACGAGGGTATCCACGGAGGGTGGTCTCGAGAGCATATGAGTTCTCCCGGCAGAAACCAAGGGAGGAGGTCCTTAGGACACAACAACAAAACAATAAGAACCAACTTAGTCTGATTACAAGGTTCAATAACCAATGGAGGGATGTGTACCATATAATGGAGTCCAACTGGGGGATTCTACTCAGTGACCTGAGATTAAAGAACATTATCCCGAATAGACCAAGAATGGTCGCAAGGAGAGCGCATAACCTGAAGGACTGCCTGACCAGGAGCCACTACAAATGACCGATGACCAGGACTTGTACAGGTAAAACCATCATTGGGTCCTACCCGTGTGGTAACTTCAATCTGCCCCCTTATGCTAGCAGAGGAGGGGACAGATATTCCATCTGTACCTTTCCGGGTTAAATCTAAATCATATTTCAACTGCCGCACGAGGAATCTGATTTACGCCCTGATTTGTGGTTGTCAAAAAATCTATGTTGGCCAAACCACCCAAGAGCTGCGCCGTAGGGTGCAGCAGCACATTTCCAACATTACCACGGCTAAGGGTGACAGGGAGAAAGGGAAACAAATCACCTCAGTGGCATCCCATTTCCTAGATCATCATAAGGGTAGCCACAGGAGTCTCCGTGTTATGAGCCTTGAGGGGGTGACCTCCAACATTAGGGGCGGTAGGCTCACAGATGAACTGTTGAGAAAGGAATCCCGCCTAATTTATGAACTAGGAAGCCTGGCACCGAGCGGACTAAATGAAGAGCTTTTGTACACGGGTTTCTACAAAAAGATTTAGATCTTATGACCTATGACCATCTTGTGGTTCTCTGTGTACTCTGGGTCACGGGCCGGGTCTGGCCGTGAGCATCATTTTTTGATTAACTGTTTCCTGGCTCTTTTAGGTGATGGAGGCTGCCTTACTGGCCTTTCGGCAGTTTGACCGGGCAGACGGATCCTTAGTCTTGAGTTGAACGGATATCTCCTGGAAAAAGTAAAGGAGGAATTTGTGGAGGACCAGGAGCCCTTAACCCCTGATTTGAGGACCACATTGAAGCGGTGTTTAAATTGTTCTAGTTTTTTATCTTTTGTCTGCCCTCATTTATTATTATTTTGTATAAATTTTTCTCTGTGAACAGTACAGGCAGCCTTTGATAGAGTATATACATCTATTGACGTATGTTAATATGTGAACTCCATGAATGTGTACCTGGATGTGTGGGTGCTTGAACCCTGGCCAGGGTGGTTGGTTGGTTGTATGCATGCGTTACCCTGCTCCTGTGCACTATACCCTGTCTGTCACTACTGCGACTTAGATTGGGTATAGGTTCCAACATTGATCTGGGATATAATATTAATGTGGCTTGGGGCCATAATTGTGGCGCCGGTTTATTTTGCACCTGACAGGTGCTTGATTTATACTTATGGGCACACAATAATAATATGGCTTTATATGGTGTTTCCCTTAGATACGAGTACAATCACATATGTGTGGAACATGGACGCATGAGTCTTTACCCAGCCCACATGGTTGTATGCTCTTCGGCTGAAACATACCCTATGAAGGAGGTTAACAGCTCCTCCCTATGGGCGTGGTTTGCATGCACTGTTCACGGCGATAATGATAATCCCACTATCTTGGTTGGGGTGGATTGCCCTCTTGTCCGAGCGCCTGACCGGCGTTGTCGGACCTTGCTCTGCTGCTATCTATGAATACCGCTTACCCATTTAGTACTGGCGGTTGCCATGGTGATCGGACCGGCGGTATAGCTGCTCTGCGCATGTCCTGTTGGCCATGAACAGCTTCCTGTGACTTCTCTCCCCCTCAGTGCCTGCGCGGTGATTTTAGAATAACGCCGGGCTGAATTACCGACGCCGCCATGTTCCTGCATAACCTGATTGGTGCTCATGACGTGATTTGTGATATAAATATCAGAGAACAACGTGAGTAATAGCATACTGACCTTGAGAAAGACGCCGTGAGCATCGATACGCGTGGGTCTTGGTACCCACACAGCTTGACTGACCTGACATGCTTGACAGCTCAGGACCGCTGTTAGGTGCTTACACCGGGCTGGGTAAGAGGCTCTCTAGGATTGCTGAGGAAGGCTAGGTGGAGGTAGTCATTAGATTTTGGGGTGCTCTCCAATATATATATCCCCACCTGAGGATATCGTGCCTTTGGTACCATGTTATTTTGTGGTGTAGGGGTACCTTTCTAACTGCCTAGCAATTTGTTATAGTGTTTCTTACGGTGTACACCTTCCTATTGTACTTTTTATATATGCTATTTGGTCCTGTTGCTTACTTTGCTTAATAAGCTGTGAGGATATGTATCAGCTGTGTAGGGTGCTTTTTTCTGTCAGCATTTATCTGTTATAACGGTGGACCCATTATTTTCTTTGTTTTTAGATGTTTTTAAATGTTCTGTGAATGTTGTTCTTTGAATAAAGATTTTTTCTATTTCTAACTATATATTGTGGTGATCCCTATGTTTATGCATACGCTTTTTCTTTTTTGCTACTACTATTTATTGGTATGCATATGGTGATCCCCTGTTCTTGGATGGTGCCCGCTCAACAAAGTGTTTATGTGTAGAGTTTTTTGACTGGTTTCTTTAGCTGGTTTTCTCGAGCGGAGGCACATCTTGGTACACTTATATAGGGTGCTTATATTGATTAATCTATTGGCTTGCAGCTATGAATTTGAGCGCCAGGGAAGCGGCTTGGCGCAATCAGGAGACTGACATTTTTGGCCAGGTGGCGCTGGGGGCTGAGCCAGGGGTAGTCAGGGATGAGGGATTTGAAAGTATAACATCAGAAATTATACGATTGCATAAAAATCTAACAAAAACATGGTGGAATGTTAAAACACTAGAGAGCTATAAGAAACATAACATCCTACCCAGAGGCTTAAGGGTGCAGATTTTCCCAGCTTGGGAAGTGGATACCGAGTTTAAAGGCATCTGGGAAAAGGGCCTTCATAGTTGTTCTTTTATTCTCATTGATTTACTCATTGCACCTGACTATCAGTTATTGACCAAATTGAAGGATGAGATTAGGAGTAAGGAGGAGAAATTGGAGGAATTTGATAAAAAGGAAAAGGTTACTCCTTTTAAGGAGAACCTTAAAGTGATTATTGACAAATTTGAGAAAGAGATAATCAGGGGTAAGAAGGATAAATTCCAAAGGGATAGAATCGATTATGCGGAAGGGAAGGCCTTTAGATGGACTCATCAGGGGAATAAAAGGTTGACTGATAGGAGACATGTGGCCCAGGATGTGATGATTGGCAGTACAACTCAAGAATTAGTCTCGAGTGATTTTTTGTCTACCGACACCAACGACCGCGAAAGCGGCACAGACGCGGGAGAAGGAAGCACCGTAGGCCGGAAGAAGCGGAGTGGCAGGAACAGAGACTGGTCACCGAGTTTCAAGAGGGTCACTCGCTACAACAATCGCAAGCGGTAGAGGGGGACACCGTACTGGTGGGTGATATGGGGGAGTTGAACATCATAAATTTGTCCTCTTACACCCTAACTGCTGCGGAAAGGAAACTGCTCTCCAGGGGCTTGTCCTTTTCCCCCATGAATATTTTGGATAAATTTGAGCTAACCAAGGACTTGTATTTGTTCTGCAGACAATTGACTTTTAGGATGCTTCATCAGAACCCTGCGGCGTTGGATGAGCTTACGGATACGGACCGACAATTACTACGAGACCTCACGGACCTGCTGGAAGAGAGTGAAAACTATCAAGGTAGGCGCAAGTTTGATGGCAGGTTGCCTTCACAATCCACTCCATCTTTTTCCTTGTTCCCCGCTATACAAATTTTCTTCGAAAAGGCCAGTAGGGATATCCAGGAATTGAGGCCGGACAGACTGGGCCATAATAATCTATCAAGAGAGGAAAAACGGGCACTCAAGGGATTGAGATCTAATGAGGCCTTTGAAATCAAGGAGGCGGATAAGGGGGGCAACATAGTGCTGTGGCCAAAGGATATGTACTGTAAGGAGGCTAGGAGACAATTGGATAATCCACAGCACTATGTTGCACTCCCTTCGGACCCAACCCCAGTCTTTAAGTCCAGCTTGGATGGACTACTGAATTGTGCCTTCGATCAGGGAATTATTAACAAAAAGGAACTTGATTTCCTGACGGTGGGGTACCCGGTGGTTCCGACGTTCTATATGTTACCAAAAGTGCAAAAATCTTTGTCGGAGCCGCCGGGTAGACCCATCGTGTCGGGGATTGGGGGACTATATGAAAAGTCATGCATCTATCTGGACTTTTTCTTGCAGCCCATCGTACTCAAATTGGACTCCTATATACGGGATTCATCATTTCTCATTCAGCAGCTGGACCCCCTCTTATTACCCGATGACACCATCCTGACTACATTTGATGTAGAGGCATTATATACCAACATTAACCATGACCTAGGTATTGCAGCTGTGGGATATTTTCTCAACAAGTTTACAACGGGGAATAGGGGCCATGACTCGTTTGTCTTGGACCTTCTCAGAATTATTCTGGAGAAAAACTATTTTGTTTTTGATAGGGTCTATTACAAGCAGGTGTCGGGTACAGCAATGGGGGCGAGGTGTGCGCCCCCTTACGCAAACCTCTTTATGGGGTGGTGGGAGGAGACTCAGGTGTATGGGAATTGTGACTATCAGAAGCACGTCTTAAAATGGTACCACTTTATTGATGACATCATTGTCTTATGGACAGGTACAGCGGAAGCCTTGGAAGATTTTGTCAAGGAACTGAACACCAACCAATGTGGTATCCGGTTGACGTTGTGTTATTCTAGCAGAACGGTGGATTTTCTCGATCTGAAGATTATGCTCAGGGACAATCGAATTACCACGACTCTCTTCCGGAAAAAGACGGCAACCAATAACATCTTACACTATTCTAGTTTCCACCCGAACCACCTACGAAACAGCATCCCCAAGGGTCAGTTCCTGCGCGTGAGGAGGAACTGTAGTACCATGGTGGGTTTTCAAGAACAATCAAAGTTGCTCACCAGACGCTTCCAGGAACGAGGGTATCCACGGAGGGTGGTCTCGAGAGCATATGAGTTCTCCCGGCAGAAACCAAGGGAGGAGGTCCTTAGGACACAACAACAAAACAATAAGAACCAACTTAGTCTGATTACAAGGTTCAATAACCAATGGAGGGATGTGTACCATATAATGGAGTCCAACTGGGGGATTCTACTCAGTGACCTGAGATTAAAGAACATTATCCCGAATAGACCAAGAATGGTCGCAAGGAGAGCGCGTAACCTGAAGGACTGCCTGACCAGGAGCCACTACAAATGACCGATGACCAGGACTTGTACAGGTAAAACCATCATTGGGTCCTACCCGTGTGGTAACTGTTCAATCTGCCCCCTTATGCTAGCAGAGGAGGGGACAGATATTCCATCTGTACCTTTCCGGGTTAAATCTAAATCATATTTCAACTGCCGCATGAGGAATCTGATTTACGCCCTGATTTGTGGTTGTCAAAAAATCTATGTTGGCCAAACCACCCAAGAGCTGCGCCGTAGGGTGCAGCAGCACATTTCCAACATTACCACGGCTAAGGGTGACAGGGAGAAAGGGAAACAAATCACCTCAGTGGCATCCCATTTCCTAGATCATCATAAGGGTAGCCACAGGAGTCTCCGTGTTATGAGCCTTGAGGGGGTGACCTCCAACATTAGGGGCGGTAGGCTCACAGATGAACTGTTGAGAAAGGAATCCCGCCTAATTTATGAACTAGGAAGCCTGGCATCGAGCGGACTAAATGAAGAGCTTTTGTACACGGGTTTCTACAAAAAGATTTAGATCTTATGACCTATGACCATCTTGTGGTTCTCTGTGTACTCTGGGTCACGGGCCGGGTCTGGCCGTGAGCATCATTTTTTGATTAACTGTTTCCTGGCTCTTTTAGGTGATGGAGGCTGCCTTACTGGCCTTTCGGCAGTTTGACCGGGCAGACGGATCCTTAGTCTTGAGTTGAACGGATATCTCCTGGAAAAAGTAAAGGAGGAATTTGTGGAGGACCAGGAGCCCTTAACCCCTGATTTGAGGACCACATTGAAGCGGTGTTTAAATTGTTCTAGTTTTTTATCTTTTGTCCGCCCTCATTTATTATTATTTTGTATAAATTTTTCTCTGTGAACAGTACAGGCAGCCTTTGATAGAGTATATACATCTATTGACGTATGTTAATATGTGAACTCCATGAATGTGTACCTGGATGTGTGGGTGCTTGAACCCTGGCCAGGGTGGTTGGTTGGTTGTATGCATGCGTTACCCTGCTCCTGTGCACTATACCCTGTCTGTCACTACTGCGACTTAGATTGGGTATAGGTTCCAACATTGATCTGGGATATAATATTAATGTGGCTTGGGGCCATAATTGTGGCGCCGGTTTATTTTGCACCTGACAGGTGCTTGATTTATACTTATGGGCACACAATAATAATATGGCTTTATATGGTGTTTCCCTTAGATACGAGTACAATCACATATGTGTGGAACATGGACGCATGAGTCTTTACCCAGCCCACATGGTTGTATGCTCTTCGGCTGAAACATACCCTATGAAGGAGGTTAACAGCTCCTCCCTATGGGCGTGGTTTGCATGCACTGTTCACGGCGATAATGATAATCCCACTATCTTGGTTGGGGTGGATTGCCCTCTTGTCCGAGCGCCTGACCGGCGTTGTCGGACCTTGCTCTGCTGCTATCTATGAATACCGCTTACCCATTTAGTACTGGCGGTTGCCATGGTGATCGGACCGGCGGTATAGCTGCTCTGCGCATGTCCTGTTGGCCATGAACAGCTTCCTGTGACTTCTCTCCCCCTCAGTGCCTGCGCGGTGATTTTAGAATAACGCCGGGCTGAATTACCGAGACGCCGCCATGTTCCTGCATAACCTGATTGGTGCTCATGACGTGATTTGTGATATAAATATCAGAGAACAACGTGAGTAATAGCATACTGACCTCGAGAAAGACGCCGTGAGCGTCGATACGCGTGGGTCTTGGTACCCACACAGCTTGACTGACCTGACATGCTTGACAGCTCAGGACCGCTCTGTTAGGTGCTTACACCGGGCTGGGTAAGAGGCTCTCTAGGATTGCTGAGGAAGGCTAGGTGGAGGTAGTCATTAGATTTTGGGGTGCTCTCCAATATATATATCCCCACCTGAGGATATCGTGCCTTTGGTACCATGTTATTTTGTGGTGTAGGGGTACCTTTCTAATTGCCTAGCAATTTGTTATAGTGTTTCTTACGGTGTACACCTTCCTATTGTACTTTTTATATATGCTATTTGGTCCTGTTGCTTACTTTGCTTAATAAGCTGTGAGGATATGTATCAGCTGTGTAGGGTGCTTTTTTCTGTCAGCATTTATCTGTTATAACGGTGGACCCATTATTTTCTTTGTTTTTAGATGTTTTTAAATGTTCTGTGAATGTTGTTCTTTGAATAAAGATTTTTTCTATTTCTAACTATATATTGTGGTGATCCCTATGTTTATGCATACGCTTTTTCTTTTTTGCTACTACTATTTATTGGTATGCATATGGTGATCCCCTGTTCTTGGATGGTGCCCGCTCAACAAAGTGTTTATGTGTAGAGTTTTTTGACTGGTTTCTTTAGCTGGTTTTCTCGAGCGGAGGCACATCTTGGTACACTTATATAGGGTGCTTATATTGATTAATCTATTGGCTTGCAGCTATGAATTTGAGCGCCAGGGAAGCGGCTTGGCGCAATCAGGAGACTGACATTTTTGGCCAGGTGGCGCTGGGGGCTGAGCCAGGGGTAGTCAGGGATGAGGGATTTGAAAGTATAACATCAGAAATTATACGATTGCATAAAAATCTAACAAAAACATGGTGGAATGTTAAAACACTAGAGAGCTATAAGAAACATAACATCATACCCAGAGGCTTAAGGGTGCAGATTTTCCCAGCTTGGGAAGTGGATAACGAGTTTAAAGGCATCTGGGAAAAGGGCCTTCATAGTTGTTCTTTTATTCTCATTGATTTACTCATTGCACCTGACTATCAGTTATTGACCAAATTGAAGGATGAGATTAGGAGTAAGGAGGAGAAATTGGAGGAATTTGATAAAAAGGAAAAGGTTACTCCTTTTAAGGAGAACCTTAAAGTGATCATTGACAAATTTGAGAAAGAGATAATCAGGGGTAAGAAGGATAAATTCCAAAGGGATAGAATCGATTATGCGGAAGGGAAGGCCTTTAGATGGACTCATCAGGGGAATAAAAGGTTGACTGATAGGAGACATGTGGCCCAGGATGTGATGATTGGCAGTACAACTCAAGAATTAGTCTCGAGTGATTTTTTGTCTACCGACACCAACGACCGCGAAAGCGGCACAGACGCGGGAGAAGGAAGCACCGTAGGCCGGAAGAAGCGGAGTGGCAGGAACAGAGACTGGTCACCGAGTTTCAAGAGGGTCACTCGCTACAACAATCGCAAGCGGTAGAGGGGGATACCGTACTGGTGGGTGATATGGGGGAGTTGAACATCATAAATTTGTCCTCTTACACCCTAACTGCTGCGGAAAGGAAACTGCTCTCCAGGGGCTTGTCCTTTTCCCCCATGAATATTTTGGATAAATTTGAGCTAACCAAGGACTTGTATTTGTTCTGCAGACAATTGACTTTTAGGATGCTTCATCAGAACCCTGCGGCGTTGGATGAGCTTACGGATACGGACCGACAATTACTACGAGACCTCACGGACCTGCTGGAAGAGAGTGAAAACTATCAAGGTAGGCGCAAGTTTGATGGCAGGTTGCCTTCACAATCCACTCCATCTTTTTCCTTGTTCCCCGCTATACAAATTTTCTTCGAAAAGGCCAGTAGGGATATCCAGGAATTGAGGCCGGACAGACTGGGCCATAATAATCTATCAAGAGAGGAAAAACGGGCACTCAAGGGATTGAGATCTAATGAGGCCTTTGAAATCAAGGAGGCGGATAAGGGGGGCAACATAGTGCTGTGGCCAAAGGATATGTACTGTAAGGAGGCTAGGAGACAATTGGATAATCCACAGCACTATGTTGCACTCCCTTCGGACCCAACCCCAGTCTTTAAGTCCAGCTTGGATGGACTACTGAATTGTGCCTTCGATCAGGGAATTATTAACAAAAAGGAACTTGATTTCCTGACGGTGGGGTACCCGGTGGTTCCGACGTTCTATATGTTACCAAAAGTGCAAAAATCTTTGTCGGAGCCGCCGGGTAGACCCATCGTGTCGGGGATTGGGGGACTATATGAAAAGTCATGCATCTATCTGGACTTTTTCTTGCAGCCCATCGTACTCAAATTGGACTCCTATATACGGGATTCATCATTTCTCATTCAGCAGCTGGACCCCCTCTTATTACCCGATGACACCATCCTGACTACATTTGATGTAGAGGCATTATATACCAACATTAACCATGACCTAGGTATTGCAGCTGTGGGATATTTTCTCAACAAGTTTACAACGGGGAATAGGGGCCATGACTCGTTTGTCTTGGACCTTCTCAGAATTATTCTGGAGAAAAACTATTTTGTTTTTGATAGGGTCTATTACAAGCAGGTGTCGGGTACAGCAATGGGGGCGAGGTGTGCGCCCCCTTACGCAAACCTCTTTATGGGGTGGTGGGAGGAGACTCAGGTGTATGGGAATTGTGACTATCAGAAGCACGTCTTAAAATGGTACCACTTTATTGATGACATCATTGTCTTATGGACAGGTACAGCGGAAGCCTTGGAAGATTTTGTCAAGGAACTGAACACCAACCAATGTGGTATCCGGTTGACGTTGTGTTATTCTAGCAGAACGGTGGATTTTCTCGATCTGAAGATTATGCTCAGGGACAATCGAATTACCACGACTCTCTTCTGGAAAAAGACGGCAACCAATAACATCTTACACTATTCTAGTTTCCACCCGAACCACCTACGAAACAGCATCCCCAAGGGTCAGTTCCTGCGCGTGAGGAGGAACTGTAGTACCATGGTGGGTTTTCAAGAACAATCAAAGTTGCTCACCAGACGCTTCCAGGAACGAGGGTATCCACGGAGGGTGGTCTCGAGAGCATATGAGTTCTCCCGGCAGAAACCAAGGGAGGAGGTCCTTAGGACACAACAACAAAACAATAAGAACCAACTTAGTCTGATTACAAGGTTCAATAACCAATGGAGGGATGTGTACCATATAATGGAGTCCAACTGGGGGATTCTACTCAGTGACCTGAGATTAAAGAACATTATCCCGAATAGACCAAGAATGGTCGCAAGGAGAGCGCATAACCTGAAGGACTGCCTGACCAGGAGCCACTACAAATGACCGATGACCAGGACTTGTACAGGTAAAACCATCATTGGGTCCTACCCGTGTGGTAACTTCAATCTGCCCCCTTATGCTAGCAGAGGAGGGGACAGATATTCCATCTGTACCTTTCCGGGTTAAATCTAAATCATATTTCAACTGCCGCACGAGGAATCTGATTTACGCCCTGATTTGTGGTTGTCAAAAAATCTATGTTGGCCAAACCACCCAAGAGCTGCGCCGTAGGGTGCAGCAGCACATTTCCAACATTACCACGGCTAAGGGTGACAGGGAGAAAGGGAAACAAATCACCTCAGTGGCATCCCATTTCCTAGATCATCATAAGGGTAGCCACAGGAGTCTCCGTGTTATGAGCCTTGAGGGGGTGACCTCCAACATTAGGGGCGGTAGGCTCACAGATGAACTGTTGAGAAAGGAATCCCGCCTAATTTATGAACTAGGAAGCCTGGCACCGAGCGGACTAAATGAAGAGCTTTTGTACACGGGTTTCTACAAAAAGATTTAGATCTTATGACCTATGACCATCTTGTGGTTCTCTGTGTACTCTGGGTCACGGGCCGGGTCTGGCCGTGAGCATCATTTTTTGATTAACTGTTTCCTGGCTCTTTTAGGTGATGGAGGCTGCCTTACTGGCCTTTCGGCAGTTTGACCGGGCAGACGGATCCTTAGTCTTGAGTTGAACGGATATCTCCTGGAAAAAGTAAAGGAGGAATTTGTGGAGGACCAGGAGCCCTTAACCCCTGATTTGAGGACCACATTGAAGCGGTGTTTAAATTGTTCTAGTTTTTTATCTTTTGTCTGCCCTCATTTATTATTATTTTGTATAAATTTTTCTCTGTGAACAGTACAGGCAGCCTTTGATAGAGTATATACATCTATTGACGTATGTTAATATGTGAACTCCATGAATGTGTACCTGGATGTGTGGGTGCTTGAACCCTGGCCAGGGTGGTTGGTTGGTTGTATGCATGCGTTACCCTGCTCCTGTGCACTATATCCTGTCTGTCACTACTGCGACTTAGATTGGGTATAGGTTCCAACATTGATCTGGGATATAATATTAATGTGGCTTGGGGCCATAATTGTGGCGCCGGTTTATTTTGCACCTGACAGGTGCTTGATTTATACTTATGGGCACACAATAATAATATGGCTTTATATGGTGTTTCCCTTAGATACGAGTACAATCACATATGTGTGGAACATGGACGCATGAGTCTTTACCCAGCCCACATGGTTGTATGCTCTTCGGCTGAAACATACCCTATGAAGGAGGTTAACAGCTCCTCCCTATGGGCGTGGTTTGCATGCACTGTTCACGGCGATAATGATAATCCCACTATCTTGGTTGGGGTGGATTGCCCTCTTGTCCGAGCGCCTGACCGGCGTTGTCGGACCTTGCTCTGCTGCTATCTATGAATACCGCTTACCCATTTAGTACTGGCGTTTGCCATGGTGATCGGACCGGCGGTATAGCTGCTCTGCGCATGTCCTGTTGGCCATGAACAGCTTCCTGTGACTTCTCTCCCCCTCAGTGCCTGCGCGGTGATTTTAGAAT
Organism: Ranitomeya variabilis; assembly: GCF_051348905.1. Taxonomy (NCBI): domain Eukaryota; kingdom Metazoa; phylum Chordata; class Amphibia; order Anura; family Dendrobatidae; genus Ranitomeya; species Ranitomeya variabilis. The sequence continues at coordinate 17,463,339 of NC_135232.1, forward strand.
AACGCCGGGCTGAATTACCGACGCCGCCATGTTCCTGCATAACCTGATTGGTGCTCATGACGTGATTTGTGATATAAATATCAGAGAACAACGTGAGTAATAGCATACTGACCTTGAGAAAGACGCCGTGAGCATCGATACGCGTGGGTCTTGGTACCCACACAGCTTGACTGACCTGACATGCTTGACAGCTCAGGACCGCTGTTAGGTGCTTACACCGGGCTGGGTAAGAGGCTCTCTAGGATTGCTGAGGAAGGCTAGGTGGAGGTAGTCATTAGATTTTGGGGTGCTCTCCAATATATATATCCCCACCTGAGGATATCGTGCCTTTGGTACCATGTTATTTTGTGGTGTAGGGGTACCTTTCTAACTGCCTAGCAATTTGTTATAGTGTTTCTTACGGTGTACACCTTCCTATTGTACTTTTTATATATGCTATTTGGTCCTGTTGCTTACTTTGCTTAATAAGCTGTGAGGATATGTATCAGCTGTGTAGGGTGCTTTTTTCTGTCAGCATTTATCTGTTATAACGGTGGACCCATTATTTTCTTTGTTTTTAGATGTTTTTAAATGTTCTGTGAATGTTGTTCTTTGAATAAAGATTTTTTCTATTTCTAACTATATATTGTGGTGATCCCTATGTTTATGCATACGCTTTTTCTTTTTTGCTACTACTATTTATTGGTATGCATATGGTGATCCCCTGTTCTTGGATGGTGCCCGCTCAACAAAGTGTTTATGTGTAGAGTTTTTTGACTGGTTTCTTTAGCTGGTTTTCTCGAGCGGAGGCACATCTTGGTACACTTATATAGGGTGCTTATATTGATTAATCTATTGGCTTGCAGCTATGAATTTGAGCGCCAGGGAAGCGGCTTGGCGCAATCAGGAGACTGACATTTTTGGCCAGGTGGCGCTGGGGGCTGAGCCAGGGGTAGTCAGGGATGAGGGATTTGAAAGTATAACATCAGAAATTATACGATTGCATAAAAATCTAACAAAAACATGGTGGAATGTTAAAACACTAGAGAGCTATAAGAAACATAACATCCTACCCAGAGGCTTAAGGGTGCAGATTTTCCCAGCTTGGGAAGTGGATACCGAGTTTAAAGGCATCTGGGAAAAGGGCCTTCATAGTTGTTCTTTTATTCTCATTGATTTACTCATTGCACCTGACTATCAGTTATTGACCAAATTGAAGGATGAGATTAGGAGTAAGGAGGAGAAATTGGAGGAATTTGATAAAAAGGAAAAGGTTACTCCTTTTAAGGAGAACCTTAAAGTGATTATTGACAAATTTGAGAAAGAGATAATCAGGGGTAAGAAGGATAAATTCCAAAGGGATAGAATCGATTATGCGGAAGGGAAGGCCTTTAGATGGACTCATCAGGGGAATAAAAGGTTGACTGATAGGAGACATGTGGCCCAGGATGTGATGATTGGCAGTACAACTCAAGAATTAGTCTCGAGTGATTTTTTGTCTACCGACACCAACGACCGCGAAAGCGGCACAGACGCGGGAGAAGGAAGCACCGTAGGCCGGAAGAAGCGGAGTGGCAGGAACAGAGACTGGTCACCGAGTTTCAAGAGGGTCACTCGCTACAACAATCGCAAGCGGTAGAGGGGGACACCGTACTGGTGGGTGATATGGGGGAGTTGAACATCATAAATTTGTCCTCTTACACCCTAACTGCTGCGGAAAGGAAACTGCTCTCCAGGGGCTTGTCCTTTTCCCCCATGAATATTTTGGATAAATTTGAGCTAACCAAGGACTTGTATTTGTTCTGCAGACAATTGACTTTTAGGATGCTTCATCAGAACCCTGCGGCGTTGGATGAGCTTACGGATACGGACCGACAATTACTACGAGACCTCACGGACCTGCTGGAAGAGAGTGAAAACTATCAAGGTAGGCGCAAGTTTGATGGCAGGTTGCCTTCACAATCCACTCCATCTTTTTCCTTGTTCCCCGCTATACAAATTTTCTTCGAAAAGGCCAGTAGGGATATCCAGGAATTGAGGCCGGACAGACTGGGCCATAATAATCTATCAAGAGAGGAAAAACGGGCACTCAAGGGATTGAGATCTAATGAGGCCTTTGAAATCAAGGAGGCGGATAAGGGGGGCAACATAGTGCTGTGGCCAAAGGATATGTACTGTAAGGAGGCTAGGAGACAATTGGATAATCCACAGCACTATGTTGCACTCCCTTCGGACCCAACCCCAGTCTTTAAGTCCAGCTTGGATGGACTACTGAATTGTGCCTTCGATCAGGGAATTATTAACAAAAAGGAACTTGATTTCCTGACGGTGGGGTACCCGGTGGTTCCGACGTTCTATATGTTACCAAAAGTGCAAAAATCTTTGTCGGAGCCGCCGGGTAGACCCATCGTGTCGGGGATTGGGGGACTATATGAAAAGTCATGCATCTATCTGGACTTTTTCTTGCAGCCCATCGTACTCAAATTGGACTCCTATATACGGGATTCATCATTTCTCATTCAGCAGCTGGACCCCCTCTTATTACCCGATGACACCATCCTGACTACATTTGATGTAGAGGCATTATATACCAACATTAACCATGACCTAGGTATTGCAGCTGTGGGATATTTTCTCAACAAGTTTACAACGGGGAATAGGGGCCATGACTCGTTTGTCTTGGACCTTCTCAGAATTATTCTGGAGAAAAACTATTTTGTTTTTGATAGGGTCTATTACAAGCAGGTGTCGGGTACAGCAATGGGGGCGAGGTGTGCGCCCCCTTACGCAAACCTCTTTATGGGGTGGTGGGAGGAGACTCAGGTGTATGGGAATTGTGACTATCAGAAGCACGTCTTAAAATGGTACCACTTTATTGATGACATCATTGTCTTATGGACAGGTACAGCGGAAGCCTTGGAAGATTTTGTCAAGGAACTGAACACCAACCAATGTGGTATCCGGTTGACGTTGTGTTATTCTAGCAGAACGGTGGATTTTCTCGATCTGAAGATTATGCTCAGGGACAATCGAATTACCACGACTCTCTTCCGGAAAAAGACGGCAACCAATAACATCTTACACTATTCTAGTTTCCACCCGAACCACCTACGAAACAGCATCCCCAAGGGTCAGTTCCTGCGCGTGAGGAGGAACTGTAGTACCATGGTGGGTTTTCAAGAACAATCAAAGTTGCTCACCAGACGCTTCCAGGAACGAGGGTATCCACGGAGGGTGGTCTCGAGAGCATATGAGTTCTCCCGGCAGAAACCAAGGGAGGAGGTCCTTAGGACACAACAACAAAACAATAAGAACCAACTTAGTCTGATTACAAGGTTCAATAACCAATGGAGGGATGTGTACCATATAATGGAGTCCAACTGGGGGATTCTACTCAGTGACCTGAGATTAAAGAACATTATCCCGAATAGACCAAGAATGGTCGCAAGGAGAGCGCATAACCTGAAGGACTGCCTGACCAGGAGCCACTACAAATGACCGATGACCAGGACTTGTACAGGTAAAACCATCATTGGGTCCTACCCGTGTGGTAACTTCAATCTGCCCCCTTATGCTAGCAGAGGAGGGGACAGATATTCCATCTGTACCTTTCCGGGTTAAATCTAAATCATATTTCAACTGCCGCACGAGGAATCTGATTTACGCCCTGATTTGTGGTTGTCAAAAAATCTATGTTGGCCAAACCACCCAAGAGCTGCGCCGTAGGGTGCAGCAGCACATTTCCAACATTACCACGGCTAAGGGTGACAGGGAGAAAGGGAAACAAATCACCTCAGTGGCATCCCATTTCCTAGATCATCATAAGGGTAGCCACAGGAGTCTCCGTGTTATGAGCCTTGAGGGGGTGACCTCCAACATTAGGGGCGGTAGGCTCACAGATGAACTGTTGAGAAAGGAATCCCGCCTAATTTATGAACTAGGAAGCCTGGCACCGAGCGGACTAAATGAAGAGCTTTTGTACACGGGTTTCTACAAAAAGATTTAGATCTTATGACCTATGACCATCTTGTGGTTCTCTGTGTACTCTGGGTCACGGGCCGGGTCTGGCCGTGAGCATCATTTTTTGATTAACTGTTTCCTGGCTCTTTTAGGTGATGGAGGCTGCCTTACTGGCCTTTCGGCAGTTTGACCGGGCAGACGGATCCTTAGTCTTGAGTTGAACGGATATCTCCTGGAAAAAGTAAAGGAGGAATTTGTGGAGGACCAGGAGCCCTTAACCCCTGATTTGAGGACCACATTGAAGCGGTGTTTAAATTGTTCTAGTTTTTTATCTTTTGTCTGCCCTCATTTATTATTATTTTGTATAAATTTTTCTCTGTGAACAGTACAGGCAGCCTTTGATAGAGTATATACATCTATTGACGTATGTTAATATGTGAACTCCATGAATGTGTACCTGGATGTGTGGGTGCTTGAACCCTGGCCAGGGTGGTTGGTTGGTTGTATGCATGCGTTACCCTGCTCCTGTGCACTATACCCTGTCTGTCACTACTGCGACTTAGATTGGGTATAGGTTCCAACATTGATCTGGGATATAATATTAATGTGGCTTGGGGCCATAATTGTGGCGCCGGTTTATTTTGCACCTGACAGGTGCTTGATTTATACTTATGGGCACACAATAATAATATGGCTTTATATGGTGTTTCCCTTAGATACGAGTACAATCACATATGTGTGGAACATGGACGCATGAGTCTTTACCCAGCCCACATGGTTGTATGCTCTTCGGCTGAAACATACCCTATGAAGGAGGTTAACAGCTCCTCCCTATGGGCGTGGTTTGCATGCACTGTTCACGGCGATAATGATAATCCCACTATCTTGGTTGGGGTGGATTGCCCTCTTGTCCGAGCGCCTGACCGGCGTTGTCGGACCTTGCTCTGCTGCTATCTATGAATACCGCTTACCCATTTAGTACTGGCGGTTGCCATGGTGATCGGACCGGCGGTATAGCTGCTCTGCGCATGTCCTGTTGGCCATGAACAGCTTCCTGTGACTTCTCTCCCCCTCAGTGCCTGCGCGGTGATTTTAGAATAACGCCGGGCTGAATTACCGACGCCGCCATGTTCCTGCATAACCTGATTGGTGCTCATGACGTGATTTGTGATATAAATATCAGAGAACAACGTGAGTAATAGCATACTGACCTTGAGAAAGACGCCGTGAGCATCGATACGCGTGGGTCTTGGTACCCACACAGCTTGACTGACCTGACATGCTTGACAGCTCAGGACCGCTGTTAGGTGCTTACACCGGGCTGGGTAAGAGGCTCTCTAGGATTGCTGAGGAAGGCTAGGTGGAGGTAGTCATTAGATTTTGGGGTGCTCTCCAATATATATATCCCCACCTGAGGATATCGTGCCTTTGGTACCATGTTATTTTGTGGTGTAGGGGTACCTTTCTAACTGCCTAGCAATTTGTTATAGTGTTTCTTACGGTGTACACCTTCCTATTGTACTTTTTATATATGCTATTTGGTCCTGTTGCTTACTTTGCTTAATAAGCTGTGAGGATATGTATCAGCTGTGTAGGGTGCTTTTTTCTGTCAGCATTTATCTGTTATAACGGTGGACCCATTATTTTCTTTGTTTTTAGATGTTTTTAAATGTTCTGTGAATGTTGTTCTTTGAATAAAGATTTTTTCTATTTCTAACTATATATTGTGGTGATCCCTATGTTTATGCATACGCTTTTTCTTTTTTGCTACTACTATTTATTGGTATGCATATGGTGATCCCCTGTTCTTGGATGGTGCCCGCTCAACAAAGTGTTTATGTGTAGAGTTTTTTGACTGGTTTCTTTAGCTGGTTTTCTCGAGCGGAGGCACATCTTGGTACACTTATATAGGGTGCTTATATTGATTAATCTATTGGCTTGCAGCTATGAATTTGAGCGCCAGGGAAGCGGCTTGGCGCAATCAGGAGAGTGACATTTTTGGCCAGGTGGCGCTGGGGGCTGAGCCAGGGGTAGTCAGGGATGAGGGATTTGAAAGTATAACATCAGAAATTATACGATTGCATAAAAATCTAACAAAAACATGGTGGAATGTTAAAACACTAGAGAGCTATAAGAAACATAACATCCTACCCAGAGGCTTAAGGGTGCAGATTTTCCCAGCTTGGGAAGTGGATACCGAGTTTAAAGGCATCTGGGAAAAGGGCCTTCATAGTTGTTCTTTTATTCTCATTGATTTACTCATTGCACCTGACTATCAGTTATTGACCAAATTGAAGGATGAGATTAGGAGTAAGGAGGAGAAATTGGAGGAATTTGATAAAAAGGAAAAGGTTACTCCTTTTAAGGAGAACCTTAAAGTGATTATTGACAAATTTGAGAAAGAGATAATCAGGGGTAAGAAGGATAAATTCCAAAGGGATAGAATCGATTATGCGGAAGGGAAGGCCTTTAGATGGACTCATCAGGGGAATAAAAGGTTGACTGATAGGAGACATGTGGCCCAGGATGTGATGATTGGCAGTACAACTCAAGAATTAGTCTCGAGTGATTTTTTGTCTACCGACACCAACGACCGCGAAAGCGGCACAGACGCGGGAGAAGGAAGCACCGTAGGCCGGAAGAAGCGGAGTGGCAGGAACAGAGACTGGTCACCGAGTTTCAAGAGGGTCACTCGCTACAACAATCGCAAGCGGTAGAGGGGGACACCGTACTGGTGGGTGATATGGGGGAGTTGAACATCATAAATTTGTCCTCTTACACCCTAACTGCTGCGGAAAGGAAACTGCTCTCCAGGGGCTTGTCCTTTTCCCCCATGAATATTTTGGATAAATTTGAGCTAACCAAGGACTTGTATTTGTTCTGCAGACAATTGACTTTTAGGATGCTTCATCAGAACCCTGCGGCGTTGGATGAGCTTACGGATACGGACCGACAATTACTACGAGACCTCACGGACCTGCTGGAAGAGAGTGAAAACTATCAAGTTAGGCGCAAGTTTGATGGCAGGTTGCCTTCACAATCCACTCCATCTTTTTCCTTGTTCCCCGCTATACAAATTTTCTTCGAAAAGGCCAGTAGGGATATCCAGGAATTGAGGCCGGACAGACTGGGCCATAATAATCTATCAAGAGAGGAAAAACGGGCACTCAAGGGATTGAGATCTAATGAGGCCTTTGAAATCAAGGAGGCGGATAAGGGGGGCAACATAGTGCTGTGGCCAAAGGATATGTACTGTAAGGAGGCTAGGAGACAATTGGATAATCCACAGCACTATGTTGCACTCCCTTCGGACCCAACCCCAGTCTTTAAGTCCAGCTTGGATGGACTACTGAATTGTGCCTTCGATCAGGGAATTATTAACAAAAAGGAACTTGATTTCCTGACGGTGGGGTACCCGGTGGTTCCGACGTTCTATATGTTACCAAAAGTGCAAAAATCTTTGTCGGAGCCGCCGGGTAGACCCATCGTGTCGGGGATTGGGGGACTATATGAAAAGTCATGCATCTATCTGGACTTTTTCTTGCAGCCCATCGTACTCAAATTGGACTCCTATATACGGGATTCATCATTTCTCATTCAGCAGCTGGACCCCCTCTTATTACCCGATGACACCATCCTGACTACATTTGATGTAGAGGCATTATATACCAACATTAACCATGACCTAGGTATTGCAGCTGTGGGATATTTTCTCAACAAGTTTACAACGGGGAATAGGGGCCATGACTCGTTTGTCTTGGACCTTCTCAGAATTATTCTGGAGAAAAACTATTTTGTTTTTGATAGGGTCTATTACAAGCAGGTGTCGGGTACAGCAATGGGGGCGAGGTGTGCGCCCCCTTACGCAAACCTCTTTATGGGGTGGTGGGAGGAGACTCAGGTGTATGGGAATTGTGACTATCAGAAGCACGTCTTAAAATGGTACCACTTTATTGATGACATCATTGTCTTATGGACAGGTACAGCGGAAGCCTTGGAAGATTTTGTCAAGGAACTGAACACCAACCAATGTGGTATCCGGTTGACGTTGTGTTATTCTAGCAGAACGGTGGATTTTCTCGATCTGAAGATTATGCTCAGGGACAATCGAATTACCACGACTCTCTTCCGGAAAAAGACGGCAACCAATAACATCTTACACTATTCTAGTTTCCACCCGAACCACCTACGAAACAGCATCCCCAAGGGTCAGTTCCTGCGCGTGAGGAGGAACTGTAGTACCATGGTGGGTTTTCAAGAACAATCAAAGTTGCTCACCAGACGCTTCCAGGAACGAGGGTATCCACGGAGGGTGGTCTCGAGAGCATATGAGTTCTCCCGGCAGAAACCAAGGGAGGAGGTCCTTAGGACACAACAACAAAACAATAAGAACCAACTTAGTCTGATTACAAGGTTCAATAACCAATGGAGGGATGTGTACCATATAATGGAGTCCAACTGGGGGATTCTACTCAGTGACCTGAGATTAAAGAACATTATCCCGAATAGACCAAGAATGGTCGCAAGGAGAGCGCGTAACCTGAAGGACTGCCTGACCAGGAGCCACTACAAATGACCGATGACCAGGACTTGTACAGGTAAAACCATCATTGGGTCCTACCCGTGTGGTAACTGTTCAATCTGCCCCCTTATGCTAGCAGAGGAGGGGACAGATATTCCATCTGTACCTTTCCGGGTTAAATCTAAATCATATTTCAACTGCCGCATGAGGAATCTGATTTACGCCCTGATTTGTGGTTGTCAAAAAATCTATGTTGGCCAAACCACCCAAGAGCTGCGCCGTAGGGTGCAGCAGCACATTTCCAACATTACCACGGCTAAGGGTGACAGGGAGAAAGGGAAACAAATCACCTCAGTGGCATCCCATTTCCTAGATCATCATAAGGGTAGCCACAGGAGTCTCCGTGTTATGAGCCTTGAGGGGGTGACCTCCAACATTAGGGGCGGTAGGCTCACAGATGAACTGTTGAGAAAGGAATCCCGCCTAATTTATGAACTAGGAAGCCTGGCATCGAGCGGACTAAATGAAGAGCTTTTGTACACGGGTTTCTACAAAAAGATTTAGATCTTATGACCTATGACCATCTTGTGGTTCTCTGTGTACTCTGGGTCACGGGCCGGGTCTGGCCGTGAGCATCATTTTTTGATTAACTGTTTCCTGGCTCTTTTAGGTGATGGAGGCTGCCTTACTGGCCTTTCGGCAGTTTGACCGGGCAGACGGATCCTTAGTCTTGAGTTGAACGGATATCTCCTGGAAAAAGTAAAGGAGGAATTTGTGGAGGACCAGGAGCCCTTAACCCCTGATTTGAGGACCACATTGAAGCGGTGTTTAAATTGTTCTAGTTTTTTATCTTTTGTCCGCCCTCATTTATTATTATTTTGTATAAATTTTTCTCTGTGAACAGTACAGGCAGCCTTTGATAGAGTATATACATCTATTGACGTATGTTAATATGTGAACTCCATGAATGTGTACCTGGATGTGTGGGTGCTTGAACCCTGGCCAGGGTGGTTGGTTGGTTGTATGCATGCGTTACCCTGCTCCTGTGCACTATACCCTGTCTGTCACTACTGCGACTTAGATTGGGTATAGGTTCCAACATTGATCTGGGATATAATATTAATGTGGCTTGGGGCCATAATTGTGGCGCCGGTTTATTTTGCACCTGACAGGTGCTTGATTTATACTTATGGGCACACAATAATAATATGGCTTTATATGGTGTTTCCCTTAGATACGAGTACAATCACATATGTGTGGAACATGGACGCATGAGTCTTTACCCAGCCCACATGGTTGTATGCTCTTCGGCTGAAACATACCCTATGAAGGAGGTTAACAGCTCCTCCCTATGGGCGTGGTTTGCATGCACTGTTCACGGCGATAATGATAATCCCACTATCTTGGTTGGGGTGGATTGCCCTCTTGTCCGAGCGCCTGACCGGCGTTGTCGGACCTTGCTCTGCTGCTATCTATGAATACCGCTTACCCATTTAGTACTGGCGGTTGCCATGGTGATCGGACCGGCGGTATAGCTGCTCTGCGCATGTCCTGTTGGCCATGAACAGCTTCCTGTGACTTCTCTCCCCCTCAGTGCCTGCGCGGTGATTTTAGAATAACGCCGGGCTGAATTACCGAGACGCCGCCATGTTCCTGCATAACCTGATTGGTGCTCATGACGTGATTTGTGATATAAATATCAGAGAACAACGTGAGTAATAGCATACTGACCTCGAGAAAGACGCCGTGAGCGTCGATACGCGTGGGTCTTGGTACCCACACAGCTTGACTGACCTGACATGCTTGACAGCTCAGGACCGCTCTGTTAGGTGCTTACACCGGGCTGGGTAAGAGGCTCTCTAGGATTGCTGAGGAAGGCTAGGTGGAGGTAGTCATTAGATTTTGGGGTGCTCTCCAATATATATATCCCCACCTGAGGATATCGTGCCTTTGGTACCATGTTATTTTGTGGTGTAGGGGTACCTTTCTAATTGCCTAGCAATTTGTTATAGTGTTTCTTACGGTGTACACCTTCCTATTGTACTTTTTATATATGCTATTTGGTCCTGTTGCTTACTTTGCTTAATAAGCTGTGAGGATATGTATCAGCTGTGTAGGGTGCTTTTTTCTGTCAGCATTTATCTGTTATAACGGTGGACCCATTATTTTCTTTGTTTTTAGATGTTTTTAAATGTTCTGTGAATGTTGTTCTTTGAATAAAGATTTTTTCTATTTCTAACTATATATTGTGGTGATCCCTATGTTTATGCATACGCTTTTTCTTTTTTGCTACTACTATTTATTGGTATGCATATGGTGATCCCCTGTTCTTGGATGGTGCCCGCTCAACAAAGTGTTTATGTGTAGAGTTTTTTGACTGGTTTCTTTAGCTGGTTTTCTCGAGCGGAGGCACATCTTGGTACACTTATATAGGGTGCTTATATTGATTAATCTATTGGCTTGCAGCTATGAATTTGAGCGCCAGGGAAGCGGCTTGGCGCAATCAGGAGACTGACATTTTTGGCCAGGTGGCGCTGGGGGCTGAGCCAGGGGTAGTCAGGGATGAGGGATTTGAAAGTATAACATCAGAAATTATACGATTGCATAAAAATCTAACAAAAACATGGTGGAATGTTAAAACACTAGAGAGCTATAAGAAACATAACATCATACCCAGAGGCTTAAGGGTGCAGATTTTCCCAGCTTGGGAAGTGGATAACGAGTTTAAAGGCATCTGGGAAAAGGGCCTTCATAGTTGTTCTTTTATTCTCATTGATTTACTCATTGCACCTGACTATCAGTTATTGACCAAATTGAAGGATGAGATTAGGAGTAAGGAGGAGAAATTGGAGGAATTTGATAAAAAGGAAAAGGTTACTCCTTTTAAGGAGAACCTTAAAGTGATCATTGACAAATTTGAGAAAGAGATAATCAGGGGTAAGAAGGATAAATTCCAAAGGGATAGAATCGATTATGCGGAAGGGAAGGCCTTTAGATGGACTCATCAGGGGAATAAAAGGTTGACTGATAGGAGACATGTGGCCCAGGATGTGATGATTGGCAGTACAACTCAAGAATTAGTCTCGAGTGATTTTTTGTCTACCGACACCAACGACCGCGAAAGCGGCACAGACGCGGGAGAAGGAAGCACCGTAGGCCGGAAGAAGCGGAGTGGCAGGAACAGAGACTGGTCACCGAGTTTCAAGAGGGTCACTCGCTACAACAATCGCAAGCGGTAGAGGGGGATACCGTACTGGTGGGTGATATGGGGGAGTTGAACATCATAAATTTGTCCTCTTACACCCTAACTGCTGCGGAAAGGAAACTGCTCTCCAGGGGCTTGTCCTTTTCCCCCATGAATATTTTGGATAAATTTGAGCTAACCAAGGACTTGTATTTGTTCTGCAGACAATTGACTTTTAGGATGCTTCATCAGAACCCTGCGGCGTTGGATGAGCTTACGGATACGGACCGACAATTACTACGAGACCTCACGGACCTGCTGGAAGAGAGTGAAAACTATCAAGGTAGGCGCAAGTTTGATGGCAGGTTGCCTTCACAATCCACTCCATCTTTTTCCTTGTTCCCCGCTATACAAATTTTCTTCGAAAAGGCCAGTAGGGATATCCAGGAATTGAGGCCGGACAGACTGGGCCATAATAATCTATCAAGAGAGGAAAAACGGGCACTCAAGGGATTGAGATCTAATGAGGCCTTTGAAATCAAGGAGGCGGATAAGGGGGGCAACATAGTGCTGTGGCCAAAGGATATGTACTGTAAGGAGGCTAGGAGACAATTGGATAATCCACAGCACTATGTTGCACTCCCTTCGGACCCAACCCCAGTCTTTAAGTCCAGCTTGGATGGACTACTGAATTGTGCCTTCGATCAGGGAATTATTAACAAAAAGGAACTTGATTTCCTGACGGTGGGGTACCCGGTGGTTCCGACGTTCTATATGTTACCAAAAGTGCAAAAATCTTTGTCGGAGCCGCCGGGTAGACCCATCGTGTCGGGGATTGGGGGACTATATGAAAAGTCATGCATCTATCTGGACTTTTTCTTGCAGCCCATCGTACTCAAATTGGACTCCTATATACGGGATTCATCATTTCTCATTCAGCAGCTGGACCCCCTCTTATTACCCGATGACACCATCCTGACTACATTTGATGTAGAGGCATTATATACCAACATTAACCATGACCTAGGTATTGCAGCTGTGGGATATTTTCTCAACAAGTTTACAACGGGGAATAGGGGCCATGACTCGTTTGTCTTGGACCTTCTCAGAATTATTCTGGAGAAAAACTATTTTGTTTTTGATAGGGTCTATTACAAGCAGGTGTCGGGTACAGCAATGGGGGCGAGGTGTGCGCCCCCTTACGCAAACCTCTTTATGGGGTGGTGGGAGGAGACTCAGGTGTATGGGAATTGTGACTATCAGAAGCACGTCTTAAAATGGTACCACTTTATTGATGACATCATTGTCTTATGGACAGGTACAGCGGAAGCCTTGGAAGATTTTGTCAAGGAACTGAACACCAACCAATGTGGTATCCGGTTGACGTTGTGTTATTCTAGCAGAACGGTGGATTTTCTCGATCTGAAGATTATGCTCAGGGACAATCGAATTACCACGACTCTCTTCTGGAAAAAGACGGCAACCAATAACATCTTACACTATTCTAGTTTCCACCCGAACCACCTACGAAACAGCATCCCCAAGGGTCAGTTCCTGCGCGTGAGGAGGAACTGTAGTACCATGGTGGGTTTTCAAGAACAATCAAAGTTGCTCACCAGACGCTTCCAGGAACGAGGGTATCCACGGAGGGTGGTCTCGAGAGCATATGAGTTCTCCCGGCAGAAACCAAGGGAGGAGGTCCTTAGGACACAACAACAAAACAATAAGAACCAACTTAGTCTGATTACAAGGTTCAATAACCAATGGAGGGATGTGTACCATATAATGGAGTCCAACTGGGGGATTCTACTCAGTGACCTGAGATTAAAGAACATTATCCCGAATAGACCAAGAATGGTCGCAAGGAGAGCGCATAACCTGAAGGACTGCCTGACCAGGAGCCACTACAAATGACCGATGACCAGGACTTGTACAGGTAAAACCATCATTGGGTCCTACCCGTGTGGTAACTTCAATCTGCCCCCTTATGCTAGCAGAGGAGGGGACAGATATTCCATCTGTACCTTTCCGGGTTAAATCTAAATCATATTTCAACTGCCGCACGAGGAATCTGATTTACGCCCTGATTTGTGGTTGTCAAAAAATCTATGTTGGCCAAACCACCCAAGAGCTGCGCCGTAGGGTGCAGCAGCACATTTCCAACATTACCACGGCTAAGGGTGACAGGGAGAAAGGGAAACAAATCACCTCAGTGGCATCCCATTTCCTAGATCATCATAAGGGTAGCCACAGGAGTCTCCGTGTTATGAGCCTTGAGGGGGTGACCTCCAACATTAGGGGCGGTAGGCTCACAGATGAACTGTTGAGAAAGGAATCCCGCCTAATTTATGAACTAGGAAGCCTGGCACCGAGCGGACTAAATGAAGAGCTTTTGTACACGGGTTTCTACAAAAAGATTTAGATCTTATGACCTATGACCATCTTGTGGTTCTCTGTGTACTCTGGGTCACGGGCCGGGTCTGGCCGTGAGCATCATTTTTTGATTAACTGTTTCCTGGCTCTTTTAGGTGATGGAGGCTGCCTTACTGGCCTTTCGGCAGTTTGACCGGGCAGACGGATCCTTAGTCTTGAGTTGAACGGATATCTCCTGGAAAAAGTAAAGGAGGAATTTGTGGAGGACCAGGAGCCCTTAACCCCTGATTTGAGGACCACATTGAAGCGGTGTTTAAATTGTTCTAGTTTTTTATCTTTTGTCTGCCCTCATTTATTATTATTTTGTATAAATTTTTCTCTGTGAACAGTACAGGCAGCCTTTGATAGAGTATATACATCTATTGACGTATGTTAATATGTGAACTCCATGAATGTGTACCTGGATGTGTGGGTGCTTGAACCCTGGCCAGGGTGGTTGGTTGGTTGTATGCATGCGTTACCCTGCTCCTGTGCACTATATCCTGTCTGTCACTACTGCGACTTAGATTGGGTATAGGTTCCAACATTGATCTGGGATATAATATTAATGTGGCTTGGGGCCATAATTGTGGCGCCGGTTTATTTTGCACCTGACAGGTGCTTGATTTATACTTATGGGCACACAATAATAATATGGCTTTATATGGTGTTTCCCTTAGATACGAGTACAATCACATATGTGTGGAACATGGACGCATGAGTCTTTACCCAGCCCACATGGTTGTATGCTCTTCGGCTGAAACATACCCTATGAAGGAGGTTAACAGCTCCTCCCTATGGGCGTGGTTTGCATGCACTGTTCACGGCGATAATGATAATCCCACTATCTTGGTTGGGGTGGATTGCCCTCTTGTCCGAGCGCCTGACCGGCGTTGTCGGACCTTGCTCTGCTGCTATCTATGAATACCGCTTACCCATTTAGTACTGGCGTTTGCCATGGTGATCGGACCGGCGGTATAGCTGCTCTGCGCATGTCCTGTTGGCCATGAACAGCTTCCTGTGACTTCTCTCCCCCTCAGTGCCTGCGCGGTGATTTTAGAATAACGCCGGGCTGAATTACCGACGCCGCCATGTTCCTGCATAACCTGATTGGTGCTCATGACGTGATTTGTGATATAAATATCAGAGAACAACGTGAGTAATAGCATACTGACCTTGAGAAAGACGCCGTGAGCATCGATACGCGTGGGTCTTGGTACCTACACAGCTTGACTGACCTGACATGCTTGACAGCTCAGGACCGCTGTTAGGTGCTTACACCGGGCTGGGTAAGAGGCTCTCTAGGATTGCTGAGGAAGGCTAGGTGGAGGTAGTCATTAGATTTTGGGGTGCTCTCCAATATATATATCCCCACCTGAGGATATCGTGCCTTTGGTACCATGTTATTTTGTGGTGTAGGGGTACCTTTCTAACTGCCTAGCAATTTGTTATAGTGTTTCTTACGGTGTACACCTTCCTATTGTACTTTTTATATATGCTATTTGGTCCTGTTGCTTACTTTGCTTAATAAGCTGTGAGGATATGTATCAGCTGTGTAGGGTGCTTTTTTCTGTCAGCATTTATCTGTTATAACGGTGGACCCATTATTTTCTTTGTTTTTAGATGTTTTTAAATGTTCTGTGAATGTTGTTCTTTGAATAAAGATTTTTTCTATTTCTAACTATATATTGTGGTGATCCCTATGTTTATGCATACGCTTTTTCTTTTTTGCTACTACTATTTATTGGTATGCATATGGTGATCCCCTGTTCTTGGATGGTGCCCGCTCAACAAAGTGTTTATGTGTAGAGTTTTTTGACTGGTTTCTTTAGCTGGTTTTCTCGAGCGGAGGCACATCTTGGTACACTTATATAGGGTGCTTATATTGATTAATCTATTGGCTTGCAGCTATGAATTTGAGCGCCAGGGAAGCGGCTTGGCGCAATCAGGAGACTGACATTTTTGGCCAGGTGGCGCTGGGGGCTGAGCCAGGGGTAGTCAGGGATGAGGGATTTGAAAGTATAACATCAGAAATTATACGATTGCATAAAAATCTAACAAAAACATGGTGGAATGTTAAAACACTAGAGAGCTATAAGAAACATAACATCCTACCCAGAGGCTTAAGGGTGCAGATTTTCCCAGCTTGGGAAGTGGATACCGAGTTTAAAGGCATCTGGGAAAAGGGCCTTCATAGTTGTTCTTTTATTCTCATTGATTTACTCATTGCACCTGACTATCAGTTATTGACCAAATTGAAGGATGAGATTAGGAGTAAGGAGGAGAAATTGGAGGAATTTGATAAAAAGGAAAAGGTTACTCCTTTTAAGGAGAACCTTAAAGTGATTATTGACAAATTTGAGAAAGAGATAATCAGGGGTAAGAAGGATAAATTCCAAAGGGATAGAATCGATTATGCGGAAGGGAAGGCCTTTAGATGGACTCATCAGGGGAATAAAAGGTTGACTGATAGGAGACATGTGGCCCAGGATGTGATGATTGGCAGTACAACTCAAGAATTAGTCTCGAGTGATTTTTTGTCTACCGACACCAACGACCGCGAAAGCGGCACAGACGCGGGAGAAGGAAGCACCGTAGGCCGGAAGAAGCGGAGTGGCAGGAACAGAGACTGGTCACCGAGTTTCAAGAGGGTCACTCGCTACAACAATCGCAAGCGGTAGAGGGGGACACCGTACTGGTGGGTGATATGGGGGAGTTGAACATCATAAATTTGTCCTCTTACACCCTAACTGCTGCGGAAAGGAAACTGCTCTCCAGGGGCTTGTCCTTTTCCCCCATGAATATTTTGGATAAATTTGAGCTAACCAAGGACTTGTATTTGTTCTGCAGACAATTGACTTTTAGGATGCTTCATCAGAACCCTGCGGCGTTGGATGAGCTTACGGATACGGACCGACAATTACTACGAGACCTCACGGACCTGCTGGAAGAGAGTGAAAACTATCAAGGTAGGCGCAAGTTTGATGGCAGGTTGCCTTCACAATCCACTCCATCTTTTTCCTTGTTCCCCGCTATACAAATTTTCTTCGAAAAGGCCAGTAGGGATATCCAGGAATTGAGGCCGGACAGACTGGGCCATAATAATCTATCAAGAGAGGAAAAACGGGCACTCAAGGGATTGAGATCTAATGAGGCCTTTGAAATCAAGGAGGCGGATAAGGGGGGCAACATAGTGCTGTGGCCAAAGGATATGTACTGTAAGGAGGCTAGGAGACAATTGGATAATCCACAGCACTATGTTGCACTCCCTTCGGACCCAACCCCAGTCTTTAAGTCCAGCTTGGATGGACTACTGAATTGTGCCTTCGATCAGGGAATTATTAACAAAAAGGAACTTGATTTCCTGACGGTGGGGTACCCGGTGGTTCCGACGTTCTATATGTTACCAAAAGTGCAAAAATCTTTGTCGGAGCCGCCGGGTAGACCCATCGTGTCGGGGATTGGGGGACTATATGAAAAGTCATGCATCTATCTGGACTTTTTCTTGCAGCCCATCGTACTCAAATTGGACTCCTATATACGGGATTCATCATTTCTCATTCAGCAGCTGGACCCCCTCTTATTACCCGATGACACCATCCTGACTACATTTGATGTAGAGGCATTATATACCAACATTAACCATGACCTAGGTATTGCAGCTGTGGGATATTTTCTCAACAAGTTTACAACGGGGAATAGGGGCCATGACTCGTTTGTCTTGGACCTTCTCAGAATTATTCTGGAGAAAAACTATTTTGTTTTTGATAGGGTCTATTACAAGCAGGTGTCGGGTACAGCAATGGGGGCGAGGTGTGCGCCCCCTTACGCAAACCTCTTTATGGGGTGGTGGGAGGAGACTCAGGTGTATGGGAATTGTGACTATCAGAAGCACGTCTTAAAATGGTACCACTTTATTGATGACATCATTGTCTTATGGACAGGTACAGCGGAAGCCTTGGAAGATTTTGTCAAGGAACTGAACACCAACCAATGTGGTATCCGGTTGACGTTGTGTTATTCTAGCAGAACGGTGGATTTTCTCGATCTGAAGATTATGCTCAGGGACAATCGAATTACCACGACTCTCTTCCGGAAAAAGACGGCAACCAATAACATCTTACACTATTCTAGTTTCCACCCGAACCACCTACGAAACAGCATCCCCAAGGGTCAGTTCCTGCGCGTGAGGAGGAACTGTAGTACCATGGTGGGTTTTCAAGAACAATCAAAGTTGCTCACCAGACGCTTCCAGGAACGAGGGTATCCACGGAGGGTGGTCTCGAGAGCATATGAGTTCTCCCGGCAGAAACCAAGGGAGGAGGTCCTTAGGACACAACAACAAAACAATAAGAACCAACTTAGTCTGATTACAAGGTTCAATAACCAATGGAGGGATGTGTACCATATAATGGAGTCCAACTGGGGGATTCTACTCAGTGACCTGAGATTAAAGAACATTATCCCGAATAGACCAAGAATGGTCGCAAGGAGAGCGCGTAACCTGAAGGACTGCCTGACCAGGAGCCACTACAAATGACCGATGACCAGGACTTGTACAGGTAAAACCATCATTGGGTCCTACCCGTGTGGTAACTGTTCAATCTGCCCCCTTATGCTAGCAGAGGAGGGGACAGATATTCCATCTGTACCTTTCCGGGTTAAATCTAAATCATATTTCAACTGCCGCATGAGGAATCTGATTTACGCCCTGATTTGTGGTTGTCAAAAAATCTATGTTGGCCAAACCACCCAAGAGCTGCGCCGTAGGGTGCAGCAGCACATTTCCAACATTACCACGGCTAAGGGTGACAGGGAGAAAGGGAAACAAATCACCTCAGTGGCATCCCATTTCCTAGATCATCATAAGGGTAGCCACAGGAGTCTCCGTGTTATGAGCCTTGAGGGGGTGACCTCCAACATTAGGGGCGGTAGGCTCACAGATGAACTGTTGAGAAAGGAATCCCGCCTAATTTATGAACTAGGAAGCCTGGCATCGAGCGGACTAAATGAAGAGCTTTTGTACACGGGTTTCTACAAAAAGATTTAGATCTTATGACCTATGACCATCTTGTGGTTCTCTGTGTACTCTGGGTCACGGGCCGGGTCTGGCCGTGAGCATCATTTTTTGATTAACTGTTTCCTGGCTCTTTTAGGTGATGGAGGCTGCCTTACTGGCCTTTCGGCAGTTTGACCGGGCAGACGGATCCTTAGTCTTGAGTTGAACGGATATCTCCTGGAAAAAGTAAAGGAGGAATTTGTGGAGGACCAGGAGCCCTTAACCCCTGATTTGAGGACCACATTGAAGCGGTGTTTAAATTGTTCTAGTTTTTTATCTTTTGTCCGCCCTCATTTATTATTATTTTGTATAAATTTTTCTCTGTGAACAGTACAGGCAGCCTTTGATAGAGTATATACATCTATTGACGTATGTTAATATGTGAACTCCATGAATGTGTACCTGGATGTGTGGGTGCTTGAACCCTGGCCAGGGTGGTTGGTTGGTTGTATGCATGCGTTACCCTGCTCCTGTGCACTATACCCTGTCTGTCACTACTGCGACTTAGATTGGGTATAGGTTCCAACATTGATCTGGGATATAATATTAATGTGGCTTGGGGCCATAATTGTGGCGCCGGTTTATTTTGCACCTGACAGGTGCTTGATTTATACTTATGGGCACACAATAATAATATGGCTTTATATGGTGTTTCCCTTAGATACGAGTACAATCACATATGTGTGGAACATGGACGCATGAGTCTTTACCCAGCCCACATGGTTGTATGCTCTTCGGCTGAAACATACCCTATGAAGGAGGTTAACAGCTCCTCCCTATGGGCGTGGTTTGCATGCACTGTTCACGGCGATAATGATAATCCCACTATCTTGGTTGGGGTGGATTGCCCTCTTGTCCGAGCGCCTGACCGGCGTTGTCGGACCTTGCTCTGCTGCTATCTATGAATACCGCTTACCCATTTAGTACTGGCGGTTGCCATGGTGATCGGACCGGCGGTATAGCTGCTCTGCGCATGTCCTGTTGGCCATGAACAGCTTCCTGTGACTTCTCTCCCCCTCAGTGCCTGCGCGGTGATTTTAGAATAACGCCGGGCTGAATTACCGACGCCGCCATGTTCCTGCATAACCTGATTGGTGCTCATGACGTGATTTGTGATATAAATATCAGAGAACAACGTGAGTAATAGCATACTGACCTCGAGAAAGACGCCGTGAGCGTCGATACGCGTGGGTCTTGGTACCCACACAGCTTGACTGACCTGACATGCTTGACAGCTCAGGACCGCTCCGTTAGGTGCTTACACCGGGCTGGGTAAGAGGCTCTCTAGGATTGCTGAGGAAGGCTAGGTGGAGGTAGTCATTAGATTTTGGGGTGCTCTCCAATATATATATCCCCACCTGAGGATATCGTGCCTTTGGTACCATGTTATTTTGTGGTGTAGGGGTACCTTTCTAACTGCCTAGCAATTTGTTATAGTGTTTCTTACGGTGTACACCTTCCTATTGTACTTTTTATATATGCTATTTGGTCCTGTTGCTTACTTTGCTTAATAAGCTGTGAGGATATGTATCAGCTGTGTAGGGTGCTTTTTTCTGTCAGCATTTATCTGTTATAACGGTGGACCCATTATTTTCTTTGTTTTTAGATGTTTTTAAATGTTCTGTGAATGTTGTTCTTTGAATAAAGATTTTTTCTATTTCTAACTATATATTGTGGTGATCCCTATGTTTATGCATACGCTTTTTCTTTTTTGCTACTACTATTTATTGGTATGCATATGGTGATCCCCTGTTCTTGGATGGTGCCCGCTCAACAAAGTGTTTATGTGTAGAGTTTTTTGACTGGTTTCTTTAGCTGGTTTTCTCGAGCGGAGGCACATCTTGGTACACTTATATAGGGTGCTTATATTGATTAATCTATTGGCTTGCAGCTATGAATTTGAGCGCCAGGGAAGCGGCTTGGCGCAATCAGGAGACTGACATTTTTGGCCAGGTGGCGCTGGGGGCTGAGCCAGGGGTAGTCAGGGATGAGGGATTTGAAAGTATAACATCAGAAATTATACGATTGCATAAAAATCTAACAAAAACATGGTGGAATGTTAAAACACTAGAGAGCTATAAGAAACATAACATCATACCCAGAGGCTTAAGGGTGCAGATTTTCCCAGCTTGGGAAGTGGATAACGAGTTTAAAGGCATCTGGGAAAAGGGCCTTCATAGTTGTTCTTTTATTCTCATTGATTTACTCATTGCACCTGACTATCAGTTATTGACCAAATTGAAGGATGAGATTAGGAGTAAGGAGGAGAAATTGGAGGAATTTGATAAAAAGGAAAAGGTTACTCCTTTTAAGGAGAACCTTAAAGTGATCATTGACAAATTTGAGAAAGAGATAATCAGGGGTAAGAAGGATAAATTCCAAAGGGATAGAATCGATTATGCGGAAGGGAAGGCCTTTAGATGGACTCATCAGGGGAATAAAAGGTTGACTGATAGGAGACATGTGGCCCAGGATGTGATGATTGGCAGTACAACTCAAGAATTAGTCTCGAGTGATTTTTTGTCTACCGACACCAACGACCGCGAAAGCGGCACAGACGCGGGAGAAGGAAGCACCGTAGGCCGGAAGAAGCGGAGTGGCAGGAACAGAGACTGGTCACCGAGTTTCAAGAGGGTCACTCGCTACAACAATCGCAAGCGGTAGAGGGGGATACCGTACTGGTGGGTGATATGGGGGAGTTGAACATCATAAATTTGTCCTCTTACACCCTAACTGCTGCGGAAAGGAAACTGCTCTCCAGGGGCTTGTCCTTTTCCCCCATGAATATTTTGGATAAATTTGAGCTAACCAAGGACTTGTATTTGTTCTGCAGACAATTGACTTTTAGGATGCTTCATCAGAACCCTGCGGCGTTGGATGAGCTTACGGATACGGACCGACAATTACTACGAGACCTCACGGACCTGCTGGAAGAGAGTGAAAACTATCAAGGTAGGCGCAAGTTTGATGGCAGGTTGCCTTCACAATCCACTCCATCTTTTTCCTTGTTCCCCGCTATACAAATTTTCTTCGAAAAGGCCAGTAGGGATATCCAGGAATTGAGGCCGGACAGACTGGGCCATAATAATCTATCAAGAGAGGAAAAACGGGCACTCAAGGGATTGAGATCTAATGAGGCCTTTGAAATCAAGGAGGCGGATAAGGGGGGCAACATAGTGCTGTGGCCAAAGGATATGTACTGTAAGGAGGCTAGGAGACAATTGGATAATCCACAGCACTATGTTGCACTCCCTTCGGACCCAACCCCAGTCTTTAAGTCCAGCTTGGATGGACTACTGAATTGTGCCTTCGATCAGGGAATTATTAACAAAAAGGAACTTGATTTCCTGACGGTGGGGTACCCGGTGGTTCCGACGTTCTATATGTTACCAAAAGTGCAAAAATCTTTGTCGGAGCCGCCGGGTAGACCCATCGTGTCGGGGATTGGGGGACTATATGAAAAGTCATGCATCTATCTGGACTTTTTCTTGCAGCCCATCGTACTCAAATTGGACTCCTATATACGGGATTCATCATTTCTCATTCAGCAGCTGGACCCCCTCTTATTACCCGATGACACCATCCTGACTACATTTGATGTAGAGGCATTATATACCAACATTAACCATGACCTAGGTATTGCAGCTGTGGGATATTTTCTCAACAAGTTTACAACGGGGAATAGGGGCCATGACTCGTTTGTCTTGGACCTTCTCAGAATTATTCTGGAGAAAAACTATTTTGTTTTTGATAGGGTCTATTACAAGCAGGTGTCGGGTACAGCAATGGGGGCGAGGTGTGCGCCCCCTTACGCAAACCTCTTTATGGGGTGGTGGGAGGAGACTCAGGTGTATGGGAATTGTGACTATCAGAAGCACGTCTTAAAATGGTACCACTTTATTGATGACATCATTGTCTTATGGACAGGTACAGCGGAAGCCTTGGAAGATTTTGTCAAGGAACTGAACACCAACCAATGTGGTATCCGGTTGACGTTGTGTTATTCTAGCAGAACGGTGGATTTTCTCGATCTGAAGATTATGCTCAGGGACAATCGAATTACCACGACTCTCTTCTGGAAAAAGACGGCAACCAATAACATCTTACACTATTCTAGTTTCCACCCGAACCACCTACGAAACAGCATCCCCAAGGGTCAGTTCCTGCGCGTGAGGAGGAACTGTAGTACCATGGTGGGTTTTCAAGAACAATCAAAGTTGCTCACCAGACGCTTCCAGGAACGAGGGTATCCACGGAGGGTGGTCTCGAGAGCATATGAGTTCTCCCGGCAGAAACCAAGGGAGGAGGTCCTTAGGACACAACAACAAAACAATAAGAACCAACTTAGTCTGATTACAAGGTTCAATAACCAATGGAGGGATGTGTACCATATAATGGAGTCCAACTGGGGGATTCTACTCAGTGACCTGAGATTAAAGAACATTATCCCGAATAGACCAAGAATGGTCGCAAGGAGAGCGCATAACCTGAAGGACTGCCTGACCAGGAGCCACTACAAATGACCGATGACCAGGACTTGTACAGGTAAAACCATCATTGGGTCCTACCCGTGTGGTAACTTCAATCTGCCCCCTTATGCTAGCAGAGGAGGGGACAGATATTCCATCTGTACCTTTCCGGGTTAAATCTAAATCATATTTCAACTGCCGCACGAGGAATCTGATTTACGCCCTGATTTGTGGTTGTCAAAAAATCTATGTTGGCCAAACCACCCAAGAGCTGCGCCGTAGGGTGCAGCAGCACATTTCCAACATTACCACGGCTAAGGGTGACAGGGAGAAAGGGAAACAAATCACCTCAGTGGCATCCCATTTCCTAGATCATCATAAGGGTAGCCACAGGAGTCTCCGTGTTATGAGCCTTGAGGGGGTGACCTCCAACATTAGGGGCGGTAGGCTCACAGATGAACTGTTGAGAAAGGAATCCCGCCTAATTTATGAACTAGGAAGCCTGGCATCGAGCGGACTAAATGAAGAGCTTTTGTACACGGGTTTCTACAAAAAGATTTAGATCTTATGACCTATGACCATCTTGTGGTTCTCTGTGTACTCTGGGTCACGGGCCGGGTCTGGCCGTGAGCATCATTTTTTGATTAACTGTTTCCTGGCTCTTTTAGGTGATGGAGGCTGCCTTACTGGCCTTTCGGCAGTTTGACCGGGCAGACGGATCCTTAGTCTTGAGTTGAACGGATATCTCCTGGAAAAAGTAAAGGAGGAATTTGTGGAGGACCAGGAGCCCTTAACCCCTGATTTGAGGACCACATTGAAGCGGTGTTTAAATTGTTCTAGTTTTTTATCTTTTGTCCGCCCTCATTTATTATTATTTTGTATAAATTTTTCTCTGTGAACAGTACAGGCAGCCTTTGATAGAGTATATACATCTATTGACGTATGTTAATATGTGAACTCCATGAATGTGTACCTGGATGTGTGGGTGCTTGAACCCTGGCCAGGGTGGTTGGTTGGTTGTATGCATGCGTTACCCTGCTCCTGTGCACTATACCCTGTCTGTCACTACTGCGACTTAGATTGGGTATAGGTTCCAACATTGATCTGGGATATAATATTAATGTGGCTTGGGGCCATAATTGTGGCGCCGGTTTATTTTGCACCTGACAGGTGCTTGATTTATACTTATGGGCACACAATAATAATATGGCTTTATATGGTGTTTCCCTTAGATACGAGTACAATCACATATGTGTGGAACATGGACGCATGAGTCTTTACCCAGCCCACATGGTTGTATGCTCTTCGGCTGAAACATACCCTATGAAGGAGGTTAACAGCTCCTCCCTATGGGCGTGGTTTGCATGCACTGTTCACGGCGATAATGATAATCCCACTATCTTGGTTGGGGTGGATTGCCCTCTTGTCCGAGCGCCTGACCGGCGTTGTCGGACCTTGCTCTGCTGCTATCTATGAATACCGCTTACCCATTTAGTACTGGCGGTTGCCATGGTGATCGGACCGGCGGTATAGCTGCTCTGCGCATGTCCTGTTGGCCATGAACAGCTTCCTGTGACTTCTCTCCCCCTCAGTGCCTGCGCGGTGATTTTAGAATAACGCCGGGCTGAATTACCGAGACGCCGCCATGTTCCTGCATAACCTGATTGGTGCTCATGACGTGATTTGTGATATAAATATCAGAGAACAACGTGAGTAATAGCATACTGACCTCGAGAAAGACGCCGTGAGCGTCGATACGCGTGGGTCTTGGTACCCACACAGCTTGACTGACCTGACATGCTTGACAGCTCAGGACCGCTCCGTTAGGTGCTTACACCGGGCTGGGTAAGAGGCTCTCTAGGATTGCTGAGGAAGGCTAGGTGGAGGTAGTCATTAGATTTTGGGGTGCTCTCCAATATATATATCCCCACCTGAGGATATCGTGCCTTTGGTACCATGTTATTTTGTGGTGTAGGGGTACCTTTCTAACTGCCTAGCAATTTGTTATAGTGTTTCTTACAGTGTACACCTTCCTATTGTACTTTTTATATATGCTATTTGGTCCTGTTGCTTACTTTGCTTAATAAGCTGTGAGGATATGTATCAGCTGTGTAGGGTGCTTTTTTCTGTCAGCATTTATCTGTTATAACGGTGGACCCATTATTTTCTTTGTTTTTAGATGTTTTTAAATGTTCTGTGAATGTTGTTCTTTGAATAAAGATTTTTTCTATTTCTAACTATATATTGTGGTGATCCCTATGTTTATGCATACGCTTTTTCTTTTTTGCTACTACTATTTATTGGTATGCATATGGTGATCCCCTGTTCTTGGATGGTGCCCGCTCAACAAAGTGTTTATGTGTAGAGTTTTTTGACTGGTTTCTTTAGCTGGTTTTCTCGAGCGGAGGCACATCTTGGTACACTTATATAGGGTGCTTATATTGATTAATCTATTGGCTTGCAGCTATGAATTTGAGCGCCAGGGAAGCGGCTTGGCGCAATCAGGAGACTGACATTTTTGGCCAGGTGGCGCTGGGGGCTGAGCCAGGGGTAGTCAGGGATGAGGGATTTGAAAGTATAACATCAGAAATTATACGATTGCATAAAAATCTAACAAAAACATGGTGGAATGTTAAAACACTAGAGAGCTATAAGAAACATAACATCCTACCCAGAGGCTTAAGGGTGCAGATTTTCCCAGCTTGGGAAGTGGATAACGAGTTTAAAGGCATCTGGGAAAAGGGCCTTCATAGTTGTTCTTTTATTCTCATTGATTTACTCATTGCACCTGACTATCAGTTATTGACCAAATTGAAGGATGAGATTAGGAGTAAGGAGGAGAAATTGGAGGAATTTGATAAAAAGGAAAAGGTTACTCCTTTTAAGGAGAACCTTAAAGTGATCATTGACAAATTTGAGAAAGAGATAATCAGGGGTAAGAAGGATAAATTCCAAAGGGATAGAATCGATTATGCGGAAGGGAAGGCCTTTAGATGGACTCATCAGGGGAATAAAAGGTTGACTGATAGGAGACATGTGGCCCAGGATGTGATGATTGGCAGTACAACTCAAGAATTAGTCTCGAGTGATTTTTTGTCTACCGACACCAACGACCGCGAAAGCGGCACAGACGCGGGAGAAGGAAGCACCGTAGGCCGGAAGAAGCGGAGTGGCAGGAACAGAGACTGGTCACCGAGTTTCAAGAGGGTCACTCGCTACAACAATCGCAAGCGGTAGAGGGGGATACCGTACTGGTGGGTGATATGGGGGAGTTGAACATCATAAATTTGTCCTCTTACACCCTAACTGCTGCGGAAAGGAAACTGCTCTCCAGGGGCTTGTCCTTTTCCCCCATGAATATTTTGGATAAATTTGAGCTAACCAAGGACTTGTATTTGTTCTGCAGACAATTGACTTTTAGGATGCTTCATCAGAACCCTGCGGCGTTGGATGAGCTTACGGATACGGACCGACAATTACTACGAGACCTCACGGACCTGCTGGAAGAGAGTGAAAACTATCAAGGTAGGCGCAAGTTTGATGGCAGGTTGCCTTCACAATCCACTCCATCTTTTTCCTTGTTCCCCGCTATACAAATTTTCTTCGAAAAGGCCAGTAGGGATGTCCAGGAATTGAGGCCGGACAGACTGGGCCATAATAATCTATCAAGAGAGGAAAAACGGGCATTCAAGGGATTGAGATCTAATGAGGCCTTTGAAATCAAGGAGGCGGATAAGGGGGGCAACATAGTGCTGTGGCCAAAGGATATGTACTGTAAGGAGGCTAGGAGACAATTGGATAATCCA
The DNA here is from genome assembly GCF_051348905.1 of Ranitomeya variabilis. Taxonomy (NCBI): domain Eukaryota; kingdom Metazoa; phylum Chordata; class Amphibia; order Anura; family Dendrobatidae; genus Ranitomeya; species Ranitomeya variabilis. Next base: position 17,490,730 of record NC_135232.1, read on the forward strand.
CAGCACTATGTTGCACTCCCTTCGGACCCAACCCCAGTCTTTAAGTCCAGCTTGGATGGACTACTGAATTGTGCCTTCGATCAGGGAATTATTAACAAAAAGGAACTTGATTTCCTGACGGTGGGGTACCCGGTGGTTCCGACGTTCTATATGTTACCAAAAGTGCATAAATCTTTGTCGGAGCAGCCGGGTAGACCCATCGTGTCGGGGATTGGGTGACTATATGAAAAGTCATGCATCTATCTGGACTTTTTCTTGCAGCCCATCGTACTCAAATTGGACTCCTATATACGGGATTCATCATTTCTCATTCAGCAGCTGGACCCCCTCTTATTACCCGATGACACCATCCTGGCTACATTTGATGTAGAGGCATTATATACCAACATTAACCATGACCTAGGTATTGCAGCTGCGGGATATTTTCTCAACAAGTTTACAACGGGGAATAGGGGCCATGACTCGTTTGTCTTGGACCTTCTCAGAATTATTCTGGAGAAAAACTATTTTGTTTTTGATAGGGTCTATTACAAGCAGGTGTCGGGTACAGCAATGGGGGCGAGGTGTGCGCCCCCTTACGCAAACCTCTTTATTAGGTGGTGGGAGGAGACTCAGGTGTATGGGAATTGTGACTATCAGAAGCACGTCTTAAAATGGTACCACTTTATTGATGACATCATTGTCTTATGGACAGGTACAGCGGAAGCCTTGAAAGATTTTGTCAAGGAACGGAACACCAACCAATGTGGTATCCGGTTGACGTTGTGTTATTCTAGCAGAACGGTGGATTTTCTCGATCTGAAGATTATGCTCAGGGACAATCGAATTACCACGACTCTCTTCCGGAAAAAGACGGCTACCAATAACATCTTACACTATTCTAGTTTCCACCCGAACCACCTACGAAACAGCATCCCCAAGGGTCAGTTCCTGCGCGTGAGGAGGAACTGTAGTACCATGGTGGGTTTTCAAGAACAATCAAAGTTGCTCACCAGACGCTTCCAGGAACGAGGGTATCCACGGAGGGTGGTCTCGAGAGCATATGAGTTCTCCCGGCAGAAACCAAGGGAGGAGGTCCTTAGGACACAACAACGAAACAATAAGAACCAACTTAGTCTGATTACAAGGTTCAATAACCAATGGAGGGATGTGTACCATATAATGGAGTCCAACTGGGGGATTCTACTCAGTGACCTGAGATTAAAGAACATTATCCCGAATAGACCAAGAATGGTCGCAAGGAGAGCGCATAACCTGAAGGACTGCCTGACCAGGAGCCACTACAAATGACCGATGACCAGGACTTGTACAGGTAAAACCATCATTGGGTCCTACCCATGTGGTAACTGTTCAATCTGCCCCCTTATGCTAGCAGAGGAGGGGACACATATTCCATCTGTACCTTTCCGGGTTAAATCTAAATCATATTTCAACTGCCGCACGAGGAATCTGATTTACGCCCTGATTTGTGGTTGTCAAAAAATCTATGTTGGCCAAACCACCCAAGAGCTGCGCCGTAGGGTGCAGCAGCACATTTCCAACATTACCACGGCTAAGGGTGACAGGGAGAAAGGGAAACAAATCACCTCAGTGGCATCCCATTTCCTAGATCATCATAAGGGTAGCCACAGGAGTCTCCGTGTTATGAGCCTTGAGGGGGTGACCTCCAACATTAGGGGCGGTAGGCTCACAGATGAACTGTTGAGAAAGGAATCCCGCCTAATTTATGAACTAGGAAGCCTGGCACCGAGCGGACTAAATGAAGAGCTTTTGTACACGGGTTTCTACAAAAAGATTTAGATCTTATGACCTATGACCATCTTGTGGTTCTCTGTGTACTCTGGGTCACGGGCCGGGTCTGGCCGTGAGCATCATTTTTTGATTAACTGTTTCCTGGCTCTTTTAGGTGATGGAGGCTGCCTTACTGGCCTTTCGGCAGTTTGACCGGGCAGACGGATCCTTAGTCTTGAGTTGAACGGATATCTCCTGGAAAAAGTAAAGGAGGAATTTGTGGAGGACCAGGAGCCCTTAACCCCTGATTTGAGGACCACATTGAAGCGGTGTTTAAATTGTTCTAGTTTTTTATCTTTTGTCTGCCCTCATTTATTATTATTTTGTATAAATTTTTCTCTGTGAACAGTACAGGCAGCCTTTGATAGAGTATATACATCTATTGACGTATGTTAATATGTGAACTCCATGAATGTGTACCTGGATGTGTGGGTGCTTGAACCCTGGCCAGGGTGGTTGGTTGGTTGTATGCATGCGTTACCCTGCTCCTGTGCACTATACCCTGTCTGTCACTACTGCGACTTAGATTGGGTATAGGTTCCAACATTGATCTGGGATATAATATTAATGTGGCTTGGGGCCATAATTGTGGCGCCGGTTTATTTTGCACCTGACAGGTGCTTGATTTATACTTATGGGCACACAATAATAATATGGCTTTATATGGTGTTTCCCTTAGATACGAGTACAATCACATATGTGTGGAACATGGACGCATGAGTCTTTACCCAGCCAACATGGTTGTATGCTCTTCGGCTGAAACATACCCTATGAAGGAGGTTAACAGCTCCTCCCTATGGGCGTGGTTTGCATGCACTGTTCACGGCGATAATGATAATCCCACTATCTTAGTTGGGGTGGATTGCCCTCTTGTCCGAGCGCCTGACCGGCATTGTCGGACCTTGCTCTGCTGCTATCTATGAATACCGCTTACCCATTTAGTACTGGCGGTTGCCATGGTGATCGGACCGGCGGTATAGCTGCTCTGCGCATGTCCTGTTGGCCATGAACAGCTTCCTGTGACTTCTCTCCCCCTCAGTGCCTGCGCGGTGATTTTAGAATAACGCCGGGCTGAATTACCGAGACGCCGCCATGTTCCTGCATAACCTGATTGGTGCTCATGACGTGATTTGTGATATAAATATCAGAGAACAACGTGAGTAATAGCATACTGACCTCGAGAAAGACGCCGTGAGCGTCGATACGCGTGGGTCTTGGTACCCACACAGCTTGACTGACCTGACATGCTTGACAGCTCAGGACCGCTCTGTTAGGTGCTTACACCGGGCTGGGTAAGAGGCTCTCTAGGATTGCTGAGGAAGGCTAGGTGGAGGTAGTCATTAGATTTTGGGGTGCTCTCCAATATATATATCCCCACCTGAGGATATCGTGCCTTTGGTACCATGTTATTTTGTGGTGTAGGGGTACCTTTCTAACTGCCTAGCAATTTGTTATAGTGTTTCTTACGGTGTACACCTTCCTATTGTACTTTTTATATATGCTATTTGGTCCTGTTGCTTACTTTGCTTAATAAGCTGTGAGGATATGTATCAGCTGTGTAGGGTGCTTTTTTCTGTCAGCATTTATCTGTTATAACGGTGGACCCATTATTTTCTTTGTTTTTAGATGTTTTTAAATGTTCTGTGAATGTTGTTCTTTGAATAAAGATTTTTTCTATTTCTAACTATATATTGTGGTGATCCCTATGTTTATGCATACGCTTTTTCTTTTTTGCTACTACTATTTATTGGTATGCATATGGTGATCCCCTGTTCTTGGATGGTGCCCGCTCAACAGTGTTTATGTACAATGATGTATTTACAATGATGGTCCAGCAATCTTCAGGGAGTGGGGGATAGATGGGGATGGTGAATGGGCTACACACACACAAACATAAAATGAGTCTGATTAGGGAACGTGATAGGCCGCTCTGAACAAATGTGTTTTGAGGGAGCGCCTAAAACTATGCAAATTGTGGATGGTTCTAATATCTTGGGGTAGAGCATTCCAGAGGATTGGCGCAGCACTGGAGAAGTCTTGGAGTCGGGAGTGGGAGGTGCGGATTAGTGCAGAGGTTAGTCGAAAGTCGTTTGCAGAGCGCAGAGGTCGGCTAGGCCGATAGACAGAAATGAGGGAGATGTAAGGGGGTGCCGCACTATGGAGAGCTTTGTGGGTGAGAACAAGTACTTTCAATTGTATCCTGTAATGAATGGGCAGCCAGTGTAATGACTGGCGAAGAGCGGACACGTCCGAGTAACGATTAGCCAGATGGACGACCCTGGCTGCTGCATTAAGGATAGACTGGAGAGGTGAAAGTCGCGTGAGGGGGAGGCCAATTAATAGGGAGTTGCAGTAGTCCAGACGGGAGTGGATTAGGGCAACAGTGAGAGTTTTTGTTGTCTCCATGGTGAGAAAAGGGCGGATTCTAGAGATGTTCTTTAGGTGTAAGCGGCACGAGCGGGCAAGAGATTGTATGTGGGAGGTGAAGGAAAGATCGGAGTCAAACATAACACCCAGACAGCGCGCCTGCTGCCGGGGTGTTATTATGGTGCCACCCACGGAGAGGGAAATGCCAGATTTAGGGACAAAAACATACATAACATTATTGGAGCCACGTCCAAGCATGGCAAAAGAGTCTAAAGAAATATATAAACATAAAATGCTACAAGCATTAAACTAAGCACATATAATAATATTATAAATATTACAGTGACATGCAGCCCCCTCTAAGAGAGGAACAGTGATGATTCAGTGAAGTGCAGTCCTCCCCAGGATTGAAATAAAGCGTAGTCACGCCGCAAAAAGAGACGTCTGAACAAGCAAAAAGGACACCGAGTCCATGAAGAACTATGGGAAATAAAAATAAAGTTTTACCCCTTCATGACCTTGGGATTTTTCGTTTTTCTGTTTTCGTTTTTCACTCCCCTCCTTCCCAGAGCCATAACTTTTTTATTTTTCCGTCAATTTGGCCATGTGAGGGCTTATTTTTTGCAGGACAAGTTGTACTTTTGAACGGCATCATTGGTTTTACCATGTCGTGTACTAGAAAACGGGAAAAAAATTCCAAGTGCGGTGAAATTGCAAAAAAAGTGCAATCCCTCACTTGTTTTTTGCTTGGCTATTTTGCTAGGTTCACTAAATGCTAAAACTGACCTACTATGATTCTCCAGGTCATTACGAGTTCAAAGACACCTAACATGACTAGGTTATTTTTTACCTAAGTGGTGAAAAAAAATTCCAAACTTTGCTAAAAAAAAAAAAAAAAAAAATTGCGCCATTTTCCGATACTCGTAGCGTCTCCATTTTTCATGATCTGGGGTCAGGTGAGGGCTTATTTTTTGTGTGCCGAGCTGGCATTTTTAATGACACCATTTTGGTGCAGATACGTTCTTTTGATCGCCCGTTATTGCATTTTAATGCAATGTCGCGGCGACCAAAAAAACGTAATTCTGGCTTTTCGATTTTTTTTCTCATTACGCCATTTAGCGATCAGGTTAATGCTTTTTTTTTATTGATAGATCGGGCGATTCTGAACGCGGCGATACCAAATATGTGTAGGTTTGATTATTTTTTTATTGATTTATTTTGATTGGGGCGAAAGGGGGGTGATTTAAACTTTTATGTTTTTTTTATTTTTTTCACATTTTTTTTAACTTTTTTTTTTCACTTTTGCCATGCTTCAGTAGCCTCCATGGGAGGCTAGAAGCAGGCAGAACTCGATCGGTTCTGCTATGTAGCAGCGATCATAAGATCGCTGCTACACAGCAGAATTGCAGGTGTGCTGTGAGCGCCGACCACAGGGTGGCGCTCACAGCTACCTGCGATCAGTAACCATAGAGGTCTCAAGGACCTCTATGGTTACCTTCCCAATGCATCGCCGACCCCCGATCATGTGACGGGGGTCGGCGATGACGTCATATCCGGCCGCACGGCCGGATGCGGTAGTTAAATGCCGCTGTCTGCGTTCGACAGCGGCATTTAACAGGTTAATAGCGGCGGGTGAATAGCGATTTCACCCGCCGCTATTGCGGGGACATGTCAGCTGTTCAAAACAGCTGACATGTCCCGGCTTTGATGCGGGCTCACCGCGGAGCCCTGCATCAAAGCAGGGGAGCTGACCTCGGACGTACTATCCCGTCCGAGGTCAGTAAGGGGTTAAAATAAGAAATTTAAAAAAAACAGATGCCAATTAAAAAGAATGAGACGAATTATTCACAGGAAAGAAGAAAAACGTAAAGTTTCATTACGACCGTGGGGTGCAATGTCCGGAGCCTCAAAATCCACCGTGCCTTCCTCTGTGCCAAATGACGACTAAGATCACCTCCTCGCAGGTTAACAATGAGACGGTCTATCCCTTTAATTCTGAAACCTGAGGGATCACACGCTTAAAGTGTCGAGGAACCGTTTTAAGGCACTCGACATTAACGTTTTTAGCAGCTGCCAAAATATCACGGGCATGTTCACGTGCTCGTACCTTAGGGGCACGCGTCGTAAGTCCTATGTAGATCTTATTGCAAGGACATGTCCCGTGGTATACCAACATAGTGGTGGAACAATTAATTGTCTGAGTGATTGTAAATTCTCGATCATCAGAAGACATAAAATGGGTCGCACCATCCATGATGGGACATGCCACACACTTACCACAGGGCCTACAGCTCCACGGGGAAAGGTGGTGGCCTGACCCTGTGGAAAAAAATTGGAGGAGGGATAGTTGGTGAAAAATAGCTCCTCACTAAATGGTCACCTACATTTTTAGACGTACGAGCTGTAACTGACGTGACGGCAAATATTGCTTAAGAATAGGATCGGCAAGAAGTACAGGCCAGTATTTAGCTATCACATCCGACATCTCCCTCCATTGAGAATGGTACTGTGTGACCAGTCTTACCTGACTGTTAGTTTTAGCTTGTGGGGTAGAAAAAAGGAGTTGGTGACGGTTAGCATTCCTGGCCCTATTAGATGCCTTTTTGACACTCCTTTTCCTGTATCCACAATCCAGAAAACGATTTTTCAAATCCTCGGCTTGAATTTCAACGGACGTGCAAATTCTCTTGAGGCAGAGGAAATGGCCGGTGGATACAGCATTAATCACATGGAGCGGATGGGAGGAGGAAGTGTGTAATACCGAGTTCACTGCCGTATCCTTATGGAAAACACTGGTACGATGTAAGCCATCAACATCTCTCACCACCAGGAGATCCAGAAACTCAATCTGACAAAAATCAAATTTATAAGTAAGATGTATATTCAAATGATTCTTATTTAACTCATGAATAAAGGTTTGTAACTCAAAAGGAGTGCCACGCCAGATCAGAAAAATGTCATCGATGTAGTGGGCCCAAAATATGACCCGCTCCATCGATGAGCTCCGATCTGACGAGAAAAGATCCGTCTCCCACAGCCCCAGGAACAGGTTTGCGTACAAAGGCACACAAGCAGCACCCATGGCTGTCCCCTGGAGATGTAGGTAGAAGGATCCATTAAAAAGAAAAAAATTATGGGTCAGAAGAAATTTCAAAAGAATAGTCAAAAAATCAGTGTCACTAGGGGAGAGACTAGTCATAGACAAAAAATGCAAGATGGCTCTCAAGCCATACTGGTGGCGAATACTAGTATAGAGTGACTCTACGTCGCATTTGACTAAGAGCATGTCCTCCACATGAATGGCGTCAATTTTTTAAAGAAAATCAGATGTATCTTAGTCTCCACCAGGGGCTTGAGAAAAGAATCAATATATTTACCAATGTTCTCCGTAAGTCCACCCACCTCAGAGATTATAACTCTACCTGGAGGTGTCTGAGAATGCTTGTGGATCTTGGGTAATAGATACAGAGTTGGAATACAGTGATCCGTAGTCAACAAGATATCCCGAACTTGAATAGTAATCATCCCATCAGAGAGAGCCCTCTGTAAAATCTTGGATAGCTCTTCCCTAAAGGCTATCAAAGGATTAAATGTCAGCTTCTTGTAACATGAGGGGTCCGTAAAGAGGCCATGTGCCTCAGCTAGGTACAATTTATTTGTCCAAATCACAATGTTCCCCCCTTGTCAGATGGTTTAAAAACTACATCCTGTTTAAGTCTTTTAAGACCTTGTTGTTTGCTCGGGAAAGATTATGTCTGATAGAAGTAGCAATAGAGTCAAAGTCATTAGAAACAAGTTTGACAAAAATGTCCATATTGAGGCATAATCACAAGGGGGGGGGGGATGTCCTAGACTTAGGATATAGGGAGAGGGGCACCTTACCCAGGGATGGATTTATATGTTCCTGTGCCGGTTCCTCTAGAGTTTGAAGGGCCAATTGTTCCTCGGGTAATGGGAAGGCTTGCTGGATATCCTCATTATGATACCATTTCTTGAAGAGTAGAGATCGGGCAAACACACGTATGTAGATCTTTTAGGGACAGAAAGGGATCAAACTGTATGCTGGGTGAAAATGTAAGGCCTTTAGTAAGAAGAGAAATGTCATCAGAACTAAAGGAATGCTCTGAGAGGATAATTACCTTAGGAGTGTCTTTTTGAGCTGAGAAGTTTGAGCCACGTTTATTGTGAGACATTTCCGTTCCCACTTCCTTTCGCCTGTGTTGCCAAAGCGAGTTCGCATAGAATACAGAGAAGTATCAGACACATCTCCTGAAGAGGAAGCTGAAAACACAGACCTATGTTATCTCACCGAATGGCCCACACGCCTCCATCTATAGGCCATTTTTTCTGAAAGTCCGTTGTATCACAAAGTAATTTTTGGCGTGCGTAGTCTTAATTAGAGTCTCCCATTCAGCAGAATCTTTATCCATAGAATTATTAAAGGCCGAAACCACATCCACACTGGCCACTTTTTTGAATTTTGAATAAAGATCGTCAATTTCAGTCTCTAATGTTGCAAGGGATTTCTTATCAAAATTGATAAGTAATTGCATAAATTGGATAGAGGCCTTATTACACACTTCCTCCCAACCAGCAATAAATTGTTCATCAGTCACTGGAAACGATGGAAATATTTGAATACGTAGACCCCGTGGAATACGGCTCTTCTTCAGATAATTCTCCAGAAAAGCCCTATTCCACCACATTTTGGTACATTTATGCAACAGTCTTTTTATCTGAGTCTGTAAAATACTTGAATTCCCTTGATCATCAGTCATCATGCTAGCAGAATCATTGTCAAAAACCTGAGCAACCAGTGTCTGCCAGGTTACATCCCTTGTACGATAATCCATCCTGGTCAAGGAAGAGAAGCTGTGGAAATCCACAGTATTATAATCAAATCATATATACCAGACCACACAGGCATTTACATCCTAGCGCCCTTGACCATGTATTTGAGGTGCCTGTGTGGTCTGGTACATATGATTTTCCTTCTGATTCTTGCCTATCCTTGGACCTATTTGTTCATGGAGCTTATCCCTGTAATTATGGCTACCATTACCATGTGTACGTTGAATTGTCATCCTCTGTGAAGTTATGACAATTCTACATTGACGTTTCCCTTCAATCCCTTAGGGATCACTATGCACCATCAGTAAATTGTCTGACATTAGTAATACAATGAATGCTGCTGGAGAGATCAGGACAAATAGGGTCTTATCAAAGCAAAGTGAATTGATATAATCAAATTCTACTCACTAGATAGAGCTTATGATAAAGCATAAAATGTTATCGGCTGCGGCAGATCCACGGGTCAGCAAGTGACCATGCTGTAGATGACTGAACGGGCTAATGTGGATATGGTCCGCGCTGCTGAATAATCATATGTCCAAACGTATTATGCATAAAGAAAGGTGGATTATGCAACACGTTTCAAAGTCTAAATGACTTCTTCATCAGGAAATATCACACGAATACAGAGTCAGCACAAGGATACTGTCTTATATATATATACAGAATTTCAAATAACGGCGCCAATGGAATCACCGGGCAAACTGACAATGTCGGAGTTCACAGATACAACACATGACATGTTACCATGGTCGGTCTCTATAAGGATGGTTCTAAAAGGATGACTGCAGAAATATGCCAGAAAAATAACCCCCTGCTATAGATGCTTCATTATTATTATTATTACTATGCTTCATTATTGCTATCAATCCAACAATCGATCTGCTTCATCCTCAGGTATGTCCAGTGGCTGTAATATCATCACCATCACCCATCTTTCCTGATCTCTATCACCCTTTATCCGTCTGCTATTCCTGGTATATCCAGTGGCTGTAATATCATCACCATCACCCATCTTTCCTGATCCCTCTCACCCTGTATCCGTCTGGTATTCCTGGTATATCCAGTGGCTGTAATATCATCACCATCACCCACCTTTCCTGATCCCTCTCACCCTGTATCCGTCTGGTATTCCTGGTATATCCAGTGGCTGTAATATCATCACCATCACCCATCTTTCCTGATCTCTCTCACCCTGTATCCGTCTGGTATTCCTGGTATATCCAGTGGCTGTAATATCATCACCATCACCCATCTTTCCTGATCCCTCTCACCCTGTATCCGTCTGGTATTCCTGGTATATCCAGTGGCTGTAATATCATCACCATCACCCATCTTTCCGGATCCCTCTCACTCTGTATCCGTCTGCTATTCCTGGTATATCCAGTGGCTGTAATATCATCACCCATCTTTCCTGATCCCTCGCGCCCTGTATCTGTCTGCTATTCCCGGTATGTCCTCTGGCTATTTTTTTTTCCTTAATGCATGTTTTCCCACCATAATTGTTTGATGCTAACACACAGTTGGCTTTACCTTTCCATTTGATTCTGACTATTTCCTTTTGCATTTTCCCTTCTGACTTCTAATTAATCCCCTCCTGTGTCTGTGATTTGCCTCCCTACTGCACCTCCCTCCTGATCACACCTGGCCTATATCATGTGCACTTAGCCTGTTATAAATTCAGAGACACAGGTCTGTCAGACCGTGGTCTGTCTCTATATGGATGGCTCTAAAAGGATGACAGCAGAAATATGCCAGAAATGAGCCAGAAGTGAACAGAAGGTAAGACTAACCACTGTTAATAAATGTTCTAAATTTCTTTCCCTTTCCACCACACTTACTCATCATGCTGACATACGCTGTTAACAGTTTTGGATCCTTTACTCCTCACTCTCCTTCGCTATCCCCAAACCCCAGCACCCTCTAACCAAGTAATAATCTCTCCTTCCCTCCTGCCTCCCCACCTGGCCTCCTCTGCTGACCTGCTCCTTAACCTCAGATCTCTCCTAATAATACACAAAACAAGCCGCCCACTCTTCTTCTCCCACCTGCTCCGTCTCTCTCTGCTTCTCCTCACTGCTGGCGACATATCTCCCAATCCTGGACCCCCACAGCTCATACCACCCATTATTACTTCCTTCTATCGCTCCCAACCTAACATAAACACTCGAAATCTTGCCCACCTCAAATCTGTGCCCTTGACGCCCACCACCCTGCTCCCTCTCTCTGGATCACTCTGGAATGCCTGCGTCATCTGCAATAAACTCCACGTGATTCACAACCTCTTTACCTCTCGTACCCTTTTTTTCCTGGACCTCACCGAAACATGGCTGACACCCTCTGACACAGCCTCCCCTGCTGCACTATGTTATGGCGACCTCCACTTCACCCACACTTCTCATCCTGGCAACAGACATGGTGGAGGAGTGGGCCTTCTCCTTTCTTCCATCTGTATTTTTAACCCAATTCCACCTCTGCCCTCCCTTATCCTCCCCTCTTTTGAGGTCCACTCTGTCCGCATCTACTCTCCCTCCAGCCTCCACATGGCGGTCATATACCAACCTCTGGGCCCGACCACTGCCTTTACTGACCAATTCTCCACCAGGCTCCTTCACTTTCTGTCTGCTGACATTCCCACCATCATCATGGCTGACTTCAACATCCCCATTGACACTCACCAGTCAGCAGCCTAGAAACTCCTGTCCCTTACTTCATCTTTGGACTTATTCAGTGGTCCTCCTCAGCCACCCACACAGAAGGACATACATTAGACCTGGTCTTCACCCGTTTCTGCCAGATCACAGGTACAGGCAGGGTCCAGCCGGCTTGGAAGCTAATCTAGAGTCCCCTTTACCAGGTGGAGATGAAAGCCTTCCTCAAAGCACGGTGGTGTTGTAGTCTCTTACTGCATATGGCTTCTGATAAGGTTCTCACAGTTCCTCTCTGTCCTCCATATAGCTTAGGACACAAACCCGTATGACAGGTGACTCGAGCCTTTTTACAGGGTCTCTACCATGACCTAGGCCTTATATGTCACTGTGCCTCCTGGGTGTAAAGGCGGACAGGTAACTTAAAGTTCAGCTGTCCTGTTGGTTTCTGCTATGCCCCTTAGAGTCATTCATGGCCTCGATCTTCTGTCTACCGGAATCTGTGATTGCCAGGGAGGTAGCCAAATCACTGCTCTGCTCCCCTGGTGTCACTCTCCTGTGCCTTTTCTCTGCTGCACACTTTCCACAAGTTCTTTCCTTCTAAGTTTCCTCTCTCCAGGAGCTACACGGCCTCTTCAGACCTTCTGACACGCTATGTCCGTCTGCCTTCGTCTCTGTCCTGACAGAATGCTCCCTCACTTCCTCTCCAGCCAAAATATATCAGGGAAGTTCCCCTTAATCCGGGTTCAGAGCTCCCTCTTCTGGTCTGGAGTATGAAAGTGTTGTGTGTATGTGATTACCTGGTGAAAGGTATCCTTCATCGCTTCCAAGCTTGACATCACTCTCCCCGTAGGCAAAGCAATGCCACTGTGACGACCAGGACCCTGACGCGCCACACAGCTTGCTCATCTTCTCTCCAAATCACACCTCACCACTTGTATACTTGATCCCAACCCATCCCACCTCCTCTCCAATCTCGCCACTACACTAATCCCATCCCTAGCCCATGCCTTTAATCTATCACTAACTTCTGGTACATTCCCCTCTACTTTCAAACATGCCACAATCACACCTATCCTCAAAAAGCTTTCCCTTGAACCGTGCGCTATGTCCACCGACCACCCCATATCCTTGCTCCCATTTGCTTCTAAAGTACTTGAGCAGCACTTCCACACTGAAATTTCCTCTCACCTTGCATCTAACTCTCTCTTCGACAGCCTACAATCTGGCTTCCGTCCCCACCATTCCACTGAGACTGCCCTGACCAAACTTATGAATGACTTACAGCCAAAGCTAACAGACAATTCTCTATACTCCTCCTTCCAGACCTGTCCTCTGCCTTCGACACAGTTGACCACTGCCTCCTACTACAGATCCTCTCTTCCTTTGGAGTCAAAGACCTCGCCCTATCCTGGATCTCCTCATACCTCACCAACCACACATTTAGCGTTTCCTACTCCCATACTACCTCTTCATCTCGCCCCCTCTCTGTTGGTGTCCCTCAAGGCTCTGTCTTAGGACCTCTTCTCTTCTCAATCTATTCCCTTGGCCTGGGACAACTCAAAGTCCTATGGCCTCTAGTACCATCTATATGCCGATGACACTCAGATCTACCTCTCTGGCCCAGATGTCACCTCTCTGCTCTCCAGAATCCCAGAGTGTCTATCAGCCATATCCTCCTTCTCCTCTCGCTTCCTCAAACTCAATGTGGACAAAACCGAACTAATTATCTTTCCTCCATCTCGCACATCTTCCCTACCTGATCTACAGTGCCTTGCGAAAGTATTCGGCCCCCTGGAATTTTTCAACCTTTTCACACATTATCATGCTTCAAATATAAATATACCAAATGTAAATTTTTGGTGAAGAATCAACAACAAGTGGCACACAATTGTGAAGTTGAACGAAATTTATTGGTTATTTTTTGTGGAAATTCAAAAACTGAAAAGTGGGGCGTGCAATATTATTCGGCCCCTTTAGCTTAATACTTGTTGCACCACCTTTTGCTGCAATTACAGCTGCAAGTCGATTGGGGTATGTCTCTATCAGTTTTGTACATCCAGAGACTGAAATTCTCTCCCATTCTTCCTTGGCAAACAGCTCGAGCTCAGTGAGGTTTGATGGAGATTGTTTGTGAACAGCAGTTTTCAGCTCTTTCCACAGATTCTCGATTAGCTTGAGGTATGGACTTTGACTTGGCCATTCTAACAACTGGATACGTTTATTTGAATTTATTGTAGATTTTCCTTTAAGTTTGGGATCATTGTCTTGTTGGAAGACAAATCTCCGTCCCAGTCTCAGGTCTTTTGCAGAATCCAACAGGTTTTCTTCAAGAATGGTCCTGTATTTGGCTCCATCCATCTTCCCATCAACTTTAACCATCTTCCCTGTCCCTGCTGAAGAAAAGCAGGCCCAAACCATGATGCTGCCACCACCATGTTTGACAGTGGGAATGGTGTGTTCAGGGTGATGAGCTGTGTTGCCTTTACGCCAAACATATCGTTTGGCATCTGACCAGAGCACCTTCTTCCACATGTTTGGTGTCTCTCAGGTGGCTTGTTGCAAACTTTAAACCACACTTTTTATGGATATCTTTGAGAAATGGCTTTCTTCTTGCCACTCTTCCATAAAGGCCAGATTTGTGCAGTGTACGACTGATTGTTGTCCTATGGACAGACTGTCCCACCTCAGCTGTAGATCTCTGCAGTTCATCCAGAGTGATCATGGGCCTCTTGGCTGCATCTCTGATCAGTCTTCTCCTTGTTTGAGATGAAAGTTTAGAGGGACGGCCGGGTCTTGGTAGATTTGCAGTGGTATGATGCTCCTTCCATTTCAATATGATCGCTTGCACAGTGCTCCTTGGGATGTTCAAAGTTTTGGAAATCATTTTGTATCCAAATCCGGCTTTAAACTTCTCCACAACAGTATCATGGACCTGCCTTGTTGTGTTCCTTGGTCTTCATGATGCTCTCTGCGCTTCAAACAGAATCCTGAGACTATCACAGAGCAGGTGCATTTATACGGAGACTTGATTACACACAGGTGGATTATATGTATCATCATTAGGCATTTAGGACAACACTGGATGATTCAGAGATCCACAATGAACTTCTGGAGTGAGTTTACTACACTGAAAGAAAAGAGGCCGAATAATATTGCACGCCCCACTTTTCAGTTTTTGAATTTCCACAAAAATGTAAAATAACCAATAAATTTCATTCAACTTCACAATTGTGTTCCACTTGTTGTTGACTCTTCACCAAAAATTTACATTTGGTATCTTTATGTTTGAAGCATGATATGTGGGAAAAGGTTGAAAAGTTCCAGGGAGCCAAATACTTTCGCAAGGCACTGTATCTATCACAATAATAATAATAATTTTTATTTATATAGCGCCAACATATTCCGCAGTGCTTTACAACTTATAGAGGGGACTTGTACAGACAATAGACATTACAGCATAACAGAAATCACAGTTCAAAACAGATACCAGGAGGAATGAGGGCCCTGCTGCTCGCAAGCTACAAACTATGAGGAAAAGGGGAGACACGAGAGGTGGATGGTAACAATTGCTTTAGTTATTTGGACCAGCCATAGTGTAAGGCTCGGGTGTTCATGTAAAGCTGCATGAACCAGTTGACAGCCTAAGTATGTAGCAGTACAGACACAGAGGGCTATTAACTGCATAAAGTGTATGAGAACATGATGCGAGGAACCTAATTGTTTTTTTTTTTTTTTTTTTAAATAGGCCACACAGGGATAGTTAGGTTAATGCATTGAGGCGGTAGGCCAATCTGAACAAATGAGTTTTTAGGGCACGCTTAAAACTGTGGGGATTGGGGATTAATCGTATTAACCTAAGTAGTGCATTCCAAAGAATCGGCGCAGCACGTGTAAAGTATTGGAGACGGGAGTGGGAGGTTCTGATTGAGGATGCTAACCTGAGGTCATTAGCGGAGTGGAGGGCACGGGTAGGGTGGTAAACTGAGACCAGAGAGGAGATGTAGGGTGGTGCTGAGCCATAGAGTGCTTTGTGGATGAGGGTAGTGGTTTTGTACTGGATTCTGGAGTGGATGGGTAACCAGTGTAATGACTGGCACAAGGTAGAGGCATCAGTGTAACGGATGGTGAGGAATACGATCCTGGCTGCAGCATTCAGGACAGATTGGAGCGGGGAGAGTTTGGTAAGAGAGAGGCCGATTAGTAGAGAGTTACAATAGTCCAGACGAGAATGATTAAGTGAAACAGTAAGAGTTTTTGCAGAGTCGAAAGTAAGAAAAGGGCGAATTCTAGAAATGTTTTTGAGATGCAGATAAGAAGAGCGAGCCAGTGATCAGATGTGGGGGGTGAATGAAAGCTCGGAATCAAGGATGACCCCAAGGCAGCGGGCATGTTGCTTTGGAGTAATGATGGAACCGCACACGGAGATGGCAATGTCAGGCAAAGGTAGGTTAGTAGAGGGAGAGAACACGAGGAGTTCAGTTTTTTACAGGTTCAGTTTCAGATAGAGGGAGGACATGATGTTAGAGACAGCGGTAAGACAATCACTGGTGTTTTCTAAAAAGGCAGGCGTGATATCAGGAGCAGAGGTGTATAATTGGGTGTCGTCAGCATAGAGATGGTACTGGAAACCAAATCTACTGATTGTTTGTCCAATAGGGGCAATATACAAAGAGAAGAGGAGGGGGCCTAGGACTGATCCTGGAGGAACCCCAACAGTAAGGGGAAGGTGAGAGGAGAAGGAACCAGCAAAAGATACAGTGAAGGATCGGTCAGAGAGATAGGAGAACCAGGAGAGAACGGTGTCCTTGAGGCCGATGGAGCTGAGCATAGTGAGGAGGAGCTGATGGTCCACAGTATCGAATGCTGCGGAGAGATCCAAGAGAATTAGCATGGAGTAGTGACCATTAGATTTAGCTGTTAGTAGGTCATTAGAGACTTTAGAGAGGGGGGTTTCAGTATAGTGTAAAGAGCGGAAGCCAGATTGAAGAGGGTCGAGAAGAGAGTTATCTGAGAGATAGCGGGTAAGACGGGAGTGGACCAGACCTTCGAGGAGTTTAGAGATGAAGGGAAGATTAGAGACAGGTCTATAATTAGCGGCACAGTTTTGATCGAGGGATGGTTTTTTAAGTAATGGGTGTATGATGGCATGCTCAAATGAGGAGGGAAAAATTCCGGAAGTGAGAGAAAGGTTGAATATTTTTGTTAGGTGAGAGGTGACAGCCGGGGAAAGGGACTGGAGGAGATGTGACGGAATGGGGTCACTGGTGCAAGTGGTCGGGCGAGAAGATGCAAGGAGCCTGATTACTTCTTCTTCTGTAACTGGTTCAAAGTCAGAGAGTGAACTAGATGCAGTGGGGGAAGAAGGACAGTGCATGGTATGAAGAGATTGGGAGATGATTTCCTGTCGAATGTGGTCAATTTTTTCTTTGAAGTAATTGGCCAGATCGTCAGTGCGGAGATCCGTGGTTGGGGCCTGCACTCTTGGGTTGAGTAGGGACTGGAAAGTGTCAAAGAGACGTTTAGGGTTATGAATTCACACTTTCCCAAGTCCCGGTAATCCGCTGCCTCGGAGTAACCCTTGACTCTGCCCTGTCCTTTAAACAGCACATCCAACCTCTCGTCACCTCCTTTTGCCTCCAGCTCAAAAATATTTCCAGAATCCGTCCTTTCCCCAACCCTCACTCTACCAAAATGCTTGTGCATGCTCTAATCATCTCCGGCCTCGACTACTGCAACATCTTCCTTTGTGGCCTACCCTCTAAGGGTACGTGCACACGGTGCGGATTCGTAGTTGTTTTCCATGTGGTTTACAGTACCATGTAAACCTATGGAAAACCAAATCCGCAGTTCTCATGGTGCAGAAAATACCACGCGGAAATGCTGCATTGTATTTTCCACAGCATATTAATTCTTTGTGCGGATTCCGCAGCGTTTTACACCTGCTCCTCAATAGGAATCCGCAGGTGAAATCCGCACAAAAAATGGAGGAAATCCGCGGTAAATCCACAGGCAGAACACAGTGCATTT
The DNA here is from genome assembly GCF_051348905.1 of Ranitomeya variabilis. Classification (NCBI taxonomy): domain Eukaryota; kingdom Metazoa; phylum Chordata; class Amphibia; order Anura; family Dendrobatidae; genus Ranitomeya; species Ranitomeya variabilis. The sequence goes on from NC_135232.1 coordinate 17,508,417, forward strand.
TACCTGCAGATTTAGCAAAAACAGTGCGGAAAAATCCACACACGAAGCCGCAACGTGGGCACATAGCCTTTGGCTGGGTTCACTTCACACTGCGTTAGTGTGACCCATTTAACGGACTACGTTACACCGCGGCATAACGTGGTGTAACGTAGTCCGTTAACGCCATTGAATGCAATGGCGGACGCACCGCTAGCGCACGCCCATTGTGGGCGTGCGCTAGCGATGTGCCGTCATTGAGTGACTGACCCTGAGACGCGGGCTGCAGCGTTTCCGGGTCCGTCACTCACCCCTCTGTATCAGTCTGTCATAGTTAGTTTGTTTTTTGAAAGTGATATTTGTATTTTGTTGTAACCCCTTTCTCATGTACAGCACCATGGAATTAATGGTGCTATATCTATAATATAACGCTGGGAGCGTCACTCTGTCCAAAGCCTTTATAGACTGCGCAAGCGCAGTCTGGACCCCACAGGAGATTGCGGTATGTGTAAGCACTGAACGCACACCGCGATCTCCAACGGAGAAGCAGGGACGTGCCAGGAGGGTGAGTATGCTATATTCACCTGTCCCGTTCCAGTGATGCACGCTGCTCTGTCCTCCACATCCTCTGCCTGTGACGTTCAGTTCAGAGGGCGCAATGACGCGCTTAATGCGCGCCGCCCTCTGACTGAACAGTCACAGCCAGAGGACCCGGAAGACGGAGCGGCACGCAGCACTGCATCTGGGCCAGGTGACTATAGCAAGTGTTGGGGGCCTGAGCTAGCGGTGACTCCGGCACCTGACCCCCACAGCGCACCGGTGTCCCCGCCTGCTCAGGCCCCCCAGCACGCAGCGCCCAGCGACAATAGGTATGTTTTTTTTTTTTATTGCAGCAGCATACAGGGCATATAGTACTATGGAGCATCTTATGGGGGACATCAACCATAATAGAGCAGCATACAGGGCATATACTATGGAGCATCTTATGGGGGCCATCAACCATAATGGAGCAGCATACGAGGCATATACTATGGAGCATCCTATGGGGGCCATCAACCATAATGGAGCAGCATACGAGGCATATACTATGGAGCATCTTATGGGGGCCATCAACCATAATGGAGCAGCATACGAGGCATATACTATGGAGCATCCTATGGGGGCCATCAACCATAATGGAGCAGCATATGAGGCATATACTATGGAGCATCTTATGGGGGCCATCAACCATAATGGAGCAGCATATGAGGTATATACTATGGAGCATCTTATGGGGGCCATCAACCATAATGGATCAGCATACAGGGCATATAATACTATGGAGCATCTTATGGTGGCCATCAACCATAATGCAGCAGCATATGAGGCATATACTATGGAGCATCTTATGGGGGCCATCAACCATAATGGAGCAGCATATGAGGCATATACGGGGCCATCAACCATAATGGAGCAGCATATGAGGCATATACTATGGAGCATCTTATGGGGGCCATCAACCTTTATGGAGCAGCGTATGGGGCAAATGGATGGGAGCAGCAAATTACAGAACTGTGGCGCAGGATGGGAGCATCACATGACAGATTAGAGCAGCACATGACAGAATAGGGCAGCACATTACAGAACGGGGGTGCAGGATGGCAGCAGCACATGACAGAACGGGGGTGCAGGATGGAAGCAGCACATGACAGAACGGGGGCGCAGGATGGAAGCAGCACATGACAGAACGGGGGCGCAGGATGGAAGCAGCACATGACAGAACGGGGGCGCAGGATGGGAGCAGCACATGACAGGACGGGGGCGCAGGATGGGAGCAGCACATGACGGACTACACCTCAACAAACCTGGGAAACACACATTCGCCAGAAGACTCGCTACACTCATCAGGAGGGCGTTAAACTAGAAGAAGCGGGGACGGGAAGAAAAACATTAGACTCGAACAAAGAAGACCCAGGAAAACATACTCAGAAGGGAGGTAAGAACATTTCTAAAACAATCCACAGTGAGGAGATTGGAACAAAACAAAATCCTCTAAACTGCATGCTCGCAAACGCCAGAAGCCTGACAAACAAGATGGAAGAACTAGAAGCAGAAATATCTACAGGTAACTTTGACATAGTGGGAATAACCGAGACATGGTTAGATGAAAGCTATGACTGGGCAGTTAACTTACAGGGTTACAGACTGTTTAGAAAGGATCGTAAAAATCGGAGAGGAGGAGGGGTTTGTCTCTATGTAAAGTCCGGATATTAACTGGGAAACAGAAACCTGTGAAACCCATAAAGGCAACAGGTTTCTGCTAATAACCAAGAAAAATTATCTTTCACAATTGGTGCAGAATCCAACCAGAGGAGCAGCACTTTTAGACCTAATACTATCTAATAGACCTGACAGAATAACAAATCTGCAGGTGGTCGGGCATCTAGGAAATAGCGACCACAATATTGTACAGTTTCACCTGTCTTTCACTAGGGGGACTTGTCAGAGAGTCACAAAAACACTGAACTTTAGGAAGGCAAAGTTCGACCAGCTTAGAGATGCCCTTAATCTGGTAGACTGGGACAATATCCTCAGAAATAAGAATACAGATAATAAATGGAAAATGTGTAAGAACATCCTAAATAGGCACTGTAAGCGGTTTATACCTTGTGGGAATAAAAGGACTAGAAATAGGAAAAATCCAATGTGGCTAAACAAAGAAGTAAGACAGGCAATTATCAGTAAAAAGAAAGCGTTTGCACTACTAAAGCAGGATGGCACCATTGAAGCTCTAAAAAACTATAGGGAGAAAAATACTTTATCTAAAAAACTAACTAAAGCTGCCAAAAAGGAAACAGAGAAGCACATTGCTAAGGAGAGTAAAACTAATCCCAAACTGTTCTTCAACTATATCAATAGTAAAAGAATAATAATAATAATAATAATAATTTTATTTATATAGCGCCAACATATTCCGCAGCGCTTTACAACTTATAGAGGGGACTTATACAGACAATAGACATTACAGCATAACAGAAATCACAGTTCAAAACAGATACCAGGAGGAATGAGGGCCCTGCTCGCAAGCTTACAATCTATGAGGAAAAGGGAGACACGAGAGGTGGATGGTAACAATTGCTTTAGTTATTTGGACCAGCCATAGTGTAAGGCTCGGGTGTTCATGTAAAGCTGCATGAACCAGTTAACTACCTAAGTATGTAACAGTACAGACACAGAGGCTATTAACTGCATAAAGTGTATGAGAACATGATGGAGGAACGTGATTATGTTGTTGTTTTTTTATTAATAGGCCACACAGGGATAATTAGGTTAATGCGTTGAGGCGGTAGGCCAATCTGAACAAATGAGTTTTTAGGGCACGCTTAAAACTGTGGGGATTGGGGATTAATTGTATTAACCTAGGTAGTGCATTCCAAAGAATCGGCGCCGCACGTGTAAAGTCTTGGAGACGGGAGTGGGAGGTTCTGATTATTGAGGATGCTAACCTGAGGTCATTAGCAGAGCGGAGGGCACGGGTAGGTTGGTAGACTGAGACCAGAGAGGAGATGTAGGGTGGTGCTGAGCCATGGAGTGCTTTGTGGATGAGGGTAGTAGTTTTGTACTGGATTCTGGATTGGATGGGTAGCCAGTGTAATGACTGGCACAAGGTAGAGGCATCGGTGTAACGGTTGGCGAGGAATATGATCCTGGCAGCAGCATTCAGGACAGATTGGAGCGGGGAGAGTCTGGTAAAAGGTAGGCCAATTAGTAGAGAGTTACAATAGTCCAGACGAGAATGAATAAGTGAGACAGTAAGAGTTTTTGCAGAGTCGAAAGTAAGAAAAGGGCGAATTCTGGAAATGTTTTTGAGATGCAGATAAGAAGAGCGAGCCAGTGATCGGATGTGGGGGGTGAATGAAAGCTCGGAATCAAGGATGACTCCAAGGCAGCGGGCATGTTGCTTTGGAGTAATGGTGGAACCGCACACAGAGATGGCAATGTCGGGCAAAGGTAGGTTTGTAGAGGGAGAGAACACGAGGAGTTCAGTTTTTGACAGGTTCAGTTTCAGATAGAGGGAGGACATGATATTAGAGACAGCGGTAAGACAATCACTGGTGTTTTCTAAAAAGGTCGGCGTGATAACAGGAGAAGAGGTATATAAATAAAAACTGAAAATGTAGGCCCCTTAAAAAATAGTGAGGAAAGAATGGTTGTAGATGATGAGGAAAAGGCTAACATATTAAACACCTTCTTCTCCACGGTATTCACGGTGGAAAATGAAATGCTAGGTGAAATCCCAAGAAACAATGAAAACCCTATATTAAGGGTCACCAATCTAACCCAAGAAGAGGTGCGAAACCGGCTAAATAAGATTAAAATAGATAAATCTCCGGGTCCGGATGGCATACACCCACGAGTACTAAGAGAACTAAGTAATGTAATAGATAAACCATTATTTCTTATTTTTAGGGACTCTATAGTGACGGGGTCTGTTCCGCAGGACTGGCGCATAGCAAATGTGGTGCCAATATTCAAGAAGGGCTCTAAAAGTGAACCTGGAAATTATAGGCCAGTAAGTCTAACCTCTACTGTTGGTAAAATATTTGAAGGGTTTCTGAAGGATGTTATTCTGGATTATCTCAATGAGAATAACTGTGTGACTCCATATCAGCATGGGTTTATGAGAAATCGCTCCTGTCAAACCAATCTAATCAGTTTTTATGAAGAGGTAAGCTATAGGCTGGACCACGGTGAGTCATTGGACGTGGTATATCTCGATTTTTCCAAAGCGTTTGATACCGTGCCGCACAAGAGGTTGGTGCACACAATGAGAATGCTTGGTCTGGGGGAAAATGTGTGTAAATGGGTTAGTAACTGGCTTAGTGATAGAAAGCAGAGGGTGGTTATAAATGGTATAGTCTCTAACTGGGTCGCTGTGACCAGTGGGGTACCGCAGGGGTCGGTATTGGGACCTGTTCTCTTCAACATATTCATTAATGATCTGGTAGAAGGTTTACACAGTAAAATATTGATATTTGCAGATGATACAAAACTATGTAAAGCAGTTAATACAAGAGAAGATAGTATTCTGCTACAGATGGATCTGGATAAGTTGGAAACTTGGGCTGAAAGGTGGCAGATGAGGTTTAACAATGATAAATGTAAGGTTATACACATGGGAAGAAGGAATCAATATCACCATTACACACTGAATGGGAAACCACTGGGTAAATCTGACAGGGAGAAGGACTTGGGGATCCTAGTTAATGATAAACTTACCTGGAGCAGCCAGTGCCAGGCAGCAGCTGCCAAGGCAAACAGGATCATGGGGTGCATTAAAAGAGGTCTGGATACACATGATGAGAGCATTATACTGCCTCTGTACAAATCCCTAGTTAGACCGCACATGGAGTACTGTGTCCAGTTTTGGGCACCGGTGCTCAGGAAGGATATAATGGAACTAGAGAGAGTACAAAGGAGGGCAACAAAATTAATAAAGGGGATGGGAGAACTACAATACCCAGATAGATTAGCGAAATTAGGATTATTTAGTCTAGAAAAAAGATGACTGAGGGGCGATCTAATAACCATGTATAAGTATATAAGGGGACAATACAAATATCTCGCTGAGGATCTGTTTATACCAAGGAAGGTGACGGGCACAAGGGGGCATTCTTTGCGTCTGGAGGAGAGAAGGTTTTTCCACCAAAATAGAAGAGGATTCTTTACTGTTAGGGCAGTGAGAATCTGGAATTGCTTGCCTGAGGAGGTGGTGATGGCGAACTCAGTCGAGGGGTTCAAGAGAGGCCTGGATGTCTTCCTGGAGCAGAACAATATTGTATCATACAATTATTAGGTTCTGTAGAAGGATGTAGATCTGGGGATTTATTATGATGGAATATAGGCTGAACTGGATGGACAAATGTCTTTTTTCGGCCTTACTAACTATGTTACTATGTTACTATGACAGGATGAGGGTGCAGGATGGGAGCAGCAAATGACAGAATGGAGGCGCAGCACATGTCAGAATGGGGCCGCAGGATGGTAGCAGCAAATGACAGAACGGGGGGTAGGATGGGAGCAGCAAATGACAGAATGGGGGCTCAAGATGGGAGCAGCGCATGACAGCATGGGGGCACAGGATGGGAGCAGCACATGACAGAACAGGGGTAGGATGGGAGCAGCACATGACAGAATGGGGGCGCAGGATGGCAGCAGCACATGACAGAATCGGGGCTCAGGATGGGAGCAGCACATGACAGAACGGGGGCGCAGGATGGGAGCAGCACATGACAGAACGGGGGAGCAGGATGGCAGCAGCACATGACAGGATGGGAGCAGCACATGACAGGATGGGGGCACAAGATAGGAGCAGCACATGGCAGGATAAGGGCGCAGGATGGGAGCAGCACATGAAAGGATGGGGCGCAGGATGAGAGCAGCACATGAAAGGATGGGGCGCAGGATGGGGGCAGCACATAACCAAAATGGAGGCGCAGGATGGGAGTAGCACATGACAGCATGGGAGCGCAGGATGGGAGCACATGACAGGATGAGGGCTCAGGAAGAGTAGCACATGACAGGATGGGGGCGCATGATGGTAGCAGCACATGACAGGATTGGGGTGGAGTATGGGAGCACCACATGACAGGATTGGCGTACAGGATGGGAGCACCACATGACAGGATTGGGGTACAGGATGGGAGCACATGACAGGATGAGTGCTCAGGAAGACAGTAGCACATCACCAGATGGTGGCACACAAAACAGGATGGGGGCTGCACATGAGAGAATGGGGGCGCAAGATGGTAGCAGCACATGAAAAGATTAGGGCGCAGGATGGAAGCAACACATACCAGGATGGAGACCATATACCAATATAAATGCTCGCCACCCGGGCGTAGAACGGGTTCAATAGCTAGTAAATAAATAATAATAATGACATATTCATACATTGATGCATATTTGATTGAAAATCGATATTTACACATTGATGTTTCATTTTATTAAATACAATTTATTATTCCCTAGTGCAAGGGCAAAGATGAAAAAAAGGAAAATAATTTATTGAGAAAAGGAAAAAAGGAAAACATGGATACAAACTCATATAAAAGGACACCATCAATAAGTGACTCTTCCTTGTGGATCTGTACATGAGCCATAGTGTATGCCGAAAAACTCTGAACAAAGAAAAATGTGCATATATGGAGAATTCATATAAATTAATTGTATCACAAATACTCTCAGATATTAATTTAAAAAACATTATTTTAAGACAATGTGTCTTTCTGATTGTTATCAAAGGGAAATGAACTCACACGAATGTGAAATAGAGGATCATCACAATCGTTTCACAATAGGTATCAGTAGTCAACTGGAGCACCCGCATGTTCAAGCAGGAATAGAAAAAAAGAGCTGAACATGCAGCAAACACTCACTAGAAGCTGGAACTGGAAAAGAGCTGAACAAAGAGCAGCTACTCATTAAAAGAGGTTACGATTGTGATGATCCCCTATTTCACATTCATGTGAGTTCACTTTCTTTTGATAACAATCACCAATAGAGGGTCTGAAACTTGGCTTCTTTCTATGATGATGTACGGGATGGTGTGGCATTTTCATGTGGTGTATGGCTGAGGGTTGTACTCCAGACAGGGTATGATGTAACTTATGGGGGCCAAGCTTTCTGTCAGGAGAAGAGTCTTTCCTTCTCAACTTACACACACGCAGGAAACTCCACAATACAATGTTTGCCTCTAGGCAGAAGATGATGATGGTGGTAGTAGTTGGTGCACTTGAGCCCCAATCATGAAGCAGCAGTAAGAATTTAAGACAGAAGTTGTTTTACTGAATATAATGGGGCAAATTATTATTTACAAAACAGCAGGAAACGGAGGTACAGGATTACACTCACGGTTGATGATTGCTGTGTACCTACAGACAGGCAGATCTTAGTAACCTCTGGTTTTATTAAGTCTGAATATTTCTTCTTCAGCACTGGGCCCTGTTTCTGCTCTGAGGTATTTTTTCCTCCTAGAGGTACAATGGTAGTCTTCCTAATATGAACACTATTAACTCCAATTATCTTGTCAGTCCCTCTTTAAGCAAAGCAGGCAATGAGAAGGTCAGTACTATCTTCACCTACGAAATGGCTTCTTCTTCTCCAGATGTCTGTCCACAATGAGTACATCTTTTATCTATCAATTTTTGACCATTGCCATACGGTTCATTAACTGTCTGTATCAAATCTTATCACTGCTTTATGGGCCCCCTCGTGTACATACTATATTTTATAAGGATTAAGGGAGGTGAGCCCAACTTATGGAGATAAAATAACAGTGTGTCATATAAACTATTTATCTTGTATATATTCTATATGAATCCCCTACAAAGGTTTCATTTAGACTATTTACTTAAACGGTCTAGAGTCTCTCTAAAAACAAACCATATTGAGGACTAATATCTAAGAAACTGATAAATTAGAGTGTGTTATTTAAGTTATCATCTATTTTGCACATTGTATTTATTGTAGACTATATACTTAAATGGTCTTGGGCTTCTCGAAGAACAAACCACAGTAAGAGACTTATCATCTAAGATATTGTTAAGAGTGTGCTATTAAAGCCAGCATCTATTTTGCACATCAAATACAAATCTCCTATATGTGGTTTTATGTTATACTATATAACTAATTATTACTATTTATTTATATAGAACCATTAATTCCATGGTGCTGTACATGAGAAAGGGGTTACATACAGGGTTATAGATATCGTTTACAGTAAACAGGTTTACAGTGACAGACTGGTACAGAGGGGAGAGGACCCTGTCTTTGCGGACTTACATTCTATGGGATAGTGGGGAAGAGAACGAAGGTAGGGGTGAGGCGGCGGCTCTGGCGGTGGCTCTGGCGGTGGTGAGGCGGCGGCTCTGGGGCTCTGGCGGTGGTGAGGCGGCGGCATGGTTATTGTAGGCTGTAGGCTTTCCTGAAGAGATGGGTTTTCAGGTTCCGTCTGAAGGATCTGAGGGTGGGGGATATTCGGACGTGTTGAGGCATGGAATTCCAGAGGATGGGGGATATTCGGGAGAAATCTTGGAGGCGGTTGTGTGAGGAACGAATAAGTGTGGAGGAGAGTAGGAGGTCTTGGGAGGATCGGAGATTACGTGAGGGAAGATATTGGGAGATTAGTTCAGAGATATAGGGAGGGGACAGGTTGTGGATGGCTTTGTAGATCAGTGTTAGTTTGAACTGGATTCGTTGTGGAATTGGGAGCCAGTGGAGGGATTTGCAGAGGGGAGAAGCAGGGGAGTAGCGAGGAGAGAGGTGGATTAGCCGGGCAGCAGAGTTGAGGATGGACTGGAGTGGTACAAGAGAGTTAGCTGGGAGGCCACAGAGGAGGGTGTTGCAGTAATTGAGGCGGGAGATGATGAGAGCATGCACAAGAGTTTTGGTAGATTGTGGGGTGAGGAAGGAACGGATTCTGGCAATATTTTTGAGTTGGAGGCAACAGGAGGTGGCAAGATGTTGGACGTGAGGTTTGAAGGAGAAGGCAGAGTCGAGAGTTACCCCGAGGCAGCGGATTTCAGGTCAGCACACCTCATGAGGACAAAGGAAAATCACAGAAACACAATTGGTAAGGTTTAGAATATAAAAGTACTGTGATACATATTTCCAAGGACGTAATTATGGAAAAAGTCGCAAAACTAATGCATAACACGAAAAAAACACGACCATAAACTCCCAAATATAATTTGAATAATTCATAATAAGTTTATTGAAAGACAGGTATAGATGACAGCAAGGAAAAAGGAAGGGGTACACCCACTAGCACATGCCTAAAACGGACGCCCACGAGGACATATAATGTGTCAATAGCCCGGTATAAATATAAATGCATACATATATATTGCACAATTGCCACCCAGCCTATAATGTATAACACCTAGCATATAAATAGAAGGAAAACAATAAGTAACTACATAGATAGAAAATGTTACCCGTATTAAGCCAGGGATATGTCCACGAGCGTCCTCCCCGGTGCGCTTTTCGGCAATGTAGCCTTTCTCAAGGGGTGAGAAGGGAAAGTGCACAGATTAAAAAGCCCCAAGCTCCAATCAGATCGCGATTTGTTAATGGCCAGGTGGTCAGGGCCGTACAGCGGCATATTATTGTAATGGACCGTGCTGGGTACAACCGAACGATAAGAGACTTCCTGCGGCATTCCCGTCACTTCCTGTGACACATACGTCACCATGGCAACAGGACGCTCGGCAGCAGCCGAACAATACAGGACTTCCTGCAACATCGCCGTCACTTCCTGTGACGTATGCGTCCCCATGGTAGCAGGACGCTCGGCGTCGGCGGAGTCATGTGTCGAGTGATGTCATGGGACATGACCACCCCAAGAACACATAGAGACGCCGCAGGCCGACGAGAGGACCGGAACCATGGAGCGCATGCGTACTGTGACCAGGCGAACATAGCAACAAATGAATGCAGAATCTACCATGGTAATACAACACTAGCGCTAAAGAGATGTTCCATGTGGATAACAATCATAAATAAGGCTAATAATGTATAAATGACGTACCACATAAGTAAATGTGTATGCACAAACTTGGGATCACCACACAGTAATTAGAAAAAATATACACAATCTTTATTTAGAAACAATCCACAAAAAACAATTTAAAAACATTTAAAAACCCACACCATCGTAGTGGGGTACTGAGTCCATAACAATAATTGACAAATGTCACAAAATAATTGTAAAACACACCACAGCCTAATATTTGATATAATATCAGTGCACATAAACAGATCACATATATCGACCCATATACAAGGTTGCATTGACAATCACACTGTGTACCAGTGTGATTGGCTGATATAAAAGAGCCTGCCAAAAAAACCTAATTTCCTAGCTATAAACCCTCATAGGGAAATAGAGGGGAAGAAAGGAGGGCAATGGAACAAAAGTCCCAAATACTAGAGATATATGAAAATACCAAAAATGCCCTATACCTACTTCAACCCTTCAATAAAGGCTCTTACCCAGCTTCACTGCTGCTCAGCACGACAGCCCAGATTGAACTAAACAGGACACCGTACCTGAGGGCAAAAGTGAAACTTACCAGCTCCATGGGAACTATCATAATGGCAACCCACACATGCGCACTAGGTCTGTGTCAGGAGCTGAGGGAATTTCCTAGCACCTGCGCAGTGTGATCTGGGAGACGCCGAGAGGAGGAACTCACACCACCATCGCTCTGCACACCTGGTAGGAGTTATACTGCTTATTCTTTTTATTTAAACCCAGAAACATACCACTTGGGAGCACACTGACCTTGAGGAAGACGCAGGCAGCGTCGATACGCGTGGGTCTTTGTATCCACACAGCCCCTCTGATCGGATAAACTGCACAGCACAGGGTTGCAGGGCATTTCACCCCGGAAAGCTGGGTAAGAGCCTTTATTGAAGGGTTGAAGTAGGTATAGGGCATTTTTGGTATTTTCATATATCTCTAGTATTTGGGACTTTTGTTCCATTGCCCTCCTTTCTTCCCCTCTATTTCCCTATGAGGGTTTATAGCTAGGAAATTAGGTTTTTTTGGCAGGCTCTTTTATATCAGCCAATCACACTGGTACACAGTGTGATTGTCAATGCAACCTTGTATATGGGTCGATATATGTGATCTGTTTATGTGCACTGATATTATATCAAATATTAGGCTGTGGTGTGTTTTACAATTATTTTGTGACATTTGTCAATTATTGTTATGGACTCAGTACCCCACTACGATGGTGTGGGTTTTTAAATGTTTTTAAATTGTTTTTTGTGGATTGTTTCTAAATAAAGATTGTGTATATTTTTTCTAATTACTGTGTGGTGATCCCAAGTTTGTGCATACACATTTACTTATGTGGTACACTGTTTAGAGTATGCATATGGTGATCCCCTTTAATTAATTTCAAATGGACGGTGCCCGCTCACCCACTTTTTGTTGTTGTAATGTATAAATGACCAAATAATAAAAAATAATAAAGTACATACCCATAACTCTACATATAATTACAAATCACATCCATAGTGTTGGAAGACTATTGAACCAATTGAAAATACACATTACACAGTACATATAAAAAACATATCAAAAACATACATAGTGAATTGTGTGTAAACAATCAGAACAGTCAGCCAAAGAGTAGAATGATGTTCAAATCCCACATCCATGATTGTAAGAATAATGCAGCATACGTAGCTTAATGAAAGTCCATATAGAGAGCAGCATCCATGCACGGCCATAATAAATAAGGTATTTCATCATGAAGGGAACATTTAGTGGGACTGAAAATAAAATTAAAAAAAAATAAATAAATAAATATACAACATAAAAACACATGTGCTAAACCAACAGTATTTTATAAAAATGGTACAAAACTAATGTTCTCATTTAGTCCTTTAGGGTGGACAGTATCTAAAGTCCAAATCCATCTGGTCTCTTGCTGAGCCAGTCTGGAAATAATTTTCCCTCCACGAATTCCCGGATCAATTGTGTCTATCCCCCTAACCCTCAGCGCAGAACTATCACAGTCGTGATATAGCTTAAAATGGTGAGGTAACGTGCGCAGCGTGGACACGTCCACATGGCCAACGGCCGCCTCAATTCCCAAAACGTGCTCACGCACACGCACTTTGAGTTGGCGTGTAGTTAGTCCTATATATATAAGGTCACACGGACACATAGCAAAGTAAATCACATTTCTGGTGGTACATGTGATATGTTTCCTAATAGTATATGTCTTCGATCTAGAAGAATTGGTAAATGTGTCCATGCGATCTACATTAGGACAGGCGACACATCGGCCACAAGGGACGCATCCACACCTCGGACCCACGCCATCCATAAAGTTCTGTCTTGGGCCACCCTGATAGTGACTTCTAACATGGTAGTCCCTTAAGTTTTTGGAGCGTCGGACGGTCACACTTGGTTTTTCCGGGAGGATCTGCTTAAGAATGGAATCTGTTCGTAAAATAGGCCATGCTTTATGGAGGCAGTCTTTCATGCGTGAAAATTGGGCATGGTAGTTGGTAATAAAACGTATTTTATTAGAGATGTCACGACCATCACGGGCATAGAGCAAAGAATGTCTGGTAGCATATTTGACTCTATGGTAAGCCCGCTTAATACTACGTCTCCCATACCCGCGCTCATGAAACCTCTCACATAAATCTCTAGCTTTCAGCTCGAAGTCTGCATCGGAACAAATCCTTCGTAAGCGAAGGAATTGTCCGATTGGAACAGAATTCATCATGTGTTTAGGATGAGCAGACGAGGCATGAAGAAGGCTGTTGGTGGACGTTTCCTTCCTATATATAGTGGTTTGAAGTACATCACTCTCATCCCGCCATATTGTCACATCCAAGAAATCTATCCTATCTCTGTCACTATGGTAAGTGACAAAGATATTTTGGTCATTTCTGTTAAGTGACTCCACAAATTTCTGCAATAACTCAGAATTTCCCTGCCAGATCAAAAATATGTTGTCGATGTACCGCATCCAAATGGGGATGCGGTCCATCGACGACTGATCTGACAGGGCGAGGTCCTTCTCCCACAGCCCCAGGAACAAATTTGCATATGCCGCGCGAAAGAGGCACCCATTGCAGTGCCCTGGAGCTGCAGGTAGAAGGACCCCTTAAACGTAAAAAAGTTGTGGGTTAAAGAAAACTCGAGGAGCACGAGAATCAGGTGAATGATCCCCCGAGGTAGATTGGACATCTCCAAGTAATACTTGGTTGCTGATAGGCCATCACTATGTTTAATGCTGGTATACAGCGATTCTATATCTCCAGTAACCATCAGCATGTCATGATCTATATGGAGACCATCCACCCTCTTCAGGAACTCATCCGCGTCAAGCAGAAAGGAAGGAAGAATCTCCACCAGGGGTTTTAATTTGGAATCAATCCAACGATTGATATTCTCCAAAAAGTTCCCTGGCTCAGAAATGATTGGACGTCCCAGGGGACTCTCCAGACTTTTGTGTATTTTAGGTACCAGGTACATGGTAGATACCATAGGTTCCTGTACTTGTAGTGCCGAAGTCAGCTCCCTTGTGATGGTACCATCGATGACTGCGTCATTCAAAATTTTCAAAAGTTGCCCATTAAATGATGATAACGGATTAAATGTCAGCCGTTTATAACAGGCTTTGTTATTCAATTGTCTAAACGCTTCTTTTTCATATAGGGCCGTTAGCCAAATTACAATGTTACCACCTTTATCAGCTGGCTTCAGCACTACATCTGGGAGAGCCCGCAGGACGTCCAATCTAGCACGCTCATCTCTGTTCAGGTTGTCACGGACAACCCCCCGAGGAAGGCGAAGGAAATCCTCGGAGACAACCCGAACAAAGAGATCTATGCTAGGGCAGGAGGCTAAAGGGGGGAACTTTTTGGATTTACTCCTGATGGAGGAGGAATCTTACCTCCTTCACCTAATTGTTGTTCAGCATAGAGATCTTCCAAATCCTGGAGGGTCAGTTGTTCTTCCTCTGTTGGAAACAAGGTATATAGATGAGGATCAAAAAAATATCTTTTAAATAAAAGTGACCTGGCAAAAAGATGAAGGTCCTTGATCGCAGAAAAGGTATCAAAATTAGATTTAGGTGAAAAGGACAATCCTTTACTAAGCAAAGAGAGATCACTATTAGTGAGCACATGTGTACTTAAGTTAATTACCTTCTTATTCTTGTGATCTGGTGATCTATACTGTGTACGTTTATATGGGTGAAAATTCACATCCTTCAAACGATTAGATCGAGAACCAGATCTAGTTGTCATTGATGAAGTGCCCATTCAGAAGAATCACTCATATTCGATAATGAATTGTTTGAAGAGGCCCGGGATACCCTCAGATTCTGTGTATTAGGTTTCCTCCAATGATATACACTTTTGGTGGCAAAATCTTTGACATCTCTTTGCAGTTTAATACCCTGCGTTTCATGAATCTTCTTGACACATAGGTCAAGATTTTTCTCAATTTGCAATTCAAAATTAGCCAGTTTGTCAGGTGGGCAACTGCTTCTAAAGTTTTTCTGAGCCTCATCTATAGACACATCAAAGTTGTTAATTTTCTTGGTGTCCAGGTCCACCAACAGCTGCATGAGTGTAAAAGAAAAACTACTACACGTTTCCTCCCAGCGTGTAACAAAAGTTTCATCATCTACGGGAAATGCAGGAATGGCACGAACTCGCAGTCCACGCGGGATAAGTTTACGGGAAATATATTTTTCCAAAAAGACACGATTCCACCATAGTTTTGTACGTTGTACCAACATCTTTTCAATTTCAAGAGCCTGGTTATCCCAGGTATGATCAACCGTTGGTTGGGGTTCACCTCCTCCCATTCCGAATACCTGATCGATAGTACCAAGCCAAGCCTTATCCTTGGCACGGAAGTCCATCGTCACAAGCAAAAAAGAACCTGTGCATAACACAGTAAATATGAAGTCAGCACACCTCATGAGGACAAAGGCAAATCACAGAAACACAATTGGTAAGGTTTAGAGTATAAAAGTACTGTGATACATATTTCCAAGGACGTAATTATGGAAAAAGTCGCAAAACTAATGCATAACACGAAAAATTTCAGGTGCGGGAGAGAACGTGATGCCGTTTACCATAATACCCCCTACGCGAGATGGGGGAAAGATGATGAATTCAGTTTTGTCTACATTGAGTTTTAGGAAGCGAGAGGTGAAGAAGGAGGATATGGCTGACAGACACTTCGGGATTCTGGACAGCAGGGAGGTGACATCTGCTCCAGAGAGGTAGATCTGAGTGTCGTATGCATACAGGTGGTACTGGAAGCCATGGGACTTTATGAGTTGTCCTAGGCCAAGGGTATAGATGGAAAAAAAGTAGGGGCCCTAGGACAGAGCCTTGACGGACTCCAACAGAGAGAGGGTGGGATGATGAGGTAGTGTGGGAGTGGGAGACGCTAAATGTGCGATCGGAAAGGTATGAGGCAATCCAGGACAGGGCAAGGTCTTTGATGCCAAGGGAAGAAAGAATCTGTAGCAGTAGGCAGTGATCGACTGTGTCGAAAGCAGAGGACAGGCCAAGAAGGAGGATGATGGAGAACTGTCTGTTAGCTATGGCTGTGACTAAGTCATTAGTAATTTTTTTCAGGGCAGTTTCGGTGGAGTGGTGGGAGCGGAAGCCAGATGGAGGTTGTCAACGAGAGAGTTACATGAGAGGTGGGAGGAAAATTGAGTATTGACATGCTGCTCAAGGAGTTTTGAAGCAAACGGGAGCAGTGATATGGGGCGATAGCTGGGCATAGCAGTTGGATCAAGGTTAGTTTTTTGAGGATGGATGTGATGGTGGCATGTTTGAAGGCAGAGGGGAAGGTACCAGAAGAGAGCGATAGGTTGAAGAGATGGGTTAGGGCTGGAATGAGCGTGTTAGTGAGGTTGGGGAGCAGGTGGGAAGGGATGGGGTCAAGTGCACAGGTGGTGAGGTGTGAGTTGGAAAAGAGGCGAGTAAGCTCTCCTTCAGTGATGTTGGAGAGGGAGGTTATTAGGGAAGGGCAGAGGTCTGGTATATGGCGTGGTTGGGGTGGTGGACAAGTAAGGGTTTGCCTTGCTTGGTCGATATTGTTTTTGAAGTAGGTGGCAAAGTCCTCGGAAGAGATGAAGGGAGTTGGAGGTGGCAGTGGTGGGCGGAGGAGGGAGATAAATGTGCTGAACATTTGTTTTGGGTTGTAGAATAGTGATGATACAAGGTTTGTGAAATAGGTCTGTTTAGCAGAGGTGAGGGCTGATTTTAAGTCAAGTGTAGCTTGTTTGAAAGCAGTGAAGTCATCTGGCAGGCGTGTTTTCTTCCAACACCGCTCCGTGACCCTGGATGCTTGTCGAAGTTTTTTTGTGAGATTGTTATGCCAGGGTTGCCTATTGGTTCGTCGCACTTCGCCATGCATGAGAGGGGCGACTGAGTCTATGGCTGATGTGAGGGTGGTGTTATAGAAAGTGGTTGCGCTGTCCGTGTCATGGAGTGAAGATATGGAGGACAGGGGTAGGAGAGAGTCTGAGAATGTCTAGGTTTGCGAGGATTCTGCGAGGATGTGGTAATGGCTGGACCTGGGGGGCAGGTGAGGAGGACAAGGATGAGAAGGTGAGTAGATGGTGGTCAGATAGGGGGAAGGGAGAGGTTGTGAGCTTAGATAAGGAACAGAGGCGGGTGAAGATGAGGTCTAGTGTATGTCCATCTGTGTGGGTAGCTGTGGAGGACCACTGGGTGAGTCCAAAGGATGAAGTAAGGGCCAGTAGTTTGGAGGCTGCTGGCTGGTGGGTGTCAGTAGGGATATTAAAGTCACCCATGATGATGGTGGGGATGTCGGCAGAGAGAAAGTGAAGGAGCCAGGTGGAGAATTGGTCAATGAAGGCAGTGGCTGAGCCCGGTGGTCGGTATATGACAGCCATTTGGAGATTGGAGGGAGCGTAAATAAGGACAGAGTGAACCTCGAAAGAAGGGAGGATAAGGGAGGGTGGGGGTTGGATAGGGTTGAAGGAGCAGTTTTTAGAAAGGATACCCACTCCTCCACCATGTCTGTTGCCAGAGCGAGGAGTGTGGGTAAATTGGAGGCCACCGTAACTCAGTGCTGCAGGTGAGGCCGTGTCAGGGGGCATCAGCCAGGTCTCAGTGAGGGCCAGGAAGGATAGGTTGCGGGAAGTGAAGAGATCATGGACCCTGTGGAGCTTGTTGCAGATAGAGTGGTCATTCCAAAGTGCCCCAGAGAGGGGAAACAGGGTGGTGGGGGTCAGTGGCACAGGTTTTAAGTGTAAGGGGTTGCGATAGTTTCTCATAGTGTGAGAAGGATAGGGTGAGGATTAGTAATGTATGAGGTGGGGGGGGAACAGGATTGAGGGATGTGTCGCCAGCAGTGAGAATAAGCAGAGAAAGGGAAGCAGGTGGGTGAAGGAGAGTGATGATTAGTGGAGCAAAAATGGTGGGGAAAATGTGAGCATGGTTAAAGAGCAGGGGAGGAAAAGAAAGGCAAGTAAATTTAGAAGATAGGGATTAGTCTTACCGTTAGGACGATTTCTGGACTATTTCTGTTATATTTCTGATGACACTTAAAAGATGTCACTTCAAATGATGTCATATCTGACCAGTACCATGGAACTTATATCATTTGAAGAGTCCATGAAATGAAGCCAGGTGAGAGAGGAAGAGGGAGGAGGTGGGGGACAGTTCACAGCAGGGAGCAATTCACAGATTGCAGTTAATAGTACATTTGATTAGCATCAAGGTTGGTGAAGGATAGGATAAGATGGGAGGATAGAGCTAGGTGTAAGGAACATGTGCATATCAATATGCATTCAGCAAGCTGGAAGTATGATACATTTAATTAAAGTCAGGGAAAAAGCAGCAACATACCAGCAGTTAGAAGAGGGATAGAAGTACATGGGATTCAGGGGGGGCAGTGGCTAGTTCAGATTAGGAGACAGTTCGCACATACCTGTGAATGAAAGGAGATGGATCAGGGCATGACAGCATGAAGGAGAATATACCATGGTTTATCTTTGTTATATTTCTGATGACACTTAAAAGATGTCACTTCAAATGATGCCATATCTAACTAATGATCTTCTCATACACTTGAAGACATAGAGACTCATTTTCAGTCTAATATAGATTGATACAGACTATATGTTCTGCACTTATTGCACTTTATAGTTATTGGGTATTTGTTTTCTGTTAGTTCCTCCCTCTAGGGTCAGAAGGGAGAGCCGACGTTGAGTGGGGGCGCCATGGTAAGGTAGGGTAAGGAAGGGAGACTACACAATCCCTCCCCCTAGAATGTTCCATCCTTATAAGTTAAGATTTATTGTAAATTGAACTCTTTTGACCCTCTATAGGTAATTTTACTGTGACTAATTAAAAGTTATATTTTAGGAGTATTTTTGGTTCTTTTTGGCTTTCCAAAACATATGTAGTAAATCGACATGGCCCGAATCGCATCTCGGACACAAGTCATCCTCTCTTACCCCAATTTTATGCAGGAATTTGGGAGTCCTGTATACCCGATGCAGCAGGCACATCTGTGACAGCCTTTGTGCCTCACTAGTGGACCGCTGGGGAATCGCGGATAATATGTCATCCCACTGCTCATTGTCAGTTACCCCAACATCCTGCTCCCATTTCTCTTTAAGCTTCAACCGATGCTTATCTGTAACGTGGGCAAGGAGTAGAGAATAAAATACAGAAATTGCACCAGTGACACAACCCGGATTCCCAACCATAGAAAACAATAAATGATTATGGGTTCTTAGCGGAGTAAGGGACTCCTCTTTATGCCATACGTGTCTCAGTTGAAGGTACTGAAAAAGTATTTATGTGCTAGGTGAAATTAACCTCTTAACTGCTCAAAACTTTTAAAGACTCCATCCAACTGAAGTTGTTCTATAAATAGGATCCCCGCTTGTTGCCAGGGGCTAAAGCCCTCTAACCTGAATATTTCCGGCAACTTTGGGTTTTGCCATATAGGAGTAACTGGAGTAAACCCATCGATATTAAGGAGTTGCTTAATTTTTTCCCAGGCTTTAATCATAAGAACTAGAGTAGGAAGCTTTGTCTTATTTTCCCCCAAATAACCTGCTTCCAAAAATGAGATTGGTTTTCCTCCGTATAACCTCGGACAATGGAAGCTGTAGACCCCTGAAACAGTTTAAGCTATAGCAATTGTGAGGCTAGAAAATACAGCCGCGGGTTAGGGGCAGCCAATCCTCCCGCTCCTTCCCCCTCTGTAATGTGTCATATTTAATCCGAGCTGTGCCTTTTCTCCAAATTAATTCTCGAAACATAGGTTGAAATTTGTAAAAGTGTTTCAGAGGAATCCACCCCGGGGCATTATGGATGACATAATAGCTGGGGCAGGAGAATCATTTTAACCTAATTTGTGTGACCCACTACTGATAATGGTCATTTACACCAGGTGTTGATTTTTGCTTGGAATTTTAAGTATAGCAGATCCAAATTCAGAGGTATAAACGATCTAACATTTGGTGAAACTTGAATGCCCAAATATTTAAACTCCTTCCTCACTTTAAGTCTCGTTTCTCTCACTTTGGATGCTTGAGAAAGTTCATCCACTGGCATTAACATAGATTTCTGCCATTATAAAGCCCTGAAAAATCTCCAAACTGGCTAATCATAGCTATAGCATTTAACAATGACTCCTCTGCATCCCCAAGAAATACCAAAAGGTCATCTGCATACAATGCCACCGTTTCTTCCACAAACCGATGCACAAAGCCCTTTATCTCCCCACTAATTCGGAGTTTAATAGCCAGGGGTATATCACCAATGCGAATAGCAGAGGGGACAGGGGGCAGCCCGGCCTAGTTCCCCTACATAGCTCAAAAGCCTCTGACCTACAACCATTTATTTTAATTTTGGCACATGGATTGCAGCATAAATAGACCCAGGACAGGAAAATGGGACCGAAACCCATGCCTCTCATGATAGACCACAAGTGGTCCCACTCAACGCCATAAAAAGCTTTTGCCGCATCGAGCGAGAGCACTGCCCTCCCCACTACATTCTGCGACTGTGCCTGTAGATTAAGAAAGAGACGTCGCAAATTTAGTAGATTTGTCAAGCCAGTCTGGTCACCATGAACTGAGTGAGTAATGACCTTTATGAGTCACATGGCAAGCACTTTGGCTAAAATCTTGACATCAACCTGCAACAGGGAAATGGGTTTATAGGAATCCGCGTGGGTCAGATCTTTCCCCTGCTTAGGCAGCAAGGCTTTCACCGCTTCAAACACAGATTTAGGAAGACCACCCACACTAACGGATTCACAGAATACATCCAGCAAGTTCGGTAACATCACCGAACCCACCTCTTTATACAATTCAGCCGGCAGCCTGTCTGTCCCCGGAGCCTTACTAGCTTGAAATGAGATTAGAGCTTCCTCCACTGTAAGGAGATTAGAGCTTCCTCCACTGTAAGAGGCGCATCCAATGCCAAACTTTGCTCCCCCCGATAACTGTGGCAGAGGCAATGAGCCAAGATAGCTATCAATTGCCTCTGATGTCATAGAAAGTTTGGAAGAATATAATTGTTTATAGAAAACAAGAAACTCATTTAGAATTTCTTCCAGCCCAGTAACATTGAACCACTTTGAATCACTCATATTCGATAATGAATTGTTTGAAGAGGCCCGGGATACCCTCAGATTCTGTGTATTAGGTTTCCTCCAATGATATACACTTTTGGTGGCAAAATCTTTGACATCTCTTTGCAGTTTAATACCCTGCGTTTCATGAATCTTCTTGACACATAGGTCAAGATTTTTCTCAATTTGCAATTCAAAATTAGCCAGTTTGTCAGGTGGGCAACTGCTTCTAAAGTTTTTCTGAGCCTCATCTATAGACACATCAAAGTTGTTAATTTTCTTGGTGTCCAGGTCCACCAACAGCTGCATGAGTGTAAAAGAAAAACTACTACACGTTTCCTCCCAGCGTGTAACAAAAGTTTCATCATCTACGGGAAATGCAGGAATGGCACGAACTCGCAGTCCACGCGGGATAAGTTTACGGGAAATATATTTTTCCAAAAAGACACGATTCCACCATAGTTTTGTACGTTGTACCAACATCTTTTCAATTTCAAGAGCCTGGTTATCCCAGGTATGATCAACCGTTGGTTGGGGTTCACCTCCTCCCATTCCGAATACCTGATCGATAGTACCAAGCCAAGCCTTATCCTTGGCACGGAAGTCCATCGTCACAAGCAAAAAAGAACCTGTGCATAACACAGTAAATATGAAGTCAGCACACCTCATGAGGACAAAGGCAAATCACAGAAACACAATTGGTAAGGTTTAGAGTATAAAAGTACTGTGATACATATTTCCAAGGACGTAATTATGGAAAAAGTCGCAAAACTAATGCATAACACGAAAAATTTCAGGTGCGGGAGAGAACGTGATGCCGTTTACCATAATACCCCCTACGCGAGATGGGGGAAAGATGATGAATTCAGTTTTGTCTACATTGAGTTTTAGGAAGCGAGAGGTGAAGAAGGAGGATATGGCTGACAGACACTTCGGGATTCTGGACAGCAGGGAGGTGACATCTGCTCCAGAGAGGTAGATCTGAGTGTCGTATGCATACAGGTGGTACTGGAAGCCATGGGACTTTATGAGTTGTCCTAGGCCAAGGGTATAGATGGAAAAAAAGTAGGGGCCCTAGGACAGAGCCTTGACGGACTCCAACAGAGAGAGGGTGGGATGATGAGGTAGTGTGGGAGTGGGAGACGCTAAATGTGCGATCGGAAAGGTATGAGGAGATCCAGGACAGGGCAAGGTCTTTGATGCCAAGGGAAGAAAGAATCTGTAGCAGTAGGCAGTGATCGACTGTGTCGAAAGCAGGAAGGGAGACTACACAGTCCCTCCCCCTAGAATGTTCCATCCTTATAAGTTAAGATTTATTGTAAATTGAACTCTTTTGACCCTCTATAGGTAATTTTACTGTGACTAATTAAAAGTTATATTTCAGGAGTATTTTTGGTTCTTTTTGGCTTTCCAAAACATATGTAGTAAATCGACATGGCCCGAATCGCATCTCAGACACAAGTCATCCTCTCTTACCCCAATTTTATGCAGGAATTTGGGAGTCCTGTATACCCGATGCAGCAGGCACATCTGTGACAGCCTTTGTGCCTCACTAGTGGACCGCTGGGGAATCGCGGATGTCATCCCACTGCTCATTGTCAGTTACCCCAACATCCTGCTCCCATTTCTCTTTAAGCTTCAACCGATGCTTATCTGTAACGTGGGCAAGGAGTAGAGAATAAAATACAGAAATTGCACCAGTGACACAACCCGGATTCCCAACCATAGAAAACAATAAATGATTATGGGTTCTTAGCGGAGTAAGGGACTCCTCTTTATGCCATACGTGTCTCAGTTGAAGGTACTGAAAAAGTATTTATGTGCTAGGTGAAATTAACTTCTTAACTGCTCAAAACTTTTAAAGACTCCATCCAACTGAAGTTGTTCTATAAATAGGATCCCCGCTTGTTGCCAGGGGCTAAAGCCCTCTAACCTGAATATTTCCGGCAACTTTGGGTTTTGCCATATAGGAGTAACTGGAGTAAACCCATCGATATTAAGGAGTTGCTTAATTTTTTCCCAGGCTTTAATCATAAGAACTAGAGTAGGAAGCTTTGTCTTATTTTCCCCCAAATAACCTGCTTCCAAAAATGAGATTGGTTTTCCTCCGTATAACCTCGGACAATGGAAGCTGTAGACCCCTGAAACAGTTTAAGCTATAGCAATTGTGAGGCTAGAAAATACAGCCGCGGGTTAGGGGCAGCCAATCCTCCCGCTCCTTCCCCCTCTGTAATGTGTCATATTTAATCCGAGCTGTGCCTTTTCTCCAAATTAATTCTCGAAACATAGGTTGAAATTTGTAAAAGTGTTTCAGAGGAATCCACCCCGGGGCATTATGGATGACATAATAGCTGGGGCAGGAGAATCATTTTAACCTAATTTGTGTGACCCACTACTGATAATGGTCATTTACACCAGGTGTTGATTTTTGCTTGGAATTTTAAGTATAGCAGATCCAAATTCAGAGGTATAAACGATCTAACATTTGGTGAAACTTGAATGCCCAAATATTTAAACTCCTTCCTCACTTTAAGTCTCGTTTCTCTCACTTTGGATGCTTGAGAAAGTTCATCCACTGGCATTAACATAGATTTCTGCCATTATAAAGCCCTGAAAAATCTCCAAACTGGCTAATCATAGCTATAGCATTTAACAATGACTCCTCTGCATCCCCAAGAAATACCAAAAGGTCATCTGCATACAATGCCACCGTTTCTTCCACAAACCGATGCACAAAGCCCTTTATCTCCCCACTAATTCGGAGTTTAATAGCCAGGGGTATATCACCAATGCGAATAGCAGAGGGGACAGGGGGCAGCCCGGCCTAGTTCCCCTACATAGCTCAAAAGCCTCTGACCTACAACCATTTATTTTAATTTTGGCACATGGATTGCAGCATAAATAGACCCAGGACAGGAAAATGGGACCGAAACCCATGCCTCTCATGATAGACCACAAGTGGTCCCACTCAACGCCATAAAAAGCTTTTGCCGCATCGAGCGAGAGCACTGCCCTCCCCACTACATTCTGCGACTGTGCCTGTAGATTAAGAAAGAGACGTCGCAAATTTAGTAGATTTGTCAAGCCAGTCTGGTCACCATGAACTGAGTGAGTAATGACCTTTATGAGTCACATGGCAAGCACTTTGGCTAAAATCTTGACATCAACCTGCAACAGGGAAATGGGTTTATAGGAATCCGCGTGGGTCAGATCTTTCCCCTGCTTAGGCAGCAAGGCTTTCACCGCTTCAAACATAGATTTAGGAAGACCACCCACACTAACGGATTCACAGAATACATCCAGCAAGTTCGGTAACATCACCGAACCCACCTCTTTATACAATTCAGCCGGCAGCCTGTCTGTCCCCGGAGCCTTACTAGCTTGAAATGAGATTAGAGCTTCCTCCACTGTAAGGAGATTAGAGCTTCCTCCACTGTAAGAGGCGCATCCAATGCCAAACTTTGCTCCCCCCGATAACTGTGGCAGAGGCAATGAGCCAAGATAGCTATCAATTGCCTCTGATGTCATAGAAAGTTTGGAAGAATATAATTGTTTATAGAAAACAAGAAACTCATTTAGAATTTCTTCCAGCCCAGTAACATTGAACCCATCCGTTGTCTTAATTGCTGGGGTCCAAGAGATCCCGGCTGAGCTCTAGCAACCGTGGCCAACAGATGCCCGTATAAAAATTCTGTCTGATAAAAAATCTTTTATGTTCCACCTGTTCCTGAAGGTGATTATTTAGCTTTTGTGCCTTCACCCATTCATCTCTATGAAGCTGAGATGAGGAATTTTCAAACCTCTGTTCTGCCTCATCCACACATCGCTGAAGATCAATAGTACAGGCTCTAGTCTTAGTTTTAATTCTAGAGATCTCTTTAATAAGAATCCCCCTTTAAACGGCCTTCATTGTATCCCAAATTATCATGGGCGATGCCGAGCCAATATTACCTAGAAAAAAGGCTTTCAACTTTCCAGCTAATCCCTCTTTGTCCTTCTATATCACCAGCCAGTACGGGTTGAGCTTCCATAGTCCTCACAATGTATTAGATATGGGAAGAATATTAAGAACAACCCTTAATGGGGAATGGTCTGACAACCATCTCGGGGACCTTCAAAACGAACCTGAAGACCCACCTCTTCCGACAAGTCAACAACCTGCAGTAACCACCGATCGACCAAACCGCTGCACGACCAGCTCTATCCTCACCTATTGTATCCTCACTCATCCCTTGTAGATTGTGAGCCCTCGCGGGCAGGATCCTCTCTCCTACTGTACCAGACTTGTATTGTTTAAGATTATTGCACTTGTTTTTATTATGTACACCCCTCCTCACATGTAAAGTGCCACGGAATAAATGGAGCTATAATAATAAATATTAATAATACTCCACCTTATCCACCACCAGCAATAAAAACTGATTACCTATGGCAGATGTATCCTAGATAAGGAGGAGTATGATGCTGAAAAGCAATACTGTCGTGCTGACTGGAATTTAGTCCTCCAGATATCATATCACTGCATCTCCCGTAATACCTTGGCAAACGCTGTGTCCACACTCTCCCCAACCAACAAGTCTCCCCAGTATTTACACTACCAATCCAAAGTTTAGGGTCACTTAGAAATGTCCTTATTTTTTAAAGAAAAGCAGTTTTTTCCAATGAAGCTAACATTAAATGATTCAGAAATACACTCTATACATTGTTAATGTGGTAAATGACTTCTAGCTGCAAACGTCTGGTTTGTAATGCAATATCTTGATAGGTGTATAGAGGCACATTTCCAACAACCATCACTCCAGTGTTCGTATGGTAATTTGTGTTTGCTAACTGTGTAAGAAGGCTAATGGATGGTTAGAATACCCTTGAAAACCCTTGTGCAAGTATGTTAGCACAGCTGAAAACAGTTTGGCTGATTAGAGAACCTATAAACCCGACCTTCCTTTGAATTAGTTGAGAATCTGGAGCATTACATTTGTTGGTTCCATTAAACTCTCAAAATGGCCAGAAAAAAAGAACTTTCATTTGAAACTCGACAGTCTATTCTTGTTCTTAGAAATGAAGGCTATTCCAATGCAAGAAATTGCCAAGAAAATGAAGATTTCCTACAATGGTGTGTACTACTCCCTTCAGAGGAGAGCACAAACAGGCTCTAACCAGAGTAGAAAGAGAAGTGGGAGGCCGCGCTGCACAACTGAGCAACAAGACAAGTATAGAGTCTGTAGTTTGAGAAATCGACGCCTCTCTGGTCCTCAACTGGAGGCTTCATTAAATAGTACACGCAAAATGCCAGTGTAGATGTCTACAGTGAAGAGGAAACTCCGGGATGCTAGCCTTCAGGGCAGAGTGGCAAAGAAAAAGCCATATCTGAGACTGGCTAATAAAAGGAAAAGATTAATATGGGCAAAAGAACACAGACATTGGACAGAGGAAGATTGGAAAAAAGTGTTATGGACAGACGAATCCAAGTTTGAGGTGTTTGGATCGCACAGAAGAACATTTATGAGACGCAGAAAAACTGAAAAGATGCTGGAAGAGTGCCTGACGCCATCTGTCAAGCATGGTGGAGGTAATGTAAAGGTCTGGGTTTGCTTTGCTGCTGGGAAAGTGGGAGATTTGTACAAGGTAAAAGGGATTTTGAATAAGGAAGGCTATCACTCCAGTTTGCAATGCCATGTCATACCCTGTGGACTGCGCTTGATTGGAGCCAATTTCATCCTACAACAGGACAATGACCCAAAGCACACCTCCAAATTATGCAAGAACTATTTAGGGAAGAAGCCGGCAGCTGGTATTCTATCTGTAATGGAGTGGCCAGTGCAGTCATCAGATCTCAACCCCATTGAGCTGTTGTGGCAGCAGCTTGACCGTACGGTACAAAAAGTGCCCATCAAGTCAAACCAACTTGTGGGAGCGGCTTCTGGAAGCATGGGGGGAAATGTCTCCAGATTACTTCAGCAAATTAACTGCTAGAATGCCAAAGATCTGCAATGCTGGAATTGCTGCAAAAGGACCATTCTGTGACGAAAGCAAAGTTTGAAGAAAATTATTATTTCAAATAAAAATTATTTTTTTGAACTTTGTCAATGTCTGGACTACATTTTCTATTCATTTGGCAACTCATTTGATTAATAAAAGTATGAGTTTTCATGGACAATACAAAATCGTCTGGGTTACCCTAAACTTTGGAACCATAATGTATCTAGAGCCACATTGAGATACATATTGTAATCCCCAATAATAATAGTTGTCCTATCTGGGTGCTCCATCAGCAACTGGATTATCAGCTGTATAGCTTCCATTGAGAATGGTGGAGGAATACATAGTGCTACTATACACACTCGTAGACCATAAAGCAGACATACCAAGCAGATAAATCTGCCCCTGGGATCTATTGTGGCCTTAACACATGTAAAAGAAAAACTGCGGTGGTTAAAAATACTAATGCCTCTGGCATATGAGCTATATGAAGAATGAAAGGACGGCCCTCCCCAATATTTACTGAGAGTTTGTGCACTTTTAGGGGTCGTATGAGTCTCCTGAAGACAAATCAAAGCTGTTTCAAAGCCCTTAAGTATTTTAAAAATGGCTGATCTTTTAGTGGGCTCATCCAACCCCCGCACATTCCACGAAATCAAATTAACCTGACCCACCATGAGTGCATTTAATTATATGACATGGCCAAATTTTCCCGTATTGTTTCCTACTGGATAAACATTTGTCCTGAGGCCCGGAGACTACATACACAACAAATAACACAACCACCTTTTCACCAAACCCCCAACATATAACATACCTGAAGCTAGGAAATGCAACAGGCGCCACATAAATTTCAGTATAACAACACCAACCAAGTGGCGTGAGGTTGTTCCTCTCATATAACCATACATACCAGGAAGAACTAAAGCTCCTAAGACATATATTACTCGGCCAGGGAACACCGCCCTCCCCCACAGCAGCTATCAATTTTAGCATAAACATGTAGAATCAAACTGTGATATAACAAAAATGATTAAAAGGCCCAGGCGCCCCATAGCACCGGACAGAAGCAAAACAGACAAAATGTCAGCGGGACCTCAATTGGCGCTCATGGGAGTCCAGCCATCTCCCTGGGGTAATCAAAGAAATGCGTCTCGTTAAGTGCAGCAATTCTCAGCTCAGCAGGATACAACATCGTTAAGTGCAGCATTTCTCAGCTCAGTGGGATACAACATGGCATACTGCACGTGTAATTGGTGCAATCTTGTCTTGATATCCTGAAACTGGGCCCATCGTCTCTACATTTCTGAGGAGAAATCTGGGAGAATGTACACCTTTAAACCCACAATATGGATATCCTGAAATGTGCGTGCAAGCTTCAGGAATTTGTCACTGTCCCTAAAATGCAGGAGTTTAATTAGGACGGATCTTGGTGGTGCTCCTGGTGGCAGTGGTCTGGATGGCACTCTGTGGTACCCTTTCAATAGCGAACAAGTTGGAGAGTTCTTCTTTACCAAACATGGAGAACAGTCATTTTTCAAAGAATTCTTCTGGAGGACTACCCTCTACTTTCTCCGGAACTCCCACCAGACGGATATTCTAACGATTTTCCAGATCATCAGTTTTGCTTACTAGGGCTGTAGTATTAGCAGAGGCAGCTTTTACTTCTTTGGATAACGCTGGTGGTATGTCTTCCACCTCACTCACACAACCTTCATCAGCCACAATGCGATCACCCATTTTCTGTATATCTTGTCTAACATAAGACACGTCCATCTTTAATGATCTCATATGACTTTTCATATCAGTAAGAGCAGCCCAGCACTGGCTTACAGCCTGGAATACATCCCAAAGAGTTGGGTCAGTTATCCCCCTATCTGCAGCCAGAGGACTCATAGTTCTATCAGTCACAGGGACGGCTTGAGAAACTGCACGTGGAGGAGGAATCACTGTCACTGCTTCCAGGCTCTGCTGCACATCGAGATTATCGCTTATCTGCAGCTCTTTTGTGGATGAGGAAATGCTCCCTGCTCTCCGCGAGTTACCTCCAATCCTGGGTGACCTGGCATAGTGCTCCAGGCGAGCTGCTGTGTCCGGCCACTTAGGGTATGTTTCCACGGTCAGGAAACGCTGCGTGTTTGATGCTGCGTGCAGCCGCAGTGTCCAGATGTAACAGCATAGTGGAGGGGATTTCATGACATCTCACCTCCACTATGCGTTAAAAGGCGCAGGCGGCAGACCTGCGTAAACGGACACGTGGCGCGTCTTTCCAGAACACGGGTCTGTTTTCTATGTGGCGACGCTCCGTAAATTTACCATAGACTATTGTGGCGATGCTCCGTAAATTTACCATAGACTATCACACCATTTTTTCTTCAAGGGGATCCCCCTAATTTTGCTAACCAGCCAAGATAATCAGACTGCTGCGGCCTGGTATTATCAGGCTGGTAAGGTCCATGGAGTTTGGATCCTTACCTGCCTGAAATATCAGCCCCAGTATGGTCTGCTTCATCTGGCTGGCTAGTAAACAAGGGGGACCCCACGCCATTTTTTGGTTCTGATGATTATGGTGAAGCAAACCAGAAAACATAAACGAAATTAAGACAACACTATGTATACGTATTTATCACCGTAAACTTACAAACCTCTATAGATCACACTGTGTTTTTAGAAGTAATTTATTGAGTCAAAATTGTTCAAGGTAATCATACATAAAGGAGTGAATAAATAAACATATCTGACAAATTATGTATTAAATCACTGAATTAATGTCATAATGAAATGAATAAGACAAAATACACCTACCGTATTTTACTCATTATAATATGCACTTTTTCTTTTCAAACATTATGGGTGGAAAATGGGGGTGCGTCTTATAATGCCTTATACACTCACTGGCCACTTTATTAGGTACACCTGTCCAACTTCTTGTTAACACTTAATTTCTAATCAGCCAATCACATGGCGGCAACTCAGTGCATTTAGGCATGTAGACATGGTCAAGACAATCTCCTGCAGTTCAAACCGAGCATCAGTATGGGGAAGAAAGGTGATTTGAGTGCCTTTGAACGTGGCATGGTTGTTGGTGCCAGAAGGGCTGGTCTGAGTATTTCAGAAACTGCTGATCTACTGGGATTTTCACGCACAACCATCTGTAGGGTTTACAGAGAATGGTCCGAAAAAGAAAAAAAATCCAGTGAGCGGCAGTTCTGTGGGCGGAAATGCCTTGTTGATGCCAGAGGTCAGAGGAGAATGGGCAGACTGGTTCGAGCTGATAGAAAGGCAACAGTGACTCAAATCGCCACCCGTTACAACCAAGGTAGGCCTAAGAGCATCTCTGAACGCACAGTGCGTCGAACTTTGAGGCAGATGGGCTACAGCAGCAGAAGACCACACCGGGTACCACTCCTTTCAGCTAAGAACAGGAAACTGAGGCTACAATTTGTACAAGCTCATCGAAATTGGACAGTAGAAGATTGGAAAAACGTTGCTTGGTCTGATGAGTCTCGATTTCTGCTGCGACATTCGGATGGTAGGGTCAGAATTTGGCGTAAACAACATGAAAGCATGGATCCATCCTGCCTTGTATGGAGCATCTTTGGGATGTGCAGCCGACAAATCTGCGGCAACTGTGTGATGCCATCATGTCAATATGGACCAAAATCTCTGAGGAATGCTTCCAGCACCTTGTTGAATCTATGCCACGAAGAATTGAGGCAGTTCTGAAGGCAAAAGGGGTCCAACCCGTTACTAGCATGGTGTACCTAATAAAGTGGCCGGTGAGTGTATATACCTTCCTGGTACCTTTGCTGCAGGCTGGGAGTAGTAGTTGCCCACCGCCGCTGAGGCCCGGGATGTCCGCCGCTGCTGCTAGCACTGCAGCTGTCTGTGTTGTCTGCTGCTGGCCGGGGTGGCGTCTGCTGCTAGGGTACTCTGCTGACATTTCTTGAAAGTCAAGAGCCACCCGCATTTCCATGGTTTCCTCCTGTGCTCCGTAAGAATGGTCGCCGGGGGAGGCGCATGCATCTCGTTAGCAAGATCTCGGGAGATGAGATTTCAGCGTCGGACACCCCGGGCAGCAGCGCCAGGCACCTCAGCGTCAGACACCCCGGGCAGCAGCGCCAGGCAGCTCAGCACCAAGCACCGACGCACTGCACATCAGACACCCCCTCATCCCACCCTCCTGCCTCCTCCAGCAGCGACCCTGGGACCCCGCGGTAAGCAATAAGACGCATGTATTTTAAGAAGAGCCACGATTTTATTAAAATAACATTTTTTAAGTATTTTACTCCACTAAATTTGGGGTGCGTCTTATAAGTAGCGTATTATAATCCGAAAAATACGGTAATTCCTTAACCAAAATTATTTTGGGCTTTCTTACAATTTTGTAATGACACTTATTTGTTAATACGAAAAACATCTCGTTTGGTGAGCCAAAGAAAAGATGGCATCATATGAAAGGATGACAATTCATGTTCAATGACTGATATTGCTGGTAATGTTATTTCATGTCAATATATTAAACTTTTTTTAATGTTAAATTTTTATAAACATATTTATTTATCTGGAAACATTAAAATGATAACTTTAAACATAGATCCTCATTTTATGTGTCATAATTAAATATGAAATAACACTTGAATTTTGTTCACTGTAGGTCCATAACAGACCGATCTTGTGGGATCCAACAAGTGACGATTACCACAACCGAGTCCAACAGGATGATTCCTGGGAGAAAGTGCTTGAAGAGCTATATCCCGAAATTCCAGGAATGCCCCACAAATAAAAAAAGGAAATATGTACGTGAATTGTATGTATACCAAATATGAAACATGTAAAGGAAAATTAATTAACAATTTTTTCTTCATATACAAATTTCAGTGAAAGATGTGAAAACCAGATGGCGGTCTGTGAGGGATCGGTTCAAAAAAAGTGCACAAGAACAGGAGAAAAGTGGTTCTTCGCCAAAACCAAAAAAGTTATTATTATTGTTATTAATATAACAACCTGCAGTTTCTGCTTAACACACGTGAGTTCCGAATGTAAGTTTGTCAAAAAATTATCTTAATGTATTTTTCAGCAGCGGCACCACATGACACACCAGTATCACTGGACACCCCGTAGCACTGGCGGGAACCTGCAGCATCGCTGGACAACCCCTGATCCCAGCCTGTGTCCTGCAGCAACGGTACCAGTAAGGCTACTTTCAGACATAGCGCATTTTTGAGCGCTATTTTGCGGGCGCTTTTCAAAAATGCGCAATGTCATTTTCGTCTGCCGGCAAAGTGAATGAGAAATTCACTTTGCCGTTCAGACACACCGCAAAAAAACGCGGCGCTTTTGTCTGCAAACACGCCGGCGTAAAAAGAATTGACATGTCAATTCTTTACGCAGCGGCGTGTCTGCGTATCCCCATAGGGCCCCATATTACCGTCCACACACAGCGCCTTTGTCCTGGGTGTCGGCATCTTTGTACGGAGGGGTTGACACCCAGGACCGGACGTGACGTCGGACAGGAAGAGGGAAGCCCCCGCCCCCCAGTGAAGCAGCATGGAGTCATTCAACAGAATGACCATAAACGTGGGGCTGCTGATCGAGACGGTATGTGTGTGTGTGTGTGTGTGTGTGTGCGTGCGTGTGTGTGTGTCCCCATGCGACGCTAGTGCCACCATTGTGCTAAGTCGCCATATGGGACTACTACTCCCATCCGGTATTAGGATGGGAGAGTTGTCCCTGTGTCCGGCGACTTAGCACAATTGTAAAGTTACACAAAACACCTACACACAATACACATACATGACACACAGTACATACAACACATAACATAGAGTATATACTCACCAACAGCACACTTGTAGGCGAAGCCCTCGATCCTCCAGGAAAAAATCCAAAAATAATAAACCAAATTCATACTCCCTGTCCGCAGAATCCATAAAACGAGTGTCCCACGCCGATCCCCTGCTCTCCGGCGATACACTGCCAGGAGCGAAGCTCCTAGCAGTGTATCGCGTACTGTTCCGGAGTTCAATGGCTCCGGCGTCTCGGTTAACAGCAGTACAGCTGCGTTGAACTTTCCCATGCAGCACTGCCGTTAAGCGAGAGTGCTGGGGTCAATGACCGCCGGTAAACTCGCTCGCGCATGCGCAGTGACACACCGACAGGAACTATGGCTCCTGTCAGTGTGTTGCTGCAGCCGTGGAGAGCAGACAAATCTCTGGATGTGTCTGTTCTCCATGGAAAATCTTGATACGTGGCACTTAAATACGTGGCAATTAAATACGTGACACGTGGCACTTATACGTGATACGTGTCACTTAAATACGTGGCACTGAAATACGTGATACGTGGCACTTTGATACGTGGCACATGTCACTTAAATACGTGGCACTGAAATATGTGGCACGTGGCACTTTGATACGTGGCACGTGGCACTGAAATACGTGGCACGTGGCCCTGAAATACGTGGCACGTGGCACTGAAATATGTGGCACGTGGCACTTTGATACGTGGCACGTGGCACTGAAATACGTGGCACGTGGCCCTGAAATATGTGGCACTGAAATATGTGGCACGTGGCACTTTGATACGTGGCACTGAAATACGTGGCACGTGGCCCTGAAATACGTGGCACGTGGCCCTGAAATACGTGGCACTGAAATATGTGGCACGTGGCACTTTGATACGTGGCACTTTGATACGTGGCACCGAAATACGTGATACGTGGCACTTAAATACGTGGCACGTGGCACTTAAATACGTGGCACGTGGCACTTAAATACGTGGCACGTGGCACCGAAATACGTGATACGTGGCACTTAAATACGTGGCACGTGGCACTTAAATACGTGGCACGTGGCACCGAAATACGTGGCACTTAAATACGTGGCACGTGGCACTTAAATACGCAACTTGCTGCGTTCTCTGCGCCCTGCGTTGAATCCCTATTTATTTCCAATTTAGTTTTAAACCTAGCAAAATATTTATTAAAAAAAACGCTCTTCACCGGATTTTCTGTCCCCTGTGCGTGTGTGTCCCCTGTGCGTGTGTGTCCCGTATGCATGTGAAGGTAATAACAAGCAGTTGGGGTTGTCATTCCTCAGCAGCCTGTGTTACTTTTTCTGCCTCTATCAAGTTTGTCAAATTTTGTGTGTATAACTAATAGTAGTTAATGTTTTACCTTTTTTAGGTTCAAAACTTCCCATGTCTTTGGGATAAGGGGTGCCGGGAGTTTTCCAACAAATATACAAAAACTGCTTCCTGGCACAAGGTCTGTGTCACCCTATATCCCCTTCCTGGCACAAGGTCTGTGTCACCCTCTATCCCCTGTACGAGTCATACACAAAGGAGCGGCAAAAAGAAATTGGTAAATATTTTCCATTTTGGAGGAGTATTTTTGAATTTCTTGTCTGTATGTAGTTGAATAGTATATTAATAGGTTCAATTTTTCACTTTTTAGTTTCAGCCTTGAGAACCCGCTGGAGGTCGGTGAGGGACAGATTTACACGGTCACGGTCAGAAGCACCAAGTGGCTCTGCGGCACCTGCTTCTCAAGGGCGTTTTGAACAGGAACTCCAATTTTTAAACGGCAGTCTACATTACCGACCGTAAGTATCAGTAACGTCTTTAATTTTGAATAGAAAATAAAATGTATTAAAACTATTGTTTTGATGTTTCTCTTTACAGAACCATAGGCAATGTCCAGCCGATGACCGAAATCCCGGCCACAGCAACAACTCCAGTGTATGAACATGCTTCACAGCCTGCTACCAGCTCTCTTCCAAATGAGCCAAGGCCTGACCCTTCTACCCAAAATGGTGATCTGCCCCTCTCCGAGACTAGTTCATTGGCATCGCCGCTGCCACCACCGCCACCAACACCACCTCCACCTCCAGCCTCAACACAGAGGAAGAGGAAAAGAGGCTCTTCAAAGGAGGATGAGGAGACGGCTGCCTTGGCAAGGGCAATTTCTCTAATTGATCGCCAACCTGAAGAGGATCAATTCTCAGCATATGGAACCACTCTAGCTTCCAGAATGCGTACTCTGTCCCCCGAGGTCCAGGACTCCTGCATGACGTATATTTCAATGGCGGTGACATGTTTTAAGAAGTATCCGCATATAAATCCAACCTTTGAAGAAATGGTTTGTTCACTAAACCACATCTGGCATCCACCGATGCCGAATCCTCTTGCACCTGCAGCAGCATTCAATAGACCTCTGCCATCTGCTCCAAGTGCTGCTGCAGGTGCACCAACATCCAGAGTAGTAGCCCAGTCTGAAGAACACCATCCAGACTGGAGCTACTACTCATATTCACAAAGCCTATATGAGGACCAGTAGGCATAATGTTGCTTTTCATGTTTAAAACGCCATGATGTCCAAGTCCACTCCTCAGTTTCCGCCAAGAGGGCATGTTTCCAGCTCTGATTAGTGTTGCGCAAGTGCCGAATGACTCACCGTCAGTGGTGACGAGGAAAGGGCCTTGCGCAATACTAATGAAAGCTGGAAGCATGCCCTCCTGGCGGCAATTAATGAGTGGACTTGGACATCCACAGGTTTATAATCCCATTTTGGGGATGTTTACAGTGTTTACGTGTGGAATTTTGTTAATAACAAAAAAAAACAACAAATCATTCTATTCTCAATTTTATTAGAAAAGTTTTTCAATTTTGACAGTTACTACAAATAAATATTTGAACTTTTAACTATGATGTAGTCTGCTTCTTTGATTTGTCGACCATGGCAAAAAATACACATTACATAACACCCATTTGCCATGAATAGAGGACACCCCCTAGAAATCAGATATACTACGAGGGGAACTGCTGAATAGAAGGCACTCTATATCTATGGTAGAAGAACTCACAGGAGTGTCAGGAATAACGTACAGCAAACAATGTGGAGTACCGGAAAACTCCAGTGTTAACTCCAGTGTGTATTGTATTCTGAGTCATAAAGACAGGAAATGACCTCAATGATTCTTTTTTTTTTCCCCCTTTTTTTTTTTTCCAAACAAACTTTAATTTCAGTACACAATGCTGAAAAAAACGCAGCTGCAAAAAACGCAGCAAAAAACGCAGCAAAAAACGCAGTGTGTGAAAGCAGCTGCGTTTTTTGCCTGCGTAAAAAAACGCAGGTAAAGCAGCAGCAAAATACGCGCGCGTAAAAATACGCAGCAAATATGCTGTGTGTGAAAGTAGCCTAAGTTACATATGCTTTATAACAGGCCCCTCCCATTTGACACCAACATTTTTGGGGAAATAAAGGACGTGTTAGAAATCTAAAAATACGGTACCTTTTTTGTTTTACATTTGTGTAGCCCCCCAAAAAAATTTCTTAAAAACATTATAAAGGCACATTGATGCTGACATATTTTGTTGGAATTGAAAATCTGAAACTATACATGTCAATTACATGACAAACAAAACCATCATCTGATATTTAAAATTGTTTTTTCTTTGGGTGTGTAGTGTAATCTTCCACATTTTTGTAAGAAAAAATAATAATGATCTTGTTTCTAGTTAAAGTGATGTCAAAAATGTTTGTTCTATTGTCTGTTTAATGTCAACATACTGATGTTTCCACATTTGTATTTGTACAGGACAGAAGGAAACATGATGAAGAAGACACCCAAGAACAGAGCTCAGCGACAGAAGGTGCGCTATTGACATCTTGCGAAGATGTGCAAGATCATTCAGCAAGTGTCACGCAACCTGCAATAGGGAGGACAGCAACTGTCATGTCACAATCAGAAGATAGACAGGACATAAATGTGAGGCCTATCAATCGGATGCAACAAGTTTGTCGTCGTCAAGCATGTAATGGTAGCCCTACCCTGTCTAAAGAATAAAATAAAGGGGGGGTCTCATGGCAACACAGAGCTTGAATTGGCTTCCATTCTTATTCTATATAGTCGGGCTAGTGAGCTTTAAATTTGAGTTCAAATAAAAGTCAACTTAAAAGTCTGCATGTCAGCAGGGCTTGTTCAAACTGGTTTTGTCCGGCGCAATTAGCGCCTTTTTAACGGTTTTCTATTGGTCAATATCTGTTCTGGCGGGCTGTTTTTCAAATATAAAAAGCCCTGTTTCAGCCGTTTATCCTCATTCTGCGGTGCGTGAGAAGTAAAGAAGATACCTGTTATGGAGAATTTACTTCAGCAGCAGCTTGCAAGCGCCGGCGAACAAGACGGAGCGGAGTAGCTGAAGAGCTGCCTCGCTATAAGACCTCCTTCTGCAGCTTCTGAAGCCATCTCCCTTCCTCCGTTGAAGTGCACCCAGCCTGATTCTCCGCGTCATGACCCGCCTATGATACCTGCGGTGAGCGGTGGTTCAAGTGCCAGAAGACCTCAGACGCCTCCTCCCTCAGCAGCATCTTCACCGAAGTCCAGCCGTCGCGTTCAAGCTCCGTCCCAGAAGTCCCGCCTGGAAGTTGCGCAGTCCAGCGCGAGACTTACACCCCCATCACCAGGCATCAGCAGCGTCGTCATCCAGGAGCAGTGCCGGCAAGGCAGTAGATTGATGCAGCCGTAAAAGCGCTGTGAGAACTTCGGCGCCGTCCCGATCTTCAATTAGCACAAGAAGAAGGTCAAGAAGTGTCAGCGGCAGCTGGCATGCAGTAGCGCTCGCCCAACATGGAGGGCTTGAGCGCCGGCTGCTCCACAGACCGAGTCACAGAAGACAGACAATTTGGAAGGGGTGAGAACATTGATGTGCCCCTGTATGTCTCCCATAGTCAGATTAAAGGCATGATCGAAGATGTTGTCGCTGAAGCTTTAGGTGAAGCCCTTAGTTCTGCTTCCCCTGTGGCTTTCAGTGTTAATGCTAGTAATGAGTCTGAAACTTCTACCACCTTCATCCCTCAGAATCATTTCAAAGAGGCTCTTACTTGC
This sequence comes from Ranitomeya variabilis, assembly GCF_051348905.1. NCBI lineage: Eukaryota > Metazoa > Chordata > Amphibia > Anura > Dendrobatidae > Ranitomeya > Ranitomeya variabilis. The sequence goes on from NC_135232.1 coordinate 17,546,430, forward strand.
GAGTTCTCCCCTCTAGGTTTCCATTTAAGCTTTGCAACTAAAGAGCTTATGTGGAATAATCATTATATTGACTTATTTTCCATGCTGCCCCGCAGAGAGCAGGCTAGTAAAATGGAAAAGTACGATGACAAATTCGATCCTGGTGAATTAAAACGCGGCTATATTGAGTCGTTCAATAATTGGATTCAAGCCTTTTCCATTTACTCTGCTGTGCTTGGCGAAAAATTTCCAGGCCTTTGTAGCAAATTATTCCAACACGTGGATATAATTCTAGAGGCTTATCGCAATTTTGGAGGCTTTGCATGGCTTAGCTATGACGAAGCCTTCAGGCAGAAGCTATCAATTCATCCAGATGTCAACTGGGGTGTAAAAGACGTTGGACTCTGGATTAACCTAATGCTTCCTCAAAGACACTCTTCATTTAAACAGACATCATCAACCCTCCCTAAGAGGGGGCTTCTGTTTTGCATTTAACAATTCAATTTGTCAATGGAGCAACATCTGCAGATTTCGACACGAGAGCTCTTTCTGTGGAAATGCGCACTCCATGTCGAGATGTTTCAAAAAACAGTCTGCTCAGCAATCACTTTCCAGGGATTCTAACTCAAAGGGCTCAGACCCCAGTGAAACTGGAAAAAAATGTTTTTTTTTGGCTAAACAAGTACCCAGATCAGCAGATTACTCATTTAAAGGGAAGGGGTGTTAAATAATAAAAAAATTTACCCTCTTTAGCCATGCAACCGAACGTAGCCAGAGAAATTTTTTTTAGTGAGATTAAACAAGGCAGGGTAATGGGTCCTTTCACTTCCTCCCCCCTTTAAAAATTTTCGGGTTTCCCCCTTAGGTATTGTACCTAAAAAAGAAGCTGGTTCATTTCGTTTAACTCATCATCTATCTTACCCTTATGGCTCGTCTTTAAATGATGAGGTAGATAAAGCTATATGTTCCGTAAACTACTCACTTGATTTAGCTATTGATATGCTCAGAAAATTTGGACAAAATGCTTTGATGTCCAAATCTGATATAAAATCGGGTTTTCGGCTCCTCCCTGTCCTTCCCGACGGCTTTAATTCATTGGGTTTTTATTTGGAAAACAATTTTTTCTTCGATGAATGCTTGCCCATGTGTTTTTCCCTGTCTTGTTTTTATTTTGAAAGTTTTTCATCTTTTTTACACTGGGTATTGGAATCCAATTCTCCCAATATTAACATTTTACATTATTTAGATGAGTTTCTTTTTGTTGGTCCCCCGGGGTCTCCAGATTGCTTAGAAGCATTGAATAATTTCTTTAAAATATGCCAAAATGTCAGTGTGCCAATCGCACATGAGAAAACAGTTTTTCAAAAAAATTCAATTGAATTTTTGGGCATCACGCTAGATTCGGTTAAGATGGAATCTAGGTTGCCTGGCGACAAAATTCTTAAACTACGTAATGCCTTATCCGATTTTTTAGTAAAAAAAAGGTGACTCTTAAAGAAATTTCAATCTTTATTGGGCCTACTGAATTTCGCTGCGAATTATCCCAATAGGAAGAGTTTTTTCTAGACGGTTGTATGAATCAACTAAGAGTTTGACATCTCCTACCTCTCACATTAGAGTTCCACTGATTTGAAAGAAGATGTTAAAATATGGCTCACATTTCTTTCAATTTTTAACGGCAAATCTTGCGGGCAGTCCGCATTTATTTCTGCGGATTCTTTTCCTTTTGCTGTTTCAGTCGATTCCACTTTCGGCTACGGAATTTTGTTTGGGACACATTGGTTTGCCCAACAATGGCCAATTAAATGGGTTGAGATGCATATTTCAAATAACAAAATGTTCTTAGAACTTTTTTAAAAAAAATTGGGACTTTATTTATGGGGTTCCTTGATTCAAAATTTTAGAATTTCTCTTTTCTCAATGGATCAGGAAGTAATTTTTTCCATCAATACTTTGCCCTCAAAAAATAACTTGGCGTCAAGGATTTTGAGACAATTAGTATTACTATGCTTAAGATTTAATATTTGGATTAAAGCAAACAGCTAAAAGCAAACGGGACTTGGCTACTATTTCTCTTTGTAAGCATGAGTGGTCAATTTTTCACCAACAGGTACCCAACGCGGATTTGGAACCAACTGCCTGCCCACAGTCGATTTGGGACATAATTCCAGTTTGATACCTTATTTTATTAAGAATTCCCTGTCAGAAAGATCATGGGCCGATTATTCTGCCACATGGTTAAAATGGGTGAATTTTTGTGTGCTTCATAATTTCAACTCAGCAGTTTCTAGTGCGTTATCTGGCTTAAAATTTGCAGAATCTTTAGCTTAGATTAGTCTATCTTATTCAGTAATAGCAAAATATCTCTCAGGGGTCTCATTTTTTCTTAAATTAATGGGTAATGCTCCACTAACCGTTTTTTCCCAGTAAAGCAATTTTTAAAAGGTTTGAAAAGGTCTAACTTTGAACCTGATTCCAAGCGCCCTATATCTTTCAGCTATTAAAAGACCTTTGTTTATCATTATCAGATGTTTGTATTAATTCGGATAAAAGTTTATTGTTTTATGCAGCATTTGTTTTGCTATTTTTTTGGGCCCTGCGAGTTGGTGAGCTAGTGTCCGCTAAAAAATCTGATCCTTCAGGTCTCTTAATTTCTGATTTGAAAATGCATGATTTATACATTATTTTATTCGTCAGGAAGTCCAAAACGGATCAAATGGGCAGGGGGTCAAGATTGAGAATCAACTCTTTTTCTGACTCAGCGATCTGTCCAGTAGCTATCACGAAACAGTGGCTTCAAAAGAGACCAAATATCAATGGTGCTCTGTTTATGCACATGGACAATACCCCGGTTACAATTTTTCAGTTCATTGCTGTTTTAAAAAAGTGTTTGTTTTCTAGGAATTGAACATCTGAAGATTACTTCTCAATCTTTCAGAATCGGCGCGGCCACTGAGGCATCTAGGGCTGGTTTTGATGATTTTATGATACAAAAATTGGGTAGATGGGATTCTAACAGATTCAAGCTGTATATTCGTCATGAGCTTTATGATTACTAATTGTTTATTTTTCAGGTCCAATTATAGTATGGATCATTGGACATTGGTTTATCTATTGGGCTCACAAGAGGGCCAGCCAAAGATCTTATTCAGAGAATTTATCAGTTAATACTTCTGATGTTCAAATCTTTTGGCACAGTATTCATGGCAATGAGTTGGTTTAACTTCTCCTTCGAGTTTAAAAAATGTTTTAATCTTTTTCCTTTCCCAGATCTAGTTATTTTTCATTTGTCGGGGAATGAGCTTGGTAAAATAAAAACCTTGGATTTGTTGGCTTTTTTGAGATCGGATATTTGCGGTCTCAAGCAAACATTTCCTTCTCCTTCTATCTGTTTATTCTGAGATCGTTCCTAGACTTTTATGGTCGGAAAATAATTTTTAAAACTAAATAAAATTAGGAAAAGAGTGAATACGAATATGAACATTTTTTTACCGTTGGTTAACGGTTTCTCTTTTCGACATGAGGACCTTGAAGGTTTTTTGCCCGGTTTGTTTAGAAAAGACCTGGTTCATTTATCTGACATCGGTTTGGATATTTTTAATTTAAATTTGCAAACCATGGTTGAAAAATGGCTGTGTGGCTTTTGGGGGGGGGGGGCCTCGCCTCGATGAGTCATGGCTTTTGGGAAAATCGCCCATTTTATGGGTGGATTGGATATTGGTGTTTGGACTTATGGACATTTATATGAGTATCTTATTTTTTTTATTTGTATTACTTGGTGTTAAGTAACCCTGAATAAACATCACGGCCATTTTTCTTCCAATATATTTTGTCTGGCGTTTTTATTAAATTTTGTGAATAGGTCTTCTATTGCCCTGAAAATGTGAGTCAAAATCAGGAAGCCAGCTTCGTTACACAAGCAATGCGCTTTCTAAATAGCATGGAGTCCACCGATAACTGGGACTACTTTGGAGCATCCGTTGCGCAAGGGATTAGAAAAGTACCATCAGTAAACCAATGGTCATGTGCCTCGGTTGTGTGTAATGTGGTGTCTCTGATTCAAAAGAACACATGAAATCAATGGTAGTGAAATCTGTAACGCAATAGAAACTATACAACATGGCAACATCCTCAAAACGCTTATCCAACTCAACAGTCTTCCTCTTTCCCTTTCCCATCTCAACATTCTTCCTCTTTTCAACCTTCACATTCTTCTTCTTTCCGTGCTCCCCATTCTTCGGCTTTACGTGCGCCTCACGATTCCGGTAATTCTAAACTTTAATCCAAACTTCACAATTATTGATTTCTATTAACTACCCCTTGTCCACTTGCCTCCATTTCACAACCCACTTTTATGGCCAACCTTTCTACTCCTTCCGATTACCCGACCTCCATTACCGCTACTCTTTGTGAACCCTCACCTTCCAGTTACCTTAGCTTAAAACATAAGTTTACAAAAACTTTCCAAAATTTGGTTGAATTAATAGTAATCTTGATGATATTTTATGTCATATACAAAATGTTGGATAAAATGTGCAATGAAATATCACCATTTTTGGTACAATAGAAATTGTAGCTAGCAAGGGAAAACATACCAAAAATATATTACAACACATGTATATGGGTGACTGGATCAAACGAGTGATATATGTATACCATAAGCTGTTAAAAACATTTTTTAGGTTCAAACAATATATGTAAAATTAATGGTGATACTCCGTTAACATTGTTAATAGAATAAGCATTTAATGGGTGAGGCCGGTTTCACACTGTGGTGTGTGATGGGAGAAACCCGCACAAGTCTCCCCCATCAACACACGGCACTGCTGCCGGCACTCGGACCGGAGCGTGCGGCTGCATGTATGTCTATGCACGGTGACCAGCCAGTGACCTCAGATGCAGATTTGGTGCAGATTTCACATGCATCAAATCCTGATGCATTCCTGACTGTGGAGACATACCCTTACCCTCCTCCACTGCTAATGTGGCTAGGAGACACTGTGGCGCCATCTTGGATGCCAGACTCCATCAGAGCAGCTGCCTGCTTCCACGTTTTATCTTGCCTTGTCATGACAGAAGATAATTTACCACATCTCCGGGCGCTCTCCAGACCTTCCCCCACCTGTCTGTACCAAGCAGAGCTGCCGTCTGCCCCGTGAGCAGGAGATAAGACAGATTTACTACCGAGCTGATCACAATGCACGTCCTTGCTACATGTCCAGCCCTGTTGTTGGCCATTTTAAATGTTTTTAAACATCCGTGTGATGTTGCCTCAGTAAATAGTTTGTATATTTTTATGAACATTTAGGTGTGTACAGTACTTTGTAGTTCCTATTCTCCACCCTTTCTATTCCTTCATGTGTGTTGCCTAGATTTGGGAGGGCTCCCAGCGCAGCGGCCTACACTGGTCCCTCACCCACTTCTTAATTTTAATCTAAATGCCGAGCTGTAGATGCTGGCCCAGACCCTGATACCTCATACACGGCTCATGGCTGACTGCTGCACCATTACAAAATGTCTACTGTGGGTCACTTGATGCCACTTTTCCTGGTGTCCACATCTAATTTGAACTGTTTTGGCAGCTTTTGGACCCCCTGAAGGTGTCTATGCATTCGGTTTTGCCTCCCATAGAATTCAGGAAGTTTGCCGATCTGAACCTTAAAAGGTTCGCTCATCTCTAATAGGAAACGGCAGAGTTTGACCATGTCTCAGAAGAGCCCATGGCTTATGTAAATTCTGAGCTTTACGGAGACGGATCCAGACACCAAACTGTTGGTGGAGGTTTGACCTCGAGCTTCGCGTTTCAGCTGCACAGACTCGAGATTTCCAGCCCTGGTTGAATGACATAATGAGCATTATCCATGTCCACGACGACAGGAGGCCGACAATTACGGCAGAGGTGGTGTGCTGAGCTTAGACCTTCCACACCCATCAGACTGGACCGCAATGATTAGCAGACGGCACAGGAGAATTTTACATTATTTTCTTGTATCTTATATTCAGATTGCTGGAGTTTTATCGTAGAGCTTAAAGGTGATGCTTTTAGTTCTTATAGTAAAACCCGTTCACAAGTTCCCTTTAATATGGAGATGAACCCTCTGCTGCTTAACAGCGCCAAATATTCTTTGGAAGATTTAATTTCTAAGCATGCAACTGTGAATATTTGATAATTTATCCAGGCGATTATTTATGGGGACACTTATTAACCCCTTCACTACCTGGCAATTTTCCTTTCTTCCTCCCATTCTTCGGAGAGCCATAACTTTTTTATATTTCCATCAATGTGGCTGTATGACAATTTGTTTTTTTCCGGGACGAGTTTTTTTAACATTTGAACGGCAGTATTCAATTTAGTATATAGTGTACTGGAAAATGTGAAAAAAAATTCCAACTGCATTTAAAGTGCAAAAAAAGTGCAATTCCACTATTGTTTTTTTTTGGTTTTCTAATTTACCATATTTAATATATGGAAACACTGGCCTGGCAACATAATCCTCAAGTCAGTACGGGCATGCAGACACCAAACATTTGTTTGTTTTTTTTTCAAATTCAGATTTTTATTGAAAAAGTTTTTAACATACAACAAACAAGGTAGCAAATAAGAAAATGTCAACTAGAAATGTGGTCAGTTGAACTACAGAAGACCATGTCTGGTAACGGAGTCAAGCAAGGAGCCAAAGTAGGCCTCTGATTATTGACCAAACAACCTCAAAATAAGAAAAAAAATAAAAAATTCCTGTAAGCAGGAGGAGGGACCTGATGGAAAAATCGAACATAGTAAGTATACATATACAAACCTTATAAAGAAGAAAAAAAAAAGAAAAAGAAGTAGAGTAGGGAACAGGGCGTACCGGAAGTTGTAGCAGGGGGAGGCCGCTCGCGGAGGTCAAGCATTATGGAGAATGCAGTGGGTATTAGGTGCAGAGTATTAAGAAGGAAGTAGAGGATTAGGACCTGTGGCTTCCAATAGAACTACATAGAGGAGAGGCTAGGAAGGAGTCCCAGTGGAACCACTTGGTGGCTATTTCATTCCTAAACAGCAAAACCACAAAAAGAGGACTTAAAAATCCTCCAAAGACAGCGTCGCATACAAGCCTCTATTGTGCATTAATGTAACAAGCAACCACCCCCTCCATGGATTTTCAGGCTGAGAGTGGTTGTCTCATCGGTGTTTTTGCACCTCTGTTGCCGCCATCTTAACTACATGGGTCCACTGCATTTGTTTGGAGGCCTAGGCAGGTAATCATCGCTGCCTTTTTTCATCTGTTTTTGAATTTTTGGAAGATTTTTAAGTCCTCTTTTTTTTTGCTGTTTAGTGATAGGACTCACAAGCGTGAGAACCCTTGACACGGGTTGCGAGCTTCCATATCTTGGCCAAAATATCGGCTAATACCTCACATATTTTTATATGTGTTTTCTGCACTTTATTTTTCAGGGTGCAGCTGGGCCCATTTGGTGTTGTAAACTGTGACGTCTGTTCACATGAGATGCATTTGGATAGCACTGGGCAGCCTGCCTGATCTAATAGTACGGGCGTCACTACTAGGCTGCTAACCTGGAAGCTGTGCATCACCTGTATGTGAACAGCGCCGCATACAAGCCTCTATTGTGCATTAATATATCAAGCAACCACCCCCTCCATAGATTGGTAGGCCGAGAGTGGTTGTCTCAGCGATGTTTTTGCACTTGTGTTGCCGCCATCTTAACTACATGGGTCCACTGCATCCTGAATAGGAATGGGCTACAACCGTAACTTCTTGGATTATCCTGAGAACATCTTTCCAGAACGTTACCAAAGCTCCACAGGACCACCATATATGAACTAGAGTACCCTCATCCACCCAACATCGCCAGCACAGATTAGAGGTGTTTGGGTTTTTCCACTTGTATCCATATTGACACCACTAAGCATTTATAACTCGCACGCATAAATATATTCTAATATTTTTGGTGTCTCCCCCATTCTTGTACATTTATGTTTAATTGACTTTTACTGTGTTTTGCACAGGTTTTGTTTTGTCCAAGGACATGGACCTCAAGGCCACGGAACTATCCTGGCAAGGGAAAACTAACAAATTATCTGGAGGTGGTGGTTTCAATAAATCCGGTTCCAGTGTGTCCTAGTTTGATACTATTGAATGTTAGGCGTCGGGATTATTCCTCTGCACAGGATAGATCCCAAGCCTTATCTTCCTCTGTATTCTCTCATTCAGTCTCGACCACAGTGGATGCTGCTCAACAAAGATGTCGGGCTGTGTGCATTGTTACCGCTGCCTCTCTAGGTTCAGCTATGGTAGCTAATAACTGACAGAAGCGAGCTGTCATTCCTGAGACTAAGTCCTAGGATTCCCTCTACTGAGCATGCTCGTGAGGTGGCAACCTCTCATTGTTGGTCGGTCGTCAGTTGCTCAAGGTCCTGTGCTGGCTCCGGATTGTAAGGTCCTGTCTGATTGGCATAGTCTATAAAAGCATCTTTGGCGTGCTGGAAGGTGCGCTAAGATCATTTGTTATATGTGTGCATGGAACACTACGGTAGTGTGGACTTGTTTGTGTGTGCTTAGAGTTCCGACACCTCCGGGGAGGAGTTTGCGTGTGTGCATACGCTGTGTGCTCAGGGCAGGCGTAAAGCCTTGAGTATTCTGGCACCTCCGGAGAGGAGTTTGTGTGTGTGTGCATACGCTGTGACTGTGTCCACTAATTGTTTCCTTGCCCCTGAGAGGGTTGCGTTCACCTGTGAAATAACAGGGGATTTCATGTAGCGCCATTTTTACCAGCGTGGCATCTAGCTGCACTGTACTGTCTAGGGCAGCTGTATTTCTGTCTCTACCCCTCTGTGAAGCTAACAGAGTTGGGTAATTAGTTTCTATTCACACAGGGTGACATTTAACCCCATGTGTTTTCAAGATCCCTTGCCTCACGCTTCCGCCATTGTTTCCAAGCTACGATTTTTCATCTCCGCACAGTGGACCCTGGGTTGCAATCATACTTCATCTTAATTTATATTTAGTGCGATCCGTCAACCCTAACAGTGTATTTCTTTTAAAAATGTATTATATAGGAGAACAAGGCTTTGGTGGAACAAGGCATTTCTTGAAAATTATGCATAGAAACAATTGATTCCAAGAGGACTATGCTTTAGAGTTATTCCATCTTTTCCAGTTGATGACAATGACTTTGTTAAAAATTGGCAAAACATATACAATGAGACATCCAAGAAATTCATGAATTTACTCATTAATTTAAAAAATATTACTGAGATTGACAAAACTCTTGAGGATATGTACCAGAAGGCTAAGACTGACTTTACAACTGAAGAGCTACTCAAATGGATAAGGCCATGGATGGCTGGGATAGGAGCATACAAGAAGCACAGTCAAACTAATTAGGGATCAGAAAGATTTTGCCTCCAAACATGTTTACAATTGGAGAAAACAAGGTATACCTAATAATAAAATATTCAATAGGGATCGGACTCCATCCATGTCATCAAATATGTCAACAAGTAATGTCTCAGAAGACTCTTCGTCTTTATCCACTTCAAATAAAGGCACCCCTAAACGCAAACCACATTTTCTCCCGAATAAATGCTATTATGCACATTCACCGGAAGGTCCAAGGAACAACCTGAAGGTAATTAATTTAAGGTCTCACCAATTGTTTGAGGTGAAAAATTCCATTCTAATTGAGGCTTACTCTTCTGCCCCACAGCAACATTTGATAGGTTTTCAGCTGCCAAAGATTTGCATATTTTTGCTCGGTCAATGATTTTTAAAAAATTAGATCATAATGAAATCAATGCTCATCTATTCCCTACAGAGACAGAACAAGAGGAGCTAGCCACATTGGAAGAATTGGCCATCGAGCATAACAGAACGGAGAGAGCTAAGACAACACCTTCCAATAAGCACAAATCTAAACACTTTCCCCCCTTTCTTCATGCCCAAACATGGACCTTTTCATAAAACTTGTAAGCCATGATTTTGATAGAATTCCTGCTAACATTAAAACTGACAATTTAAGTAATGAGGAGAGGAAAGGCCTCACTAGACTTGAGTAAACTACTGGATGTTGTTTTTAAACAGGCTGATATAAGGGGGCAACATTGTTGTCTGGCCAAAACAGATGTAGGAGGCTGAAGCCTCTTTTTAGCTGCAAGTCAAAAACTGCTACCGCAAATTATCTTTCAAACCCACTATCCAAATTTCAGTTGGTGTTGATCCTTAGACTGTTTTAGACAATAACATTATTACAAAAGAACTCTTTACTGCCCTGCAGGTCACTGAACCAACCATCTTTAAGCTGCACCTTCTGCTGGAAGTGCACACAAACATAAATATACTACCTGGCAGACTCATTGTCTCAGGCAATGGTAATTATTCGGAGAAGGTCAACAAGTTCATTCTCGCAGAACTTCAACCTCTGATTGAATGTCCTCTACCGTCATTCACAAGAGATACTCCACATTGACGAAGATGCATTATTGGAAACCTGTAACGTGGAGTCATTATATACAAACATCTGACATGATGATAATGGAACACAGGCATCTAAATTTTTCTTACAAAATTCCAATACTTCACCTGTCCTGACCGATCTCATTTTGCAACTGCTACAGTTCTCATTGTGCCACAACTTTTTTACCTTCAGAGAATCCTTATACGTACAGCTGCAGGGAACAGCCATGAGAGCATCATTTGCTCCCTCCTACACCAACTTGTTCCTTGGGCTGTGGGAGAGGGATATATTTCAATAGGATCGTGGTGTGTCGGTGGACCGCGTCCCCTTCTGGATGCGGTGCACCAATGGCTCATTCATGATCTTTCAGGATTCTGGTGAATCCTTACATGAGTTTATGGCAGCATTGAATCGAAACAATTTCAACATCCACCTTACATACATGTGGGACAAGACATCCATTGATTTCCTGGATGTCAATGTTAAAAGAGATTGGTCCGACTGTCTACAGACTGACCTATTCTGCAATCCTACAGCCCTGAACGCACTACTTCATGCATCATCCTGTCACTCATCATCTATGATTAGGTCCATACCAGTAGAGTCTTACGCCTTAAGCAAAGTTGCTCTGATGACACTGACTTCATACGTCAAGCTAAAGACCTCCAGGACAGATTTCTTGACCGGGGCTATAGCTATAGTTCAGTTAAGAAGGCATACCAAGAGCAAGATTTACACCAAGATAAGATGCTTTATATACCCCCAAACGGCCCCCGGCGACGAAGGAAGTCAGATTTATTACAGAGTGCTATGCAAAAACCACACACCTAAGTAAATGTCTGAAGAAGTCATGGCATATCATCCTGGCTGATCCTGTTTTGGCTAACTACTTGAACGACAACCCAGCCATTACCTTCAGAAGATCTTCGAAACTGAAGGAGAAATTAGTCTAAAGCCACTACCAAAACCTGTCACGTTTCTTGACTCCATTAAACAACCGTGGGATAGCCACCCATGTGGTAAATGCGTGGCCTGACACAATCGTTCACCGACTCTACGGGTTGTAAGAACTACACTATAACACAGACCAGCTCTTACAATACTTGTGCAGTCATCTATCATACCAGTGGCACTTGCCTAAACAACTAAAATTTTGCGTGCAAGAGCATGAAAATGGCATTATTGCAGCCAAAGATGTTGATGACCTTAATACCCTCAAGACTATTGCCAAACATTTAAGGAATACCACAACTGCGACCCATTGCATCTGATGTTTAAGGGTAGGTTCACATTGCTTTTGGGCGATCCATTTAACGGATCCGTTACTTAGCGGCATTAATGCTATGTAACGGATCCGTTAATGTGCTTATAGACTTCCATTATGCATGCGTTAGCAATGATGCGTTACTTTGTGACGCACCTTCGAACGCAGTCTACCGTGTTTTCAGGTACATTTTTGATGCGTTCGCTGTGCATAGACCCCTATTGCCAACGCATGCCGATGCAATGGTACCATGCGTTAGCGCAATTGAATAAAAAAAAGCAATTTTGTGCATCAGGTTAGCGCATCCGTTTAAACCTTCCTCTAGTGTTAACTTTCTGTTACTCTTTCTTATGTTAACGGGTCGGTTTTGACCCATGTCTTAAATCACCCCTAGGATACCCTAAAAACAGTTATTTATGATCCAATTTGTTTCTTACCTCTTAGTTACCTTGTTAGGGTTTCTCATCCATGGAAGGATTGATTTTAATATTTTTGTTGTGGCCCCCTGGGCTTTTCATTTGAGAGCATACCCTTCATTTTCAATATAAAAATAGTGTCAAATGAACCTCAAGAGAATAATCTAAACTTAAAAAAAGATTGTTATATTACCTGACTATTACTGAAGGGTTTTAGAACACATTTCTTAAATGTAAAAAAAAAAATATACATATATATATTTTATATTATTAACTCTAGTAACATCTATGGTGTTACGGGTCAATTTTGACCCATATCTAACTACTTTATGAAAAAGGCAAAAAACAGATTTTTTTTATAGAACTTTAATACAAATAAAAGATGAAAATTATATTAACATTAATAGCAATAATAATAAAAAGTAGCTTTTCTAGGTCAAACAAACAACAATCAATCAAGCAAATCAAATCAACAGAAATCAAGTACTAGTTTTTAGATGCATTAGTATTTAGATGCATGTGTGGCAAAAAGTGACACTTTTTGTGTGTTCTTTGCAGAGGTATTTTTTGCAGGCGAAGCACGATGTGTTTGTCTTTCTGTCCTTATTGCTAGGGCAGACCTGACACCTCTTTCTTTTAGAATCAGGTGGTCTCACTGGGGTTGTGGCTGTTGTGGTTGATGTTGAGGCAGGGCTGGTTGAGGAGGATGCTGGTGATGATGCTCTTTGTGTTGCTGTGGGTGTGGACGAAGCACTTGTTGAGCTCTGGAGTTGTCGGACCAAGGCTGCAGCGGCTGGGTCTCGGGGCACTCGTTCTCATTGGTCAATGTGCGCCTTGACAAGGGATCTTCCTAGTTCCTCAAGAAACATCCTCCGCTTGTTTTTTTTCTTTGAATTCCATCCTTGGTGAATGTGGGTCCACAACACAAATGAATTGCCTGCTGACACATCAAGGATGTTGTAAAATACAACCATTGGCCATCTCCTAGTCATTCGCTGGCAAGTGTAGGTGGCAGTCAGCTTGTCCAGGTTGTCCACTCCTCCTTTGTTTTTGTTATAGTCCAGGATGATTCTGGGCTTTTTGTCACTTCCTGATGACACAGCTGCATCTTTGTGAAGTGTGGACATCAGTACCACATTAAGTCGTTTTTTGGGGCAGTATGAAACAGCAGTGGTGGTGTCTGTAAAAACAAACTTTGAGGAAAGTGGAGCCCTGTCCTTCATCTGCAATAATTCAGCGGGCAGCTCAGGTTTGTTTTTTTTTCACTGTGCCCACCATGGTGATTTTCCTCCTGAGAAGTTCTTGTCCAAGTTCATAGCTGGTAAAAAAAATTGTCACAAGTAATGTTGTGACCCTGCAGTCCAGTAGTGATATTGAGGACTACACGTTTTCCTTGTTTTTTTTTTCAGGGATGCAGACTTGCCTGTGTAAATCTGTAGATTCAAGGCATAGCTTGTTTTTGCATCACAGGTTGCCCAGATTTTTATGCCGTATTTGCCTGGCTTACTTGGCATGTATTGCCGGAAGGGGCATTTTCCGCGGAAAGGGAGAAAACGTTCGTCTACTGTCACCTCTGGCCCTGGGTTGAACATCAGTGGAAGGAGCTGCACCCATTTCTCCCAAACATCCCTGATGGGAGCAAGTTTGTCAGATTTTGTTCTGGTGTCTCTGTTGTCAAATCTGAGGACTCTTTATATCATTTGAAACTTTTGAAGTGACATTGTTGCCCGGAAAATATTCCTGCCTGTCGATGCGTCCCAGAGACTATCAGTGGCCTCATTGCAGGATTTGTACACTCCAGCAAGGAGAAGAACACCAATGTAGGCATCCAGGACATCATCATCAAGGTCATTCCACATGTCGCCGTGGACTTTTTTCCTTCAAGATTTGTCATAGCAATAATGACTTTTTTTTTTTATTGACAATGGCATAAACAGATCAAAACATGTCTTGATGTCACTTACTCTTGTCACAGCAAACCTTGTGATCCCAGGGGTCATTTTTATGACATTTGCAGCATCTGCCCTGCCATGTACATCTGGAGGTAATTTGGCCATACATGCCTGGACATGTCCCTAACTCAAGTTGTTGGAGGTAGAGCTGGCTGTGGGCTGTTGGTTTATATTGTGTTTATTAGTTCAGTTTTGGGACTTATTTTTTTTTTTTACTCTTATATTAGACCTGGGTCGAAATTGACCCTAAGAACACAAATGTTATAATTTTAATAAGAGCATTTTACAATTTAGTAAAATAGTTTTATTTATTGTATTTTGTTTAAAAATAAGTTCCTGAAAAAAGTCAAAAAGTCTTGATGCAATAAACAAATGTATGTAGAATTTGTATGCATTTAAAACCTAAAACGGGTCGGTCACGACCCTAACACAAGAGGAAGGTTTTAACGGATCCATTAAACGGATGGCACTAACGCGATGTGAACCTAGCCTAAGTGAACTGATCGCATTATTCTCAACTCCAAGGGTGGCAAAACTAGAAGCCTTGTGGATTTGGACTCTCCAAACTGTATCTCTTTTGGGTCTCAATGAAAAATCTAAGTTTCGTCCATTTCTTACAATATTCCCTCTATATAATAATCTGCTTTACACCCGAAATGCGTGCACATATATCTAGGCCTTGTTCTCCTACCGTGTTTCCCCGATAGTAAGACACCCCCGATAGTAAGACGTAGTGGGGGTTTTAGCGGGGTCGGCTAATGTAAGACGCGCCCCGAAAGTAAGACATAGTAAACTGTACCGTATGTTGGAAAAATATAAGCCATAGTACCGGTACCTTTGGCTGCAATAACTGCGGGATGCGGACGGTTAGGGCTCCTTCTCACTTGCAAGCAATACGGCCGAGGCTCGCAGGTTAAAACCCAGCGCTGGCGCCGGCACTTGGGAGCGGAGCGTGCAGCTCCATGTAATGCTGTGCGGCTGCACGCTCCGCTCTGGAGTGCCGGTGCTCTGAGCTCTGGCACCGGCACTCCAGAGCGGAGCGTGCGGCCGCACAGCATTACATGGAGCTGCACGCTCCGCTCCCAAGTGCCGGCGCCAGCGCTGGGTTTTAACCTCGGCTGTATTTCTTGCAAGTGAGAAGGAGCCCTTAGAGCGGGATGCGGACGGATCTGGAGCTGAGGGATGTGGAGGCCGCGGGAGCAGCAGTAATGTTGTCCGTGGTCCATCAGGACCATGGGCAACATACAAAAACATGCAGCCTCAGTGCCCTCATGTGCAGCCGCTGGTGGCCCCTCTGATTGGCCCAGCGGCTCCTGCATGAGGAAGAAGAAGCCACACCTCTACCCAGCACCGCAGAGGAATTGATCCGATCGCCATTACGGTACCAAGTAAGCAATTCACAAAATGCACCTGTTACCCTATGGGAGGCTGTGTGGGATACTGT
This sequence comes from Ranitomeya variabilis, assembly GCF_051348905.1. Classification (NCBI taxonomy): domain Eukaryota; kingdom Metazoa; phylum Chordata; class Amphibia; order Anura; family Dendrobatidae; genus Ranitomeya; species Ranitomeya variabilis. The sequence goes on from NC_135232.1 coordinate 17,561,940, forward strand.
ATGGGGCTGTTACCCTATGGGAGGCTGTGTGGGATACTGTATGGGGCTGTTACCCTATGGGAGGCTGTGTGGGATACTGTATGGGGCTGTTACCCTATGGGAGGCTGTGTGGGATACTGTATGGGGCTGTTACCCTATGGGAGGCTGTGTGGGATACTGTATGGGGCTGTTACCCTATGGGAGGCTGTGTGGGATACTGTATGGGGCTGTTACCCTATGGGAGGCTGTGTGGGATACTGTATGGGGCTGTTACCCTATGGGAGGCTGTGTGGGATACTGTATGGGGCTGTTACCCTATGGGAGGCTGTGTGGGATACTGTATGGGGCTGTTACAGTATCCCATACAGCCTCCCATAGGGTAACAGCCCCATACAGTATCCCATACAGCCTCCCATAGGGTATGGGGCTGTTACCCTATGGGAGGCTGTGTGGGATACTGTATGGGGCTGTTACCCTATGGGAGGCTGTGTGGGATACTGTATGGGGCTGTTACCCTATGGGAGGCTGTGTGGGATACTGTATGGGGCTGTTACCCTATGGGAGGCTGTGTGGGATACTGTATGGGGCTGTTACAGTATCCCATACAGCCTCCCATAGGGTAACAGCCCCATACAGTATCCCATACAGCCTCCCATAAGGTATGGGGCTGTTACCCTATGGGAGGCTGTGTGGGATACTGTATGGGGCTGTTACCCTATGGGAGGCTGTGTGGGATACTGTGTGGGGCTGTTACCCTATGGGAGGCTGTGTGGGATACTGTGTGGGGCTGTTACCCTATGGGAGGCTGTATGGGATACTGTATGGGGCTGTAACCCTATGGGAGACTGTGATACGGAACCATAAGCAGTGCTTATACCGTACGCTATATTTTTGCCCCTAGACATGAGCGCTTCCGGTTCCAGTGGTAAAAGGAAGAGCTACACTGTGGAATATAAAAAAGCGATTGTCGAAGAATCTTGGGGCAAAAATGTAGTGGAGTTCTGCAAGGAGAAAATGTTGGATCACCGACTGGTCCAAAAATGGCGTGCAGAATACACTAACCTGAGTGGAAAAGTGGAGAGCGGAATGGCTAAAAAGCGCAAGATTGGATGTGGTCGGCAACCACTGTATACAGAGCTGGAAAGCCTGGTCTCTGAGTGGGTTGCAGACAGGAGAGCAAAGACATTGGTGGTGACCAGGGCTCTGATTCAGGAGTATGCCCTTGCAGTGGCACCACAGTTTGACATTTCCCCTGAACAATTCAAGGCATCACAGCACTGGGTGGATAGCTTTCTTGAACGCAATGACCTGTCTTTGAGAAGATCCACAACCCTCTTTAAGCTGGAAGATGCTGAGATTGTTAAACGTGCATTTGCCTACAAGAAGTTTGTGGATGACATTGACTTCTCTAAATACAGTCTTTGCAACATGATCGCCATGGATGAAACTGCCGTGTTCATGGGCCAAGCAGCTCAAACCACCATTGATCAACGAGGTGCCTCCTCAGTGTACGTTCCCTCCACCGCTTATGAAAGTGCACGTGTCACCTGCATTTTGGCGATTCGCCTGGATGGCACTAAACACCGCTACTCATTGCAAAGGGCAAGAAGGACAAGATTGAGCGGGTTTCTGGCATTTATGTGCTGGAAACTGAAAAAGCCTGGGCCACACAAGCTGTTATTAGGAAGTGGCTTGATTTAATGCTGCCGCTTATTATGCGAGGGAACAAAAGAGGGATGCTGATCTGGGATGCAGCCAGCACACACCGCGCCAAAACTATGAAAAACTTCCTTCATGAGCGGAGAATCAACCAAATCATGATTCCTGCAGGGATGACGGCTTATCTCCAGACTCTGGATATCGCCATTAACAAGCCGTTCAAGGACTATCTGCGTGCGGAAATCAATGACTACATTGAAAACCGAATGGAGAGAAATGTACGTGGGAACTTTGTGAAGCCCAGACTGCCAGAGATTGTGAACTGGGTTAAGAATTCATGGGGTAAGATCACTGACACCTGCGTTGCAAATGCACTGCGAGCTGGCTACCTGGACAAGACCTGCTCATTTCAGGACAGTGCCGTTGCTACCCATGAGAGATATGGGCCAATGATTCAGCAGGAAATGGAGTCCCGAGAGTCCCAAGAAAATCCACAGGAACCTCAGAGTGTGGATGTTTATGATGATGTTCCTGAAGATGATGACATGGTTGTCATGGAATAAATCTGTTTTATCTTCCAGTATAACATATTCAGACTGTTCGTTCTTACCGTTTTTCATTGTTTTACATGTTATACATGGAAATACCGTCATGATACGGTTGTAACAAGACATTCTTGACATTTGCTTTTATAAAACTGTTTTGTGGTGAATACCATACTGTTCAGGTTGTTAATAAATGTTAATTTTATGGTAAAAACAAAAAACGACATTTTTTTTCTCAATGTAAGACATACCCCGAAAGTAAGACATAGTGGGACTTTTGAGTGGTAAAAGAATGTAGGACACTGTCTTACTTTCGGGGAAACACGGTATTTCTTAATCATTTTACTTCCCCTTATTTATCCTATTTAGGTCCTTGTTTTGTTTTATTCTTGGTTTTAACACTATTCCTATATTCTGCAGTTCTCTGATACCATTGATTTGTACCATTCGCATATAACATCCCTTTGATTTCTGAAATGATACCCACCGCCTTATGCGAAGGATGCCTTGATGTGAACCATGCGTATACAACATCCTTTTGTTCCCTGACATGAAACCCACTTGCACAGTAGAAAAAAACTTGACTTGCAGGATCTTGTCACTTAACCAACATTGGAAGATACCATCCTTCTTGGATCCAAGCTTCGAATGATCAATTGGTTCCCTTCACACTTACAGTTGTCCTCAAAACTTTACATACCCCAGCAGAATATTTGCTTTCTTGGCCTTTTTTTTTCCCAGAATATGAACAATAACACCAAAACTTTTCCTCCACTCATAGTTAGTGGTTGGGTGAAGCCATTTATTGTCAAACTACTGTGTTTTCTCTTTCTAAATCATAATGACGACCCAAAACATAGATACATATTGGGCGGTAAATTGCATACTTATGCATATATTAGTAACATGATTATTTGGAGATTCTTGATTCTATTAATATATTCTGTGTTGTTCACAGCTACCAGCTCCAAATTCCAGATGGATTATAAGGCACGTGAACAAGCGAGGCTCACGCAAATTAATGAGGATTTTAGTGACACACCCAGAGTATCAGTCACGAGTGGTGAAGAGACTTACAGGAGACCACCAAAAGACTAAAAGATCTATTACACAGACGTACCAAAATCTGGTAGAATTGAGCATTCCTCAACAAATATATCGAAAGAAGACTCATACCAAGAGGACTTAGGGTGCAGGTCTTCCCCTCATTCGAGGTGGCAGATGCAGTATTACGCCATAAGTGGGAGGATTTGGCCGGCAGCTGTTCTGGATGTGGAAATTGAGACACTGCAGAAAAAACTAAAACAAGAATCAACTGATAGATCGAAAAATAGACACTGAATTTCCAAAATGGGAAAAACATATTTGTGAAACTAAAACCCCAAAATTTCAGAGGGCCATTGGGGATAAATAGTCCGTCATGAAGTATAAATGGAATCGTAAATCCCATTGATCCAGGAACGCTTCTAGAATGAGATCAATGTCCATAACATCATATGCTTCCAGTGAAGACTCCTCCAGGGCTGAACTAAAATCCATTCAGGCACGTAGTATGGCTCCCAATAGAGATACACAAGGGGTTAAAAGTAAAATGGATTAACTCAATTAACCAGAGAAAAGAAATAAATATAATCTTGAGGTAATTAATCTATCCAAATATACAAAAATACCCTAACACAAACACAACAGGAGGTATTCTCTATGGGGCTGATTTTCCCCCCCACTAAGGCTTTCAATTCCTTTTCAGCCATAAAGGATTTATACTTGTTTTCAAGAAAATTGATTCTCAAGAAGATACACAACGGAGGTTCAGGGGACCAACATCATAAAAGCCACATGGAGGATGAGGCATTACTGGCACTTGAGGAACTCCTTAAAGAACAGGATATAGACACAACAGGTATATTCCCTCTTACCAAACATCCACGCTCCACTAGGTTTCCCCTCTTGTCAATCTGTACAGCAGTTGACATTTTTACCAAGCTGGTTGTGGAGGACTTCCGGCGTATCTAGACAACACGGAGACTCGACAATTTCACGGTTAAACAACATATTGCCCTCAAGGAATTACAATCCTATCCTGACATGATCATAAAACCAGCTGACAAGGGGGGAAACATAGTGATATGGCCACAGTGCATTCATGAGGGGGAGGCATACAGACATTTGAGAGTCAAAAAGACAAGTTGGACCATAGCCCCTTATCAGCCTTTTCAACCGAACTTGAGCTCATCCTATACCAGGCATTTGAAAAGGCAATAATCAAGAAGAAAGTTCTAGATGGCCTACTAACAAAGTACACCAAAATTCCAACTATATACTTTGGACCCAAAATCCACAAAAATCCAGTGGAACCACTGGGGCGTCCTATTGTGTCCGGCATATGTAGGCTGTGTGAAACAATCTGTAAATTTATGGATTACTATCTTAAACCTTTGGTGGAATCACTGCCCTTCTATGCCAGTGACACGATGGACGTCCTGGCAAGGATTGATGGAATGACATTGGAAAGGGACATGCAATTAGTAATGGCAGACATAGAATCACTCTACACGTGTATCCGCCACAGTGATGGGCTAGACGCATGCCACTTTTTTCTGGCGGGCAGCAGTTGGGATGCCCTATCTGTGACTTGGTTTTAGAATTACTTCAGTATATTCTCATTCACAATTTTTTTGTTTCTTGGGAAGTATTTTATTTACAGTGGTGTGGCACTGCCATGGGTGTGGCCTGTGCGCCCTCCTTTGCCAACCTTTTTCTTGGTTACTGGGAGAGGGGGATATTTGGAGGGGAGCGCACCCAAGCCGCTGACCATGTGCAGTGCTGGCTAAGTTATATAGACGATGTGTTCATCACCTGGCAGGGGATACAACACCAGCTGCAGGCATTTATGGATGACTTACAGTAAATACCAACCGGTTTAATTTCAAGCTGACCTACACATTTAGCAACGTGGAGGTGGATTTTCTTGATATTAAAATCTAAGTGGATGAACACCTACAGGTACAAACAGATATGCACTTGTAAGCCCACCACGGTCAATAGACTCCTGTCACATGTGCGCCACGATTAGAGCCATCCCAGTTGGTAAATTTTTAAGAGTGAAGTGCATTTGCTCATCAGATCAGACATTTTTGCAACAAGCAGAGGATTTAAAGGAGATGTTACAAATGAGGTGCTAAAGTAATAAATGTAATAAACAGGGCTACATGAGAGCAGTAAAAAACAGTTGACAAATACTCCTACACCCCCATCCAAAAATAAAAATAGAAGGTCAGAAGACCAAATAATATTAATTTCCACCTACAATAGTGAATAGTGGTCAGCTATGATAGAATGCATACAAAGGCATTGGAGTGTTCTACAAACCGAACCTGCTCTATCTAAATTCTTATCAGAACGTCCCCTTATAACCTCTAGAAGGAGCCAAAACTTGGGTGATATATCAGTCCAGAGCCACCATGTCCCTACTTTTAGGAATTTTTTTTACCTCTTGCGGTCCACCGAAGGGATGTTTTCCCTGTGGAGACTGTGTTGTGTGCAAAAACATACTAAGAACCTTTTTTTAAACTTCAGCAGATGATACAAAAATCTATTCCATCAAGCAATACACTGCGTGCAGAATTATGAGGCAAGTTGTTTTTTTGGATCACATAATACTTTTTATCCATGTTGTCCTACTCCAAGCTGTTCAGGCTTGAGAGCCAACTACCAATTAAGTAAATCAGGTGATGTGCATCTCTGTATTGAGGAGGGGTGTTGTCTAATGACATCAAAATCCTATATAAGGTGTGCTTAAGTATTAGGCAACTTTGTTACCTTTGGTAAAAGGCTCTGAAAAGTCCAAAATTGTGAGATGTCTTGCAGAGGGATGCAGCAGTCTTGAAATTGCCAAACTTTTGAAGCGTGATCACCGAACAATCAAGCGATTCATGGCAAATAGCCAACAGGGTCGCAAGAAGCGTGTTGGGCAAAAAAGGCGCAAAATAACTGCCCATGAATTGAGGAAAATCAAGCGTGAAGCTGCCAAGATGCCATTTGCCATGAGTTTTGATATATTTCAGAGCTGCAACGTTACTGGAGTATCAAAAAGTGCAAGGTGTGCGATACTCAGGGACATGGCCAAGGTAAGGAAGGCTGAAAAACGACCACCTGTGAACAAGAAACATAAGGTAAAACGTCAAGACTGTGTTAGGGCTAGCGTAACGCACAGAGTAAATATAGATGTTTATTATTATTGGTGCGTTCGTAGCCCAGGTCCACCGTGCAGGAAGAACCTGCTGCTAGTGAATGGTGGCACTATTTGGCAGCATAGGCTAGCTCTGTTACTTCACAGAGTAGCCGTGAAAGGAAAGCACTGCGCCCTGTTAGACTAACAGGAGCACAAGCTAACTGCCCAACTGATAGCAGTCAGTGGTCATGCAAGCACACAATCTCCTCATCGGAGGTGCCGGTATTCTAGGGACTTATTTCAGCCGGGTCCCTGAATACCATCACACAATCTCCTCATGGTGCCGGTATTCTAGGGGCTTATTTCAGTCGGGTCCCTGAATACAATCACACATAACCAAACTGGCGCAAAGCACATAACTTGGATTGATACTAGCGCATGGCCGTGCGGTCATGCGAACCTTTTATAGCTGCAGCAAGTACAGGACTTTCCCAGAAGGACCAATGAGAGGCTGCCACAGAAGTTGAGCACCTTCAGGACCTTCCTAGTGGACCAATGAGATCAGCTGCAGTATCTAAGCATGTGACCCTTGATCTCCAACGAGAGATCTTACCCTGGGCATGCTCAGAAAGGGAAAAGCAGGACTTAGTCCCAAAAACGTCTGCTCGCCGCTGCCCAGTACTGGCTACAATGGTAGAAGCTGGAAAGGCAGCAGGGGCCAACGACTCCCAGGCACCCAGGCATGCCGAAAGGGCTAAACGGTAGACCACAGGGTTAACCTGTTCGAGGACCTTGAAAGGGCCCAAGTAGCGAGGTGCAAACTTAGTGGACTCAACTAGCAGCCTGATGTTACGGGCAGAGCCACACTAAGTCACCAGGAGCAAAGGTCAGAGCGGTGCGTCGATGTGCATCGGCGGAGGACCTCATTCTCTCCTTGGAGGCCCGAATGGCATCCTGAATGCGGTCCCAAATGTCCCGCACCTCCACAGCCCAGTCTGCCACCCTGCAGAAGACACGGGCATAGGCACAGGTACCCGCGGATGATGACCATAGTTAAGGAGGAATGGGGTCTGTCCAGTCGGCTACGGCATTGTTCAGCGCCAACTCCGCCCATGATAGCAAGGATGCCCAGTCATCCTGCCTGGCTATGACAAAATGTTGCAGATATGTGACCAAGGTCTTGTTGGGCCTGTCTACCAACCCATTCTTCTCGGGATCATATGCAGAAGAGAGATTCAACTCAATGCTGAGAAGACGACAAAGCTCTCTCCAGAACCGAGATGCAAACTGGGGACCCCGGACACTGACTAATTTGTCCGGCATACCATGTAGGTGGAAGATGTGTTTTATAAACAACGCTGCCAAGGCCCGTGCAGAAGGTAGCCATGGAAGCGGCACCAAGTGCACCATTTTAGAAAAATGATCGGTGATAACCCAAATGATGGTACAGCCACGAGACTTGGGCAAGCCCACCACAAAGTCCATCCTGACCATCTCCCAGGGCCTGTCTGCCACTGGCAAGGGATAAAGTGACCCAGCAGTCCGTTGTCGAGGAGACTCAGTTTTGGCGCAGGAGACACACGCCCGAATATAATCTCCGACGTCAAGGACCATATGCGGCCACCAGTACGTCCTCGCCAGCAGCTCAGATGTCCTCTCTGTCCCAAAATGTCCATCCACCCTGGATGAATAAGCCCAAGAGAGAACCTCCAGTCGCAAGTTAATAGGTACAAAAGTCTTGCCCGAAGGCACTGACTCTAGCGAAACCGGAGCTACAGTTCTCAGAAGGGACAATAAGCAGAGGCTCCCCTTCCTCCTCCTCAGAAGACACAATGGGCCGAGAGAGGGCGTCAGCACGAATGTTCTTCTCCCCAGCGAGATAATGGAGGGTGAAGTGGAACCGGGAGAAGAACAAGGACCATCTGGCCTGACGAGAATTTAGCCTCTGGGCTGTTTGTAAATAAACCAAATTTTTGTGGTCCGTGAAGATTTGGAAGGGAAAGCGAGCCCCCTCCAAAAGATGTCTCCACTCCGAGAAGGCCAACTTCATTGCTAGTAACTCCCTGTCCCCGATGGAATAATTCCTCTCCGCTGGTGTGAAGGTCTTGGAGAAGAAGAAGGATGCTTCCAACCTTGAGCATCCTTTTGGAAGAGTACTGCTCCAGCACCAACGGATAAGGCAACCACCTCCATTATGAACGGCTTATCAACATCGGGACGATGTAGGATGGGAGCGCTAGCAAAATGAGACTTAATAGAAGAGAAAGCCTTGGAGACCTCCTCAGACCACAATTTTGGATTTGCTCCCTTCTTGGTGAGGGCTACCAAGGGAGCTACCAAAGAAGTGGGGAATGAACTGGCGATAGTAATTAATGAACCCCATAAAGCGCTGCACCGCTTTAAGAGAATGGGAAACTTGCCAGTCCATCACAGCCTGTAGTTTGGCAGGATCCATAGGCAATCCCTGGGCGGAGATGATATAGCCCAGGAAGGATAAAGACTCCAACTTTGCATAGAGGGAGTTTGCCCATAAGAGGTCGAAGACTCTGCCAACATCTCTCCAGTGGGAGTCAATATCTGGAGAGAAGATGAGAATACCATCCAGATAGACTACGACCGAGGTGGAGAGCATCCCCCGGAAGATATCGTTAACAAAATCTTGGAAAACGGCTGGGGCATTACAGAGCCCGAAGTGCATCACCAGAAACTCATAGTGCCCATCCCTGGTATTAAAAGCCGTCTTCCATTCATCCCCCTCACGGATGCGAATCAGGTTATAAGCACCCCGCAGATCTAATTTGGTAAATACCCTTGCTCCCCGTAGCCTATCAAAGAGCTCAGAAATCAGGGGCAATGGGTATTTATTCTTAACGGTGATGGCGTTAAGACCCCTGTAATCTATGCATGGACGTAATTCTCCGTTCTTCTGCACAAAGAAGAATCCTGCCCCTGTAGGTGACACTGACTTCCTAATGAACCCTCTTGCCAAATTCTCCTGGATATATTGGGACATAGCCTCCGTTTCCGGGAGAGGGGATAGACCCGTCCCCGAGGAGGTTCTGCTTCAGGCATGAGATCAATAGAACAGTCATAGGGGCGGTGAGGCGGAAGGGTCTCCGCAGCCTTTTTGGAGAACACGTCTGCATAGGACCAATAGCACTTGGGAAGGGAAGAAAGATCTATGGGTATCTCGGTAGTGGAAACCTGAACGCACTCCCTCACACATCTGCCCTTACATAATTCACTCCAGCCCAATATCCTCCCAGAGGTCCACTCAATATGTGGGGAGTGGAAACGGAGCCAGGGTATTCCCAGCAGAATCTCGTCCATTCCCTCTGGAAGGACAAGAAGGGAAATAATCTCCTGGTGGGAAGGGGACATGGATAATGTGAAAGGGACAGTCTGGTGTGTGATTTGTGAGGAAAGTGTCGACCCATTCACTATTCTAACAGTCACTGGTTTGGCGAGCATCACCAGAGGTATTGTATGGCACAGAGCAAAAGCAGAGGACATGAAATTCCCCTCTGCTCCAGAGTCCACACAAAGCTGGACTGTTAGAGTGGATGAGCCTAACGTGATTGTCCCTTTAACCCCTTCATGACACAGCCTATTTTGACCTTAATGACCTGGCCATTTTTTGCAATTCTGACCAGTGTCCCTTTATGAGGTAATAACTCAGGAACGCTTCAACGAATCCTAGCAGTTCTGAGAATGTTTTTACGTGACATATTGGGCTTCATGTTAGTGGTAAATTTAGGTCGATAATTTTTGCGTTTATTTGTGAAAAAAATGGAAATTTGGCTAAAATTTTGAAAATTTTGCAATTTTCAAATTTTGAATTTTTATTCTGTTAAACGAGAGAGTTATGTGACACAAAACAGTTAATAAATAACATTTCCCACATGTCTACTTTACATCAGCACAATTTTGGAACCAATTTTTTTTTTTTTGCTACGAAGTTATAAGGGTTAAAATTTGACCAGTGATTTCTCATCTTAACAGCAAAATTTACAAAACCATTTTTTTTAGGGACCACCTCACATTTGAAGTCAGTTTGAGGGGTCTATATGGCTGAAAATACCCAAAAGTGACACCATTCTAAAAACTGCACCTCTCAAGGTACTCAAAACCACATTCAAGAACTTTATTAACCCTTCAGGTGCTTCACAGCAGCAGAAGCAACATGGAAGGAAAAAATTAACATTTAACTTTTTAGTCACAAAAATGATGTTTTAGCAACAATTTTTTTTATTTTCCCAAGGGTAAAAAGAGAAACTGGACATCAAAAGTTATTGTACAATTTGTCCTGAGTACACCGATACCCCATATGTGGGGGGGAACCACTGTTTGGGCGCACGACAGGGCTCGGAACGGAAGGAGCACCTTTCGACTTTTTCAATGAAAAATTGGCTACAATCTTTAGTGGACACCATGTCACGTTTGCAGAGCCCCTGTGTGCCTAAGAATTGGAGCTTCCCCACAAGTGACCCTATTTTGGAAACTAAACCCCCCAAGGAGCTTATCTAGATGCATAGTGAGCACTTTGAACCCCCAGGTGCTTCACAAATTGATCCGTAAAAATGAAAAAGTACTTTTTTTTCCCAAAAAATTTCTTTTAGCCTCAATTTGTTCATTTCCACATGGGCAACAGGATAAAATGGATCCTAAAATGTATTGGGCAATTTCTCCTGAGTACACTGATACCTCACATGTGGGGGTAAACCACTGTTTGGGCACATGGCAGGGCTCGGAATGGAAGGAGCGCCATTTGAAATTTTGAATGAAAAATTAGCTCCAATCGTTAGCAGACACCATGTCGCGTTTGGAGAGCCACTGTGTGTCTAAACATTGGAGCTTCCCCACATGTGACCCCATTTTGGAAACTAGACCTCCCAAGGAACTAATCTAGATGTGCGGTGACCACTTTAAACCCTCAAATGCTTCACAGAAGTATATAACGCAGAGCCGGGAAAATAAAAAATAATTTTTCTTTCCTCAAAAATAATTTTTTAGCCCACAATTTTTTTATTTTCACAAGTGTAACAGGAGAAATTGGACCCGAAAAAATGTTGTCCAGTTTGTCCTGAGTACGCTGATACCCCATATGTGGGGGAGAACCACTGTTTGGGCACACGTCAGGGCTCGGAAGGGAAGTAGTGACTTTTGAAATGCAGACTTTGATGGAATGGTCTGCGGGGGCACGTTGCGTTTGCAGAGACCCTGATGTGCCTAAACAGTAGAAACCCCCCACAAGTGACCCCACTTTGGAAACTAGACCCCCTAAGGAACTTATCTAGATATGTGGTGAGCACTTTGAACCCCCAAGTGCTTCACAGAAGTTTACAACGCATAGCCGTGAAAATAAAAAATCATGTTTCTTTCCTCAAAAATGATGTTTTAGCAAGCAATTTTTTATTTTCACAAGGGGAACAGGAGAAATTGGACCCCAATAGTTGTTGCCGAGTTTGTCCTGAGTACACTGATACCCCATATGTGGGGGTAAACCATTGTTTGGGCACACGCCGGGGCTCGGAAGGGAAGTAGTGACTTTTGAAATGCAGACTTTGATGGAATGGTCTGCAGACGTCACGTTGCGTTTGCAGAGACCCTGATGTGCCTAAACAGTAGAAACCCCCCACAAATGACCCCACTTTGGAAACTAGACCCCCTAAGGAACTTATCTAGATATGTGGTGAGCAATTTGAACCCCCAAGTGCTTCACAGAAGTTTACAACGCAGAGCCGTGAAAATAAAAAATCATGTTTCTTTCCTCAAAAATTATGTTTTAGCAAGCAATTTTTTATTTTCACAAGGGTAACAGGAGAAATTGGACCCCAATAATTGTTGCCCAGTTTGTCCTGAGTATGCTGGTACCCCATATGTGGGGGTAAACCACTGTTTGGGCACACGTCGGGGCTCGGAAGGGAGGGAGCACCATTTGACTTTTTGAATGCAAGATTGACTGGAATCAATGGTGGCGCCATGTCGCGTTTGGAGACCCCCTGATGTGCCTAAACAGTGGAAACCCCTCAATTCTAACTCCAACACTAACCCCAACACACCCCTAACCTTAACCCCAACTCTAGCCATAACCCTAATCACAAGCCTAACCCCAACACACCCCTAACCACAACCCTAACCCCAACACACCCCTAACCCTAATCCCAACCCTAACCCTAATCCCAAACCTAACCCCAACACACCCCTAACCCTAGCCTAATCTTAACCCTATTTCCAACCCTAGCCCTAAGGCTATGTGCCCACGTTGCGGATTCGTGAGATTTTTCCACACCATTTTTGAAAAATCCGCAGGTAAAAGGCACTGCATTTTACCTGCGGATTTACAGTGTTTTTTCTGCGGATTTCACCTAGATTCCTATTTAGGAACAGGTGTAAAACGCTAAGGAATCCGCACAAAGAATTGACATGCTGCGGAAAATACAACACAGCGTTTCCGCGCGTATTTTCCGCACCATTTGTACAGCGAATTTGGTTTTCCATAGGTTTACATGGTACTGTAAACCTGATGGAAAACTGCTACAAATTCGCAGCGGCCAATCCGCTGCGGATCCGCAGCCAAATCCGCTGCAGATCCGCAGCCAAATCCGCACCGTGTGCACATAGCCTAATTCTAACCCTAACCTAGTTCTAACCCTAATTCTAGCCGTAACCCTAACCCTAAGGCCAGGTTCACACTGCGCTAGCAGCAGCCCGTTCAGCACATACGCTAACGGGCTGCTGCTAGCACAAGTGCCGACGTTTGCATCGCGCTAGCGCAGATAGAGCATCTGCTAGCTCTATCTGCGCTAGCAGTGACGGACCCGGAAACACTGCAGTCCACGTCTCCGGGTCCGTCACTCAATGACGGCACATCCCTAGCGCACAGCCATTGTGGGCGTGCGCTTGTGATGCATCCGACATTGCTGTCAATGGCGGCCGTAACAGACTACGTTACACCGCGTTTATGCCGCGGTGTAACGTAGTCCGTCTAACGGACTGTTTAGACGCAGTGTGAACCAACCCTAACCCTAGTGGGGCAAAGAAAAAAAAAGAAAAAAATTCTTTATTTTATTATTGTCCCTACCTATGGGGGTGATAAAGGGCGGGTTTATTTATTATTTTTTTTATTTTGATCGCTATGATAGAACCTATGACAGCAATCAAAATGTACCTGTAACGAATCTGCCGGCCGGCAGATTCGGCGGGCGCACTGCGCATGCGCCCGCCATTTTGGAAGATGGCGGCGCCCATCAAACAGACGGACGGACACCGGGAGGGACACAGGTCGGTAAGTATGAAGGGGGGGGGGGTGATCGGACAGCGGGGGGGGTGATCGGACAGCGGGGGGGGGGAGCGGACAGCGGGGGGAGCGGACAGGAGGACGGCGGGGAGCAGGGGACACTATATGACAGGACGGAGGACCAAAGGGGAGGAGATCGGTGGCGGTGGGGGGCAGATCGCGATCTCCAGCCATGGCTGATGTTATTGCAGCATCGGCCATGGCTGGATTGTAATATTTCACCAATTTTCATTGGTGAAATATTACTATCGCTCTGATTGAAAGTGAAAGCCTGAACAGCGACTGCGGTAACATCCACAGCTGAGGTTGTGCGTTCTAGAGCCGCCAACCTAACCTCCAGCTGCTGGATGTACCACTGTAGATGCTTATCGTCCGCCATTTACTAGCCAGACCCTGGCCCTAGTAATGTGTTAGGTCTAGCGGAACGCACTGAGTAAATATAGATGTTTATTATTATTGGTGCGTTCGCAGCCCGGGGTCCACCGTGCAGGAAGAACCTGCTGCTAGTGAATGGTGGCACTATTTGGCGGCATAGGCTAGCTCTGTTACTTCACAGAGTAGCCGTGAAAGGAAAGCACTGCGCCCTGTTAGACTAACAGGAGCACAAGCTAACTGCCGAACTGATAGCAGTCAGTTGTCATGCAAGCACACAATCTCCTCACCGGAGGTGCTGGTATTCAAGGTGCTTATTTCAGCCGGGTCCCTGAATACAATCACACAATCTCCTCACCGGAGGTGCCGGTATTCTAAGGGCTTATTTCAGCTGGGTCCCTGAATACAATCACACATGACCACACTGGCGCAAAGCACATAACTTGGATAGATACTAGCGCATGGCCGTGCGGTCATGCGAACCTCTGATAGCTGAAGCAAGTACAGGACCTTCCCAGAAGGACCAATGGGAGACTGCCACAGAAGTTGAGCACCTTCAGGACCTTCCTAGAGGACCAATGGGATTAGCTGCAGTATCTAAGCATGTGCTTGCAGGATGCGTTTTTTCTCCATAGGCTTGAAATAGCGACGCAGTGCGATGCATTGCCACACGTTGCCATGCGACGGTTGCGTCGTGTTGTCGGCACAAAAAAAACATTATATGTAACTTTTTTGTGCGTCGTCGGCATCTTTTCTGACCGCCTCCCCGCACATCGCAATGGGGCAGCAGATGCGATGTAAAACTGCATCCGCTGCCCCCGTTGTGCGGCGGTCTCACTGCTAGCGTCAGTGCGCCGCAACGTCGCATAGCAACGTGCAGTGCACGACGCTAGTGTGAAAGAAGCCGTACTGGTATGGGCTGGTATCATCAAAGATGAACTTGTGGGACCTTTTCGGGTTGAGGATGGAGTGAAGCTCAACTCCCACACCTACTGCCAGTTTCTGGAAGACAACTTCTTCAAGCAGTGGTACAGGAAGAAGTCGGTATTGTTTAAGAAAAACATGATTTTCATGCAGGACAATGCTCCATCACATGCCTCCAACTACTCCACAGCGTGGCTGGCCAGTAGAGGTCTCAAGGAAGAAAAAATAATGACATGGCCCCCTTGTTCACCTGATCTGAACCCCATAGAGAACCTGTGGTCCCTCATAAAGTGTGAGGTCTACAGGGAGGGAAAACAGTCCACCTCTCGGAACAGTGTCTCGGAGGCTGTGGTGGCTGCTGCACACAATGTTCATCGTAAACAGATCAAGCAACTGACAGAATCTATGGATGGAAGGCTGGTGAGTGTCATCAGAAAGAAAGGGGGCTATATTGGTCACTCATTTTTTGGGGTTTTGTTTTTGCATGTCAGAAATGTTTATTTCTAAATTTTGTGCAGTTATATTGGTTTACCTGGTGAAAATAAACAAGTGAGATGGGAATATATTTGGTTTTTATTAAGTTGCCTAATAATTCTGCACAGTAATAGTTACCTGCACAAACAGATATCCTCCTAAGATAGCCAAATCTAAAAAAAAAACAAAAAAAAAAAACTACAACTTCCAAAAATATTAAGCTTTGATATTTATGAGTCTTTTAGGTTGATTGAGAACATAGTTGTTGATCAATAATAAAATTAATCCTCTAAAATACAACTTGCCTAATAATTCTGCACACAGTGTATAGTACCCCTCCCCAAGCTAGGAAAACCGCCCGATCATCCAAGTAATTTCAGGTCAATATCCCTTCTATATACTGACCTCAAGGTCTATTCCAAAATCTTAGCAAATAGAATCTCCGATGTGATCCCTTCCCTGGTGCACAGAGACCAGGTTGGATTTATCAAATCTAGACAGACATTGGATGGCACCAGACGAATGACTGACCTCTTCCATGTGGCGGGGAGGGACCGGAAGCCTTCTCTGCTCCTATCATTGGACATGGAGAAGGTGTTCGATCGGGTCCATTGGGGATACCTGTTCTAACCAGATTCGGATTTGCGGGTAATATTGTTAAAGCAATTACTCTGCTATATTCTCACCCATCAGCGTCAGTTTCTGTCCCTGGAATGATGTCGGACAGGTTTACTATTACTATTGAAGAGGCATATGGCGAAACGGTGGTGTCAGGGTGATGTCATTTAATCAAGTCTACCCCATTTAAGCTCCTAGGCACTTTATGTAAGTATTAAAAGGCACTTTACTTTCACTTGGGTCCTATTAAGTGAGCGCAATCTCTGCTTTAGTATAGTATTAGGCACAAAAGGCCCTGTTATTGTTTGGCACTATGGGAATTCCTGGTTGTACGTATATACCATTAAAAAATGGACTATTAGCAATGTATTTGAAATACTATTATACCTATGAGCTTATTGACTTCCACTTGTCACTGCTCGTTGGTCCTGCTTGAGTTTTTACTATTGTTATAAATTTTGGAAATAAATATTGGTTATTTTACATTATTTTGAATGGATCCTCTGTTCCCTAATTAATTGATTTTGGGGAGGTGTAGGTACTATATTTTTGAGGATATAATTCCTTATTATACTTCTAGGAGATTTCATAGAAATATGAAATACAGTTAGAAATCAATATGTGCATGTGCACTTTATGTATTGCGTTCTGACCATAAGCAGCACTGGCTTGTCCCCTTTTTTATTTTGATATTGGTTTGTGGTTGACCACCACTGTTGCCGTGCGCGCTGGGTTATGCTCGCCATTCTTTCTGTGTTCTTTGTGATTGACCTAGGATACTGTACACACATACAGCAGCCCTGCCCTGCCTTAGGCTTTGATTGTGCACCTGTGTCCAAGCCTGTCTCACCCTTCATCTGTGGTGCTGGCTGAGCAGTGTGGAGGTTGTACCTGAAACTTCTATGTCCAGACCTGGTTGACCTTTATCTGCGCTTACCCTTTCTGGTGCCATGGGAGTGATTCAGAAAAGCTTCAGGTACAGGTTGCATTTCATGTGGTCTTGCTTTTTAGAGGCCGTAATGGCACAGCGAATATAAAAAAGTAGAGTAGGACTGCCCCATTATGAGAATGCCGTGAAGTGGCGGGGTGGCTTAAAGAATTGATCAATTGTTTGCTAAATGTCTCATTTTGAAATAGTTAGAAATCAATATGTGCATGTGCACTTTATGTATTGCGTTCTGACCATAAGCAGCGCTGGCTTCTCCCCTTTTTTAATTTAAATCTTGGTGTTCAAAGAAAAAGCCCCAATCCCATGCGTTGTCCCAGTGTCTTATATCAGAAGAATTGCATGACATGTGGAAGGTCCTTCATGCTACTGAACGGGATTATACGTATTACTCCCACCCACATAAAGAATATTCAAGAATAGATCTAATAGTAGTGGATAAATGGCTCCTGCAAAATTTACAATCAGCAAAAATTGGGAACATAACCTGATCGGACCACGCTCCTGTAACATGCCAAATTAAAGAGACATATAATAATTTAACTTATTCCCAGGAGAGAATAACTTTTTAATAGCCTCAGATATCAAATCCCAACTAAACGACCTTCTCTAGGAATTTTTTGATATCAATAGTACCCCCGACAAATCCCCGACCATAGTGTGGTGCGCCCACAAGGCCTGTATAAGAGGGTGGCTAATACAGATAGCAGCACAACACAAAACTTACGAATGCAACAAATAGAAGAGCTTAATAAAAATATAGCAACATTTGAAAACACCCGTAAACATAGTCCATCACCCACGGTATATAGAAAACTACAAAAGGCAAGATAAGAACTATATCAGCTATTCCAATATAAATATGAGCATAACTTGAGGAGGTATAAAGCGAAATACTATTGGCAGGGGAACAAAGGGAGTAAAATACTTGCCAATAAAATTATAGCGAGATTAACAAAAAATAGCTCACATACAAGATGAGCAAAAGACCAAAAAAATATATACAACCCTAAAGAAATTGCGAATACTTTCCAAAGATATTACTCCTCACTTTATAATCTCAAGACCGATAACCTTATCCCACAACCCAACGCTGAACTAATTAATAATTTCCTGAATAGCATATCCTTACCCCAAATCCCAGAGGATAAATTGATAGCAATAAATCAACCTATAAGCCAAAAAGAAATCCAACAAACCATTCAGGCAACAAAAAATAATAAATCCCCAGGACCGGATGGTATATCTAATGAATACTTGAAGATATTCAACCAAATATTGTCCCCACATTAGTCTTCCAAAATATATCTGAAACGGGAAAATACGAGAATAAATGTTACAAGCGACTATAGTCCCCCTTCCCAAGCCAGGAAAAACGCCCGACCGTCCAAGTAATTTCAGGCCAATATCCCTTCTAAATACTGACCTCAAGCTGTACTCAAAAATCCTAGCAAATAGAATCTCGGATGTGATCCCTTCCCTAATGCACAGAGACCAGGTTGGATTTATCAAATCTAGATAGACATTGGACGGCACCAGACGAATGATTGACCTCATCCATGTGGCGGGGAGGGACCGGACGCCGTCTCTGCTCCTATCATTGGACGCGGAGAAGGCGTTAGATCGGGTGCATTGGGAGGTTCTGGCCAGATTCGGATTTACTGGTAATATTGCTAAAGCAATCACTCTGCTATATTCTCACCCATCAGCGTCGGTTTCTGTCTCTGGAATGATGTCGGACAGGTTTACTATTACTAACGGGACGAGACAGGGGTGTCCGCTATCTCCCCTTATATTCGCTTTGGTGATTGAGCCTCTGGCAGAGAAAATTAGATCACACTCGACAATATCAGGAATTCGGGTGAATAAAACGGAACACAAAATAGGTTTATTTGCGGACGACATCATTCTAGCGTTAACAAACCCGACAGAGTCATTACCGACAGCAATGCAAATAATCGAATCATATACTAAAATATCATATTATAAACTAAACGTGTCTAAACGCCAGGTATTAAACCTAACCCCATTCACAAAACACCCAAAAAACTTTGAGAATAAATACCCTTATAAATGGGAAAATGACCATATTGAGAATTTAGGTGTTCGGCTAACAATCTCAGCAGATAAAATATCATTGAATTTTGAGTCTCTGAGGAAGAAAATCCAAACTGACCTGTTACGCATGAAGAAACACAAGCGATCATGGCTGGGCAGGAATGCGTCGGTGAAAATGTTCATTCTCCCACAAATACTGTATTTGTTCCGCAATCTCCCCGTCATATTCCCAATGAAAATATTAAAAGAGATTCAAGCAATGATTTTAAAATATATTTGGCAAGAGAAAAAACGCAGAGTCCAAGCGGACACGCTTTACATCCCTATGAGTAAGGGGGGCCTGGGATGCCCCTCAGTGGTCCGTCACTACAGGGCCGCATTATTGGTGGCCTGGGATGCCCCTCGGTGGTCCGTTACTACAGGGTCGCATTATTGGTGGCCTGCGATGCCCCTCAGTGGTCCGTCACTACAGGGCTGCATTATTGGTGGCCTGGGATGCACCTCAGTGGTCCGTTACTACAGGGTCGCATTATTGGTGGCCTGCGATGCCCCTCAGTGGTCCGTTACTACAGGGCCGCATTATTGGTGGCCTGGGATGCACCTCAGTGGTCCGTTACTACAGGGTCGCATTATTGGTGGCCTGCGATGCCCCTCAGTGGTCCGTTACAACAGGGCCGCATTATTGGTGGCCTGGGATGCCCCTCAGTGGTCCGTTACTACAGGGTGTTATGTTTGGGCTAGTGGAACGCAGCAAATGAATATATAGATTTTATTATGATAGATGCGTTCGCAGCCCGGGGTCCACCGTGCAGGAGAACCTGCTGCTAGCAAATAGCGGAACTAAAAGATGGTGTTAGCTAACTCAGTTACTTCACAGAGCAGCCGTGAACTCAAAGCACTGCGCCCTGTTAGACTCCACAGAGGCACAGGCTACTGCCTAAACAAGAGCAATCAGTGGTCATGCACGCACACGAAACTCCTCGCCGGAGGTGCCAGCATTCTAAGGGCTTATTTCGGCCTGGTCCCAGAATACCCAAGCATACAAACTCCTCGCCGGAGGTGCCAGCATTCCAGGGGCTTATTTCAGCCGGGTCCCTGAACACAATCATACAAGACCACACTGGCGCAAAGTACATAAATAAAGAGCAATACTAGCGCATGGCCGTGCAGCCATGTAAGCCTTAAATAGTTGCAGCACGTACAGGACCTTCCTGGAAGGACCAATGAGAGGCTGCCACAGAGCGTGAGCACCTACAGGACCTTAGCTGCAGTGTCTGATCATGTGACCCTCGATCTACACTGAGAGATCTTACACTGGGCATGCTCAGAACGAGAGAAGCAGGACTTAGTCCCAGAAGCGTCTGCTCGCAGCTGCCAAGCACTGACTTCAATGGCAGAAGCAGGAAAAGCAGCAGTAATTCTCTGTACAGAGTCAGACTGAGTGAGATGCTGGGACCGACGTCTCCGCTGAGCAGACTCCACTGCGGCAGGAGAAGATTGGGAGACCGCAGCGGAGATGGCCCGAGATTCCCCCTGTGCAGAGACGGGAACTCGACCTCTAACACAGGGCCCCATTATTGGTGGCCTGGGATGCCCCTCAGTGGTCCGTTACTACAGGGCCCCATTATTGGTGGCCTGGGATGCCCCTCAGTGGTCCGTTACTACAGGGCCTCATTATTGGTGGCCTGGGATGCCCCTCAGTGGTCCGTTACTACAGGGCCCCATTATTGGTGGCCTGGGATGTCCCTCAGTGGTCCCTTATTACAGGGCTGCATTATTGGTGGCCTGGGATGCCCCTCGGTGGTCCGTTACTACAGGGCCGCATTATTGGTGGCCTGGGGTGCCCCTCGGTGGTCCGTTACTACAGGGCCGCATTATTGGTGGCCTGGGATGCCCCTCAGTGGTCCGATACTACAGGGCCGCATTATTGGTGGCCTGGGATGCCCCTCAGTGGTCCGATACTACAGGGCCGCATTATTGGTGGCCTGGGATGCCCCTCAGTGGTCCGTTACTACAGGGCCCCATTATTGGTGGCCTGGGATGCCCCTCAGTGGTCCGTTACTACAGGGCCGCATTATTCGAACAGTTACGATTCATGTGGAATAATGATGATCGGCACTGGATAGCAATTGGAAAACATCTGATGAGAACCTCCAATGTCTCAGCTTTTTACCATGCACATCAAACTAAAGTCCCTAATAGGAACCTAAAAATGTCCCCAACAATAGACGCGGCTCTGGAGCTATGGAGAGTGCTGACTCATATAATAGGCCTTATACAAACCGCATTCCTCAAAGCTCCCATAGAGACACTGGAGCATTGTATCCCGGACCTCTAACTTAAAAATTGGAAATTATCCTAAACCAGCTCAATTGGGAACTTGTGGGAGGAATTTATTACTTTTACATCAAATACAATGTCCCTCAAAGGGAGTTTTACAAATATTTGCAGATCCGGCATTTCCTAACAGAAAGGAAAAAACAGATGCCTGCACCGCCATCTAATCTATACTCTGCTGATGACCCGACATCACAGATTAGGGCGCTGTCCACAACTGACTGACATACGACTGTATGTTGGAGAATAACCTGCCCTCTCTAACTACATATCTGCAAAACTGGGAAAAAGACCTAAACTGCACATTCACACCGGATCAGTGGAGGGGATCCTTCTCAATTATGGGAAGCCAATCTAAATGTACTAACCACATAGAAAACACAAGGAAATTGTTATATATGTGGTATTTCACTGCCAATAGACACGTGCTGGAGGTGTGGAGACCCCAGTGCAGACATGCTACATATATGGTGGAGTTGTGACCGAATTAGACATCTGTGGGAAGCCGTAGATCATCTGATGTTCCAAATTTGTGGTGTACCGGTGACTCTTAACGCACAGCCGGCGTTACTCGCTATTGATTTGGACTCGTTTCCCTATGAATTCTATAGAAACAAGAATCAAAATTGCTGGTTACTGGAAAAACTCCAAATGCCCCTCATTGTCCGAGGTTGTGTCACTGATTAATGAGAATTGTCCTTCAGAAAAAATAATTGCGACATCTAATAACAATATAGCTCAATTTTATAAAAAATGGAACAATTGGTTAGCTTTCTGTTTAAATATCGTTATTAAATAACTTTGCAGATTCGCATAGAGAAAATGTGATTGGATAGTTATTGTAATGTCACCATTTCCCCTATCCTCTTCCCTTCCCTAACCCCCATAACATTGTGTTAATCATTAAGAATTTACTGTCAATAAGATGTAATGCTCGACACAAGTTGTAAATAAAAAATTAAGTCTCAAAAAAAAAAAAAAAAAAAAAAGATCCTTACTATGATGACCTTGAGTTTCTCTTAAACACACGCGAGCTACGGATGTAAGTTTGTTAAAAAACTAACTTTCACATCTTTCTTTGTTTTAGATTAGTGTAACCCAAAACATTTTTTAACAAAAATGTAAAAGCACATTGATGCTGTAATATTTGTTGGGCGTTGATCATATGTAACCATACATGTTAATTACATGAGAGAGCGAAAATCATCATGTGATATTTATCATTTTGTTGGTGGGGAGTGTAATCTTAAACTTTTTTTACAAAAAAAATATTGTGCTCTTCTTTTTAGTGAAAATAATTTACAAAATATTTGTCATATTGTCTGTTTAATGTCAACATTAACCCCTTAGTGACGGAGCCAAATTTTTGAAATATGACCAGTGTCACTTTATGTGGTAATAACACTTCAACAAATCACAGTGATTCTGAGTTTTTTTGTGACACATTATATTTTATGATAATGGTAAACTTAGGTCGATATGCTTTGTGTTTATTTATAAAAAATATCAGAAATTTGAGAAAAATGTTAAAAAAAATGTAAAAAAATGTGCAATTTTTAAATTTTTAATGATCATCCCTTTAATCCAGATAGTCATACCACAGAAAAGCATTAAGGCTACGTTCACATTTGCGCCTTTGGGCGCAGCGTCGTCGACGCATAACGACGCATGCGTCATGCGCCCCTATCTTTAACATTGAGGGCGCATGGACATGCGTTGTCATGCGTTTTGCGACGCATGCGTCGTTTTGGCCCACCTGGAGGGGCGCGGCAAACGCAACATGTTGCAATTTTCCGGCGTCATAAATTTTTAAAAAAACAAATGCGTCGCGTTTGCGTCGTCGATGCGCCAAAAACCCCATTGAAGTCTATTGACAACGCAGGCGACGCAGGTACTTGCGTAGCAGTGCGTTGTACGACGCATGCGTCCTTTGATTAAAAAACAAGAAAAGTGTCTAGATAGTGTCTAGACACTGACAAAACACCCTATAAATATAAAAAAAGGGGTTGGCATTGTCTTTCATTTGCCAGCAGCAATACAGAAGACAGACAACACCTGAGATCTGCTTTCAAAAGCTGTAAGTATCTAATTTCTCATTGGATTTTTTTAATGTTTTTTTTCTTCATTTTGAATTCAATTTGTGCAATGTTTTCTTACGGCTATGGCACTGTGGGTTTTTATTGAAAATCTTTTTTTTTACATCTGGTTCTGATGTATTTCTGGCGTAATATGATGGCGTTTTCTTGTTTCCGGCCTTGCTTCTTTTTGGATTGGTTTTAATGTATTTTGGGTTCTTCAGTTGACATGCGGTTGTTCCACTGTGTTTTTAAGGATTTTCTTGTTTAATTTCTGGTTTAAAGTATATAACTTCTCATTGCATTTCTTTTCTGTGTTTTATTTCTTCATTTTGAATTCAATTTGTGCAATGTTTGGTCTGTACTTTATAACGGCTATGCCACTGTGGGTTTTTATTGAAAATCTGTGGTTTTACATCTGGTTCTGATGTATTTCTGGCGTAATATGATGTCGTTTTCTTGTCTCCGGCCTAGCTTGTTTTTGGATTGGTTTTAATTTTATTTTGGGTTCTTCTGTTGTCGTGCGGTTGTTCCACTGTGTTTTTAAGGATTTTCTTGTTTAATTTCTGGTTTATGTGGTTTTCATTCTGGTTTCTATTCTGGGGGTAACCGTATGGCGTTTTCTTGGCTCATGTCTTGATGTTTTTTTATTGTAAAGTATGGCGGTTTATGCTAGTTTGCCTTTTCTTTGCCCTTTGTATTTTTTTTTTTTTTGTTAAACCAAAAAGGTATATGTGTCTAATTTTTTTGATTTCTACATAGGGGGCTGTTGTTGCTGAATTGTTTTTTATCTTTTCTTGAACTGAATTCAGCTTTTGCTATACTCTGCATTGTGTCGTATCTGCCATTGATTTTTATTGCAATGTATGGCGTTGTGGTTTGATCAGCGCTTGCTGAGTTGGCATTGTCCTATGAGTGAACAGTCCGTTGTGGTAGTAATGATGTATTTTTATTTTTTGCTATTTTCTTTTATGTGGCTGTGTTTTTGTGCTTTTCCTGTAAAATTTTTTTTTATTTTTCCTTGCAGAATTGTCAAGGTAGAATGGCGACCGACTCATCGAGCCACACGGCGCAGGGGAGTTCGGTGAGTTAATTATGTACAGTTGCTTACTATTTGCTGTCATTTGTAGACTTGGCACTAATTTATTTTGTAAACAATTACAGGCTTCTGGAAGTGAGGAGGAAGGGACCCAGCAGGAGCAGCGACCTCGGGGCCAAGCTGTGCCGGCAAGACAGCGAGTAAGTATTTTTCAAAACGAGGGGCGTGTCCTAGCTGGCCATGTGAGTGGAAGCAGGGAAGAGTGCTCCCGCTGACAGAAGGACTTAAAATTCTGTTTTAACCCTGATTTTCGGGTATACTTACCGTGCCCGGCTGACTGAAGGTCTGGAGAGCACTGCGGTTCTGAATGGCGGCACCGGAACTGGCAGCAATGACCAGGAGGCGGCAGAAAGATGCGGGACTGGGCGATGCAGGAGCCGGCCAAGATGGAGCTGAGGCCAGAGAAGACACTGACAGGGAGAATGCAGCATGTCAGCGTCGCATGGAGGTAGCGGCGAAGCTACAGCAATATGCCAGGGTGGAAGCTGCAGACGCAGAACAAGGACCCAGAGCTGGAGCTGACAAGGAGGAGGAGGAAGCAGGCATGGTGGAGCAGCATGAGGTACAGAAGGGGAAGGAGAAAGCATGGTGGGGGCTAGTGGGGGATCTGAAGGCATATCACAGGCAGAGGAGCCGACCCTTAGAGATGTTATCACACTGATCTCTTCATGTCAGCAGTCCCTGAATTCCCTGGCCCAGCAGATGCAGGAGGTTAAAGGGGACACTGCACAGATTAATGCAGCCCTACAAAAGATGGACAAACGTATAGGAGTGGTGGAGGAGAGGGTGAGCACGGCAGAAGATCACATAGTTAGATTACAAAAAGCTGAGAAGTTCACCCAAGCAATAGCCGAGCTCACGGCCAAAAATGAGGATCTGGAAAATAGATCCAGAAGAAATAATATACGTATAGTGGGGCTGCCTGAAAAGACTGAGGGGAGAAACCCCACAGAATTTGTTGAAAGCTGGCTGCTGGAAAAAATTGGGAGCACAGTGTTGACAAAAGTTTTTGCGGTTGAACGGGCTCATAGGGTCCCACCACAGCCCCCTGGGGCAGGAGCGTACCCTCGTACCATGCTTGCCAAAATATTGAACTACAGAGATAGAGACATTATCCTTAGAAAGGCTAGAGAAATGGAGGATCTGACGGCGGGAGGACAAAAAAATCGCCATTTATCCGGATTATTCCGCTGCGGTTCAGAAGCAACGGATGAAGTTTACTGGAGTCAAGCGACGACTGAGGGAGCTGGGAGTGCAGTATTCAGTGATCTTTCCCGCAAAGCTGAGACTGGTGGCTTTTAATAAGACCCACTTCTTCCTGACACCGGAGGACGCTACCCAGTGGATTGATACTAATGAGAAAAAGCTTAAGGGAATGGGTGATTGACATTTCGGCGATATCTGGTTGTGAATAGTTTTCTCTATTGCTGGCAGAGGGTTCTGCGTTTGTTTGCATTGGTTAAAGAGTTGAGCAACTGCTGAGGGTTTTGCTGGGTCATGTTAATTGACTGGCCAGAGGGGACAGTACCGTCTACTAAATATGAGGGAGGAGGGCTAGGCCGGGTACTGTAAATTGGTTTGGTATTTTTTTTTTATATATATATGTTCATATAAGTTTGAATGTTTAGATATATTAAAGTGGAAATTGGGGGGAAATTATGATTGCTATGGCAGCGGGACGCGAAAGGGAAGGGTTAGGCAGGTGAGAGTGTTCGCAATGGGCAGTGGAGCCCCACTCTTGATGAGAGAAAGAATTAGCTATATTGGGAGGGTTAGGGGGGTCAGTTGGGTGGGGATAGGGGGGGAGGGAGGGTTGGGACAGCCTAAACTTGGGAAATTGGATACCATGAGAAATGATGAGCCACATGATAGGGGATTGTACTAAAATATTGAGTTGGAATGTGAGAGGTCTGGCGGATAAGACACGGCAGACGGCAGTGTTACAGTATGTTCGAGAACAGAAGGTTTCAATGATATGTTTGCTGGAGACGCATTTAGTGTGGGAGAGGGTGAATGCATTGAATAAGCGCTGGATACAGAGGGCGTACCATTCTACTTTTTCTACTTATTCTAGGGGTGTGTCTGTGTTAATACCTACGGGGGTGAAGTATGAGGAAGTGGCAGCAAAGGAGGATGTGGATGGCCAGTATGTGGTGGTAAACTGTAAAATTAATGGTGTGTTGATGTGCATTGCGGCAATGTATATTCTGCCTCCATACTCAAGTAAGAAGATAAGAGAGGTGCTGGAGAGGGTAGAGCGTCGGGGTCCATTACCACTTCTAATTATTGGCGATCTCAATAATATATGTGATGACTTTTGGGATAAAAATAAAAAACCCCAGAATAGGACGGTGGGACATGTCACTACGTTTGGGACCTATGTCCGGGAAGTAGGTATGATCGATTTATGGAGAGTTAGACATACTGGGGAAAGGGGGTATTCATGTTACTCGCCAGCTCATGGTACTTTGTCTAGGATTGATTTGGCGCTGGGCAACTGTCTGATGGACACGATGGTGGGGGACGTGAGATATTTGCCTAGGGCTCTCTCAGACCATAGTCCATTTGAAGTGGAGTTTCGACCGGTGGGGACACGAGCCGGGAGCAGGAGGGAGTGGAAAATTCACCCTTATTGGCTACATAATATAGATTTGGAAAAGATAAAGCAGGAGTTGGTGGAATTTTTTGAGATAAATGAGGGTAGTGCGGACGCTCTTACTGTGTGGGAAGCCATGAAAGCATACTTGAGAGGGCTGCTGTTTAGGGATATTAGCAGGTGTAAGCGGAAATCGAGAGAGGCAGAGAAATTGGCACTTGATGGGTTGAGGATAGCCGAAGACGAGATGATAATAACAGGATCTTTGGAAGCTGGGAGGAGGTTAAAGGCAGCGCAGAGTCAGCTGGAGGAAGTTTTGCTGGGTAAGGCAGAAAGGAAAAGGGAATTCATGAATCTGGCTTATTACCAAGAGGGCGAATCTGTGGGTCATTTGCTGTCGCTGGTGGCTTCTGCCCAGAGAAGTACTTCCTTCGTCCATTCTCTGGTGTCGGGGAGCGGTATTACTGTCTCTGGGACTTCAGAGATTTTGGAGAGTTTCGCGGATTTTTATGCGGACCTATATTCCTCTCGGGTTGATGGGTCAATGGAGGAGACAGTGGTGTTCCTTGAGGAATTGGAGCTCCCAAGGTTGAGTGATATAGATAGAGAGGACTTGGAGGCTCCCATTACGGAGGAGGAGTTGGGTCGCGCATTGCAATCTATGACTAATGGAAAGGCGCCTGGTGTAGATGGATTTCCTGCCGAAATTTATAAAAACTTGGGGGAAGTGTTGATCCCTAGATTGAAGGCGGTCCTGGAGGAGGCTAGGGATAGGGGAAGTTTACCGGCATCTATGCGAGAGGCCATAATAGTGGTGATTCCTAAGGAGGGGAAGGACTTGACACTGCCGGATTCATACCGGCCAATTTCCTTGCTCACCATAAATGTTAAACTCCTGGCTAAGGTATTGGCGATGAGGTTGACAAGTGTCATTTCCGGCTTGGTGCATTCAGATCAGTCTGGCTTTATGCCCGATAGGTCCACTGCGATTATCTACGAAGGCTATTTATGAATTTGCAGCTCAGATCCGATAACTGTGGCCAGAGAGTTATTGCATCTTTAGACGCCCACAAGGCGTTTGATAGCGTGGAGTGGGGGTATCTTTGGCAGGTGTTGCGGAATATGGGGTTTGGCCCGCAGTTCATATCTTGGATTCGGCTGATGTACTCGATGCCGATGGCCAGGGTCAGGGTGAACGGGGAGTTATTACGGACCATACAACTAACTAGAGTGACTAGGCAGGGGTGTCCACTCTCTCCTCTTTTGTTTGCTCTGGCTGTGGAGCCACTAGCTGCTAAACTTCGACGGTCTGATGAGATGACTGGGTTTAAATATGGGAGGATTGAAGAAAGGGTGGCGTTGTATGCAGATGACATTCTTTTGTTTTTGGCTGACCCGGGTGCATCCTTGGAGGGAGCCATTGGGATTATTGAACTCTTCGGATCAGTGTCGGGACTTAAGATAAACTGGAGTAAGTCTATCTTGTTTAAGGTGGATGATGTTGGGGGGGAGCCACTGGAAGATGGGCGACTGAAGGTGACGAGCCAATTCAAATACCTTGGCATATGGGTATCTATGCCTGTTACTGATTATATACATAGGAATATGACTCCAATCTTGGGTGTTCTGAAGGCAAAAGTGGATGCTTGGCTTAAGCTGCATTTATCTGTGGTAGGTAGGGTGAATCTTATTAAAATGATTCTGATGCCGAAAATACTGCATATTTTGCATAATGCACCAGTGTGGATACCGCGCGGGAAATTTAGACAGATCAACTCTCTGTTTAGGAATTTAATATGGGGGAGACAATATCCGCGGATTAGACTGGAGACACTTCAGCGACCCAAGGACGATGGGGGACTAGCATTACCTAACCCTGAAATATACTTTCTTGCAGCACAGAGTCAGCATCTAAAGGGATGGGCGCTTGAGGGGTCTCTTGGAGCAGTACAGCGGTTGATGGAAGTGATGACAAAAAGACAGCCAGTGGTACAATGTTTGGAGGATGGATCCTTGGGAGCTCTGGGGAAATTATACCCGACTGTGTTGTTGATACGTAGGTTGTGGGGTAGATTGAGACATATACGCGGGATCACGGACTTGACGAGATTCTCTCCGCTATGGCATAACAATAACTTACAGGAGTTTGAGGCACTGGGGATACTGACAGAATGGCAGGTCAAAGGGATTCAGTACGTGTATCAGATACTTGAGCGAGGTGAGTTAAAATCATTTTCCCAATTGCAGGCGGAGTTTGGTCTGGGGACTGCGGGGGAGTATCAGTATTTGCGGATGTTGCATGCTTTTAGAGCTCAGAATAGGAGCGGAGATATTAGAATTCAAAGAGATATAGTACTGGAGTATGTGTGTAATGAAGGGTCTACTGGGGGGGTTATAGCTACTTTGTATAAAGATCTGCTACATACTTTCCTGTTGGGATTTCTGATAATGGTGAGAGCTAAATGGGAGAGGGATCTGGGTCCAATGGATAAAGAGACTTGGGAGTCGGTGCTAGAATGGGTCCCAAGACTGTCAGTGAGCGAACCATATAGACTGTCACAGCTCTATGTAATACACAGGGTCTATAAGTCTCCGATAATACTATATAAGGCAGGTTTGCGTGATGATTCCGAATGCCCAAGGTGTAAATCTACGGATGCGGATATATTTCATATGATGTGGACGTGTCCGAGACTGGCTGCATGTTGGTTAGTAGTTTTGAGTCGTATGGAAGGTGCGTATGGATGTGCGGTGCATAGAGATCCAATTGTGTGCCTGTTGGGATGCGTGGATGAGATTGGAGTAGATAGTAACCTAAAGATAGCTATTGCCAGACTGTTATACATGGCTAGGAAGGTAATAGCTCGAAATTGGATCAGGGAAGAACCGCCGTCAAGAGGAGAATTCCTACAATATGTGAAACAAGGCCTGACACTCGAAAAGGGGTTTTACAAAAAGAAAGGGAAAATCGAAATGTTCAATAAACTGTGGTCTCCGTGGATCGCCATGGGATAGGGGTATTATACAAATTGAATGAACTACGCCCTAATTAATGGCATTGTAAAGTGTGGCTTACATTAGGGGCTGGGGGATTAGTTATCCTTTTGTTTTACTGATGGAGGTGTTAAGCAAGATGGGCTGTCTTGTTGGGTTGGGGTGGGGGGTGTTGGGATCAAAGGGAGTTGTTTGAAGGGGGGGAAGAACATTTTGTATTGAAAATACGAATGTAACATGTCAATCATCTTGTTATTCTTAATAAAAACCTATTTGAGATTAAGTATTTTTCAAAACAAAAGGAATGTTTTTTATTTTTATTTCCTTTTTTTTTCTGGGTGAAGGGGGGGGGGCCTGGTGGGTGGTGTTGGTGGTTGTTGTTGTTGACAATTTGTTCAAAACGTTATCAATAATGTTTTTATATTATTCTAGGTTTCACAACGGGACCGCGATGAGAGTATAGATGTCGATCTCCTTATTTCCAGCATACAGGAGCGTGGCCCGTTGTGGGACAGCCGTGACCCCCGGCACGCGGACCAGGTCGTATTGAGGCAGATGTGGGCGGAGGTGGCAAAATCGCTGTGGGATGGCTTTGATAGCGCATCCACTGCGGACAAATCAAACTTTGGTAAGTATTTCTGAAACTCTGCTCAGACCCATCAGTCCAGGATAACACAACCATGTGTGATGTGATCAACGCCTTCAACTTTGTTGCATCGCACACGGCTGTGTTATCATTTGGAAATGTACATTTTCTTACCTTTTTTTTGTTTGCATTCACAGTCAAAAAGTTGAAGACCAGATGGCGATCCATGAAGGACCGTTTCAATCGGGGCCTGCGGAAGGAGGAGAAGCAGGCTCGAAGTGGTGCTGCTGCGGCAAGGACAGCCACATACAAATATACAAGGGCATTGCAATTTCTGAGACCGGTCCTTGGCCGCCAAGAGTAAGTATTGGTGCAAAGCATCAGGTACTGCACAATATGCATGTCCACATAGCAAATTGCCCAGCCACATAGTACATTGCCAAGCCACGTATTACATTGCCCATCCATATAGTATGTTGCTGTGGCGCCCCTAGGGGTATTTGCCACAAAAATAGTTATTGACACCAAATACAAATACTAAAATAGCAAGACTGCACTACCATCTCCGGCCAGAAGGGGGAGCTCCAGAGACTCCCCTTGATCTATTCTGGTCTGAGAAAAGGACTGGCAGTTGGGTTGAGGAGCTGAAAGTGAGAGGTCGTATAACTGAACTCCTGACAACCCTATGACGGATTATAGGTCCATAGTACCAATCTGAAGAAAAGAGGAATAGAGAAAAAGGACATTGTGAGAACCGGGTAGCAATAATCACCACCCAGAATAGGCGCAGAGACGGATACCGGATCCGTGGCTTTATTCATTATATATAATATAGCAACCGGAAAAGGAGGTGAGGTGATATCAACTTCACTAGGGTAAGACGCAGCAACAGATACAGAGTTCAGCGGTAAGCCAAGCGGTTCAGGGGTAAGCCAATAAAAGTACTCGAGTTGCCCGTCGAACCAGGGTCCGGAAGGGACAGATTGAGCCGGCAGCTAGTTCACATACAGCAGCAGGGCCGTACAGAAACTGCGTATAATAAGAGATGAAAATCTCGGCAAGGTCAAAGTAACTCAGAGTTCTTATACAGACTCCGGTGACAGGACTGATCGTGAATCCTTTTATGTTGAAGTAAACTAGTTAAACGTTTTAGTGCTTCAGTCTTTTATTTGGACAATAGACATACATCTAGGATCGAGTAAGTATCTATTCCTTCACGACACCCTTTATACTGTGCATTGCCTGAGACCACAGCACCGGGTCGAGCCACTCGTGACATTCCCCTCAAGAGATATACTCTACTGGTCTGGTGCTGAGTACCCTGGACTCTTGGGCGTCACATTGCCAAGCCACTTAGTTTATTGCACAGCCACATAGCATATTGCCCAGCCACATAGTACATGTCCTAGCCACATATTATATTTCTCATCCACATAGTATATTGCCCAGCCACATAGAACCTTGTCCAGCCACATAGCATATTGCCCATCCACGTTGTATACTGGCCATTCCACGTAGTACACGTAGTATATTGGCCAGCCACGTTACATTTTCACTAGTGCCATGGTATATTGCCCATCCAGTTTTGTGGCTGTTTTTGTTTTTAAAAATTTATTACCGCGTGAGTCCTTGTAGTCCATGACAGGTTCCGTTCCGAGCCAGGGTAGTTCTGATCGCAGGAACTGTGATGACGTCTCGGTCACATGACAATGATGTCATGGCAGGTCCTGCGATCATTGTAAAAGCTGGCGGTCGGTCGTCTCAAACGCCAACAGAGGGCAGCAATTTTTTTTTTCAAATCAAATTGTTAACTTTTTGCAAACTTTTTGCATTAACGCCGGCCGTTAGCGATGACAGTGGTGAGTATGCGGGCGACAGGCATTGACTGCGGGAAGGAGCGCTCATTTTCTTCTGCAATGGGCCCGTCGCTGATTGGTCGCGTCAGCCATGACAGGCAGCTGGCGAGAACAATCAGCGAATGATGAGTTAAGGACAGACGGACTGACAGACGGAGTTATATTTTAAAATATTTTAGTGTTGGGTTATGTAATGTTAACTTTATTATATTACACAGGAGTTGGCGTATGTGATATGTTATTTTTTTAATACTAATGTTTTCCTTATCTTTTCACAGAACACACAGCAGCACCCTCGAGCCTGTTCGGCCATCTGGAGCGGTCCTTCATGAATCGCCATCTGACCCGTCACAGCCATCCCACAGCGAGATCAGGCATGCACCACCATCTGGAGAACCGGCAGCCGGTCCATCTGGTGTTCCCCTGGCCGAGGCCACTGGCGCTCCTTCCTTCGGGTATTCCCGACAGTGTCAGCGGGCCTCGGACAGGCCGCTAATGCCTGAATTTTTGCATTTGGGCACGGTCTTCCAGAATTGTTTCAAGGCGCTGGGCGATAGAATGGACACTGCCCTGTCCAATATCGACCGGCGCCTTGAAACAATGGAATCCGAGCTCTCGAGGCCGGCAAAACATTTTTTTAGTGCCATTGCGAAGGGCATGGTGGAACATCTTACGCCGGAACTCCAGATTTCGGTGATGCAGGCCTGCAACAATGCCTATGTGGGTGCTCTGCAGCAGGCTCGGATCATGCAGTCAGCGACTACAATGCCCGTAGTACCATCGCTGGCTAGCATGACTCCGACTCCTGCTGCCGAGCCACTCTACTGAGGTCCGGGTGCCGAGGGACGCCGCCACCGACACCATCACATAGAGCCGCCGAGTCCTGCTCCTGCTAGGCCCACAACCTCCCGAACCCGTCCTGCTGGGAAAGGCGCCAAGGGACAAAAAAAGAGGAGGAAGACTACAAGAACAGCTGCTGCGGCTCTGGCTGCTCCAACACAGACACCAAGATCTCGGCTGGGGTCGAGCCGGAGCAGCCAGAGCCAGTCAAGAACAAGTGGCAGACTTGTGTTGTCTCCTCCCTCCTCTGCAGAGGTGACTGTATCTTCGCCGGCATACACAGCGGGCTTTGAATCGCCCTGAAGTCTCTTGGACTACGGCTCCACATCATTCTCCTCTTCCTCTCCCTACTCCCAAGCAGAGAGCTACCACTCACCCCTGGTAGCTGAGGTTGATACCCCATAGTTCTATTTCCCCCTTTTGTTTCTGTTTCCCCTATTAAAACTGTTATTTTTCAAGCAATATTTGTTTTTATTGTGCAGTATAGTTATCGGCAACTCACACCGTGCGCCGTCTACACATATTTTGTGTTTTAAACACCTCATATATATGCAATGTCAGACACTATTTTAACAATTTTTATTTCGCCTTTTTTTTGGGTGTCTCTCACTGCTCTATGAGGTGTTTACAAACACTAACTATTATCACATAGATTGTATACATAGAATAAGGTCAGTGCTCCGGTGAGGTGGTTGCAATGGTCACGTGGCCAAGTGTTGACACTATTTGAATCAGGATGTATTTCTGCATCCTGACTTCAATAGTTTAGACTCGCAAGAGTGGAGCGAACAAGATCGGCTCCCTCCTTGGCAAGCTGAACACTTTCCAACTACTTGCATATGTACACGGCTTCCTGGTGTGCGGTTGATGATATGCTTTTTTCCGGCACCACAGCCGCATGTTCCAAGGCTGTGTGAGCGGCACAACACATGAACAACCGAAGCCTATTTGTTGGCCTCGCCATGCATGTGTAGTGCCTGTCACACTGCCGCGGCCCATGCAGCTGCGGCGGGTGAAAATGTATGATCAGCCAGCACGCTCAATGAAGCCGTGTTCCACATGCAACTAGTCTGGAAGCTTGACAGTTTGCCAAGGAGGGAGCCGATCATGTTCGCTCAAGTATCGAACACACGGCCATGTGAACAAAAGTGTGGTAGTTTGGCTGAGTCCATTTGGGAGCTGGTGATCACCTGAGTACATTTTGGGCGGTACACCATTTTAGCGCAGTTGGTAGGAAAATGGACTTTGGAGAAGTGTAGAAAATTTTAAAATATTTTTTATTAAACAACAACATTTAAAAAAAAGGGTAGCAAGTTTTTATATGTTAGGGCACATTAAAGTAAGTTTAGTCAAAACACAAACATTTATAAAGTATAGGTAGATGCCAAATTTGAAATAACATTACATTAGGCACCTAAACTGATGACATTTATTGCACATAATACTGTAGAAATATTTTAAAGTAAAGGTATTTATTTTTGTAGTTAAAACCAGAATAAAGTACAACAGTAAAACATAAGCACTACACCATTGTATCTTGCCATGACACACGGCCAACATCTGAAACAAAATAGGAAGCAAATCGATCCCTCATCTGCGCAATTTCAACACTTGTCCTCAGAGGATCATTTTGGTAATCGGGCAATGGGTTTGGTATGGGTTCATCGAGTTCCACGTTCAGTCTCTCTTTGGCCATAATATAATTGTGGAGAAGCACACAAGCCTTCACCACCTCATCCACTGTCTCAATTTTCAGATTAATGGCGGATCCTAATATACGCCATTTGGAGACAAGGATGCCAAAGGCGCACTCCACAGTTCTTCTGGCCCTGGACAGTCTGTAATTGAAAATACTTTTTGTGTTGTCCAAGCCCCGACTGGAGTAGGGTTTCAGTAGGTTGGCACACATTTGAAATGCCTCATCCCCAACCACAACAAATGGCATTGCCGGGCCTTCGGTGTTGGGAAGAGGTCGTGGCTGGGGGAAATTAAAATTGTTCTCATATAATCTTCAGCCCATATCAGACTCCTTAAATGTCCGTGAGTCATTTGCACGGCCAAACGCACCAATGTCCACGGCGAGAAACCTGCAGTCCGCACCTGCAATTGCCATGAGCACAGTGGAAAAGTATTTTTTGTAATTAAAAAACAGAGATCCACTTCTTGCAGGCTTTATAATCCTAATGTGCTTCCCATCCACAGCTCCAATACAGTTAGGGAAAGAACACAGTTGGTCAAATTTCTTGGCGTTGGCCTCCCATATTTCAGTTGTTGGGATTGGTAAAAATTCATCCCGGAGATTATCCTACAAAGGGCGGCATGTGTCGGCAATAATTCCCTAAAGTGTGGAGACTCCAATCCTGAATTGGAAATGCACGGATCTTAAGGTCTCTCCGGTAGCCAGAAAACTGCCAAGAAGATAAATAAAGAAATTAAATTAAAGTACATTGTAATAAAAATAAATACATTTACCATACCCAACCCCACAATATTACAAAAAAAAAAAAAAAGGGCAAAAGGGCAGAACATATCAGTGTCATTGAGCTACATTACGTACCGTAGAGTCACCAGCAGCCATTCCTCTGCAGAAATTGATCTCCGGAGCTGCGTGTCCTGCCTGGTAATGGCTCCTTCCACCAGACGCAGCAGATAGCGGAAGCTGTCTTGAGACATCCTGGTATATTCAAAATATTTGTCCAGGTTGTCATTTAGCTCGCCAAACAAGCAATGGTAGGCTCCACGGCTCTCCCGGACTTCCACGATAGGGTGTAGCCAAAAGCGCCGATGACTCCTCCGTTTATCTCTTTTCCTTTGCTCGTAATAGGCAATAGCATAGGCATTAGCCAAGGCAAAATCCAGCTCCATACTCATGTAGATACTCACCATAGGACGCTCCATCATGATACACCCCAGCAAAATGTGAGGAATTAATCTCTGCCAGTGTATATATACACAATTACATTACACCCACCCTCTTCTAGCCATTGGTGGTCTTTATCTAGTGTCTAGACACTAATTGGGGCTTTATTTTGTGCCATTGTGTAAAGAATGACATCACTGTAGGAAAACGCATGCGTCGGAAAACGCTGCGTTTGTTGGCAAAAACACAAAGATTTTACAAAAAAACGCAGCGTTTTCCGACGCATGCGTTGAGCGCATGCGTCAAAAAGACATGCGTTTTTGCATGCGTTTACATGCGTCGTGCGTTGCGTCGACGACGCTGCGTCCAAAGACGCGAATGTGAACGTAGCCTAATAAATAACATTTCCCACATGTCTGATTTACATCAGCATCATTTGTAAAATGTTATTTTAATTTGTTAGCATTTTAGGTTTACAAATGTAGCAGTAATTTTTCATTTTTTCAAGGAAATTTGCAAAATTAATTTTTTTAAGGACCTATCCAGGTTTGAAGATACTTTGGGCTCCTATATATTGGTGAACCCCCAAACGTGATACCATATTAAAAACAGCACCCCCTGACATATTGAAAACTGCAGTCAGGTAGTTTATTAACCCTTCAGGTGATTTTCAGAAATTAATGCAAAGTGGCATGACAGAAATGAAAAAATGTGTATTTTTACCACCTAAATGTCTAACTTCTGAACAGGTTACAACAGCCGTCAGACTCTAAGGCCGCTATTTGGTCATGAATTGCCATGGCAAACATCAGGACCACACAGTCATGATCAGAGAGCACCAATTAGGTTAAATAGGAAGCCCCCACACTCTGTTAACCATTTATACGCTGTAGTCACTATTGACAGCAGCATGTAAGGGGTTAAACGGATATGTACGATGCAAGCACTGATCGTGGCTGATACAGCAATTTGTCAGCTATAGTGTACAGTTGACAGCTGCTGGATTGTCACCTGTATGGGGAGGCCATTCTCTTCTATCATTAATGGGTTAAACATTCCGGCGTCAGAGTGTCATGTAGAAGACAGCCAAGATCAGGGGTCAATGGCAGAAGACTCAAATTCAATACTTTCATCTTGCGAAGACACGCAAGATCCTGCATCAACGGTCAGCCAGGCCGCAATGGACTGTACACCAAATGTCCTCTGACAAACCCAAGATAGACCGGGCAGCAATGTGAGGCCAGTTACTCGCAGGCAAGCAGTTCGCAGGCGTCAACAACGCAATGAAAATTGGAGACAAAATGCTGAAGCCAGAGGTTACTTAAGAGGCTATGCGAATTCTACATCGCATGGGCACAAATGATAATTGGGACTATTTTTGTGCTTCAAATGCAGATGGTTTTTGAAAACTTCCAGCAGAAAACAAGTGGTCCTGTGCCTCAGTGGTCTTGTGCCTCAGTAATTATGTGCCTCTCGAGATGTCCTCTTGTAGATGTTGGTGTTAGGTATCATGACACCAAGCTTTGAAAATCCAAACTTGGTAACTTTAATATGTCCAGCAGATGTTATCAGGAGGCTTCATAGACCGTGAGATAATAAAGGATAACTTCCCCTTTTGTTATACCACAGGTATTAATTTACTTCTGCGGCTTCAGGTCTCTGTGCAGGTATCTGACCCCGACTGACTCCCTGACTGTGATTATGTCTATTGATTCTGTCCCTTATGTTCTCCCTCCCTGAAGTCCAGCAGATCCACCATCACTGCTGGACCTGTATAGAAGGACCTTCACCATCTACCTGTGGCCTTCTGGCTCTTACATCTACACCCGCACATGTTTCGGTATCACCTCTGTCACCAGGCTTCGCGGTAATCCTACTGCTCGCCTGACCGAGCTATTACTGATCACCTGGTATCTGACCCCGGCTGGCTCCCTGACTGTGATTGTGTCTATTGATTCTGATCTTTATCCTATTATTACTTACAAGAAGAAAAAATCCTTCTATTACTGATCACCTGGTACCTGACCCCGGCTGGCTCCCTGACTATGATTGTGTCTATTGATTCTGTTCCCTATCTTCTCCCTCCCTGAAGTCCAGCAGATCCACCATCACTGCTGGACCTGTATAGAAGGACCTTCACCATCTACCTGTGGCCTTCAGACTCTTACATCTACACCCGGACATGTTTCGGTATCACCTCTCTCACCAGGCTTTGCGGTAATCCTACTGCTCCCCTGATCGCGCTTTTACTGATCACCTGGTACCTGACCCTGGCTGACTCCCTGACTATGATTGTGTTTATTGATTCTGTTCCCTATCTTCTCCCTCCCTGAAGTCCTGGGGATCCACCATCACTGCTGGACCTGTACAGAAGGACCTTCAACATCTACCTGTGGCCTCCTGACTTTTACATCTACACCCGGACATGTTTCGGTATCACCTCTCTCACCAGGCTTTGCGGTAATCCTACTGCTCCCCTGATCGCGCTTTTACTGATCACCTGGTACCTGACCCTGGCTGACTCCCTGACTATGATTGTGTCTATCGATTCTGTTCCCTATCTTCTCCCTCCCTGAAGTCCTGGGGATCCACCATCACTGCTGGACCTGTACAGAAGGACCTTCAACATCTACCTGTGGCCTCCTGACTCTTACATCTACACCCAGACATGTTTCGGTATCACCTCTGTCACCAGGCTTCGTGATAATCCTACTGCTCCCCTGATCGCGCTTTTACTGATCACCTGGTATCTGACCCAGGCTGACTCCCTGACTATGATTGTGACTTATCGATTCTGTTCCCTATCGTCTCCCTCCCTGAAGTCCAGCAGATCCACCATCACTGCTGGACCTGTACAGAAGGACATTCACCATCTACCTGTGGCCTTCTGACTCTTACATCTACACCCAGACATGTTTCGGTATCACCTCTGTCACCAGGCTTCGTGATAATCCTACTGCTCGCCTGATCGCGCTTTTACTGATCACCTGGTATCTGACCCCGGCTATGATTGTGTCTATTGATTCTGTTCCTAGTTTTACCCCTCCCTTATCCTTCTATCTTATTATTAATTACAATAAAAAAAAAAAAAAAAATACTTCTAGCTTTACTTACATTTTTTTCACATTGATCAAACTTAACTATGTATTTTGTTAACTGATAAAATTCAGTCCTTATACAGATACTGGCCGGTGGTCGGACCTTATACTACAAACACTTATTACCTTTTGTGTCCAACATTTTACTTCTGAGTTGTAAATGTTCGAGCAGAATTCTCACCTCCTTTTGTAGGAATTGAACTATGTGTTAATTTGTAATGTCTGACATTGAACCTGTAACCTCTGAATTGTGAAACGCCATGGAATAGCTACATAATTGGATTATTAATTATTAGTATATAAAATATATCATATTTTTACTTTTATATTTTATGATATTGATCAGTTAAGATGTTTTTAGTTCGTGTTTCCTCATTTTGTTTCAATGACTCTCCCTAGAGTGTGGTCATGTTTCAAGGGGCAGTAATAAGGCTATGGATGTGCCCGATATTGTGTGCAGTCCATATTGTAAGGATTTAGGGAACAATCAGAGACCAGTCTCACCCCCACAAGTGACGTCATTTGCAGGGGTGGCGCTGGCCTCTGCTCACTCATTCTTTACTGACACTGTACAATGACAGTGCACTCTTAAGCAGGCTTGTCACTTCTGATCAGAGCTGATGAAAAAGCGCCTCAGCACTGCAATGCTACACTGCCGGGGCTTCATCCTCAACACTGCAGTTCGCCACTGCAGGTTTTTGAGCCTAAACACTGACATTTCTCCACTGGCAGGTCTTAACTCCCAACACTGCAATGATCCAATGCCGGGTCTTCAGCCTCAACATTGACATTCTCCAATGCAGGCTCTTCAGGCTCAACATTGTAATGCTCCACTGAAGGGTGTTCAGCCACAACACTGACATTCTCTAAAGCAGGTTCTTTAAGATCAACACTGCAATTCACTACATAGGAAAACAGTATGGAAGTACCAACTTCCTAATAATGAGAACTTTGGTTTCATGTGGCCATCCAGTACGTCTGTTCAAAGGGTTATTGGGGTGCATGTAACTTTGGGGCTGGGCAGGCCTTGCATTCACTGCATAGGCAAACAGTATGGGAGTACCAACTTTCTAATAATGGAAACATTGCTTTCAGGTGGCCATCCTGTACGTGGTTTCAAAGGGGTATTGGGGTGCATCTAAATTTTGGACAGCCCTGCCACACACTGCATACGCAATAACATGACAGGAGACCCACTGCTTAATAATGGGCACAAAGCATATCTGGCTGATGGCTCTGTAAGAATAGTGAGGACCGGCTGATGGCTAAGAATAGTGAGGACCGGCTGATGGCTAAGAATAGTGAGGACTGGCTGATGGCTAAGATTAGTGAGGACCGACTGCTGGCCCTTTAAGAATAGTAAAGGCCGCCTGATGGCCCTATAAAAATAGGCTTTGTGACTTTCAGAGTCCCTCCTTCATAAAAGAACAGGATATGTCTGATGATGTGTCACACACCACATGGCCAGATAAGGTTGTAAAATGTAAGCATGACATTTTACAGTTAATGCATTTATCTTGGTTGAAAGCAATGCTAAAGTTCAAAAACGCATCAAAAACGCTGCGTGTGAACATAGCCCAAGTGGAGGAGGAGCATTTTTGTTTTGGGTTATTTATTTTTGCCTTATATACAAGTCATTACCCTGGAAAGGATGTTACTTAACATATTTCCAAGGAAAATCAATTTTGGTTTCATTTTTGTATGTTTTATTGTGACTCTGTAAAAGTGGCATAACACTCTGACAATATTGTTCACAGCAGTGACCCGGGAGCCAGAAATGTTTCCACCTAAGCATTTTAGTGCTGGTCCATCAATAATAGCATCACACAACAGGATGACCATTAATGTTCACCAATTGATATTGCTGGTAATTTTACTTCATGGCTATATATTTGATGATTTTTTAATTTTTATATATCTTTCTCTACATATTTGTAACATTTGTAATATTTGTATGCTAATTTTTTAACTAAATAAAAATTGTATTTTTAATAATAAAAGAATAAATAACACATGTATTTTTATGACTGCAGGTTCACAGCAGACCCATTGTTAGCGTTTGGCGGAATGCACCAAATATGTACAGTATTTATAGAGTAATAGGTGCGTTCGCAACCCGGGGTCCATTCCTCCAAAAATTTAGACTCCCACCAACTCTCACTCCTACAAAAAGGCCTATCTTTTTGCCCAGCATATAAGTTCAATTTTTTTTAAC
The DNA here is from genome assembly GCF_051348905.1 of Ranitomeya variabilis. Taxonomy (NCBI): domain Eukaryota; kingdom Metazoa; phylum Chordata; class Amphibia; order Anura; family Dendrobatidae; genus Ranitomeya; species Ranitomeya variabilis. Next base: position 17,603,542 of record NC_135232.1, read on the forward strand.
TTAATCTGGACCTCCAGAGATTTTTCCGTAATTTAAGACTTAAGGCACATTTCCAGGGCGTTCCAGATTCCACGGGCAGTCACAATGACCCAGCCCTTTTACAATTGAGGGAACTAGGCCTACGGACACCTAGTACATTCATGCCACCCAAAAACCATCCCTCTATCGAAACGTTCATCTCTCTGGTTGAAAGGGATATTGAGATATTTAACCGTGAGGTCAACCTGGGGAAACTCCTCCATCAATCTAATCTAACACAACAAGAAAAATTGGCATTGGATAAATTACCCACTGACAAAACACTGGTCATAAAACCTGCCGATAAGGGCGGCGCTATCGTTGTGATGGACAGTATATATTACATGTCCGAAATACGAAGACAGTTGAGTGACACTCAGGTCTATGAGTCCATCCCCCACAATCCAACAAACAACATAGCCACCAAAATCAAGTCTGTTGTTAAACATCACTTTGAGGAGGGCACTATAGACAAAAAACTGAGAGATTACCTCATTAAAATTGACCCCATAACACCAGTTTTCTATGTACTTCCAAAAATACATAAGAATCTACATAAACCACCTGGGCGTCCCATAGTTTCATCAACTGACTCCATTCTCTCACCCTTAGCCATCACATTAGAGAAAATCTTGACTCCACTCACCAAACAAGATCCTTCCTGCTGGATACCAATGAATTTTTGGGACTAATAAAATCGTTGGGCCCACTACCCACATCCAGATTACTGGTCACTTGGGACGTATGCAGTCTCTACACGTCCATCACACATACCAAGGGGATGGAAGCCACAGACCGACTACTGACAGAAGCCAAGGTCGATCGCAAAATTAGACAGTTTTGTGCGGACATTCTGGGTTTAGTCCTCAGGGAGAATATCTTCCTATTCCAAGACACGTTTTACGTCCAGCGCCAAGGGACCGCCATGGGCTCTAACATAGCGCCACCCTATGCGGTGGCCTATATGGCAGCTTTTGAGGAGGACTTCATTTATAACCACTCCCTTTTCAAACAACATTCTTGTGTATGGCGTAGATTCATTGACGACATCTTTTGCATATGGAAAGGCCCACTTGAAACACTCCTTTTTGACTCTCAAATCAATAATGTATGGCCAAAACTTAAATTTACCCTACAGTATAGTGTTGACAACATCAATTTTCTTGACACTAGGGTTTGTAAAAACACTGAAGGTAGGCTCTCAATCGATCTACACACCAAACCCACCGACAGAAATAGTCTTCTTCAGTATACCAGCTTTCACCCCACGGCAATAAAAAAGTCTATCCCAATATCTCAATTTCAGAGAGTTAAGAGGATAGTTACCGACGATGACATTAGAAACCAGAGACTAAAGGAAGTGGAGGAGAAATTCTCCAATAGGGGATACCCCAGGAGTCTTTTAACACAAGCCAAACACTCATCCCCTAAACCCAAAAATATGGTACCACGAATTCCATTCGTTAATACCTACCATCCATTTTCAAGATGGGTTCAGGCCTCAATTCACCGTCACTGGAACATACTAAGCAAGAGTTTCCTAAAGTCCCAGAATTTCAGCAGCCGTTCCTGTCCTGCTACCGGCGCCCCACCAACATTAAAGACAAGTTGGTGAGGGCTGATGTGGGTTCTGATCACCGAGTACCCAGACAGACCTTTCTGCGCACTCAAAAACAGGGAACTTTTCCCTGTTTGAACTGTCTACAGTGTAATAACGTCCAAAAGGGAGACATGGTCTTCCACCCGCATACTGGAAAGGGCATCCCGATACGAGGCTTCTTCGCTTGTGACTCCTCTTATGTAATCTACATCATCAAATGCCCCTGCGGTCTGACATACATCGGAGAAACTACTCAAGCCATACGTGACCGAATATCACAGCATAAGTCGAACGTACGGTGTAACAGGGACCATCTTCCCTGTTGTGAATTCTGCTTTTGGGCTCCTGTTATGACCCCAATGGCGAGGGTCTCAGAGGAACGTGGAAGTCTGCAGAATACAAAAATCCAGCTCATAGGGCAGTGGTAACTGGGTTGACCATATATCTACTCCTAACGCCAACACTAGAAGTAGCCGGGGATCATTCCTACGTTGATTCTAGATGACACGCGCCAGCCGGAGAATCTAGCTACCCCTAGTAGAGGAAAACAAAGACCTTTCTTGCCTCCAGAGAAGGGGACCCCAAAGCTGGATAGAAGCCCCCCACAAATAATGACGGTGAGGTAAGAGGAAATGACAAACACAGAAATGAATCAGGTTTAGCACAGAGAGGCCCGCTTACTGATAGCAGAATAAAGAAAGGTAACTTATATGGTCAACAAAAACCCTATCAAAATCCACGCTGGAAATTCAAGAACCCCCGAACCGTCTAACAGTCCGGGGGGAGAACACCAGCCCCCTAGAGCTTCCAGCAAAGGTCAGGATATAGATTTGGAACAAGCTGGACAAAAATACAAAACCAAAACAAATAGCAAAAAGCAAAAGGCAGACTTAGCTGATATAACTGGAACCAGGATCAGTAGACAAGAGCACAGCAGACTAGCTCTGATAACTACGTTGCCAGGCATTGAACTGAAGGTCCAGGGAGCTTATATAGCAACACCCCTAACTAACGACCCAGGTGCGGATAAAAGGAATGACAGAAAAACCAGAGTCAAAAAACTAGTAACCACTAGAGGGAGCAAAAAGCAAATTCACAACAGGCTCCCTCCGGTGGTTGTAGGTGGTAATGCAGTTGTCTCTGGGCTGCAGCCCTGGTCAGGTGTTTCTGCTGATTGCAGTTCTGACTGGGGTATTTAGGTTAGCAGGATTCATTAGTCCTTGCCAGTTGTCAATTGTTTTTGGAGGTTTTGTCCTTGCCTGGTTCCTCTGCCTTGCTGCCAAATCTGCAAAGATAAGTGTCTGGTTTTCTTGGCACACATGCCGTGTGCTTATGATTTAGTGCTATTCAGTGTTTTTTTGTCCAGCTTAGATTGTATCAGTAATTTCTCAGTCTTGTTGGATTCTCAGGAGTTGCAGATATACATTCCATGTCTTTAGTTAGATTGTGGAACTTTTTGTATTTTCTGCTGTGGATATTTTTAGAGTTTTAATACTGACCGCTTAGTATTCTGTTCTATCTTTCCCAGTTTAGCTAGAGTGGCCTCTTTTGCTGGAATCTGTTTTCTGCCTGTGTGTGTCTTTCCTCTCCTATTCACAGTCAATATTTGTGGGGGGCTGCCTATCCTTTGGGGTTCTGCTCTGAGGTAAGTTAGTATTCCTATTTCTATCTATAGGGGTATTTAGTCCTCCGGCTGTGTTGAGGTGTCTAGGGTTTGTTAGGCACACCCCACGGCTACTTCTAGTTGCGGTGTTAAGTTCAGGGTTTGCGGTCAGTACAGATTCCACTTCTCCTGAGAAAGTCTCATGCCGGATCATAACAGTACAACTGGCCAACAATGAGTTAAATGCATCTCAGAAGAAGGGAAGAAAGGTGTTGAGCCATTTTTTTTTCTGTAGTCTGCTTTTCTTCCCTCTTTATCTATGGGTGGCTGAGGAGTCTTGTGTTAGCATGGATGTTCATGAATTGGCTTCTCGTGTGGACCAGCTTGCTGCTAGGGTGCAGGGAATTTCTGATTATATTGTTCAGACTCCTGTTTTGGAGCCGAAGATTCCTACTCCTGATTTGTTTTTTGGTGTCAGGTCTAAATTTCTGAGTTTTAAAAACAACTGTAAACTGTTTTTTGCTTTAAGACCTCGATCCTCTGGTGATTCCATTCAGCAGGTTAAGATCGTTATTTCCCTGCTGCGTGGCGATCCACAGGATTGGGCATTTTCCCTGGAATCTGGGAGTCCTGCTTTGCTTAATGTAGATTCCTTTTTGCAGGCTTTAGGACTATTGTATGATGAACCTAATTCTGTGGATCAAGCGGAGAAGACCTTGTTGGTTCTGTCTCAGGGCCAAGAGGCGGCAGAATTGTATTGTCAGAAATTTAGAAAATGGTTGACTAAATGGAATGATGATGCTTTGGCGGCAATTTTCAGAAAGGGTCTTTCTGAATCCGTTAAAGATGTTATGGTGGGGTTTCCCACGCGTCGGACTGAGTGATTCTATGTCTCTGGCCATTCAGATTGATCGGCGCTTGCGGGAGCGCAGAACTATGCGTACTGTGGCGTTGTCCTCAGAGCAGAGTCCTGAGCCAATGCAGTGTGATAGGATTCTGTCTAGAACAGAACGACAAGTGTTATGGTTCTCAATGGCAAGAGAACATAGCCCAGCAAACATAAGAACTAGCTCTTGGAAGGATGGAAACTAAACTGACCATGAACTAAACCTGCCGCACAACTAACAGTAGCCGGGTAGCGTAGCCTGCGTTTTATCCCTAGACGCCCAGCGCCGGCCGGAGGACTAACTAATCCTGGCAGAGGAAAATATAGTCCTGGCTCACCTCTAGAGAAATTTCCCCAAAAGGCAGACAGAGGCCCCCACAAATATTGGCGGTGATTTTAGATGAAATGACAAACGTAGTATGAAAATAGGTTTAGCAAAATTGAGGTCCGCTTACTAGATAGCAGGAAGACAGAAAGGGCACTTTCATGGTCAGCTGAAAACCCTATCAAAACACCATCCTGAAATTACTTTAAGACTCTAGTATTAACTCATAACATCAGAGTGGCAATTTCAGATCACAAGAGCTTTCCAGACACAGAAACGAAACTACAGCTGTGAACTGGAACAAAATGCAAAAACAAACAAGGACTAAAGTCCAACTTAGCTGGGAGTTGTCTAGCAGCAGGAACATGCACAGAAAGGCTTCTGATTACAATGTTGACCGGCATGGAAGTGACAGAGGAGCAAGGCTAAATAGCGACTCCCACATCCTGATGGAAACAGGTGAACAGAGAGGATGATGCACACCAGTTCAATTCCACCAGTGGCCACCGGGGGAGCCCAAAATCCAATTTCACAACAGACAAGGATTCAGACGTCAGAATAAGTTGTGTTATTATTGTGGCGACGCTTCTCATGTCATTTCAGTCTGCCCTAAGCGGACAAAGTAGATCAATAGTTCATTTACCATCAGTACTGTACAACCTAAATTTCTGTTATCTGTGTCCTTGATCTGCTCATTGTTATCATTTTCTGTCTTGGCGTTTGTGGATTCAGGCGCTGCTTTGAACTTAATGGATTTTGAGTTTGCCAAGCGTTATGGTTTTCCCCTGCAGCCTTTGCAGAACCTTATTCCTTTAAGGGGCATTGATGCTACACCTTTGGCTAAAAATAAGCCCCAGTTCTGGACTCAGGTGACTATGCGTATGGCGCCGGCCCATCAGGAAGATTGTCGATTTCTGGTGTTGCATGATGCTATCGTGCTGGGTTTTCCGCGGTTGCAGGTACATAATCCTGTGTTGGATTGGAAGTCTATGTCTGTGACTAGTTGGGGTTGTCAGGGGGTTCATAATGAGGTTCCTTTAATGTCCATCTCCTCTTCTTCCTCTTCCGAAATTCCAGAGTATTTGTCTGATTTTCAGGATGTATTTGATGAGCCCAAGTCCAGTTCTCTTCCACCTCACAGGGATTGTGATTGTGCTATTGATTTGATTCCAGGCTGTAAGTTTCCTAAGGGCCGACTTTTCAACCTGTCTGTGCCTGAACATACTGCTATGCGGAGTTATGTTAAGGAGTCTTTGGAGAAGGGGCATATTCGGCCATCTTCTTCACCATTGGGAGCAGTTTTTTTTTTTTGTTGCCAAGAAGGATGGCTCCTTGAGACCCTGTATTGATTATCGCATCTTGAATAAAATCACGGTCAAATTCCAATACACTTTGCCTTTGCTTTCTGATTTGTTTGCTAGGATTAAGGGGGCTAGTTGGTTTACTAAGATTGACCTTCGAGGGGCATATAATCTTGTTCGTATTAAGCAGGGTGACGAATGGAAAACTGCGTTTAATACGCCCGAAGGCCATTTTGAATACCTTGTGATGCCATTCGGGCTCTCTAATGCTCCATCTGTGTTTCAGTCCTTCATGCATGATATATTTCGGAATTATCTTGATAAATTCATGATTGTATACTTGGATGATATTTTGATTTTTTCAGATGATTGGGAGTCTCATGTGAAACAAGTCAGGATGGTATTTCAGATCCTTCGTGATAAAGCCTTGTTTGTGAAGGGGTCTAAGTGCCTCTTTGGAGTACAGAAGGTTTCTTTTTTGGGCTTCATTTTTTCTCCCTCATCTATAGAAATGGATCCGGTTAAGGTTCAGGCCATTCATGATTGGATCCAGCCCACATCAGTGAAGAGTCTTCAGAAATTTTTGGGCTTTGCCAATTTTTATCGCCGTTTCATTGCCAACTTCTCCAGTGTGGTTAAATCCCTGACCGATTTGACGAAGAAAGGCGCTGATGTGACGAATTGGTCCTCTGTGGCTGTTTCTGCCTTTCAGGAGCTTAAACGCCGATTTACTTCTGCCCCTGTGTTGCGTCAGCCGGATGTTTCTCTTCCATTTCAGGTTGAGGTTGACGCTTCTGAGATTGGGGCAGGGGTCGTTTTGTCTCAGAGAAATTCTGATGGTTTCTTGATGAAACCGTGTGCCTTCTTTTCTCGAAAGTTTTCGCCAGCGGAACGCAATTATGATGTCGGTAATCGTGAGTTGTTGGCTATGAAGTGGGCATTTGAGGAGTGGTGACATTGGCTTGAGGGGGCCAAGCACCGTATTGTGGTCTTGACCGATCATAAGAATCTGATTTACCTCGAGTCTGCCAAACGGTTGAATCCTAGACAGGCCCGATGGTCCCTGTTTTTCTCCCGTTTTGATTTTGTGGTCTCGTATCTTCCGGGTTCTAAGAATGTTAAGGCTGATGCCCTCTCTAGGAGCTTTTTGCCTGATTTTCCTGGGGTCCTTGAGCCGGTCGGCATTCTGAAGGAAGGGGTGATTCTTTCTGCCATCTCCCCTGATTTACGACGGGTTCTTCAGGAATTTCAGGCTGATAAACCTGACCGCTGTCCAGTGGGGAAACTGTTTGTTCCTGACAGATGGACTAGTAAAGTGATTTCTGAGATTCATTGTTCTGTGTTGGCTGGCCATCCTGGGATTTTTGGTACCAGAGATTTGGTTGGTAGGTCCTTTTGGTGGCCTTCTTTGTCGCGGGATGTGCGTTCTTTTGTGAAGTCCTGTGGGACTTGTGCGCGGGCCAAGCCTTGCTGTTACCGCGCTAGTGGGTTGCTTTTGCCTTTGCCGGTCCCTGAGAGGCCTTGGACGCATATTTCTATGGATTTTATTTCAGATCTTCCGGTTTCCCAGAGGATATCGGTTATCTGGGTGGTTTGTGACCGGTTTTCTAACATGGTTCATTTGGTACCTTTGCCTAAATTGCCTTCCTCTTCTGATTTGGTTCCGTTGTTTTTTCAGCATGTGGTTCGTTTGCATGGCATTCCGGAGAATATTGTGTCCAATAGAGGTTCCCAGTTTGTTTCTAGGTTTTGGCGGGCCTTTTGTGCTAGGCTGTGCATTGATTTGTCTTTTTCTTCCGCATTTCATCCTCAGACAAATGGCCAAACCGAGCGAACTAATCAGACTTTGGAAACTTATTTGAGATGCTTTGAGTCTGCTGATCAGGATGATTGGGTGGCTTTCTTGCCATTGGCCGAGTTTGCCCTTAATAATCGGGGTAGTTCTGCTACCTTGGTTTCACCCTTCTTTTGTAATTCTGGTTTTCATCCTTGTTTTTCTTCAGGGCAGGTTGAGCCTTCTGATTGTCCTGGGGTGGACTCTGTGGTTGACAGGTTGCAGCAAATTTGGGCTCATGTTGTGGACAATTTGGTGTTGTCTCAGGAGGAGGCTCAGCGTTTTGCTAACCATCGTCGGTGTGTTGGTTCCCGGCTTCGGGTTGGGGATTTGGTCTGGTTGGCTTCCCGTCATGTTCCTATGAAGGTTTCTTCCCCTAAGTTCAAGCCTCGGTTTATTGGTCCTTATAGGATTTCTGAGATTATCAATCCAGTGTCTTTTCGTTTGGCCCTTCCAGCCTCTTTTTCCATCCATAATGTTTTTCATAGATCTTTGTTGCGGAAATATGTGGTGCCCCTTGTTCCCTCTGCTGATCCTCCTGCCCCGGTGTTGATTGATGGGGAGCTGGAGTATGTGATTGAGAAGATTTTGGATTCTCGTTTTTCGAGGCGGAAGCTTCAGTATCTTGTCAAATGGAAGGGTTATGGCCAGGAGGATAATTCTTGGGTTGTTGCCTCCGATGTTCATGCTGACGATTTGGTTCGTGCCTTTCATTTGTCTCGTCATGATCGGTCTGGGGGCTCTGGTGAGGGTTCGGTGACCCCTCCTCAAGGGGCGGGGTACTGTTGTGAATTCTGCTCTTGGGCTCCCGCCGGTGGTTATAAGTGGTAGCGCTGCTGTCTTTGGATCACTGCATTCATCAGGTGTGTCCACTTATTCCAAGTCTGACTGGGCTATTTAGTCTTGCTTGACCCTTTAGTCAGTGCCAGTTGTCCATTGTTCCTGGAGGATGCACATCCCTGCCTGGTCTCTCTTGCTTTGCTGTTCATTTCAACAAAGATAAGTTCTGGCATGGTTTTTTGCAGTCCACATGCTGTGGGCTTTATTGTTCAGTTCTTTTCCATGTTTTGTCTAGTCCAGCTAGGTCTGCATAAGGATTTGTTCAGCCAAGCTGGTATCTCTGGAGATGCAGATATACCCTCCATGTCTTTAGTTAGATGTGGAGAATTTGTGTTTTCTGTGGTGGATATTTTTTAGTGTTTTAATACTGACCGCATAGTACTCTGTCCTATCCTTTCTATTTAGCTAGAGTGGCCTCCTTTGCTAAATCCTGATTTCAGTCTGTGTATGTTATTTCCCTCTCCTCTCACAGTCAATATTTGTGGGGGGCTGTCTATCCTTTGGGGATTTTCTCTGAGGCAAGATAGTTTTCCCTTTTCTATCTCTAGGGGTATTTAGTCCTCCGGCTGTGTCAAGATGTCTAGGGAGTGTTAGGTACATTCCACGGCTACTTCTAGTTGCGGTGTTAAGTTCAGGGTCTGCGGTCAGTACAGGTACCACCTTCTCCAGAGTACGTCTCATGCTGCTCCTAGGCCACCAGATCATAACATAGGGTTAGGGTTAAGGCTACATTTAGGGTTGGGGCTAAAGTTAGGGTTAGGGTTGGGGCTAAAGTTAGGGTTTGGATTACATTTACGGTTGGGAATAGGGTTGGGATTAGGGTTAGGGGTGTGTCTGGGTTAGAGGTGTGGTTAGGGTTACCGTTGGGATTAGGGTTAGGGGTGTGTTTGGATTAGGGTTTCAGTTATAATTGGGGGGTTTCCACTGTTTAGGCACATCAGGGGCTCTCCAAACGCGACATGGCGTCCGATTTAAATTCCAACCAATTCTGCGTTGAAAAAGTAAAACAGTGCTCCTTCCCTTCCAAGCTCTCCCGTGCGCCCAAACAGGGGTTTACCCCAACATATGGGGTATCAGAGTACTCGGAACACATTGGAGAACAACTTTTGGGGTCCAATTTCTTCTCTTACCCTTGGGAAAATAAAAAATTGGAGGCAAAAAGATAATTTTTGTAAAAACATATGATTTTTTATTTTTACGGTTCTGCATTATAAACTTCTGTGAAGCACTTGGTGGGTCAAAGTGCTCACCACACCTCTAGATAAGTTCCTTAGGGGGTCTACTTTCCAAAATGGTGTCACTTGTGGGGGGTTTCAATGTTTAAGCACATCAGTGGCTCTCCAAACGCAACATGGCGTCCCATCTCAATTCCAGTCAATTTTGCATTGAAAAGTCAAATAGCGCTCCTTCGCTTCCGAGCTCTGTCATGCGCCCAAACAGTGGTTTACCCCCACATATGGGGTATCGGCGTACTCAGGACAAATTGTACAACATCTTTTGGGGTCCATTTTCTCCTGTTACCCTTGGTAAAATAAAACAAATTGGAGCTGAATTAAATTTTCTGTGAAAAAAGTTAAATGTTCATTTTTATTTAAACATTCCAAAAATTCCTGTGAAACACCTGAAGGGTTAATAAACTTTTTGAATGTGGTTTTGAGCACCTTGAGAGGTGCAGTTTTTAGAATGGTGTCACACTTGGGTATTTTCTATCACAGAGACCCCTCAAAATGACTTCAAATGAGATGTGGTCCCTAAAAAAAAATGGTGTTTTAAAAATGAGAAATTGCTGGTCAACTTTTAACCCTTATAACTCATTAACAAAAAAAAATGTTGGTTCCAAAATGGTGCTGATGTAAAGTAGACATGTGGGAAATGTTACTTATTAAGTATTTTGTGTGACATATCACTGTGATTTAATTGCATAAAAATTCAAAGTTGGAAAATTGCGAAATTTTCAAAATTTTCATTTTTTTCAAATAAAAGCAGGTAATATCAAATAAATTTTACCACTATCATGAAGTACAATATGTCACGAAAAAACAATGTCAGAATCATCAGGATCCGTTGAAGAGTTCCAGAGTTATAACCTCATAAAGGGACAGTGGTCAGAATTGTAAAAATTGGCCCGGTCATTAATGTGCAAACCACCCTTGGGGGTGAAGGGGTTAAGGGTCAAACTCAGGGCATTTTATTTACATGTTTTTCTGGCAGTAGGTTAAATCTGGTTTTATCCAGTTTTTATTGGCGCTCTTTTAATGGCTGTCAATTGGTTGACAGCGCGTTGCTGGGCTGTTGCTGGCAAATTTAAAGCCAAGTTCTGGCTAGTTTCAGTCATTCTGAGGTACCTGCTGAAAAAAGAAGATACCTGTCAGATTGGAGAATCTCCTGCAGCAGATCTGGGCAAGAGCCGGGGAAGAGGACGTTGCGGAATGGCTGAGGAGCTGCCTCCCTATAAAACCTCTCACCGCAGCTCCGGAAGCCTTCCCTCCTCCTTCGGACCCGTGCTTATTGCCGCAGCAGCCGAGCCCACCTCCGGTGTCACCGCCGAGCTTTCGCGGCGGCGTTAGGAGGCCCCAGACCGCTTACTCTCCCTCATCCGCAGCTTCTCACGCCAGCCGTCCTCAAACGGAGCCGAACAGGAAGTCCCGCCTGCCTCCTTCACGGAAGTCTCGCAGCCCGACACGAGACTTCCATCAGCGGCTGGAAGAGTTACCGACGTCATCAGGAACCGACAGGGCAGGCGAGCACCGTGGCCGTAAAACAGCCGCGCCGGCAGCGCCAAATTCAAATACCCTGTCGGCTCCTTCAGCGGCATCAAGTTCCAGCTTGCCAGCCCCTTCAGGAATCCAGCCGAGGCAATCCCTGGATGCAGAGGACTCGTCTTCCACTGCCACGCAGGTGCGCTCGCCTAACATGGAAGGCTTGAGCGCAGGCTGCACTCCTGATTTGCCACTCGAGGATAGAAGGTCTGGAAGGGGCGAGACAATTCATGTACCTTTATCTATGTACAATTCTGATCTCAGGCACATTACAAAGAATGTGCTTTCAGAGGCCTTAGGTGATGTTTTTAAATCCGCTTCCCCTTCTATTCCCGCTGTTGATCTAAGTACTGATTCTCCAGTGGCTACATTGCCTCCTAGAAATACTTTTAAATAAGCTCTTACATGTGAACTATCCCCTTTAGGTTTCCATTTAAGCTCTTCTACAAAAGGGCTTATATGAAACAACCATTATGTAGATTTATTTTCCCTGCTTTACCTTAAGGAGTCTTCTGCAATGGAATGTAGGCTTCCAGATGAGAACATTACTAAATTGCGCATTGCTTTAAATAATTTTCTCACCAAACAGAAAGCTACCCTTAAAGAATTGCAGTCTTTATTGGGTTTACTAAATTTCGCTTTGAGAATTATACCTATTGGCCGTGCATTTTCCCGCCGCCTTTATGATGCAACAAAAGGCATTTCATTTCCCAACGCTCACATCAGAATTGATTCTACTGTGAAGGAAGATGCCAAAATTTGGCTTTCTTTCCTTTCTGAATTTAATGGTAAATCTTGCTGGCAATCCCCTTTTACTTCCTCTGATGCTTTTCCGTTTGTTGTCTCAGTACGGAGCTTTTCTGGTTGTGGAATTTTATTTTCGTCACATTGGATTTCACAACATTGGCCTAATTCTTGTGTTACTGGCGGGGCAACTAGCAATTTTTATGGTTTTGGAGCTTTTTTCCATTTTTCTAGGCATCTCGACAAGGGGCTCGCTCATTCAAAACTCTAGAATTGTCATTTTATCTCTTGATCTGGGAGTGATTTTTTTTTCCGTTAACACCTTGTCCTCCAAAAACAAATGGGCTGCTAGCATTTTGAGACAACTGGTTCTGGTATGTCTTAAATTTAACATTTGGTTGAAAGCAAGCTCTGGCAGAAGCAAACGGTATTCTGCAACTGATGCCCCCTGTGAACGTTATTGGTCAATTTTTTGTTTGCAGGTGCCAGATGCGGATCCAGAAGAGACTCCTTGCCTTCAATCAATTTGGGATGTGATTTCAATCTGATCCCTCATTTTATTGAGAAATCTTTATCTGAAAGATCATGGGCCAGCTATTCGGCTGCATGGTTTACATGGCTTAATTTCTGTAGTATGCATATTTTCAATCCAAAAGTAGCCAACTCAATTTCTGGTATAAAGTTTGCTGAGTCTTTAATTGTTAAAGGCTTGTCTTATTCTGCTGTGACCCAATACTTAGCAGGTGTTTCGTTTTTTCTTAGACTTTTCGGGGAATCGTCCTTGGCATCCCTTTTTCCGATTAAACAGTTTTTGAAAGGCTTTAAGAGGAGTACTTTTCAACCCGACAGTAGGCGACCGATTTCTTTGCCTCTTTTAAAGGACTTATGCTCGGCTCTAAGCAGAGTTTGTATAAATTCTGATGAGGTTTTATTATTTTATGCGGCATTCTGTTTTATCTTTTTTGGGGGCCCTCCGCACAGGAGAGTTAGTGTCTACTAAAAAATCACATCCCTCTGGTCTGATGTTTTCGGATTTGAAATTATATGATAGCTTTATCATTTTATCTATTAGGAAGTCTAAAAAGGATCAATTGGCAAGGGGGTCAAGTTTGAAGATTGCTTCCTTTTCTGATCCTATCATTTGTCCAGTTTTGAACATTAAAAATTGGTTGCTTGTTAGACCAACTTTAGATGGTCCACTGTTTATACACAAGGATGGTTTACCAGCCACGGTTTTTCAATTTAATTTTATTTTAAGGAGCTGCTTGAAAGTTTTAGGCAAAGAACATCTCAAAATCACATCTCACTACTTTAGAATTGGATCCGCCACTGAGGCCTCTAGGGACGGCCTTCGCGATTCTCAAACCAAACAAATAGGCAGATGGGAATCAGGGAGGTTTAAATTATATGTTCGCCATGTTCTATATGATTACTAATTTCTAATTTATTTTCAGGTCCAACCATAGTTTGGATCATCTGTCGCTCTTTTGTTTTCTGGGCTCAGAAGCGAGCTTCTCAACGGTCCTATACAGAAAATTTGTCCTTCGATCTTTCTTTGGTTCAAATCTTTTGGCATGGCGTTCGTGGATTGAGATGGTATAATTTTGTTTTAAAATTTAAGAATTGTTTTAAACAGTTTCCTTTTCCTGATTTAGTTGTTTTTCACTTGGGCGGGAATGATCTGGGCAAGTTAAAAACCCTGGATTTGCTTGCTATCATGCGAGCCGACGTTGTGAGTCTCAGGCAATCTTTTCCTTATCCAGGTTTTGTTTTTTCCGAGATTATTCCCAGGCTTGTGTGGGATACTCCTGAATCCGGATTTTTAGACAAAATACGTAAAAGGGTGAAAAAAAACATGGAAAAATTTAGTTTAACGGATTTTCTTATAGGCTCATCAACCTTGAAGGTTTTTTTACCTGGGCTATATCGCCAGGATATGGTTCATTTATCTAGCATTGGCCTCGATATTTTTAATTTGAATCTTCAAAACATGGTGGAAAAATGGCTGTGTGGTCTTGGGGGGGCCTCAACTTGCTGAGTTGAGGCTTTTGGGAAAATCGCCCAGTCTCTGGGAGGATTGTTTTATTGGATTTTGGAGTGTTTGGTCATATATCTGATTAATTTATTTGGTAATATGCTGTTATTTATTAGTAAGTTACCCAAAAATAAACATCACGGCCAATTTTTTCCACTAAAAGTTTTGTTTTGTCTTTCTTTATGTATGAATGAGGCTTGTGTTGCCATGGGCTATCAATAGTCCATGTCTGACAGTCTGGCTTCCAGAGATGCTTCTGTCTTTTCAGGAGCAATATGAGACCACTAACCAGTCTGTCTCATTCTTCATCTGTGGGGCCAAATGTAGACTTACAAAGCCGCACATTATTAATTAGATTGGAATAATAAAATATGCCCTTACCAGAAAGTAAAACTAATATTTTATTTTTTTAATCTAGTCTTCTAGAACACAGGAAGAGCTACAGAAATGCCAAGAAGAATTACACCAGCACATCACTGGTTACTAATCTGAGAATGGAGGCTTCCTGCAGCACCCGAAAGTAGAAAAGGAAACTATAACAGACCTGACTCCATCCTAGAGATTTATCTCCTTTTAATGACCAGAATTATTTATTGGATGTAATAAAACTGATTTATATTTTATTGTGACTTTTTGAGCAGATTTAATAGTTTTGCTTATGGACTGCTGTTCTTTTAGGTACTTGACTTAAAAGAAAACCCTCAATATCAACAGCTTCTAAAGTTGAAAGAAACACTTGAGCTGGAAAAGAACAATTTCAGCTCAGAAATAAAAGGCCTTATGGAGGTTATTAAGGAAACTCGGTCATAAGTTGTTTACTTACAAAATGAAAATCTGGAAGCTGAAATGCAACTTGTTGATCTTCAGCAGCAAATCGAAGCTGTTGTGCAGGAGCGGAATCATCTGAAAAGTGTACAGCAGAGACGCGTCTCGGAAATGAACCAAGAAACTCAGACAGAATAGAAAGATCAGATATTTTAATTTAAACCTTAGAGAACCTTTCACTTGCTCAGAAAAAAATAAGACTTGGAGTGCCCCTTATTTCTCCGTTTTTGTCATTTTTGCGCTTCATCTCTTTATTTCAGAGATGTTCACACTTGTGGCTTTTGCTGTGCAGTATGTGAGATCTCTGCTTGCAGACCAACTGGGTATTTCTTTAGGGTCTTCTAAATCTTAACTTAATTCTTCAACTTTCCCCAGAGTTGTCAAAGGGTGTATAAGTGATAAAATAGAGCAGCAACTTTAACCCCGTTAGATGACTTGGTCAATAGCACAATAATGGCATTTGAGCAGTCTGACAGGAGGGAAAATCTTCATGTTATGGCTGTAAATAAGTTTTGGGGGTTAAAACTGAACTTATTTCAGAAACTTTAATGTAAAAACATTTGTGGGTAGTTTGTCATTTTAGTGGGGTATATAATATCAGTTATTGCTTTATGAATTCAGAGGGGCCTCAATGATCTGCTAAACTGCATCCTAAATCGTATTTTGATCTATTGTTCTGCTTATTTGGACATTTTGTTTTCAGAGTCCAAGCGCATGGATTCTAATGACATTTTACCCCCCAAGAGCGAGGACTCTGAAAACAAAATGTCCAAAATAAGCGGAGCAATACATCAGATATCCCCAAGATGTCCGTTTCTCTTTTTATACCTTTTTATTAAAAATGTTGCAGAACACTGAAGATGGCAACTTGCAAGACATGGAAGCGCAGTTTGCATCCTTGAGTAATGAGAAAACAAAGATTGAGGAAAAGCTTCTCCATCTTCAGCCACACATGGACATTATGACAAAAGAAAGCAATGAGCTGAGGGTCACAATTTAGAGTCTGCAGTCAGAAAGGGATCAACTGAAGGAAGACCTTGGAGCGAATGTACAAATGGCAACTATTGGTTTTTGAACGATCTAATAAAAGGTTGGGGGGGTTGTTAATTGTGGTGGGTTTTTTGTTGTTAAGCTTTTTGTAAGCGTTTTAATGTCGCTGCCTGGGGACCTTGTGACATTGTACAGTTCATTAATAATTAACGATGATTCTTCCAATCACGGCAACCTGTCAGCAGTTTTTACCCCACTAAATGTCGACTACTAGTTTATATTACGGGATAACCTTTCTGATTATGCACCTATATGCATTTCTTTGTGTGTTTTGCATTATTTTTTTCAAATACACATGTGGTTTCTCCTTTCTGGCTGGAAAACGCAATCTTAAGGCAACTCTGAAAACCTCACGTGTGTGTGCAGCGCACCCATGAAGCTGAGGCCATGTTATTACACGTGCGGGAAGCTGAGGCCATGTTATTACACGTGCGGGAAGCAGATGGACCTGCCTTGGGATAAGGTGTCTCTGCCTGAGGGATGTCTGATACCAATGATAAACTACCTCCATAAGAAATGAAGCTATACAGATTTTGTATTTCTGCATTATGTTCAGTAACATCATGAGATCTTATGAATTAGTAGTGGTTGTTTAATGAGTAGTGAAGAGCGAATATACTCGTTACTCGAGCACGCTCGGGGGTCCACCGAGTATTTTTAGTGCTCGGAGATTTAGTTTTTCTTGCCGCAGCTGAATGATTTACATCTGTTAGCCAGCATAAGTACATGTGGGGGTTGCCTGGTTGTCCTGCGCCGCAGCGGCCTGGTTGTCCTGCGCCGCAGCGGCCTGGTTGTCCTGCGCCGCAGCGGCCTGGTTGTCCTGCGCCGCAGCGGCCTGGTTGTCCTGCGCCGCAGCGGCCTGGTTGTCCTGCGCCGCAGCGGCCTGGTTGTCCTGCGCCGCAGCGGCCTGGTTGTCCTGCGCCGCAGCGGCCTGGTTGTCCTGCGCCGCAGCGGCCTGGTTGTCCTGCGCCGCAGCGGCCTGGTTGTCCTGCGCCGCAGCGGCCTGGTTGTCCTGCGCCGCAGCGGCATGTGTCACGGCTGCGTGACAGTCACATCACATGCATGAAGAGCCCAACACACAGGTTCTCCATTATGTGTTGTGAAAGAAAATACTTATATACATATATATACATACACCCACACATACATTTGCACCTTCACTGAAGCAGTCAATAATTAATAAACAATAAGCCATTAAAAGTATTAATTTAGAGGACAAAATCACAAAAAAATAAAGACTGTGTTTGATCTAAATAACTCTGGCATTGATCTCTCTGATTCCACCCCTGTCTCATTAATGGATTTGTCCATACATGATACTACACCTAGTATGCTTGGTCTCACTCAATCTAATAACACACCCGTAATAAATAACTCGGGTGTTTCAAAAATCGTTACTGTTCCAATTCAACCTAGCAGTACAATTGTAAGTGATAATTCCAAAGCCTCAAAAGACAGTACTGTTCCTTTTTTACCCCGGGTGTTCAAAAACACACAAGCAAACCAATTTTTTCAACCAAGAAAAAAAAAAAGAAAAAAACTCTATAGAGGATCCAGGGGAGGGAGAAATACAGAGAGGAAAAATAGCGCCTACATAAAAAATTATTTTAGATCTGCAAACCTTTGTTAGAAAACTAACATTAAAAAGACATTTTTTTCTAAAAGATGCAAAAAATGCAAATTTAGCTGTAAAAGAGAATCTTGAGGAGAAAGATAAATTATTCCAAATCGATGTACCAGCAAAATCTAATTTCTATCCACTTGAAGATAAAGGTCACCACATCAATGTTTTTAATGACATGGTATTGAAACAATTTGAGAATATTATACTAAATTAAAAAATAATGAGCAATGAACATAATAAAAAGAAAAACTTCAATCTCAGCTTACCAGAAAAACAGGCAATAAAAGCATCGTCAGACAAGGGAGGAGGGATCGTGGTACAGAACCGCTGTGATTACATCAAGGAAGCTTTGAGAATCCTCTCAGATAATGAATACTACAAAAAAGCACCTTTAACCCCTTCCCGACATGTGACGGTATAGTACGTCACATGTCGGGACCCCCGCTTTGATGTGCGCTCCGGCGGTGAGCGCACATCAAAGTCGCGACATGTCAGCTGTTTTTTACAGCTGACATGTGCGCGCAATAGCGGCGGGTGAAATCGCGATCACCCGCCGCTATTAACTAGTTAAATGCCGCTGTCAAACTCAGACAGCGGCATTTAACTACCGCATCCGGCCGTGCGGCCGGATATGAGCGCATCGCCGACCCCCGTCACATGATCGGGGGTCGGCGATGTGTCAGGAAGGTAACCATAGAGGTCCTTGAGACCTCTATGGTTACTGATTGCCGGTGGCTGTGAGCGCCCCCCTGTGGTCGGCGCTCACAGCACACCTGCAAATCTGCTGTGTAGCAGCGATCTTATGATCACTGCTGCATAGCAGAGCCGATCGGGCTGTGCCTGCTTCTAGCCTCCCATGGAGGCTATAGAAGCATGGCAAAAGTAAAAAAAAAAAGTTTTTAAAAATGTGAAAAAAATAAAAAAAATATAAAAGTTTAAATCACCCCCCTTTCGCCCCAATCAAAATAAATCAATAAAAAAAAAACCCAACCTACACATATTTGGTATCGCCGCGTTCAGAATCGCCCGATCTATCAATTAAAAAAAAGCATTAACCTGATCGCTAAATGGCGTAATGAGAAAAAAATTCGAAACGCCAGATTTACGTTTTTTTGGTCGCCACAACATTGCATTAAAATGCAATAACGGGCGATCAAAAGAACGTATCTACACCAAAATGCTATCATTAAAAACGCCAGCTCGGCACGCAAAAAATAAGCCCTCACCTGACCCCAGATCACGAAAAATGGAGACGCTACGAGTATCGGAAAATGGCGCAATTTTGTTTTGTTTTTTGCAAAGTTTGGAATTTTTTTTCACCACTTAGGTGAAAAATAACCTAGTCATGTTAGGTGTCTATAAACTCGTAGTGACCTGGAGAATCATAATGGCAGGTCAGTTTTACCATTTAGTGAACCTAGCAAAATAGGCAAGCAAAAAACAAGTGTGGGATTGCACTTTTTTTGCAATTTCACTGCACTTGGAATTTTTTTCCCGTTTTCTAGTACACGACATGCTAAAACCAATGATGTCGTTCAAAAGTACAACTCGTCCCGCAAAAAATAAGCCCTCACATGGCCAAATTGACGGAAAAATAAAAAAGTTATGGCTCTGGGAAGGAGGGTAGCGAAAAACGAAAATGGAAAAACGGAAAAAGCTCCGGGGGTGAAGGGGTTAATAATTAATCCTCTTCTTTACAGAAATATAATGATCTTATCGCAGAAGGCTTGGCCTCAAATATTTTTAACAATAAAGAAAAAAACTTTTTGAGTATAAAAAATCCCAGTATCCCATTTTTCTACCATCTCCCGAAAATACATAAACATATTCAGAACCCACCGGGCAGACCCATTATTGCCGGTATTAATTCACTGACTTCTAATCTGGCACAATATATTGACAGAATTATGCTAACACATGTCTTTACCCTAAATAGTCACCTGCGGGATTCTACCCATTTGTTGTGTCTCATACAAGATATTACGTGGAAATCTCAGTATATATTTCTTACGATGGATGTCACATCATTGTGTTCAAACATTCCACATGATGTGGGTGTGATCTGTTTTGATCATTTCAAGTTTGATAATAGGCTGTCTGCGCCTCAAAACATTTTTATTACCAAAGGATTAGATTTTATATTGAGAAATAATTTTTTTTACTTTCGAAGGAGAATTTTTTCAGCACATCAAAGGGACCGCGATGGGATCTAAAGTAGCACCTACTTACGCAAATCTTTATATGGGGGTTTTTGAGAAATTATTTATTTTAAATGATCATTGGCAGAAATATATTATTTTTTATAGAAGATTTATGATCTGATTTTCATATGGGACAATACTGACAAAAATATTGAGAATTTTACCCAACAGTTAAATTCTAACTGGGGTCTCTCTTTTACTGCCCTTTATAATGAAACTTCAATTAATTTTTTGGATGTCACTCTATATATTAAAAACGAAAAAATTTGCAGTAAAACATTTTTTAAAGACGCCGACACTAATGTCTATATACATTATAGCAGTGGACATTATTCAAAATGGCTAAAAAAACATTCCTAATAACCAATTTCATCGCATCAGAAAAAATTGTACAACTGATTCCGATTATTAAGAACAATCTGATGTTTTAAGGAAAAAGTTTTCTCCCCAAAATTATCTCACCTATTTAGTCAGACAAGCCTTTAAAAACTCTATGTCATTAAATCAGAAGACATTATTAGAAAGTAGAATCAAAACTCCTGCTGATAAAAAATACATGTTGAACATACAACTCCTAGGTCAGAACTGGTATCCCCCCTTACATTAGAAGGGTAAGTGACCTCCGTGAATGTTCATATTCTAAATGGGGTTTATTGTGTCTTCTTAGGGGAAGAAATGTGCAGTGAAAACCAGACACAGAGTGTGTCCAATCTGCTCTGTAGAGCTACCCGCTACGTGGGTCAAAAAGCTCTGTGCTATATGCATAGAAAATACTATATGTGAACAGTCCCCAAGATTCGCATCTGATCTAAAAGAGTTAATCAAAACCCAGGTGGAAGATGTATTAAAAAACGTTAAAGGTTTAAAAAGGAAACATAAATCCAGGCGCATATCCCCGAAGTTAAGTTCCAGTGAGGAAGATAGTGATCAGTATAGTTCAGACAGTTCACTCTCTTATCCATCATCCTCTTCATCCTCAGAGGGGCCCGCAATTGTTTCCCTATTGAAGAAACAGATGCTTTAGTAAAAGCAGTTAGGACAACCATGGGGCTAGCGGAGACTCGACCCAAGAAAACGGCGCAAGATCTTATGTTAAGCGGCCTATAACAAAGGAAACGAAGAGCGTTTCCATTAAATGAAAAAATACAAGCCTTAATAAAAAAAGGAGTGGAAGAGGCCAGATAAGAAAGTCCTTTTAACCCCAAAGAGGAAATACCTCTTGGGAGGCTGCCGGTGAGGGGTTAAAACCAGCCGTAGCCTCCCAAGAGCTTTTCCACTGATATTTTCTGTCATTCTGTTTTTATGTCAAGATCTTGTCATAATAATAGTTTCATCGATTCCCATTGCTATTTTCTGTTGGTTTCAAGGAGTGTGGCTCCCCTTACTATACAGCCCCTGAGGTCATCCTGAAGAACGGCTATGGAAGACCCGTTGACTGGTGGGCAATGGGCATCATATTAAATGAATTTTTCATGGGAATTGCACCATTTGATGGGGCTTCCCTATCTGAGTTTTATGAAAATGTTGTCACTGGTAAGTAAAATAATCTGATCATTGCTTTTACTGGTTATCTTAGTTTAGTTACTTCCTTTGCTTTACCTTACAGTCCAGTAAAGAGGTTTTATGTTCTTTAATTTTCTATATAACAGGAAATATGATTTGGGATCATCATTACACTCCTCCATCTGATGCTAAGGACCTCATCACTCAGCTGCTCAGAACAATTCCTGTGGATAGACTTGGGACAGGTAACAGATACAACAATAATATCTATATTCTTTTGTTACACCGAGGACATATTTCCCATGTCTATGAGGATCATTACTTCTCTATCAGCTTCTCCATTTATAGTTCTTTTTGCTAAGATTTTCATTCTATTTCCTAAATGTCTGCTCAGTTGTGTAATTAGTTCAAATTAAAATAAATTGTTCAGATATGAAGCTGTCTCTGATAATGTCCGCATCACTTTTGTTTTTCTTTATCCAGGTGGAGCTTTCGAGATCAAGGGTCATCCTTTTCTTAGTGACTTAGACTTTGATAACCTTCTAAGTCAAAAGCCGACTTCATTCACTTCATTACCTATGTCTTGCAGACCATTCTAATATGGAAAAACATCTGGTCTCAGAGGATGAGAAGGGCATAACTGAGGACAATGAGAGCCTTGTCTTCAAAAATTTTACATCATCTTCTGAAAGGCTTTCTAAAGTAAGTATGTGTTAATAGATCCGAAATATATATAAAAGACCTATGAAGGTAGACATACAATTATTTCATATCTTATTGCTTCCGCATGTAGCTCCGTACCACCGGTACAGGATGAAGATTAATGAGAATCCCAAGTCCTCTCCAGATCGTACCCAATAATCCAGCATAAATATCTCAAAAATGTGAGTGGATTATGGGGTCATTACTGGGAGTTCTAGGCTGATATATGTGCACAACACCAAATATAGGACATAAATACCATAGTATCAAATGCAGCATCCACCATCGCATGGTTAGAGGTCATTGTGCTTTTGGCCTTAGAAACTGCTGGTGATAACAGCCCATAATTGTGGATATTTATGCTTTTTTTAGTGCTGCTGTCACTATAGAAGAGATGTAGTATAACATGCCGGAAATTCTTTGCAGTCGTTTTTCACTCTGCTCTATAAAAGTTAGTTTTGAGCAGAAGACCTTCCCCACTATGGCAGTCATATGTCCTATTAGGCCTTATAGTTGGTGTTCTTATAGTGAGGCAAACACTTTTATACTGTTTATTTGTGATTTACGTGTTTTTCTTTGTCCAAACAGGCAAAAAGAATGTGTTTCTGTAGCTGACAGAGACGATGCTATTAGCATCTTACCATCCTCATCCCCACTGTCAGATATGTCCATGTCAGGGCGTGGCCTAGGTCTGCTATGGAGTAGGGTGTGCAGATCTTAGCTCCTGTAGGGTATATTCCTAAATCTACTTACAGCACCTTTTTAACTCATCTTATCTCCAAACCCCTTGCAGATCTTTATCAAGGGCCTTATTTGGATCATTTTGAGCTCACTATTGTTTTATTTTTGGGCTGATTTTTGCCCGTTACCAATCGGGACCTGCTGACCGCATGGCGGAGGCCTTCTTGCCTTTATAGACCAGCTCCATCTAGCTGAACACTCCATCTGCCTCTCAAGTCCTGTGGACTCCCTGATATACCTGCCGGTATAAAATATTTTTGGACTTGGAGCGGAGCAACATTTATCTGAGGAGCCACATCGGGGTTTAAGGTGAGCCGAGGGTCTCCCTGGTGTGCTGGGCGGCGGTGAGAACGTTCTGGG
Organism: Ranitomeya variabilis; assembly: GCF_051348905.1. Lineage (NCBI taxonomy): Eukaryota > Metazoa > Chordata > Amphibia > Anura > Dendrobatidae > Ranitomeya > Ranitomeya variabilis. The sequence goes on from NC_135232.1 coordinate 17,626,493, forward strand.
ATCGCTCCCGCCCCAGCTGTAGCTGACGCGACTCTGCACCCGGCTCACTGCCTTGGAGAGCGAGCCATAAAGCGCGACGCCGTTCAGAGCCCGGACCAAGTGACTCATCTCGCCGGCATACAGAGACGCCGAGGACGCCCATCTAACCGCGCGCCACGAGAGGCTGAAGTCGCGGGATCGCGGGCGGCCGACGACACCCGGTTCCAGCAGAGGGAATGCAGCGGTGACAAGACGCCGGGGAAGCCGTGACGGGAGCGTGAGACTCGTGGCTGCTGTGAGTGATTTCCTGGCAGCCAGCCTAGCGGTCCAGGGAGCAGCGGCGCACTTCGAGTCAGCAGCGGAGGTGGGGTAACATCCAGCGGTCCCCCTTGCAGAAGTAGATTCCACCCTCCAGGTGACAGTGCTGACAGAAGCGTTCGGCAGGCATCAGGGAGGCTTCCCTTAGAATCAGCTACACCGCAGGGTGCAGCGGCGGCAGGACGGGCTCGGTTGTTCCCTGGGCGGCTAAAGCAGGACCCTCTTTAAAGGACGCGGCACTGAACGGGGCAAACAGCAGGATCTTGAATGATCTTTTAGCTGCTATCGTAATTGCTGAGTCATAGACTCCCTGTCACTTAGAACAAAATATCCTAATCGGTCTTTAGTCGTGAAACGATTCTGCATATTTTGTGCTACATTTGTTGTTTGTGACTTAGCATAATCTTTTTCTCTTTACTACAGGTTGTTTTAAAATGAGTCGCAGTAACTCTAAAAATTACTCCTCAAAGCTTCCTTTACCTAATACCCAAAAGACCAATAAGCCACATATATCATTTTGTGACCCCCTCGGAAGATTCGGTTAATCTTCTAAGCCCAGATACGTCAAGATCACCAAGAACACCATCAAAAAATCCTGGTGACAAGGTAAAACCTAAATTTCAGCAGAGTAAATTTCAAAATAAGACCACTTCACAAAAGTCCAAAAAAGAACTGCAATTAATCACCGACGAAATGGATACTACCATTTCTAGGAAAAGGAATGATCCAGACGATTGGGGAAGTAATAGTAGGGGCGCGTCAGATTACTCTGACTCCGAATCAGAGGACCCCTCTCCCAACACGAGTCCTGCGAGGAGATTTAGAATGTCACAAACATGTACGGAGGACGTATCATCCCAAATTACTAGTATGATGGAAGCATACATGAAGAAAATAACTAGGCAAATAAATGATATGCAGACTAATTTTGAAAAACAGACTAATTATATCCAAAAGACTAGGGAGTCATTTACTAAAAAATTGGAAAAAAACAAGGAAAAGATTATAGGGCTAGAAAAAATTGTAAACAAACACACAACTGAGAACCAAGAACTTAGGTCCGAAATTGACCGTTTGAGAACTAAAATGGCAGATCTGGAGGATCGAAATAGACGCAACAATATTAAAATCCGAGGTATTCCTGAAAGTGTTCCTCCTAATAAGCTCCTTGAGTTTGCCCAATCCGTATTTAAGAAAACAATACCATCCCTTACCGACTTAGATCTTACGATAGATAGAATTCAATCTCCAATATCCTAAACCTATATATACCTCAACAACAACATATACCAAACACTTTCTCCATGAAAGCGGAGAAAAAACTGAGGAATCCACAAGATAATAAAATGTACAAAATTTACTGCAAAAAATTAAATACAAAATATGTATAGCCACAAATACAAATAAACAGAGGAATCCAAATTAAAATCAAGCGGCAAATGGGCGAAGATGTAAATGCAGACACTTCATAGCATCTACTATATAGAAAAAATTGTTGTAACCTTCCTTATTCCAGACTATAGTAAATGCAATTCTGCTGTGACCCTATAATGACATAGGGAACATGTGAACTTCACAGCAACATGCATATACAAAGTGAATAGAGATAAATAGCTCAGGCCAAAAAGGACTAACATAAAAGTGTTTTTAACCAAAAAAGGGATGTTAAAACCGCACAAAAGTATGTGTCCAAGATAAATAGTCCTAACATAAGTTAAAGTAATGTGCTAAGTGCCTACCATAAGCTTAAAAGGAAAAGGGAGGTATAACTTACATAGTATATTTCAAAGGTGCAAGTGCTGCGCCCACGCCGCTACCCCGACAGCGCCGTTTCGCCTACCAGGCTTCTTCCATATGGGGGCTGAATGTGTGTCTACCATGTAAGCCTATCATTATATAGTGCCTCCTTAAACGTGAAACAGAAATCAGCTGTGTGATCAAGCTGCACTGTGATCCGCTTCATAGCGCATGCGTCACCCACATAGCTTCCCGTAGAGAACAAACATTGACTTCCGGTCTCCGCGTCTGGAACGCAAGCATGGAACGCTCGCGTCACCATGTGAGCGGGACCGGAAGTCATCGGGAGCTAAGGGCGAGGCATGCGCAGTCTGGATCAACAGCAACGAGAATTATCACTAACAAACAGGGGCATATATCTGGTAATGGAGGGGCGTTATATATATGGTAATACAAAAAAAAGGTGCATATAATAAATATAAATGTTATAAGAAAAGGACATATATATATGATAATACAGGAAAGTGCATATAATGAATATTACAATAAAGGGGCATGTAAAATAAAAATACAAAAGTGCATAAAATAAATATAGTGACTTTCCCAGTGACATGAATGACTAAAAGGGGATTAGGAGCGTGTATAACAAGCGATATTCATAAAAAACTATATCTAAAAACGCATACACCACTAGACCGCTCCTCGGCCTTATAATACAATAAAATATGCAAAAGACAAAACGCAGCTAAGCAAGTGTACAACCATAATGAATAGCAATATAATAGCATAACTCTATTATATACATAATATAAATATTAATATCATAAATAGAATTAAATAAGTAAAATTCTATAATAGAATATTACGCATAAACAATATAACAAATAAACAGTGATATAATTGTATACCAATATATTTACCCTCCCTATAATAATGAAGGCCCCACATGGCAAAAATAATAGTCCGAAACAATAAAAAATAAATAAAAATAAAAATTACACATATAAACACAAAAATGACTGTAGAATCTTCTTTATTATTGATAGTAGAAATAACGGTCCACACGGGTTTCAGCTTCCACCACAAATTCAAGAAAGCTGAATACGGTCATATACAAGCCCAAGGAAAAGGAACCGCATAATGATTAAAACTGTAATATTAAAAGAACAATAAGAACCAGACCACACAACACACATACATATAATAAAACCGAAACCAGGATGTAGAAACAATGGAACAAAATTGTTAATATTAATAATATTAGTATTAAACCAAGTAGAAGCGGACACAGAGGGAAACCAGTGGAAAACACCATATCTATAAAAAAGAGCTGAAACCCATGGTTTCATTCAAACCCTGAGGTGCCATGGTGCCCAATTGGTATATCCACCTGCTTTCCCTCTGTGCCAATAACCTCCCCAGATTACCCCCTCTACCATCAAGTATGACCTGGTCAATCGCTTGAATCTTAAGACCTTGTGGGTTAGAATTATGACATAATCTGAAATGCTTAGGCAAGGTTTTCAAAGTACTCACTTCTTTTGCCGAAGCCGCCTTTTCAATATCAAGAATATGTTCTCTTGTACGCACTTTTAACTCTCGTGTCGTCAACCCAATATATATCCTATTACAGGGGTATTTCGCATGGTAAATAACCCCTTTTGAGGAGCACGTTAAATTTTTCCAAATTGGGTAAGTTCTAGTGCCATCGTGATTAGAAAAGCTCTGACTTTTAATGTGATTGTTACATGCCTTGCACATATTACAAGGATAAAAGCCCTTTCTGGTTGGCATCGAAGTCTCCACCACTGTATTTGAATAGTGGCTGTGGACCAAAATATCTTTAGGATTTTGTGACCGTTTAGGTATTATAGATGGTCTATTTGGCAAAATGTTTTTAAGAACGGGGTCACTCAACAAGACATTCCAGTGTTTATATAGAATCGAAGTCAGCTCTGACCACTGTTTGTTGTAATTGGTGATAAATCTCACCTGATTTTTATCATGTTTTGAAGGGGCATCTCGTCTTCCATACAGCAGATCATCTCTTGATACTTTAGAGGCCCTCTTACAACCCCTTTTTATCTGCATATTGCTATAACCTCGGTCTTGGAAACGAAAGACCAACTCCTGGGACTGGGCCCGATAATCACTTTCTGTTGTACAAATCTTCTTCACCCTCAAAAATTGTCCTATCGGGATGCCATCAATCGTAGGCTTGAAATGCGCAGATGAAGCATGTAGAAGGGTATTAGTAGCGGTAGGCTTTCTATATACATCTGTGATGATCTTACCGTTTGGAGCAACAGAGATTTTCAAATCTAAAAATTCCAACGATCTACCACTACTGTAGGTAAGCTTGATATTATAATCATTCTCATTAAGTTTTTCCATCAAAGCCCCCAATTGATCACAGTTGCCCTCCCAAATAAACAGAATGTCATCGATATATCGACTCCATCCTTGCACCAAGTTTATTTGCTCAATCAAATCATTCTGAAATATTTCCCTTTCCCAATATCCCATGAATAGATTAGCATAAGCCGGGGCGCATGTAGCGCCCATGGCAGTTCCTTGTTGTTGGAGATAAGTGTCTCCGTTGAAAACGAACACATTGTGTTCCAAAACAAATTTTAATAGGACAAGAATTAAATCTATCAGTAATTTATCCAATTTACTCTCATGTAGATAGTGAGAAACTGCCCGAAGCCCGTCCGCATGTTTGATGGATGAGTAAAGTGCTTCTACGTCAGCTGTGACTAGTATAGCACTATCCTCCAATTGAATTGAATCCAGCATTCGTAGGGCAGCCGTTGTATCCTTAATGTGGGATGGGAGTGTCAACACTAGAGGTTGCAAATAAAAATCGATGACCCTACAAACTGTTTCACATAAGCTCTCATTTCCAGAGACAATTGGTCTACCGGGGGGGTCACTGGGATCTTTGTGTAATTTGGGTAAAAGATAAAAGGTAGCCATTTTAGGTTTTAATTTAACAAAATAATCTACTAATCTTTTCGGAATAATACCCTTCTCATGAGCTTCTTCCAGAATTGCAATCAGCTCATGTTGGTAACGTGTAAGGGGATTAAATGATAATTTTTTATAACAGGATCTTACAGATAGTATCTTGTCGGCCTGTTTTTCATATAAATGAATAGGCCAAACAACAGTATTACCCCCTTTATCCGCCTGTTTTATTACTACCCCACCAAGGTTCTGTAATTCTTTCAATGCTATTTTTTCATCTTTATTCAAGTTAGACATCCAACCAGGACTTTCAGGTATAGATTCAATATCCCTTGTGACCAATCTCGTAAATACCTCTACTGAAGGGCATGCACCAAGGCTGGGAAAAGTTTGGGATTTGGCAATTAGATGTGAAGGAAACTTACCAATTTCCGTTTGAGCATTCTCCTCCAGCAGTTCTTCAAGATCTCTCAAAGCCTCCTTTTCCATTTCCGTAGGAAACAACAGATCCAAGTCGGTCTTATGATGCATTTTTTGTAAAATAATTTTTCGAGCAAATAGGTGCAGATCTTTTACCACCGTGAATTTGTCTAATTTTGAAGAGGGAGAAAAGGTTAAACCCCTCTCCAATAAATTAATCTGTGTTAATTAATCATGTGGGGCCTTCATTATTATAGGGAGGGTAAATATATTGGTATACAATTATATCACTGTTTATTTGTTATATTGTTTATGCGTAATATTCTATTATTATAGAATTTTACTTATTTAATTCTATTTATGATATTAATATTTATATTATGTATATAATAGAGTTATGGTTATGCTATTATATTGCTATTCATTATGGTTGTACACTTGCTTAGCTGCGTTTTGTCTTTTGCATATTTTATTGTATTATAAGGCCGAGGAGCGGTCTAGTGGTGTATGCGTTTTTAGATATAGTTTTTTATGAATATCGCTTGTTATACACGCTCCTAATCCCCTTTTAGTCATTCATGTCACTGGGAAAGTCACTATATTTATTTTATGCACTTTTGTATTTTTATTTTACATGCCCCTTTATTATAATATTCATATTCATTATATGCACTTTCCTGTATTATCATATATATATGTCCTTTTCTTATAACATTTATATTTATTATATGCACCTTTTTTTTGTATTACCATATATATAATGCCCCTCCATTACCAGATATATGCCCGTTTCTTAGTGATAATTCTCGTTGCTGTTGATCCAGACTGCGCATGCCTCGCCCTTAGCTCCCGATGACTTCCGGTCCCGCTCACATGGTGACGCGAGCGTTCCATGCTTGCGTTCCATGCTTGCGTTCCAGACGCGGAGACCGGAAGTCAATGTTTGTTCTCTACGGGAAGCTATGTGGGTGACGCATGCGCTATGAAGCGGATCACAGTGCAGCTTGATCACACAGCTGATTTCTGTTTCACGTTTAAGGAGGCACTATATAATGATAGGCTTACATGGTAGACACACATTCAGCCCCCATATGGAAGAAGCCTGGTAGGCGAAACGGCGCTGTCGGGGTAGCGGCGTGGGCGCAGCACTTGCACCTTTGAAATATACTATGTAAGTTATACCTCCCTTTTCCTTTTAAGCTTATGGTAGGCACTTAGCACATTACTTTAACTTATGTTAGGACTATTTATCTTGGACACATACTTTTGTGCGGTTTTAACATCCCTTTTTTGGTTAAAAACACTTTTATGTTAGTCCTTTTTGGCCTGAGTTATTTATCTCTTTATTCACTTTGTATATGCATGTTGCTGTGAAGTTCACATGTTCCCTATGTCATTATAGGGTCACAGCAGAATTGCATTTACTATAGTCTGGAATAAGGAAGGTTACAACAATTGTTTCTATATAGTAGATGCTATGAAGTGTCTGCATTTACATCTTCGCCCATTTGCCGCTTGATTTTAATTTGGATTCCTCTGTTTATTTGTATTTGTGGCTATACATATTTTGTATTTAATTTTTTGTAATAAATTTTGTACATTTTATTATCTTGTGGATTCCTCAGTTTTTTCTCCGCTTTCATGGAGAAAGTGTTTGGGATAGATAGAATTCGCAGATTGCCCAAGCCCTCTAATATTGCTGCGGACCTACCAAGAGATACGATACTTAGGATCCACTTTTTTCATGTCAAAGAGCAGATACAGAATTATATAAAAAGTGAGAAAAAATTTCCCGAGCCCTTCGGTGACCTTAAACTTTTTGCTGATTTGTCTAAAGAGACCCTCGAGGGTATAAGAAGGCTTTTAGAAAAGTCACGGCCCCTTGGAGAGACTTGGACATCCCATATAAATGGGGGTTCCCGTTGAAACTCCTGGTGCTACACAGGGGTAAAACAATTCCCCTAAATACCCTTGAGGAAGGGGAAAAGTTCCTAGCATCAGTCACAAATGCCTCAAACTTAAAATAGAGTTGTTCAGGGGCTCTACGCCCGTAGAACGTTATTTAAAATTCTATTTCACAAGAGTATATCCTGAAAGGTAACTTTTTGCAAGGTCTTAAGGTTACTAGCTCAAAGTTTTGTCTGATTAAGGTACAATATTATGGTTATTATAAGGCCTATTTGGTTAAAATATATTTCAAAATTTCTAGGTCTTATATATATTACTTCCGCTAATTTTTTTGATTTCTTCTGTCTGTTACAATGCTACTTCAGAGGATGTCCTATTTCGGAGCTCTTTCACGAACTTTCCCCCAATTAGTGGAGAATCCTCTGGAGGGGTTCTTCGGAGAAGACAAGATTTGTGCAAAAACTTCTTGTGGTTTTAGTGTCATACGTAATTACTAGTTACATTGTTTACTTATTCTCTGTGTTTGTGTTAGTTGATTTATTCTTAATTCTTCAATAGTACCACTTTTTGAGTATAAACTTATATCATTAACAAATATCGTATTATCCTGCCCATACTTAACTCATTTACAGAACTCTATTTGAACAGAATCTCCATCTCTCCAACTGCTATTTAAAAATGTCTTTTAAAGTCATGACGTATAACGTGAGGGGCCTCAACAGTCCGAGGAAAAGATTTACTGTTAAAGACGAATTGCGCAAAATCAAACCAGATATCGTTTGTATCCAAGAAACTAAATTTAAAAAGAATGACCACCCAAAATTTGAAGATAATAAATTCCCACACATATTTGAATCAAGCAGTTCTAGGAAAAAAGAGGGTGAAGAGCACAAGGATGATAAAGGAAACTTCCACATTTTAGTTTGTAACATCAATAATCATTTATACACGGTTGTAAATGTTTATGTCCCGAACATAGGTCATATCAAATTCTTAAACAAATTAATGAAAAAATACTGGACATAAAAAAAGGGGACCTAATAATGATGGGAAACTTTAACGTAGTAACTGATGGTCACCTTGACTCTTAAGCTAAAAACAGATATAAAGCCTTAACATTAAACAGCTGGTTACACCAAAACGAGCTGTACGACATGTTTAGATGCCTTAATACTACATCCATAGAATTTACCCATTTCTCCGACGTGCATCAATCTGCTTCCAGGATTGATCTGGTGATTTCTGATGTCTTTACCCAAATTCAAACAGGTGTCTATATTGCCCAAGACAGTTTCTGACCATGCACCTGTCATTGGTGAATTGATTTCCGGCCCTCCCTCTAAGACGCATTTTTTATGGAAGTGTAACGCAAATATTATTAACAATCCAACCCACAAGAACACAATTATTTCGGCTATTAAGAACTATTTCCGAGAAAATGAGTCGGATACAGTTAACCCATTCATTCTCTGGAATGCCCATAAGGCAGTGATTAGAGGGGCTCTGATTCAAATTTCATCCGAGGAAAAGAAGCTAAATAGGGCTAAAATAAAAGAACTGCAATCTATTATTAAACTCAAAGAATTAGAACTAATTCCTCCACTCCTTCGTCCATAATCCAATCCAAAATTATAAATCTGAGACAAGAATTGAGATCATTGATTTATTCTTTCTATGACTCAGTAATCAAATCATCCAAATTTAAACAGTACGCATCCTTAAATAAACCAACTAGATACATGATGAACAGATTAAAGAGACAAAGAGTGCATAATAGAATTGTTAAAATTTCTTCCCCTAAAGGACAGTTACTATCTCATCCACAGGATATTGTGGATGCGTTCGCAACCTTTTACTCTGAATTGTACAATCTTAACCAAAACCCACACCAAATCCAACCAAAAGAATCGGAAATTAATGCGTTTCTCTCAGGACTTAACTTGCCGAAACTTACGCCTGACAATCTTACTGACCTCACAGCTCCTTTTTCAGTAGAAGAGATCATTGAAAATATAAAAGATTTAAAGTCATTCAAATCTCCAGGACCAGACGGGTTCATTAACGAGTATTATAAGTCTTTTAGTGAACTTCTTGTGCCACACCTGTCCAAAATTTTTAACACAGCATCTTCGTCTGGTGAGTTCCCAAAGGAAATGCTAGAGGCTACAATTATTTTGATCCCAAAATCCAAGAGAGATACAGACCAACTAACAAATTATAGGCCAATATCATTGGTAAATACAGACATTAAACTGTATTCAAAAATTCTTACTAATAGAATAACTTCCTACCTAAATTAATAAACAATGACCAAATAGGATTTGTCAGAGGAAGACAATCTGTGGATGGAACAAGAAGGGTTATTGACTTAATAAAACTCATCAATTCAAAAAAAATCCCTTCAATCATCGTATCCTTGGATGCGAAGAAAGCATTCGACCGCTTGAATTGGTCGTTTCTAAATTTAATTCTACAAAAATTTGATTTCAATCCTCAGTCTTTCTGCAATAATGGCTCTGTCTTCGCATCCATCTGCACAAAATTTTTTAAATAACCATTTATCATCATCTTTTTTTATTTCGAATGGCACACGACAAGGTTGCCCTCTTTCTCCTTTGTTGTTTGCTATTGCTATGGAACCATTGGCTCAAACAATTAGAGAAGAAAAAAATATTTCAAGAATTCAAACAAAATTTAGGGACTTTAAAATTGGCTTATTTGCTGATGATGTAGTTCTCACTCTGACAAATTCCTCAGTATACATTTCTAAAACCCAAAAGGTACTTGACTCATTTTCTCGAATATCATACTTCAAAATCAATGAAGTCAAGTCTCAAACATTACACTTTAATCTGGATTCTCCTCAGATTGCTGGGATCAAAAGCGTGGTAACATGGAGCTGGGCGGAAAACGATTTTACCTATCTTGGGATCAAGATAACTAAAAACTTAAACTCACTTATTCCCATAAATATTGATAATCTAATTAGGAATATTTCATTGGATTTTAATTTTTTGGCGGGTAAGGAATTATTGTGGTGGGGGAAAAACCTATCGGTTAAGACTTTCATCATCCCAAAAATTCTATACTATTTTAGATCCATCCCTATTCCAATTCCTATACCGTATTTAACTAACATTCAAACATTAATCAACACCTACTTGTGGAACAATAAAAGAGCGAGAGTTGCTACAGGAATACTTCACAAAAATAAACTAACTGGGGGAATGGGTTTACCCAATATTACGGCTCATTATTACACAAATTTAATTAAACAGTTTCCACTGGTGGTCCAAGGGGGAAACACCCGCTTGGCTAGATCTTGAGACCACATTAAATCTTAATAATGCACCCAAAGAACTTATTCTCAATTAATGAACATTAAAAGTGTTAGCAATAAATCACATCCAATATTTATGGCAGCCAGCAAGGCCTGGTCCAAATTGGCTAGGCCTAAGAGGGGCTCGGATAGATTTGAATCTCTAGGTAATCTTTCCATTTCTTTCATTTTTGATCTATGTAACAGAGCAGTCAATCCCCTATGGACAGAGTATAAAATCATAAAATTAAAAGACATATTTGACGGGAAAAACTTTTTACCCTTTAACACTCTAAAAAATAGTTTTGGTGTTCCTACTTCTGTTTTTTGCGAATACCAGATTGTAAAAGATCAAGTCCAGAAATTTATCTCCAATAGACCCTTTTTTTCCGAAGATGCACAAAATCTAATTTGCAACCCTGATCATAATATTTTTTGGAGCTACAAGTACATATACGGATTGTTCAATCATAATATCGAATTTGCTAAGTCCCCGTTTATGCTAAAGTGGGAAGAAGAACTTCAACTAACAATCGATATAGATGAATGGGAAAAGGCTCTTGCCACTACTTATTCCTCTACTATCACAATGACTCTACAAGAGTCGTATTTTAAAATAATCTCTAGGTGGTATCTAACTCCCGCAAGGTTATCTGTTGTGAATTTGGATTCTGGGCTCCCCCGGTGGCTACTGGTGGAATTGAACTGGTGTCTTCATCTTCTCTGTTCACCTGTTCCCATCAAGATGTGGGAGTCGCTATATAACCTTGCTGCTCTGTTAGTTGCTTGCCGGTCAACAATGTTATCAGAAGCCTCTCTGTGCTTGTTCCTGCTCCTAGACAACTACTAGATAAGTTGGACTCTTGTCCATGTTTGTTTTTGCATTTTGTTCCAGTTCACAGCTGTAGTTTCGTTACTGTGTCTGGAAAGCTCTTGTGAACAGGAATTGCCACTCTGGTGTTATGAGTTAATGCCAGAGTTTTAAAGTAATTTCTGGATGGTGTTTTTAATAGGGTTTTCAGCTGACCATGAAAGTGTCCTTTCTGTCTTCTGCTATGTAGTAAGTGGACCTCAAATTTGCTAAACCTATTTTCATACTACGTTTGTTATTTCATCTCAACTCACCGCCAATACATGTGGGGGGCCTCTGTCTCCTTTCGGGGTATTTCTCTAGAGGTGAGCTAGGACTAATATTTTCCTCTGCTAGCTTTATTTAGTCCTCCGGCTGGTGCTGGGCATCTAGAATCAACGTCGGCATGCTACCCGGCCACTGCTAGTTGTGCGTTAGGTTTAGTTCATGGTCAGCTCAGTTCCCATCTTCCAAGAGCTAGTTCCTATATATGCTTATGCTATGTTCTCTTGCCATTGAGATCATGACAGTTTGACCGGCCCGCAAAGTGTTAATTGTTTGGGCTGAAGCAGGAGAAAAAGAAGTGTTGAAGGGAAATTTTTTTTTTTTTTTTCCCCTCAGAGTTTTGCTGCCTAGCCCTTAATTGCTGTCTAGCTGCTTCTTACCTCCTCTTAACCCTTGAATGGCTCTGTGTCCACCTGTTTGTAATGGATCTTCAGAGTGTAACTGCAGGTTTGAATAATCTCGCCACGAAGGTACAAAATTTGCAAGATTTTGTTTGTCATGCACCTGTATCTGAGCCGAGAATTCCTTTGCCGGAATTTTTCTCGGGGAATAGATCCGGGTTTCAGAATTTTCGAAATAATTGCAAATTATTTTTGTCTCTGAAATCTCGCTCTGCCGGAGACCCTGCACAGCAGGTCAGGATTGTGATTTCCTTGCTCCGGGGCGACCCTCAAGACTGGGCTTTTTCATTGACACCAGGGGATCCTGCGTTGCTCAATGTGGATGCGTTTTTTCTGGCCTTGGGGTTGCTTTATGACGAACCTCATTTGGAGCTTCAGGCAGAAAAAACTTTGATGTCCCTATCTCAGGGGCAAGATGAAGCGGAAATTTACTGCCAAAGATTCCGTAAATGGTCTGTGCTTACTCAGTGGAATGAGTGCGCCCTGGCGGCGACTTTCAGAGAGGGTCTCTCTGATGCCATTAAGGATGTTATGGTGGGGTTCCCTGTGCCTGCGGGTCTGAATGAGTCCATGACAATGGCTATTCAGATCGATAGGCGTTTGCGGGAGCGCAAACCAGTGCACCATCTGGCGGTGTCCACGGAGAAGTCGCCAGAGAGTATGCAGTGTGATAGAATTCTGTCCCGAAGCGAGCGGCAGAATTTTAGACGGAAAAATGGGTTGTGTTTCTATTGTGGTGATTCTACTCATGTTATATCAGCATGCTCTAAGCGCACTAAAAAGCTTGGTAAATCTGTTTCCATTTGCACCTTACCGTCTAAATTTATTCTATCTGTGACCCTGATTTGCTCTTTGTCATCTATTACCACGGACGCCTATGTCGACTCTGGCACCGCTTTGAGTCTTATGGATTGGTCCTTTGCCAAACGCTGTGGGTATGATTTAGAGCCTTTGGAGACTCCTATTCCTCTGAAGGGGATTGACTCCACCCCATTGGCTAATAATAAACCACAATACTGGACACAAGTAACTATGCGTATTAATCCGGATCACCAGGAGATTATTCGCTTTCTGGTGCTGTATAATCTACATGATGATTTGGTGCTAGGATTGCCTTGGCTGCAAACTCACAACCCAGTCCTCGACTGGAGAGCTATGTCTGTGTTGAGCTGGGGATGTAAGGGGGCTCATGGGGATGTACCTGTGGTTTCCATTTCATCATCCATTCCCTCTGAAATTCCTGAGTTCCTGTCTGACTATCGTGACGTCTTTGAAGAATCCAAGCTTGGTTCGTTACCTCCGCACCGAGAGTGCGATTGTGCCATAGATTTAATCCCGGGTAGTAAATACCCAAAGGGTCGTTTATTTAATCTGTCTGTGCCTGAACATGCTGCAATGCGAGAATATATAAAGGAGTCCTTGGAAAAGGGACATATTCGTCCATCGTCATCTCCCTTAGGAGCCGGTTTTTTCTTTGTGTCAAAAAAAGACGGCTCTTTGAGACCATGTATTGATTATCGGCTTTTGAATAAAATCACTGTTAAATATCAATACCCATTGCCGTTGCTGACTGATTTGTTTGCTCGCATAAAGGGGGCCAAGTGGTTCTCTAAGATTGACCTTCGTGGGGCGTATAATTTGGTGCGAATCAGGCAGGGGGATGAGTGGAAAACCGCATTTAATACGCCCGAGGGCCACTTTGAGTATTTAGTGATGCCTTTTGGTCTTTCTAATGCTCCGTCAGTTTTCCAGTCCTTTATGCATGATATTTTTCGCGATTATTTGGATAAATTTATGATTGTGTATCTGGATGATATTCTGATTTTTTCGGATGACTGGGACTCTCATGTCCAGCAAGTCAGGAGGGTTTTTCAGGTTTTGCGGTCTAATTCTTTGTGTGTGAAGGGTTCTAAGTGTGTTTTTGGGGTACAGAGGATTTCCTTTTTGGGATATATTTTTTCCCCCTCTTCCATTGAAATGGATCCTGTCAAGGTTCAAGCTATTTGTGATTGGACGCAGCCCTCTTCTCTTAAGAGTCTTCAGAAATTTTTTGGCTTTGCTAACTTTTATCGTCGATTTATTGCTGGTTTTTCGGATATTGCTAAGCCATTGACCGATTTGACTAAGAAGGGTGCTGATGTTGCTGATTGGTCCCCTGATGCTGTGGAGGCCTTTCGGGAGCTTAAGCGCCGTTTTTCCTCTGCCCCTGTGTTGCGTCAGCCTGATGTTGCTCTACCTTTTCAGGTTGAGGTCGACGCTTCTGAGATCGGAGCTGGGGCAGTGTTGTCGCAGAAAAGTTCTGACTGCTCCGTGATGAGGCCTTGTGCCTTCTTTTCCCGTAAATTTTCGCCCGCTGAGCGGAATTATGATGTTGGGAATCGGGAGCTTTTGGCCATGAAGTGGGCTTTTGAGGAGTGGCGCCATTGGCTTGAGGGGGCCAGACATCAGGTGGTGGTATTGACTGACCACAAAAATTTGATTTATCTTGAGACCGCCAGGCGCCTGAATCCTAGACAGGCGCGCTGGTCATTATTTTTCTCTCGGTTTAATTTTGTGGTGTCATACCTACCGGGTTCTAAGAATGTTAAGGCGGATGCCCTTTCTAGGAGTTTTGAGCCTGACTCGCCTGGTAACTCTGAGCCCACAGGTATCCTTAAGGATGGAGTGGTATTGTCAGCCGTTTCTCCAGACCTGCGGCGGGCCTTGCAGGAGTTTCAGGCGGAGAGACCTGATCGTTGCCCACCTGATAAACTGTTTGTTCCTGATGATTGGACCAGTAGAGTCATCTCTGAGGTTCATTCTTCTGCGTTGGCAGGTCATCCTGGCATTTTTGGTACCAGGGATTTGGTGGCAAGGTCCTTCTGGTGGCCTTCCCTGTCACGAGATGTGCGAGGCTTTGTGCAGTCTTGTGACGTTTGTGCTCGGGCCAAGCCTTGTTGTTCTCGGGCTAGTGGATTATTGTTGCCCTTGCCTATTCCTAAGAGGCCTTGGACGCACATCTCGATGGATTTTATTTCAGATCTGCCTGTTTCTCAGAAGATGTCTGTCATCTGGGTGGTGTGTGACCGTTTTTCTAAGATGGTCCATTTGGTTCCTCTGCCCAAGTTACCTTCTTCTTCCGAGTTGGTTCCTCTGTTTTTTCAAAATGTTGTTCGTTTGCATGGTATTCCTGAGAATATCGTTTCTGACAGAGGGACCCAATTCGTGTCTAGATTTTGGCGGGCATTCTGTGCTAGGATGGGCATAGATTTATCTTTTTCGTCCGCTTTCCATCCTCAGACGAATGGCCAGACCGAGCGGATTAATCAGACCCTGGAGACATATCTGAGGTGTTTTGTGTCTGCTGACCAGGATGATTGGGTTGCTTTTTTGCCATTGGCGGAGTTCGCTCTCAATAATCGGGCCAGCTCTGCCACTTTGGTGTCCCCGTTTTTCTGTAATTCGGGGTTTCATCCTCGATTTTCCTCTGGTCAGGTGGAATCTTCGGATTGTCCTGGAGTGGATGCTGTGGTGGAGAGATTGCATCAGATCTGGGGGCAGGTGGTGGACAATTTGAGGTTGTCCCAGGAGAAGACTCAGCTTTTTGCCAACCGCCACCGTCGTGTTGGTCCTCGGCTTTCTGTTGGGGATTTGGTGTGGTTGTCTTCTCGTTTTGTCCCTATGAGGGTCTCTTCTCCTAAGTTTAAGCCTCGGTTTATCGGCCCGTATAAGATATTGGAGATTCTTAACCCTGTTTCCTTCCGTTTGGACCTCCCTGCATCCTTTTCTATTCATAACGTTTTTCATCGGTCATTATTGCGCAGGTATGAGGTACCGGTTGTGCTTTCCGTTGAGCCTCCTGCTCCGGTGTTGGTTGAGGGTGAGTTGGAGTACGTTGTGGAGAAAATCTTGGACTCTCGTGTTTCCAGACGGAGACTCCAGTATCTGGTCAAGTGGAAGGGATACGGCCAGGAGGATAATTCTTGGGTGAATGCATCTGATGTTCATGCCTCCGATCTGGTTCGTGCCTTTCATAGGGCCCATCCTGATCGCCCTGGTGGTTCTGGTGAGGGTTCGGTGCCCCCTCCTTGAGGGGGGGGTACTGTTGTGAATTTGGATTCTGGGCTCCCCCGGTGGCTACTGGTGGAATTGAACTGGTGTCTTCATCTTCTCTGTTCACCTGTTCCCATCAAGATGTGGGAGTCGCTATATAACCTTGCTGCTCTGTTAGTTGCTTGCCGGTCAACAATGTTATCAGAAGCCTCTCTGTGCTTGTTCCTGCTCCTAGACAACTACTAGATAAGTTGGACTCTTGTCCATGTTTGTTTTTGCATTTTGTTCCAGTTCACAGCTGTAGTTTCGTTACTGTGTCTGGAAAGCTCTTGTGAACAGGAATTGCCACTCTGGTGTTATGAGTTAATGCCAGAGTTTTAAAGTAATTTCTGGATGGTGTTTTTAATAGGGTTTTCAGCTGACCATGAAAGTGTCCTTTCTGTCTTCTGCTATGTAGTAAGTGGACCTCAAATTTGCTAAACCTATTTTCATACTACGTTTGTTATTTCATCTCAACTCACCGCCAATACATGTGGGGGGCCTCTGTCTCCTTTCGGGGTATTTCTCTAGAGGTGAGCTAGGACTAATATTTTCCTCTGCTAGCTTTATTTAGTCCTCCGGCTGGTGCTGGGCATCTAGAATCAACGTAGGCATGCTACCCGGCCACTGCTAGTTGTGCGTTAGGTTTAGTTCATGGTCAGCTCAGTTCCCATCTTCCAAGAGCTAGTTCCTATATATGCTTATGCTATGTTCTCTTGCCATTGAGATCATGACAGTTATCTTTGATTGACAGTCATAATTCCTCGGACTGTTGGAGAAATTGTAGGCATAGAGGTAGCTTGCTTCACATTTTTTGGAATTGTACTAAGATAAAACCATTATGGACAAAAAATTCTGACATGATCAATGTCCTAACAAGAGGAAATATTGTCCTCTCCCCTCAGATGGCATTGCTTTCTGTTGGTTTAAATTTTCTACATTTTTCTCTTAGGGCTATTGTTATTCATATTTTACTGGTAACAAAAAATGCTATTGCATACAATTGGAAGAACCCTACACCTCCCTCCGTCCAGGAAATAGTGGAACATATTGCTCTTCATAAAACATATGAACAAAAGTTCTCCATTGCTAATGATAGTTTTAAAAAATTCTCTGATAAGTGGTCCCGTTGGACAGAGGTCTTCCCATAATGCATCGCAATTTGAATGTTTGTTTTGTTTTTCGGAGATTTGTTCATTCGGAGAAATGTTATTCATGTTTGTATGCGATTACGTGGTACTTTACGGTAAATGTGATTACTTGTTTTTGTATTTCACAAGTGTCTTCTCACTCCTTTTTTTCCTTTTCTTTCCTTCCCTCCCGCCCATTTTTCCCTCCCCTTTTCCTCCTTCTCTTATCCTCATTTTCTCCATCTCCCAATTAAGTTTAAAATTTCAATAAAGTTTGTTGGAAAAAGATATGTCCATGTCTACAGCACCAACAATGTGAATGTTGACTTCAAGGCTCAAATATATCCGCATGGCTTTTCTGTAATAGGTCTCCAATGTTATCCATGTTTCATGTATGAATCGTGAATGTGTTATACTGACAACCTGTAATAACAATTCATTACCTATGTCTTGTAGATCATTCTGAGATAAACATCTGGACTCAGAGGATGAGGAGGATCCCAAGTCCTCTCCAGAGTGTGCACCAAAGTCCAGCACAAACGTCTCAGAAAAGTAAGTAGATTATGGGGTCATTACTGGGAGCTCAACACCAAACATAGTACATAAATACCATAGCATCAAATGCAGCATCCACCATCCCATGGTTAGAGGTCATTGTGCATTGGGCTTCAGAAGCCGCTGGTGATAACAGCCCATATCTGCGTATCTGTGGCCAGTTATGCATTTTTCATGCTGCCTACACTGTAGGGGAGATGTAGTATTACATGCCAGACATTCTAAATTCCGCCCCGATCTATAGAAAGTTGCACTGAACAGAAGACCTTCCCCACTATGGCAGTCATATGTCCTATTAGGCCCATTAGTCCATGTTCTTCTAGTGAAACAACCCCTTTTATACTGTGTTTTCTTGTAATTTACATGTTTTTCTTTTTCGAAACAGGCAGAAAGAATCTGTCCGTGTATCTGACTATGACGCTATTACCATCTTGTCATCCTCGTCCCCACTCTCAGGTATGTCCCTGTCTACAACACCAACAATGGGAATGTTGACTTCAAGGCTCAAATATTTCCACATGGTTTTTCTGTAATACTTCTCCTATGTAATCTATGTTGCCCAAGGGCCCATACTGTACCTCTATTTCCCTAATTTTGTACAGTTGTTTTTATTGATTCTGTGAGATACGTTGTAGCATCCAATGACCTTCATCATCATAAGGCGACATTGTCTCCTATAGTAGAATATCACTCATCAGTGATGCACCACATGGCGGCACACAGGGCCCTTACTGCTCTAGATCAGTGACACATCTAATGCCCCTCAGATGGGATTATGTACATTATATAGGACTTAGTCATGTATTATTAGTCTGACCAAGCATGCATGTGTTCCAAAATGGGGAAGGAAAATAAGGCACACCAGTCATCTCTTCTAAGAACAAAGGATCGGGCATGTTGATATTAAACATGTCTTCTCCTTTCCTCTGACATAATTGGTTGACTTAAGTGTAATGTGTATGACCACGATCATGTATAATACAATGACTGTACTATCACATAGGTAACGATTTAGTCGCACATACCCGTATAGCACAGGGTCTCTCAAAATTCAACATACTTGATAGTAAATGGATGTGTTGTACCTTTCTTTAAGCTGGTTGGTATACAAGCTAGTCTATCAGACACTGAATTGTCTGTTATTCCCAGAATCACTTTTAATGGATCGGATTCCCCATGGCATAACTGGGCAATGTAAAGGACTACAGAATATCTGGACTATGGCTCACTAGGACATCTATTATACTTCACTTTCCAATATTAATATTACAGCCATATTATTCTTGCTTATAATAATGTCAATATCTGACTACGTCTCAGTGTTCAGTTAGATTATTAATATTTTAGAGTTATTGTTTAACCCCTTCCTGACTCCGCCATACTAGTACTGCTCTGCGGGAGGTGCATTTCTGTCCAGGGCAGAACTAGTACGGCGCCGCCATTTTCGGCTCACAGCGCGGCATCGCACGGTGACCAGGTTCCGATGGCTGCTGTCCCTGACAGCAGACCTTCTCTGCACGTAGCCCCGGGGGCTGCACCGCTCCCCCCCCCCCACATCGGCGATCGCTGTGATTGGCTGGTCAATTCTGACCAGCCAATCACAGCAATGTGACAATAAAGTTATTGAAAAAAAAAAGCATTTGACCGGCTGTGATCACTTGAGAAAAGAATCCAATGGTTGCCAGTGTGATCAACCCGGCGATCTCCTGCCTCCATCTTCAGCATCCAGCTTCCTGCTGTGCTCTCTGTTGTGATCTGCCTGCTGTGTGACTCCTGTGATCACAGCAGAGCAGCAGCACCTCCCCACCCCTTTCCCATCCCCCATCCCTGATCCAGTACCCCCTCCCATTGATTTTTTAGCACACTTTTGTGTGCTTTTTTCCTGTGCGCGGCGCCCGGCGCAGACCATTTGTGCTCTTCCCGTGACCACAGCGCTCTGACCAGTATCGCAGCTGATCAGAGACTGCGCCACGGGATATTTTCTTTTTTTTGCATAGTTAGCGTAGCAGATATCGTGATCTAAGCAACATCCAATTTTTATTTTTTTTTAGAAAAAAATAGTAGCTAGTACAGTGTAGTTTTAGACGTAGCGTAGCCGGCGTCAGTGTTTGGTGACATCCCCTTTCCAAGTCCCCAATCCCTGTTCCAGTACCCCCTCCAATAGAGAATTTAGTGCACTTTTTTTGCGCTTTTTTTGTGCGCTGCGTCCTGCGCAGAGCATTTGTACGCTTCCTGTGTCCGCAGCGCTCTGATCAGTATCGCTGCTGATCAAACACTGCGCCACAGGAATTTTTCTCTTTTTAGCTAGATAGCGTAACGGACATCATAGTCTAAGTCACGTCCGATTTTTTTTTGGGGGAAAAAAAATAATAGTAGTTAGTACAGTTGTAGTTTTAGATGTAGCAAGGTAGCATAGCCGGCGTCACAGCGTTAGTGACGACCGATCTTTCATAGAAAAAAAATCATATAGAGTAGTTTTATATGTGGTGTATTAGGTATAGTCGGCGTCAGTGTTTGGTGACGTCCGATCTTGTTGTAGGGAAAAAAATCGTACAGAGTAGTTTTATAGGTAGTGTTAGGTTTCGCCGGCGTCAGTGTTTCTTGCTATCGCCGGGTAATTTCTAGTGCATTAGGGGACCGTACATCACATTGTTGGTGACGTCCGTTTTTCTTTTGTAAAAAAATAATTATTTGCGGCGGGTACATTTATAGGGAGGGCATTAGTGTAGTGAACATCTAATTTTTTTTAAACAAACTTTTTTTTTTTTTTTACATCCGATTTTTCTTTTCATTTTTTTTTCTACATTTTTTCTCTCTTTTTTTTCCTGTTTTTTATAATAAATTGTACCCTATTACACAATCCCCACACATTACACGTGTAAAAGCACCACTTACATACACATCCCCGAGGTTTGGGAAAAAAAATAAAAATGGCCCATTCGTTAACAAGGCGCTATTCACCAGAGGAGGCTTACGCCATCATTGCATCCGACACGGTTTCAGCCAGTGAGGAAGATCCCACATTCCTTTATTGCTCTTCCTCCTCCTCATCTGGTGAGGAAGGACCCCAACAAGGTGCCGTAGGACCCAGGCAACTCCTGCAGCAATTGATCCAGTATGGATTGCACCCCCCTGAAAATTTTCAGCCCGTCATTCCGGATTTCAGCAGCAGCTCAGGAATCCAGTTTGACACCACTGGCCTCACTGAAAGTGACTTCTTCAAATTCTTTTTCAGTGATGAAATAATAAATCTTATGGTGGCCCAGACGAACCTTTATGCCCAGCAATTTTTCACCCAAAATCCCACGTCATCATACACCAGATGGACCCAAAAAAAAGCAGCAGAGATGATGACATTTTGGGGAATTTTGCAGCATATGGGCATAATAAAAAAAAACAGATTCCGCATGGCCATGACAAGGAAACAGTTTGAAGGGATCCATAAATTTTTGCATTACAATAATAAGGCGCAGTGTCTTCCCCGAGACAATCCTAACTTTGATCATCTATATAACATTCGGCCAGTGGTTGAACACTTCAGCAGAAAATTTCCTGAGGCGTACACACCCCAGAGTGACATCGCTATTGATGAATCTCTCGTTCACTTCAAAGGGAGGCTAAAATTCTGACAGTACCATTTTCTCCTTTTACACTTGTAAAAATAAAAAACATTGTTGCTGAAAAATAATTTTTGTGGAAAAAATGTGATTTTTTATTATCACGGCTCTACGTTCTAAACTTCTGTGCACCTGGGGGTTCAAAGTGCTCACCACACAGCTAGATAAGTTCCTTGAAGGGTCTAGTCTCCAAAATGGGGTCACCTGGTGGGGTTTTCCAATGGTTAGGCACATCAGGGGCTCTTCAAATGCAACATGGCGTCCGCTATCAATTCCAAATGCAAAATAGTGCTGTATATAACTAGTCACTGACAGCAAAAACTGTGGAAAAGCGGCCTAAAATGCACAAACTTGGAGCACGCAGAAATATGAGGCCTGTCACGGAAATACCACACTGCCAAATATGTGGCCTGTATTTTTTTAAATTCAAAATTGTGCTGTATATAAGTAGAGTAACAGACAGGAAAAAACTAGAATACCAGCCTAAAATGCTCAAACTTGGAGCACGTAGATATATGAGGGCTGTCACGGAAAAACCACACTGCCAAATATGTGGCCTGTATTTTTTTAAATTCAAATTGTGCTGTATATAACTAGAGTAACAGACAGCAAAAACAGAGGAAAAGCGGCCTAAAATGCCCAAACTTGGAGCACGCAGAAATATGAGGCCTGTCACGGAAATACCACACTGCCAAATATGTGGCCTGTATTTTTTTAAATGCAAAATAGTGCGGTATATAAATAGTCACAGACAGCAAAAACAGTGTAAAAACGGCCTAAAATTCCCAAACTTGGAGCACGCAGATATATGAGGCCTGTCACGGAAAAAAACACACTGCCAAATATGTGGCCTATGTTTTTTAAATTCAAAAAAGTGCTGTATATAACTAGAGTAACAGACAGAAAAAACAGTAGAAAAGCAGCCTAAAATGCCCAAACTTGGAGCACGCAGATATGTGAGGCACGCAGATATATAATTTCCTTGATACTTTGGTGATGATGAAAGAGGGTGGGACACTAGACATTGATCTCTACACTAAACCCACAGACAGAAATAGTCTATTAGGGTGTGGCCTATGCCTTGTACCATGAGGACATAGGAACCGGGTGCTCCTGTGAAACCCATATAATCCGACTTAATCAGCTACGGATCTGAACCATCAAAGCACAGATTCCATTATATTAGCACCTTAAGAAGCTACCAGATCGTTTAAGATCATTTTTGATCAATTTTGGACCTTTTTGAGGCCTCTGCGGCCTACACCACCTTACAGGCCTGAAGCCAGGGGCTCAATTTGTAACAGCCCGGCCCCTCCCTCCTCATCAGACTCCCAAGGGAAGGCATCCACGGAGAGGAGAGCTCATCCTCCCCTTTATAAGAATCACAGGGCTCAAGGAGGAAGATCAGAACAACTGCTCCTTTATTAAAAGACGAGCCCAGCAGGCAACAGAGCGCCTAACAAGAAGCCGCACCGCTGACAACTGCTGACAGCCAGACCACGGCAGGACAGTGATCCCCCCTCGCCTCACCACCAGAAGCTGCGTGGGACCTAGCCGATAGGTGGAGTACCGCGCGCCGCCGGCATCCACCCCGCAGACCGAAGCTAAGAAGTCGTCCCTCTGCAGCCACTGCCGTCGTCGCCGGGGCATCCTCCTCCACGCCGGACCTGCACCCCGACCTGCAGCCGAGCCGCTCCTGACCGCTGCAGTGAAGCCGGACACCAGCTGAGGACACCCCTCCTGACCGCCGCGGCCACATCACAGCGATACAGCCGACGAGGGATACAACACAGCAGCATCAGTGCCCTCCCTGCACTTCGGGGTACAAGTAGCACCCGTCCGGACGTTGAGCAGCGGCGCCCTGCGGGAAGGACACTCTGCTGCGCAGCCGAAGACTGCAGGAGAAAGACAGAGGACCAGAGGAGGACCGCGCTTCACACAGCATCCAGCAGTGAGCTACACCCTCACCCCCACTGCCGATCGGAGGTCCCGCACAGTCCCAGGTCCACGGCCGGAAGCTTCCTTCCTGAGCGCCGCCACGCACTGCCGACAGATCAGCAGCCGCCGCGACAACCAGTACTGCACCGCCGAATCCCCGGCTTGCAGCAACCACTCCAGAGCCTTCCAGGACACGGCAGAGATACCGCTCCCGACTGCAGCGACGCCGGAGCAACATCCGAATGGGACCCGGAGAACAGCAGCGACACCGGACACCGCTCCTGACCACCGCGGCGACATCAAAGAGCTCCCTGTGCATAGGAGCTCAAGGTAAGCCCGGCACCAAGAGTCCCCCATAGACTTTGACGAGCAGCAGGTGCGGAGAGGGGGGCTTCCCCTAGACTAGGCGGCGGGAGCCAACGCTGTGAAATAATATAAACTATAAATCTTAAAAGCGGGGAGCCGCAGCTGTGGTACTATATGTGCAAAACGTATTGGCACTGTAAGAGGGGAGGAAACAAAAGGAGTCAATAGAAAAAATAGTCCCCGCCACAGCCCAGATCAATAGATCCACGGTACACAGAAGACTGCATCGTCAGACAGCCGAACTAACAGCCTGAGTGGTGGGACACAGCGGGCTCCCCCTTCTGGCATACAGGGAACACTCAACACCCCTAACACCTCAGTGCTAAGGAGCGCTGAAATCTGAGGAGGGGACAGACTCATTGTGTGGGACAGGAATCTCCGCTGTGGAACCCCATAAGTAGCGATTAATCATACACCCTTCATTACTTAAGGGACGGGGAGCCAAACTGTGGAACCAATAAGTTTAAGATACATAGTGCCTATAGGAGAGATTGGTCTGGTGAATACTCTCAGCGCCACAGCACCACCTGGTGATATATTTTAAAGGAGAAGTTCATTATCCTCTACTCCCTGAGAGTATATATCTGCCACTATAACCCAAGAGGGGGGGATAAAAATAAAAATAAACAAGGGAGGGGAGTCTGACATTGCCTTATAGATTTAAAAAAAAAAAAAATCTCATCTCCAAAATAAGTACCACCGGAAATAAAGGGTCTTCTCCTGCCTCAAAAATTCCTAACCAACCAAAAAGCAGTAAAGCTTATCCACAATGTCAAGCTAACAGAGATAGAGCTGACACTACAAATAGAGACAGATCTCGCTCGCCACGCAGACTTAATTCCCCTATAAAACAAACCTCCTATTACCAAAGTCTACCCGACAATACGGGTAAAAATAATCAGGCCCTCACAGAGATGGACACATCTCAAAGCCTCAAAAGAAGCGCCCCAGGAGTATGGGGAAATATTTGCACCTCCTCACATGAACAATCTGACTCGGACGTAGAGTCGGAGGACATTTCCCCGAACCCCTCCCCTGCCAAAACCAAGGCTAAGAAAAAACCCTCAAATTATAATTCCGAAAAAGACTTTCCATCTTTAGCGAGACCCAAAGCAGGTCTAGAATCGCTACAGGGGGACGTACTATCCTGCTTGGTCAACCTGTCTGAGAGTATCGATAAAATGATAAGAGAAATGGACAAAAATTTCAAAGATAAAAGACAACAGTTTGACCGCAAATTGGACAGCATGTTCGAAAAGTTCTCCGAAAAAATTAATAACCATGAAGAGAGACTACAGAAACTCGAACGGAAATCTGCAGATTCGTCCTTCGATATACAAGAACTCTCTGCAGAGGTTCATAAACTAAAACTCAAACTCTCAGACGTGGAAGACAGAAGTCGCCGCAACAATTTAAAAATACGCGGCATCCCGGAAAGTGTCCCACCAGAACAACTCTCCGATCATATCAAAGGCATTTTTAAATCAGCCATCCCAAATCTTTCTCCATCCGATCTCGAGATAGACAGGGCCCACAGACTCCCACGGCCCCCAAAAATAGCAGCTGACATACCCAGGGATACAATCCTAAGGGTACACTTTTTCCAGTCGAAGGAAAAAATCCTAAAGTACCTAAAAGAACAAAAAGTATTTCCTGACCCTTACAGCAGCCTGAAAGTCTTCCCAGATCTGTCAAAATTTACATTGGACGCTAGGCGTTCCTTTTCCAGCATCACCTCGGCTCTCAGGGACAGAGAGATTACGTACAATTGGGGTTTCCCCCTCAAACTCCTAATTCGCTACCAAGGCAAAACTATTCCCATCTTCACCCCAGAGGAAGGTTCCAATTTCCTAAACTTTTACTAAACACTCTTGCACCTTTTCCAAACTAGATCCAATATGAGTTTTAAACTTACCTCTTACATCATGAAAGGCTTGAATAGCCCACGGAAGAGATTCTCCCTTTGGAGGTAATTAGAAAGATCCCATACCGATATCGCTTGCATACAGGAGTCTAAATTCATGATTAATAATCATCCACAACTCAAACACACTAAGTTCCCTCATATCTTTATAGCATGCAGCCCTCAGAAAAAAGCAGGAGTAATCACCATGATTAGTTCCTCCACTCCCTTTGAAGCTATAAATGAATACAAAGACGCCAACGGAAGATACCTCATCTTAGTCTGTAAAATTAACGAACAACTCTGCACCCTAGTAAACATATATGCCCCTAACCATCACCAAATTCGATTTCTAAACAAACTCCTGAAAATGATCTCCAAAGTTAGAGAACTATTTCTCGTCGGAGACTTCAACATCACACCGGATAGTACGGTAGATTCTTCCTCACACATACGGAGTCCCTCGTAAAATTTAAACCAGTGGATTTTTAAAAATAAAATATTCGACGTATTCCGGTGCCTCAACACGTCGTCAAGAGACATGGGCTGGTTTCGTTACATCGATGATGTTTTGATGATTTGGAACGGTGACGAAACCAGCCTATCAAAATTTATGCAGGACCTTAATGAGAATTTTTTTCATCTTAAGTTTACTTATACTTGGAATCGGAAGAGAGTTGATTTTTTGGATATTTCATTAATAGTTTCGGAGGATGGGTCGATTGAAACGGATTTGTTTCGTAAAGAGACATCCGTCAATTCGTTGCTCCATGCCTCATCAGCACATAACTACTCTACTATTAAGGCCATCCCAGTTGGCCAGTTTTTGAGGAACAGGCGGGTCTGCTCAACTGAGGCTCGCTTCGAGGAACAATCTGTGATTTTGACTGACAGGTTTAAAGCCAGAGGATATAGTGGCCGGTGTATTAAGGCGGGGTATAGACAGGCCAAATCAAAGAGTAGGGAAGATTTGCTAGTGCACCCCAAAAAACTAGATAGGGAGGGGAATTTGGAGACTAGGTTTATCTCCACCTCCAATTGCCACTGGAATCGGATCAGTGGGATCTTGAACAAACACTGGTCGGTGTTGCTTACGGATGGAGCTCTGGCAGCCCACTTATCCCCATTTCCACTCATGACACAACGCAGGGGGAAAAACCTTAGAGACTGTTTGGTGAAAAGTCACTATGTGACCAAACAAAAGTATTTCTTTACGAACAGAGGTCCTAAGATGGGCTGTTTCCCCTGCGGGACGTGTGTCACGTGCCCTAATATCCTGAGAAGTGAGACCTTTAGATCATCTGATGGGAGCAGGAAATACAAGATGAGGGAATATATTTCGTGTAATACAACACATGTAGTATACTACGCCACCTGTCCCTGCTCCCTTATATATATTGGTCTCACTTCAAGGGAATTGAAGGTGAGGACGCGCGAACACGTGCGGGATATCTTGGCTGCCAGGGAGACATCTGACATGGCTGCACTAAAGACTCTACCGAGACATTTTTTGATGCACCACGGGTCCGATCCCAGTGGTTTGAAGGTAAGGGGTATTGATAAGATCCATGGAGGCATTAGGGGTGGAAATTTGAACCAACTGTTAGCACGATGTGAATGTAGGTGGATAGTTACACTGAACACCATGACACCCAAAGGGCTTAATGAAAAATTAAGCTTTGCCCCTTTTCTATAGTTTTCTTGCTACGTAAGAATTCCTCTTGCCCTGGTTTTCTTATCTCCATTTCCCCCTCTCATCCTCTTTGGATGGACAGAGCCTATATATCCACCACTTTTTCGTTCTCTATTGGGACCAAATATATATACATCCTATTATCGGGATGTGCTTACATCTTTATGTGACTGTCTATCTCCCTCCTCTCCTATATATGAATTAAAGAAGTCCACCATTTAGTATTTTATCTTGCTTTAATCATTGTTTGTTTTTTTCAGTGACTCATGTCTACAGCATACTGTCTGCACAGCTCTGTCCATGAGTGTTGATCTGCGGCCATTCTGGAGCTTAGTATCATGGCTTTGCTGCCCTATTACAGCAAAGGATGTCCTCTTTATGTCACACTTTTCTATATTGTCTGTATGTTTTTATACTGCCTGTATATTTATTTATTTATATATTTTTTGTTATGCACATATATGCACTAGTATCACTTTATCATCATATATATATATATAATAGTTGTAAATACAGATTTATAATTATAATGAATTGCACTTTATATAACACTATGTATACATTGTCACTTGGTTGTTGGACATACCGCTATGAATGTTTATTTGAAATAGCTAGCGATTCGGTTTTCTGGTCGGGTTCTTTCTTTGTTTATTCATCTTCTCTCCTACATAATGGCCGCATTCATGGTCTCCAAGAAAATGGCCACTGATGGTGCGCGCATGCGCTCTGGGTCCCGGGTTGTTTCTTCCTCCTCTGCAGCTATCACTAGATGCTGAGCACGCATGTCATCTGACGTCATACGGCGGAATTCCGCCCACATGCGAGCACGGTAATGACGGCTGTGGGGAGAATGAAATGGGGTCCCAGGCACACGTGCGCCGATTATCAGGTGCAGTTCCGCTATGGGAGGTATTTATATCAGTGGGATTTATCAGTGATTAAACCCCTTTCGAAAAAGCTAGGCGGCGAAACGCGCGTCAAGGGGCAGCTGAGCGCTTCAGGGAGCCATCCGATCTTATCATGGGTAAGCACATGGGAATGACTGTTGTATTTGTCTGATCTGTAGGCAACAATGGAGTGCTTTACTCCCATATGCTAGCATTGAAATAATTTATTTACTACTCCCGTGTAACCCCTATTGGATGCACTAGCTTCCCTGGAGATTGCTCAGTTTTTCTGCATGTCTTCTCCTTATAATCTCCTTTTTGCATTTGTACTTGCTATGACACTGTTTATTGGTGATAATATGTGTTTATATTTATTTTTGTTGTCTTAATTTTCTATAATAATAAAGCATTTTGTAAATTTTACTATGTTTTGTGAGACTGGTTTACTCCGTTTTTTGGTTTTATACGTCGTCAAGAGAGTATACTTTCTTTTCCGACGTCCACCAGTCCGCATCCCGGATTGACTTAATCCTTACAGATGTGTTCACTCTCCCTAGACATAGGTAAAAAGTCCTTTTCGGACCACGCACCAGTCCTTAGCTTAAATCAATTAGGTCCCCCTCTCAGGAAAGCCAACATGTGGAAGTGTAACTAACATTATTCACAATCCCACCCATAAACAAAACATAGAGAAGGCCATCTCTCAATTCTTTCTAGACAACAAATCTTCCTCTACCAACCTTTCAACAACTGGTGTTCCCACAAAGCCGTACTTAGAGGTACCCTCATTGGCATCTCGTCAAAAATTAAAAAAGAGACTAGAAGGAAGATCATAGAAACCCAAACCCTAATCCATAATAAAGAATCAGAAATATTAGCCCATCAAGCCCAATCATCCTCTCTCCAATCTGAACTTTTGAATTTGAGACAAAAACTTACATCACTAATTTGCATTCCTTACGATGCCGCAATAAATCCTCAAAATATAAATACTATTCCGCACTAAACAAACCAACATCTTATATGTCAAAAAGAATAAATAGTAAACGAATCCACAACAGAATCAACAGAATTGTAGCCACCTCCAAAAATGTTATCTTGACTCATCCCCAAGATATAGCAAAACGAATTCGCTCAATCTTATCAAAAATTGTATAACCTCAAACCAACCTCCTACCCCTCACAATCCAATCTCCCAGCTATCAACAATTACCTCTAATCAATAAACCTCCCATCTGGGGGCGTGGCCTAGCAGGAGATGTGAGAGGACGTGTGTCGGACCTCTCCCTGCTGCCCGAACGGTGATCCGGACATATCAGAGGCGCCGCCGAACGCCAATTACCGGAGAAGGAGCTCCTGAGCATCAGGGGAGCGGTGAGCATCGGCCGCACTGTGCGAAAGTTACAGAATGACGCGAAGGAGGCAGAAAGTGGGGATGGCGGGCAGCACGCGTTCCCAAGATGGCGCCGACAGCGCCGTGGAAGAGGCGGCAAGGGCAGATGCTGCATATCAGAGGAGGCTTGAAGTGATTGCCAGGCTGGAGCAGTTTGCCAGAACAGAGGACTCAGGACGGCTGATGCAGGGAGCCGGTGGAGAGGTAACAGGAGAAACGGCTGATGCAGGGAGGCGGTGGAGAGGTAACAGGAGAAGCGGCAGACTCAGGGAGACAGGTGGATGTGAGGTCTGGGGCACAGGCAGAGGGGATGGTGAGCGGAGCCCCCATAACACCTACTACTACTACAGTACCAGCTATGAGGACTGCTCCACTGAATGTGGTTGCTGAACTGACCCAGGAATATACTGCACAAATGGGGTCTGTGAGCGATGATGGGGCTGGGGAGCCAACCCTGAAAGATATATTTTTTGCAGTACTATTCTGTAAGACTGCATTGACAACCC
The DNA here is from genome assembly GCF_051348905.1 of Ranitomeya variabilis. Taxonomy (NCBI): domain Eukaryota; kingdom Metazoa; phylum Chordata; class Amphibia; order Anura; family Dendrobatidae; genus Ranitomeya; species Ranitomeya variabilis. Next base: position 17,656,739 of record NC_135232.1, read on the forward strand.
TAACTGTCCAGGTGGACGACCTGAAGGGGGAGGTTGCCTCTTTTCGCTCGGCTATGCACAAGATGGAGGGGAGAGTTGAAATGCTGGAGGAACGTGTGGGAGGTGCGGAGGATCAGATTGCTGAACTGACAAAAAGAGAGAAAAAATATGTCCAGCGCATTGCGGAGTTAGAACTTAAAACTGATAATTTGGAGAATCGTTCGCGCAGGAACAATTTGAGAATTGTTGGTGTGCCCGAAAAGGCAGAAGGAAACAACCCCACTGACTTTATCGAGACATGGCTGAAAACTAAGGTTGGAGGGGACAGTCTCACTAAATTATTTGCGGTAGAGAGAGCTCACCGGGTGCCGACCAGACCTCTACCCCCTGGCTCCGCCCCACGGACCTTTCTAGCCAAAATCCTAATTTACAGAGACCGGGATATTTTGCTAAGAGCCAGGAATATGGAGGAATTAACTATTGATGTCAACCGAATATCTATATACCCTGACTATTCCACAGTTGTACAGAAGCTTAGGATGAAGTTCGGAGAGGCTAAAAGACGCCTACGTGAACTGGGTCTGGCTTATTCTATGCTATATCCGGCTAAACTACGTGTGGTGGCCATGGAAAAGGTCCACTTTTTTCAAAATCCTGAGGTGTCTCATTGGCTGGATTTGAATGCAAAACGTATTGGAGCAGAAAAGACCCGCTGAGGAGGATCAGACGTGAACTTCACGCTATTGTGATAGTTGTGGGAGGGGAAGAAAATTGAGCTGTTGGTTAATTTTGATATATTACTAGAGGAATCTGATATGTGGTTCCTGTGTTAAAGTTGTGTTCGGCGGCGCAACTGTTTCTACATTCTGTTTCTAAAGGGCCGAGGGAGGAACGACCGAAGGAGAGTGTTAAACCTATTGGGGGTTGGTGTCGGCTTTTGAGCCACTGCTGGGATTGCGACAGCGCGTTCCCCTTTCTCATACAGAGAGGGAGTAGGAGACTTTATCTTGATTGGTATAAAGTTCTGGGGGAGGAAGTTATTGAGGGAAGGGAAGGGTAGAGGGAAGGGAAGCGTAAATGGAAGGGTTTTGTTTGTAATAATGAGGGCTTGGGGGGGAGTTTTGGGTAGGTGGGCTCAGGTTAGGTGGGTTAGGGAGACCAACGGAAGGAAGTTGAGCAGTTTCACCATTATGCAAAATGATGGGAGATAAAGTTTAAATTTTGAGCTGGAACATTAGGGGTCTATCGAATGATACCAACTGGCTCCCTCCCTCATCAATGCGGTGAGCTGTATTGGCTAGATGCTGATACAGCTCACCTTGCGATGGCGGGGGGCACTTCTGACACTGGGCCCCCCGCCTGCTCAGGGGCCCCATAGCGGCAGAGCAGGGAGAGCGATTCTCCCTACTCTGCCGCAGAAGGTAGTGTAGCGCCGGGTGGGGTGGCCCCTCAGCCAACACCCTCTGCAACCCCCAACCCCCCTCCCCGTAGCTACACTACTGTTCATATTAGAAAAATAGTGAGAATACAAAGGTTATATTTAAAAATCAGGAAAAAAAATGAATCCAGAAGAGAGGACTAACTAGCATGGAGTCTGTAGGAGGAGGTCTCTAAAAGAACCCCGAGGTCGTCACTTCAGCACCGACCTGTGGAGATCGGAGGGCGGGGCTACTATCGCGAAGTATCAGCTCCGCTCTAGACGGGAGCCGGCCTGCCATCACTGAGCTAGTTCTGCCAGCACAGGCCAGCCACCAATGAGGAGACGGAGACTGGTGACGTCATCCGTGCATGCTCCAAGTCTCTTGCTGGCGGCAGTTAGATACTCACAGGCAGATTCCCGCCAGTTTGGAGTAGCAGCAGAGCGGCTAGAGGAGCGGATAGCGCGCAGCTGAAGCGAGAGCATCATGAAGAGAAGTCGGACAATGAAGAGAAGTGCGAGCGCACTGAGCGGGGGATCATCTGCAGGGCAACAGGTAACAATGGCCACCGGCTCCCCCGCCACTAATCCTACCACTAACGGCCCTTCTTCCAGCGTTTGTGGAAGGTGGGATGCTGGCCTCCAGCAGCGACCATTGCCGGCCCCTGTGCCAGTGTGGTACCTGAGCCAGCCTTACCAGTAGAGGGACGCTGCCTGAGCTCCTCTAGGCTGACGGTGATGAAGGGGGCTCCTTAGTTGGCTCTGGCATGTGTTCAGCTTCACCCCAAAGCTCACATTAATAAAACACTGCAGGGAGGAGCCCTGTGGGACTACAAGTACCAGCAGCTACACGATGGGCATTAAGGTGGTGTTAGTGAGAGGGTGAACTGGCTGTTGTCACAGTGCGGGCACATAATGCTGCAGCTCATCTTAGGCTACGTTCACACTTGCGTTGTGCGGTGCAGCGTCGGCGACGCAATGCACAGCGCAAATGTAAACGCATGCACAACGCAGCGTTTTGTGACGCATGTGTCCGCTTTTGCATGGTTTTGGGCGCAGAAAAAGCTGCAACTTGCTGCGTCCTCTGCGCCCCGACGCATGCACCACAGTGACGCATGCGTCACAAAACGCAAGTGCAACGCATGTCCATGCGCCCCCATGTTAAATATAGGGGCGCATGACGCATGCGTCGACGCTGCAGCGCCCGACGCTGCGGCGCAGAACGCAAATGTGAACGTAGCCTAATTCAGGTCAGTGCGGCCCGGTCCATCCGGGTTCTGGGCATCGAGTGGGCAAGTAGCCAGTTCTCCCAGGTGTGTAGAAAAGTCTTCAAGCCCAAAACAACCCCTTTTATTATTTTCACCTATGGGGCGGCCCGGTCCAATGTTCGTCGCTGGTCCTGGCGCATTTTACGTCATCCACACAGTGTCCCAGTCCCCCAGCTACCGTAGTGCGCATGTGCTCCCGTGCATATGCAGAACAGTACTGTGCTCGGCCCTCGGTAGGGCCGAGAGACGGGTGCCTGCGATGGGAACTCTGGATGACGTAGGGTGCGTCATCCCCACGAAGCAGAGAGGAGGCGACAGAACAGCGACATCCAACCAACTGGACCGCCCCACAGGTGAGCAGAATAGAAGGTGGACCTATATACAGCACTATATAATGATGTCACTTGGGCTGAAAGGTGGTGACCGTACTGCAGCAAGTACTAAATGGAGATAGATAGATAGATATATATATATATATATATATATATATATATATATATAAAAGTATAAAAAATGGAAACAGCACAAGCTCACCAATGGGTGCCAAGCCTCCTAGGCAGGACGGTCCACCCATCCACCCAAATACCATAACAAGTAGAAAAAGGGAAGGCAGCACTCCAATTCTTGAAAAAGTGAAAAAGCTGTGACTTTATTTCAGACCCACATCTCTATACGACGTTTCGGCTCACACTGAGCCTTTCTCAAGCAGTGGGAGGTTACAAATCATGTGCTTATATACATGTGATCCACAATCATTTACATATCATATAGCCATATTGGTGTTTACAGTGGTAATTATAGAATAATTTATATATAAAATTCCATATGTGTCTCTTTAATATACAAAGTGCATTGTGCTAAGGTGCTCTGATGGACTACCTTGACTCTATAATTCCTCTAATATTATCACTTTTAGTCTGTTTCATTTATGTTAATTATTCATCTATTTCCATAATGATTCATATTCACAAATATCAATAAGTTTTGGCGCTTACCCCACCAGATGAATGAAACCACATGGAGGACTGTATGGACGCCGAACTCAGCGTTCCCTATATCTTACTGCGCATGTCAGAATATCTACTTCCTGGTACGCAAGCGAGATTCCAGAGACTGCCTATTATTTGCGCCTGCGCATAGATACTTTATCAGCGCCGCACCACCATTTTGGTTGTGGCATTCTGGCATATCTTACTTATTATTTAGCGCATAAACGCATAGGCACTATATCTATACCGCCCCACCATCTTGGATGTGGCTGCGGTGTACGGCAATGATAATTATAACTCTTCTATTAATCTTTTGATTTTCTCACAATGTCACTTAGGCTATTTATCAAGTTCACTTTCGGCTAGCTGGACAACACCTTATTCAGGATGTCTCCCGCTGCCGATGGGCCTCTACACTGACCCATGTCCTTTTCAGGTCACATGATCACCGCAGCAGGACCCATATAAGTGTCTCGATATTAGAGCTGATAAAAAATCCAGCTCGAAAAAAGCATATATAATAAGAGGAACAGGATGGGGTTTTTTCAAAAACTGTGGCAGCCATGGCTGGATGGGAATAACTGAAGGGCGGTGGTAAAATGATGTTAATAGTACATATGTATGTAATGTTTATTCTCTTCCTTCCAAGAGTATTGTATGGTTGGAGTTGGTCTTTAAGGGGAGAGGGGGTGGGTGGGTCTGTTTCTTTAAAATCAAAAACACTAATGTACCTTGTTATTTAAATGGATTTTATTGTATCTCTTTTGCACAATAAAAATATTTGGTTAAAAAAATATAATAAACCTCCCATCTCTATCAACCGACGACCTAGCCTGTATGAACGCCCCTTTCTCCCCTAATGAAATTGAAGATGCCATCAACAAATTAACCCTCCACAAGTCCCCAGGCCCCGACGGATTTAATAATTCGTACTACAAAACATTCAGCAAACTTCTATCTCCCCACCTTGCAGAAGTATTCAATTTCGCTGCAGACCAGGGATTTTTTCCAAAAGAAATGCTTGAGGCTTCGATTGTCCTAATACCGAAACCAAAGGGAAACCCAGAACTAATGACCAACTACCGCCCCATTTCTCTTATCAATACTGACATAAAATTATTTTCCAAAATAATAGCCAATAGACTGAGTACCTTTCTCCCGAATCTACTGGTCAATGATCAAATGGGATTCACCCAAGGGAGACAACCTTCATACGCCACAAGGAGATCAATAAATGCTATTAGGTACGCCAACTCAACCAAAACTCCAACAGCTTTAATTTCACTCGATGCCGAGAAGGCCTTTGATCGGCTAGATTGGGGCTTTCTTCGGCACATTCTCTTCAAATTTGGGTTCAACCAACTCGTGACCACTATTATGGCTTTATATTCCAACCCAAGCGTAAAAATACTCTCCAACAATCATACCTCTAGCTCCTTTACTATCACAAACGGCACTAGGCAGGGGAGCCCCCTATCACCCTTACTCTTTAATTTAGCCCTTGAACCCCTAGCCGAACGAATCCGCAGCAACGACCAAATTAATGGCATACATACCCAACGTAAGGAACATAAAATCAGCTTATTCGCTGATGACATCATATTGACGCTAACTGACCCTCACAACTCTACATCTGAGGTCTTCAAAGAATTAGACAAATTCTCAGATTTATCTAATTATAAAATCAACCAGTTAAAATCGAATATTCTCCCCCGCAACCTTGATACTAAACAAATAGATGCAATAAAGAAAAAGACATCTCTTAACTGGTGTGACAAGGAGATTCCCTACTTAGGCATTTCTCTTTGCAATAACCTCCAGTATATGATGAAGATAAATCTGAAAATTGAACAATCCTTGCTTACTGATTCAGTCAATTTTCTCAAAGAGAAAGAGCTTTCATGATGGGGGAAGAATTACACTCTTTTTAGACTCATTTATTTATTCATTTATTACACTCATTTATCCTCCCAAAAATGTTATATGTCCTCCGATGCCTGCCTCTGCCTGTCCCCGTCATTCTTTTGACAAACATTCAATCTATATTAAACACATTTTTATGGGGAGGAAAAAGAGCTAGGACTTCTACTCTTTCATTATACAGGAAAAAAGGAAACGGGGGTATGGGTCTTCCCAACATTATTGCACATTACCAAATCCTGCTGATCAAACAAAGCGCTCATTGGATTTCTCATCATGAGCCTCCAGCTTGGTTCGACTTAGAACTATTTTTAAACAATGGTAAACAACTAAGTAACATTGTTATTCAAGCAATCTCAAATCATCTTCCCAACCTTAATGCCCATCCTATATTCCTTGCCATTGCCCAAACATGGCGCAAATTCTCTACACCAAAGAGACGGATATACAAATTCTCCATTGTAAAAAACCTACCCCTCATTCTCATCTTTAGCCTCACAAACAAAACTCTCCCTGCTAGTTGGTTAGAATAGAATATTACAAAATTAGGGGATATACATAATGGCTCTAATTTCCTAGATTTCATTTAGTTGAGAAAAAACTTCAACGTTCCCTCTTCCCTATTCACAGAATTCATTCTCCTAAAGGACAATGTCTCTACATTTCTCAACTCAAAAATGAACTTCACACATGCTTCCATAAAAGTCCTAAATAATCCGCATCATAAAATTTTCTGCAGCCATGGCTTCCTATACGACTCCCTCAACAATGATGAAAATATGTCCAAAAGCCCCTACATGATTACCTGGAAAAAAACCTGAACTCTACCTTTTCCCCAGAGCAATGGGAAGATGCCCTCTCAATAACCTATAACTCCACAATCTCATTCCCGCTCCAAGAGACGCACTTCAAAATAATCAGCAGATGGTACCTTACACCGGCAAAATTGGCACACTTTGGTCCCTCAACCTCCCCCCTCTGTTGGAGGGATTGCGGCTTCAAAGGAGACCTAATACATATGTTTTGGGAATGCCCTAAAGTCAAAACAATTTGGTCTTGGATTTCTACTACTTTCAATAGACTCTCCAATAAAGTCTTTACTCTTACCCCTCAAATGGCCCTTCTATCCATTAACCTGGATGAATTGGACTTAACACTCTAACCTCTACTCATCCATTTATGTCTTGTAGCAAAAAATACCATTACTTTCCACTGGAAAAACAAATCACTACCAAATCCGGATTTCATTCTACAATCATTCCAGCAACATAGATCTCATGAACTGAAGTTTGCTCTGATCAATAACCAGTTTGGAAAATTTTGCAAGAAGTGGAACAAATGGGAAAAGGCCTTTCCGCCTCCCATCACTTGATCTACTCACCACTAACATATAGGTGTAATACCATTTAATTCCATATTTCTGCTCATTAATTAATGTTAATTGTTAAAAAGTGCTGTTCACATATGATTGGCCTTAAATGGCTTGCAATCAATTCCTCCGTTCTTCACTTACCCTCAGTCTTTGGACACTACGTATACTTTACAATAGCATGTGTTCTTTCAGTTATATTGCAATAACTGTAAATTTTGTTATACTTGCCATATTTGATCCCCTATGTCCCTTTTCCCCATCCCCTCTCCACCTCTCTCCCCTCCCTACCCCCACCACTCTCCCCCCCCCCCCCCCCCCCACTTTCCCTCCCGCACTCATTCCTAAATTGCCTGTTTATGTTTGGAAAAATAAATAGTCTATTATATTTCTCCAGTTGTCATAAGGTTCATGTTAAACGATCATTACCGAAATCACAAATTGAACGTGTCAAACGTATTGTGACTAATCCTGACGTGAGAAAGCGTATTTCCGAGATGCAGACAAAATTTAGAGATCGTGGTTATCCATCTACCATCCTTGAAAGAGCCACTGTACAATCGGGTATTCGGTCCCATAAGTCAAAGAGAGTAGCCTTTGTAACTACTTATCATCCTACTTATCATCCTTACACCAACTTTTTCAAGAGTTGCATTCTACAACACTGGCCATTATTGGGTAAAGCCTATCCGGCCATTCCAGAATTCTCAATACCCCCCTTACTTTGTTATAAGAGACCACAGAATATCAAAAATATATTAGTAAGAGCAGATATTGGCTCAACTAGAAGGGAATCGAGACAGGCTACATTGACCACACAGAGACAGGGTACATTCCCTTGTTTGCACTGCCCGCGATGCTCTAACGTCACCAAGGGGGAGACTTTTTCTCATCCACGATCAGGCAAACATTTTCGGATTAAAGGTTTTTTCACGTGTGACTCTACCTATGTGATCTCTTTAATCAAGTGTCCTTGCGGTCTCGGATATGTGGGAGAAACTACCCAACATATCCGAGACCGCATATCTCAACATAAGACCACGATTTGCTGTAGATGTACGCTATTACCGGTCCCCGCTCACTTTATATCAGCAGGACACTCAGTATCTCAACTGAGGTTTCAGGTTTTAGAGAGTATCCCTCCACTGAGACGTGGTGGTAACAGAGTCAAGAGGTTAAAAGAGAGGGAGGCCTTTTGGATTTTTACACTTCAAACACTCCACCCCCGTGGTATGAATAGGGAGTATGAAGCTTTTCAATATTGATGTGGAATTAATGTATTATGCTACGATGAATACTATTGTAATCATATTTTTCTGGTTCTCTTTTTAGATGCCAACTTGATTAGAACATTCTTCACCAAGTCCTTTTTCTTGCTGGGCGACACCCCTTTCTACTCTGTTCACTGGTGTTAGTATAAGTGGTTTATTATGATATTATTCCTTTCATCATTTATGGAAATTACCCATATGGATTGTGTTATCTCATTGGATCCACTGTTCCGGTATTGTTTGTCCATGCCCTTTTTTTCTTTCCCCTCCTTTTTTCTTCTTTGCCACACATCTTATAATATACTTCTTTGTACTTATTTATCCCTTATCTTATACAGTACCCGTTCTCCTCCTGAATTCGTATGGCACTGGTGACACAGGACGTTATTCTACTCCTTCTCCTTTCCTCTCACTATTCAGCTCGGAAGGTGGGTAATAGACTGCGCATGCGCGTATTTTTACGACGTGCTCTCCTGTATTAGATACGAGCCTCGTAGCAGACATGATGCAGGCGCTGTTATTTCTTTACACTCGGCTCGGAAGGCTTGACACTGCATTGCGCATGCGCGCACTTTCATTTTCGGCCCTCTCCATATGTGACATGAGTCTCGGAGCGGACATGACGTCGTGGTATTTTCAGCATTTATACCTGGATTTCGGCACTGTTTTTCACATCATTACCTGAGGTCATTGAACGCACACCGTCACCACGCGGATACAGGTAATTTCCCACCAAATGGAGACATATTATTACCATCTTTAATCACTTGGCTACTTACTTGAGATTGTCCTTCTTATTCCAGCGCTACCTTAGGATATACTATACACTGCATTTTGCAGCATTATCTTGATACAGGTATTTTTATATTATCTGGTTTTATTACTACCTACATCTCTTTCTTTCTGTTTAGGGTACTGAGCATATCTATATGTATTTCTTATATTTGGATTACACTATATGATATTCCTTATGGGTAATATTCTTGTGAAACATTTGGTTTCTTTTCTCTGAGCCTCTTTTTGATCTATATGGTATTATTAGTAGTATCTAGATCTATAAATGACCTGTTTGTCTGGATCTCTCATATACTATCACTTTATATAGGTTATTTTTGGTTTATATACACACTTCTTCTGGTGGTGTTCCATTTTAGGGATTTACATTATATCTCGAAAATAATGGAGAGATTATAAACTTGAGAAATCATATTATATGTTATGTTATACATTGATTTATTGTTATATGATTGTTTATTTACTATTCACTATAGACTTCCTTGAGAAAGGCAGGAAATGCCGAAACGTCAGATTATATCTGTTATTCTATGAATGTGACCGGTAGTGAATAAATCCGTTACTTCAAAGAAAAGAATGTTGTGAATATTTTTTTTGCGTGCCAGAGGTTATATATTTTTCCGATATGAGGCCTGTCGCGGAAATAACATACTGCCAAATATGTTTTTAGTATTAGTATTTAATTTTTGGGGGGTTCTGGAGAATTTAAAAAAAAAAAAAAAAGTGGAACAAGGCCAGCAGACAGAACTATGACACTTATGCCTGCAAAGCTACGATTTTTCCACCACAGATACAACAGGCCTCAGCCTGACATAACAGATTGTATTAAAATTTGGTAGGGGGTTTGTAGAATTAAAAAAAAAAAAGGCTTGCAGACAGAACTATGAAACTTATGCCTGCAAAGCTACGATTTTTAACACCACAGATACACCTGCCGTCAGCCTCAGATAACAGACTGATCTAAATGTGGCCTTGATTTTTTTGGGGGCGCACAACTAAATTGTGTCAACAAGTTGGCTATGACACACACAAAAAAAAGATTTTTTTGGTGCACTCACATCTGGTGTCTGGGACAAAAAAAAAAGGTAGATTTGCACGTTCTTAGATTTAAATAACCTGGCTGTAGTAGGCAGCGTGAACAAGCAAATAAATGTTAAAGTAAGGGGGCTATGGATTGCTTTTCAATAAAAGGAGCAGGTATCAGGTGAAGAAAAAAATGCCACAGAAACTGCAGCTAGGTATATATTAAGTAATGCAGCTTTTGGAGGTATGCAGTGAGAGCCATGTACTCACATACAGTGCCTGCAGGCCTTGCACTGATGTGGATATGAGCATATAGACTCCCCTTGCCTACCTAGCGCTGCAATCTCTGGACCCCTGAATTAGCCCTAAAAAGGACTGTTGGTTTCTCAGGAGTTGTGGACTGAACAGTTGCAGACCTACACTAACTCTTACAAGCACGATTCTGACCCTATCTCAGCAGCAGCTCTCACTACTCTGGCTAAGTGCGGAGCAGAATGCAGCGTCAGGTCTCTTATAGACCTGATGACACAGTGCATGGCTGACAATCCCTGCTCTTTAGAGCGCCAGAATTGAAGGGCGGAGACCCGAGCTCCCGCCGAATAATCCCGGAAATACTCGGTGCTCGCCGAGTACACCGAGCATAGTGATACTCGGGCGAGTATTGAGTAGTAAGCGAGAACGTTTGCTCATCACTAGTCGTTAGTCCATCCTGATTCTTCAGTGTGATTTTGATATACCCTTTTAATGCGTTATAAATAAATCTGAAGTGAGATTCATTTCTTAGTACAATGAACAAAGGTTCAACGACGAGCCCTCAAAAAATCGTGGCCCTTCCTCACCAAAGATTCTATGCTCAAACAATACGTTACAGATCAACCAGCAATTACGTATCGGAGACCAAAGAATCTGAAGGACAACCTGGTCAAAAGACATTACACAGGAACAACTATGAACAGTGCGCTTGGTTCCAAGGGGCCTAGGTGGCATGTCTGTACGTGGAAAGAGACCATGTGTTATATAAACACATGTGTTATATCATGGAATATAAAATCACCCAGCACATTACATCCAATACGGAAAGGGTTGTGTACTACGAAACCTTCCGGTATAATCTCATCTACGTGGGCCTAACATGCAGAAAAATACGAGTGTGGACTAGGGAACATATCCTCGACATTCAGAATGCCCCAAAAAAACTTCATTGAATTAACATCACTGAAACATATTCCCAGGCGCTTCAAGACATCACATGACTGAAACATAAGAAATCCACTTCAGAAAATGTTGGAACAATTCTATACTGACTCATCCTCCCCAATGGACCAAAAATATTCTGTTCCTAACGTCTATGATTTTGTTATTCAAAAATGAACATCCCATACGGAGAAATACCACATACAAACTAATTCAAATGGTCTACTGATCGTGGGACATAATCCATGGCTGTTGGTTTCACCCTATTGATGACTCCATTCATGGGAAAATTCTCTTTATTACAATAGAAATTATGCGTACTCTTTTATTTTTATGGAATACATCACATATTGCACTGTGCTGCAGGTTTGATATGCTCTTGTGAACATGCTGCACCAGCCGTCTGCCCATTTACAGCAACAGACTCTATGAGGATCTTTTTCCTTCCGCTCCACACACTTCGTCAACACTGATAGACACTGACCCCTTAACTTGTGTCGTCTTTTGCTTTCTTCTAACTGAAATTTCTAATCCCATTCGTGATGTAGGTCTCCAGGATATTTTTTCAGTTAAAGCGTTTTTATGAGTTTTGGTACACACCAAGATAATCTCCCCTTCTGAGCAAGCCGCAAGGATCATTATGGTAATGTATAGTACCGCTTTCATTCTTATGCCCTTTAGGTCCACATAAAGGTTTTGAGCACACTGCACCTTATTTATATTGATACTATTTGTTATTTACCTATTTTTCATACACGCTTTTTTATCTTCCTTGCAAGGTTGCACTTTTTAGTGCCGAACACACAACTATGATCCATTGTGGCATCATTCTGTGTATTACGCAGTATTACTTTCCTGTTGCCGAGGCTTTGCACCATGTCCAGCTTGTTCCTGTATTATTAGGCTCAGTTTTACAATAAAAAAATATTTCACAATAAAATCACTTGCTTTTCACTTGTTTATAATTGTAGTTCATTTCACCGTCATCCATCATATTTTTCAGCATTTTGAATATTCATTTATTCGCACACGGTAGCATTCACTTCATTCATCATTTCTGTATTTTACACTGTCCACTTTACCATGTATGTTTTGTGTTCCTTCACACATGTGCGCTTCACCTTCACTGTCCCCTTTTTAAGTCTTCTTTTTCCCCTTTTCTTTAATATATGTCCCCTTTATTATTCCTTTTCATTCACCACTTTTACACAAATTTTTCCTTTTTTTTTTATTTTGAGCCGATTCAAATTTTTTTTTGCTATTTTGGAATATTCACGTTTTCATATAATTTTTACACATAAACCTTTCTCCTCTTTTCTTATTTTGCACCTTCTTTCACAAATTTTTTGCCTCATCTGGTCAACAATATTGTGAGGTGTGTGGGCCCGCACGTCTCCTTATGACCAAATGAAACTAGGTGCTTCTACTTATCGGTTTCTCTGACTTCTGAGTTAGGGCATTTTACATTGTCCATCATTTTCATTACTTATTCTTATCCTACTCCTTTTACCTCGAATTAATCTTTAGTTTGACCCATATAAGTGTCCTTGTCCTAAACCGTCATGAAATGATGTGATGGAGCAGACTACAACACAGGATAACTACGCGATCCTGCAGTGATCTCTCTGATCATTAATATCCCCGGGACGCGCCAGTGTGGGAGGCATGCCCTCGTGACGCGTTCGCGGTCTCCTTCGTGACGCGTTTGCGGTCTCCTTCATGACGCGTTTGCGGTCTCCTTCATGACGCGTTTGCGGGAGGTGACGCCCTTATCATGCGAGCATGGGGGGAGCAAGAGGGTCACCACAGCACTTTCAGTACGCGGTACACATGTGGCTTTCAGCTACAGTCACTTTGCCTCAGGTGGGTGTATAATGAGTGCTCACCCTACATACAGACTCTGCTTTGCCCTACTCCCTACAAGCCCCTACTGAGAAAGATGTCAAAACGTAAGTCAAGGGTTGATGCTGTCCTGAACCGTGTCCTCTAAGTAATGTGTACCATTGACTGTCAAATTGTATGATGTGCAGCCATGTTTTAACATTCCACATCTTTGCTATTGTGGGCTCGGTCATTGCTATTTGTGAACTATATCTAAATGGGGTCTGCCGGTCACAATCATTAGATTCCTCACTCTTATACAAGACTTTCCCCATCTAGACATACTTAAAATCTCCCATTTGTGTGGCATGTACTTATAACATTCAATCCTCTCAGAAGTTGCTTTTTTCATAAATACTCTACTGCCACCTTGTACAGTCTAGTTTACATCTGACTCTCTACTCCAATATGATACTGGTAGTATAAGTTTTTTGGACACACTGGTTTGTAAGGATGGAGAGGGCAAACTTTCTATTGATCTTTTTTCTAAAACTACCGACAGAAACAGTCTGATATTTTATATCAGCTTTCACCCTCCGGCTGTTAAAAAATCAATTCCCAAATCACAATTCCGGAGAGTAGAGAGAATTGTCACTAAAGAGGATATCAAACAACAAAGACTGGAGGAGATGGAGACTAAATTTATCTCCAGGGGTTACCCCGCCAGACTCTTACCGTCGATTAAACGTGACATTGCCACCACAAGAACAAGAGGATCCAATAAACAGATACCTTCCGTCCATACCTATCACCCCTATACCAATATAGTACATGCTACTATTCGTAGGCACTGGAACATTTTGGGTAAAAGTTACTCTAACATCTCAGAGTTTCAAAATCCTTTCCTCCCCTGCTTTCGCTGCCCAACTAATCTGAAGGACAGGTTGGTGAGGGATGATAGGGGTCCTAAGACAATTGTACCTAAACAGACATTCCTAAAGACACATAAAGACTATTACCCCACGGTAGAGTATAAATTTATCACTTCCCATATTATACATTATATTTTTTCTAACCCTATTTTTCCATTCTTCATCAATACAGTATGAGTATCAGCTCACATAGTCACTAACAGTATTTAGCATATGTCCTGTTACAATGCCGTTTATCATGGGTTAATCCCGTGCCCGATATGGCTCAAATTGTACTTGATTCATCCGGCAACATAGGTTACACTGCGCAACTGCAGGATTCTGCTACGGAGTTACACACGTGACCACTACGACGACACGGCACCAGGTCAGGTGAACACTTCTGGTTTTTAGAGTCTTTATAAACGGAAGTGTTCCCTGGTCTAACAGCGCTCACCCACAGCGACGGTGGTCACACACCCCAGACGCGCTGCTCCACATAGGTCCATGAACGTCATTAAGCTGCGGAGGCTATCGGCACTCGTATCATTTTTGACATATAACGGCATCGTTGTGGCGGACCAACATATTCAATACGGTTGTGGCATAATTGAACATGCAGATGGTCACAGAACCATTATTAGGTATCCCTCTATACCAATTCTAATGAAAGTACCTTATGGCATAATCTGGGGGTTTACTCCATCTTGTCTAATTATAACTTGGATTTACAAGCCACACTGTATTTCATCATATATCCCAATTTTTCTTCATTTCCTACCATGAAATATTTGTCATCCTGTACGAAATTGCGATGTATCTCAAGTACCGCCATATGGACAGTTTTTACTATTCTTACATAATGTGCAGCTGAACAATATGTTGTGAAACTAATTTGGTATACAATTTTAACCACTTAGGCATCCAATCTCATTGAAGTGTCACTACATAGTGGAATATAGAATCCTCCTGTGAATATTTCCCCGAACCAGGTCTTACTGGACTCTCTGTACCTCTCTAAGCGTCTCACCCACGGTGCACGTATAGCCTTTACAAATGATATAGTTAGCGATATATTCAGCTTTATCTCCTGATTTCCTTATTGCCACAGCACTGATCGAATAAATGTAATTTTATTTCAGATAAAGTTTCTGCACTGCTCACCCAGCTGGGTGATATCTTCCTTGAATATGGTTTCCATGTCATCAGCCAATTTTTGTAATGTACTTCGACATGCGTGAAGTATACAAAAACGTGTTCTCATATTCTTTTTGCAGCATCTAATATCTTTTTTCTTTTGTTTTGTTTTTTTTCATATTTGTATGTGTTTACCACCATCTGGACCAAATACAGTTTTGATGAAGGTCCATTCAGGGACCGAAAACATTTAACAAATGTTTTCTGGGTGCAAATAAATGGACTTTTATTTCTTTCCAAAAAATTTTTGGAGTGCCAAGTTCTCTACCGACTCTCTACTCCGGTTACCTGAATCTCCCATTGGTGCTATGAGCATATTTATGCCTCACACTTAGATTTTCTCACCCCTTTATACGGGATATATTAATACAATTTAATACAGATTCTTTTCCTGAGCAGTGTTTTAATAATCTTTATTTTTGCACTGTGATATTGAATGTTATTTTCTAAACTGTATCTCGGTTCATTTCAGTGTCCTTTTTTGTTCTCCATCTGGGTATTCGGCATATATTGATTTTATGAAGTTTTATGTCTTTATCAAATAAAAATTGCTTATTTTTGAGTTTAGTTGTTGTAAAATCCTTTTTTCGCCACAGGTTGTTGTCGTTACGGATCTTCCCGTTGTCTTTAACGGCGTCATAGGTTGACGTTTTGCTGACACGGTTGTAGGAGTCCTTGTTTTATGTGGAGATAATTGTATTTTTTTATATGTTGTGTGGTTTATTTAAAGTTATTTGTAAACTTATTGTTGGTGAAGCAAATTTAGAAATAAGCAATTTTTGTAGACCCGAGTTATTTCCATGTAATCTGTGGAAGAATATTATTGCGCTGTAACTATGACCTGCAGCTCTGGATGACACCAGTCATGTTACCAAATAATGAACTAAATAACAAGCAAAAAATAATTTTAACCCCTTCCCGACCTCCGCCGTACTATTACAGCGGAGGTCGGGTCCCCTGCTTTGATGTGGGCTTTATCAATGAAAAAAAGCATTAACCTGATCGCTAAACAGCGTAGCGAGAAAAAAATTAGAAACAGCATTATTACTTTTTTGGTCGCATTAAAATATAATAACGGGCGATCAAAAGAACGTATCTGCACCAAAATGGTATCATTAAAAACGTCAGCTCGGCACGCAAAAAATATGCCCTCAACCGACCCCAGATCATGAAAAATGGAGACGCTACAGGTATCGGAAAATGGCATTTTTGTGGGGTTTTTTGCAAAGTTTGGATTTTTTACCACTTAGATCAAATGTAACCTAGACATGTTTGGTGTCTATGAACTTGTAATGACCTGGAGAATCATAGTATCAGGTCAGTTTTAGCATTTAGTGAACCTAGTAAAAAACCCAAACAAAAAACAAGTGAGGGAATGCAATTTTTTTGCAATTTCACCGCACTTGGAATTTTTTTCCCGTTTTCTAGTACACGACATGGTAAAACCAATGGTGTCGTTCAAAAGTACAACTTGTCCCGCAAAAAATAAGCCCCCACATGGCCATATTGACGGAAAAATAAAAAAGTTATGGCTCTGGGAAGGAGGGGAGCGAAAAACGAACACGGAAAAACGGAAAATCCAAAGGTCATGAAGGGGTTAAAGAAATTGTGGAAAAAATGCATTTCTGCGGTGTTTCTTAGGGTTTTGATCTCATGGCATTTGTTTTTTTTTGTAAAAATGACCTGAAAACGTGACTTTCCAGGTAAATGTAATTACAGGAGGGCAAACGTGAAAATTTGTTGTTAAAAAAACAAAAACAGATAATGCTTCGGTTTGTGTCGCTGTTTTCCAGGACTTTTTGTGGTGAGATCACGTCCTTATTGATTGCGGTTTTGGGACCTTGCGGCTTTTTTCACATTTTTATGCTTTTGGTTAGATGAGGCGATTTTCTATGTGGATAGCTCGGTATCTATGAAGGTGCGTTATATCGGTAGAGATGGGGCGATATTGTCTAGTTGTGGTACTCGGCGGACACCGTGCACATCGCCGCCTGCTATGGAGCTCGGGGTGACGGAGGACAGGACTTCCCTGAGCAGTCTGCTATCACCACATGGTGACAACATGGCGGATTCATCGTGTAGTATTCCCCGCCTGCAGAGCCTGCCGTTATCCCCTGTATTATTCCCCTCAGGACTTCTCTGAGAAGTCTGCTATCACCACATGGTGACAACATGGCGGATTCATCGTGTAGTATTCCCCCGCCTGCAGACTCTGCCGTTATCCCCTGTATTATTCCCCTCAGGACTTCTCTGAGCAGTCTGCTATCACCACATGGTGACATGGCGGATTCATCGTGTAGTATTCCCCCGCCTGCAGAGCCTGCCGTTATCCCCTGTATTATTCCCCTCAGGACTTCTCTGAGCAGTCTGCTATCACCACATGGTGACAACATGGCGGATTCATCGTGTAGTATTCCCCCGCCTGCAGACTCTGCCGTTATCCCCTGTATTATTCCCCTCAGGGCTTCTCTGGCCCTGAACACGACGCTCTGTGTTCTCTGGGCGGCAGGACGTTCTTCCCGCGCTTTCTAGTCAGCAGCTAACGACGACAATCACGACAGAGCGGCTGCTGTGTGGCACAGGCGGGACTGTGTGGCTGAGGGCTCCTTCCAGGTGACGTCATGTCCGGGGGCGTGTCATACTGGGGTGGGGCGTGTTCTGAGTCAGTAAACACAGCAGGAGGAGGAGCCGCGGTTCTACAGTGCTCTCAGCCCTGAGCCCTCCGGTGCCGGTGTGTAGGTAGGTGAGCAGTGACCACAGGTGGAGGCAGGGCCGGACTGGTCACCGGCCGACTCACCCCCCGCCAGCGCCGCCGCATTCAGTGCTGCATTACATTCTATGGGGCTGTGCTGCATTACATTCTATGGGGGCTGTGCTGCATTACATTCTATGGGGGCTGTGCTGCATTACATTCTATGGGGGCTGTGCTGTATTACATTCTATCGGGGCTGTGCTGTATTACATTCTATGGGGGCTGTGCTGTATTACATTCTATGGGGCTGCCTGCATTACATTCTATGGGGGCTGTGCTGCATTACATTCTATGGGGGCTGTGCTGCATTACATTCTATGGGGCTGTGCTGCATTACATTCTATGGGGGCTGTGCTGCATTACATTCTATGGGGGCTGTGCTGCATTACATTCTATGGGGGCTGTGCTGCATTACATTCTATGGGGGCTGTGCTGCATTAGTTACATTCTATGGGGGCTGTGCTCCATTACATTCTATGGGGCTGTGCTGCATTACATTCTATGGGGCTGTGCTGCATTACATTCTATGGGGGCTGTGCTGCATTACATTCTATGGGGGCTGTGCTGCATTACATTCTATGGGGGCTGTGCTGCATTACATTCTATGGGGGCTGTGCTGCATTACATTCTATGGGGCTGCCTGCATTACATTCTATGGGGGCTGTGCTGCATTACATTCTATGGGGCTGCCTGCCTGCATTACATTCTATGGGGGCTGTGCTGCATTACATTCTATGGGGGCTGTGCTGCATTACATTCTATGGGGGCTGTGCTGCATTACATTCTATGGGGCTGCCTGCATTACATTCTATGGGGCTGTGCTGCATTACATTCTATGGGGCTGTGCTGTATTACATTCTATGGGGGCTGTGCTGCATTACATTCTATGGGGCTGCCTGCCTGCATTACATTCTATGGGGGCTGTGCTGCATTACATTCTATGGGGGCTGTGCTGCATTACATTCTATGGGGGCTGTGCTGCATTACATTCTATGGGGCTGCCTGCATTACATTCTATGGGGGCTGTGCTGCATTACATTCTATGGGGGCTGTGCTCCATTACATTCTATGGGGGCTGTGCTCCATTACATTCTATGGGGGCTGTGCTGCATTAGTTACATTCTATGGGGGCTGTGCTCCATTACATTCTATGGGCCTGTGCTGTATTACATTCTATGGGGGCTGTGCTGCATTACATTCTATGGGGCTGTGCTGCATTACATTCTATGGGGCTGTGCTGTATTACATTCTATGGGGGCTGTGCTGTATTACATTCTATGGGGGCTGTGCTGTATTACATTCTATGGGACTGTGCTGCATTGCATTCTATGGGGGCTGTGCTGCATTACATTCTATGGGGCTGTGCTGTATTATATTCTATGGGGCTGTGCTGTATTATATTCTATGGGGGCTGTGCTGTATTACAGTCTATGGGGGCTGTGCTGTATTACAGTCTATGGGGGCTGTGCTGCATTACAGTCTATGGGGGCTGCGCTGCATTACAGTCTATGGGGGCTGCGCTGCATTACATTCTATGGGGCTGCCTGCCTGCATTACATTCTATGGGGGCTGTGCTGCATTACATTCTATGGGGCTGTGCTGCATTACATTCTATGGGGGCTGTGCTGCATTACATTCTATGGGGCTGCCTGCCTGCATTACATTCTATGGGGGCTGTGCTGCATTACATTCTATGGGGCTGTGCTGCATTACATTCTATGGGGCTGTGCTGCATTACATTCTATGGGGGCTGTGCTGCATTACATTCTATGGGGCTGCCTGCCTGCATTACATTCTATGGGGGCTGTGCTGCATTACATTCTATGGGCCTGTGCTGTATTACATTCTATGGGGGCTGTGCTGCATTACATTCTATGGGGCTGTGCTGCATTACATTCTATGGGGGCTGTGCTGCATTACATTCTATGGGGCTGTGCTGCATTGCATTCTATGGGGCTGTGCTGCATTGCATTCTATGGGGGCTGTGCTGCATTGCATTCTATGGGGGCTGTGCTGCATTACATTCTATGGGGGCTGTGCTGCATTACATTCTATGGGGGCTGTGCTGTATTATATTCTATGGGGGCTGTGCTGCATTACAGTCTATGGGGGCTGCGCTGCATTACATTCTATGGGGGCTGCGCTGCATTACATTCTATGGGGGCTGCGCTGCATTACATTCTATGGGGGCTGCGCTGCATTACATTCTATGGGGGCTGCGCTGCATTACATTCTATGGGGGCTGCGCTGCATTACATTCTATGGGGGCTGCGCTGCATTACATTCTATGGGGGCTGCGCTGCATTACATTCTATGGGGGCTGCGCTGCATTACATTCTATGGGGGCTGCGCTGCATTACATTCTATGGGGGCTGCGCTGCATTACATTCTATGGGGGCTGCGCTGCATTACATTCTATGGGGGCTGCGCTGCATTACATTCTATGGGGGCTGCGCTGCATTACATTCTATGGGGGCTGCGCTGCATTACATTCTATGGGGGCTGCGCTGCATTACATTCTATGGGGGCTGCGCTGCATTACATTCTATGGGGGCTGCGCTGCATTACATTCTATGGGGGCTGCGCTGCATTACATTCTATGGGGGCTGCGCTGCATTACATTCTATGGGGGCTGCGCTGCATTACATTCTATGGGGGCTGCGCTGCATTACATTCTATGGGGGCTGCGCTGCATTACATTCTATGGGGGCTGCGCTGCATTACATTCTATGGGGGCTGCGCTGCATTACATTCTATGGGGACTGCGCTGCATTACATTCTATGGGGGCTGGGCTGCATTACATTCTATGGAGAGGCATTATGCTCTATGAGAGGGCTACCATATGTTATATATGCAGGGGCTGCATTATATTCTCTAGGGGGTTACATTATACTCAGGGGGCTACAATATATTCTGTGAGGTGGCTGCATTATACTTTGGGGTGGCATCATTATACTATATGTGGGCTGCATTATAAGGTATTGAGGACTATGGGGAATACATCATACTATATGAACAACTATGGGGTGCATTATACTATGGGAAGTGAATTGTACTACATGGATGACAATGGCGGTGCATTATACTATATGGAGCACTGTGAGGAATGTATTATACTATTTGGAGGACTGAGGAGTGTATTATACTATATGGAGGAGTGTATTATACTATATGGAGGACTGAGGAGTCTATTATACTATATGAGGACTGAGGAGTGTATTATACTTTATGGAGGACTATGGGGAGTGTATTATACTATATGGAGGTCTATGAGGAGTGTATTATACTATATGGAGGAGTGTATTATACTATATGGAGGACTGAGGAGTCTATTATACTATATGAGGACTGAGGAGTGTATTATACTATATGGAGGACTGAGGTACACATTATAATATATGGAGGACTATGGGGTGTATTATACTAAACAAGCAAAATGCTGCCTATTCATCGAGTGATTGTTTATGTGGGAACAGAAATCCTTGTTCTCAGCAGCACATCGCCGGTGTAAACTGTAGATGTGCTGCTGATAACCTGATACTGTATGGGGACAGATTTATTTAATTCTGATTGTTCTGTCCGTTCTTTCTCAGTTGGTGTAAAGAGGCCGGGAAAGAAGCGAACGACTTCAGTATTGTCGATCACACTCGTTTAGCGGCCTGAGATCAGTGCATGTAAATACAGCAGAAATGCTTCGCAGGGAGACTAGGCAAGGATGATGACAGTTGTAGTTGGCACCCGACGCCTGGGAATAGCGCTAACTCTACTGCTTTTCCCAGCCGCCAGAGCGTTTAATTCTGGTATGTGTAATGATATTTAGGGTTGATGTCAGCTGCGTAATGTCAGCTGCTATCAATCCCTGGTGTAAGTAATGGAGAGGTGTCTATCAGACACCCCACTACTAGCCCAGACCTGGCGAGACCCAGCGACTCTGGAGAGCGGTGACGGTAGTAACAATAAAGCTCTTCACAGTCGCCGAGCTCAGCGCAAGACCCGGAATATCTGAGTGACGTTACTGATGTCACCGCTCTTCAGAGTCACCGGGTCTCATGCTGCGCAGCGGAACCAAAAGTGGCTGTAGGCAAAGTATATGGAGCATCAGAATGAGGTTCCACAATCCCTTCATTATCTATGAGATCCAGTTATGTAGGTAAAGTAGCGGCTAGTCTTGCTGCAACTAAAAGCAATAAATAGGACCGAGCTCTAATGCTGGATACAGCGGTGATTATATGTTATATAGTCGTGTTACACTCCCCTCACTTCTTGTAACCTACAAGTGTACAAAGATATTATACAGTCACTGTGAGTGCAGCCAGGAGCCGTGTGTACAGGTGGAGGGGCGCTGAGTGCAGCCAGGAGCCGCGTGTGCAGGTGGAGGGGCGCTGAGTGCAGCCAGGAGCCGCGTGTGCAGGTGGAGGGGCGCTGAGTGCAGCCAGGAGCCGCGTGTGCAGGTGGAGGGGCGCTGAGTGCAGCCAGGAGCCGCGTGTGCAGGTGGAGGAGCGCTGAGTGCAGCCAGGAGCCGCGTGTGCAGGTGGAGGGGCGCTGAGTGCAGCCAGGAGCCACGTGTGCAGGTGGAGGGGCGCTGAGTGCAGCCAGGAGCCGCGTGTGCAGGTGGAGGGGCGCTGAGTGCAGCCAGGAGCCGCGTGTGCAGGTGGAGGGGCGCTGAGTGCAGCCAGGAGCCGCGTGTGCAGGTGGAGGGGCGCTGAGTGCAGCCGGAGCCGCGTGTGCAGGTGGAGGGGCGTGTGCAGGTGGAGGGGCGCTGAGTGCAGCCAGGAGCCGTGTGTGCAGGTGGAGGGGCGCTGAGTGCAGCCAGGAGCCGCGTGTGCAGGTGGAGGGGCGCTGAGTGCAGCCAGGAGCCGCGTGTGCAGGTGGAGGGGCGCTGAGTGCAGCCAGGAGCCGCGTGTGCAGGTGGAGGGGCGCTGAGTGCAGCCAGGAGCCGCGTGTGCAGGTGGAGGGGCGCTGAGTGCAGCCAGGAGCCGCGTGTGCAGGTGGAGGGGCGCTGAGTGCAGCCAGGAGCCGCGTGTGCAGGTGGAGGGGCGCTGAGTGCAGCCAGGAGCCGCGTGTGCAGGTGGAGGGGCGCTGAGTGCAGCCAGGAGCCGCGTGTGCAGGTGGAGGGGCGCTGAGTGCAGCCAGGAGCCGCGTGTGCAGGTGGAGGGGCGCTGAGTGCAGCCAGGAGCCGCGTGTGCAGGTGGAGGGGCGCTGAGTGCAGCCAGGAGCCGCGTGTGCAGGTGGAGGGGCGCTGAGTGCAGCCAGGAGCCACTGTGAAGTTATTCATGACTTCAGTGATGGAGTGCTATAAGTTAGTGCACCCCTGCCTGTGGATTGTTGTCCTCCCTCCCCCGGGGTCAGGGTGCAGCAGGAGTCTTGTGACTTGGGTGTTGTTTTCTCCCTTCCCCCTCAGTGTCCAGACTCTGCTCCCTCCTCGGTTATTTCTGGCTGCTGTTTGGTTGCTGTAAGTTATGTCTGCTCTGTTGTCTCTGCGGCTTCTCCTCATGTCGGGCAGAGTCTTCTCTCCCTTTCCCTCATATTCCTTATGTTCCTTCTGTTGTAGTTTGTGTTCTGTCGCTTTAAGAAAGTTGCCACCTTGTGTAAATAGAACACTGAGCTGTAATGTTGTATCTGTGTCATTAACCCCTCGCTGTCTGATGGCAGCTGCTGATTCTGCCCCCTAGACTCAGCGTCTACCCTAATACCACAATCTGTGGTAGTTTGTCCTGATCTGAGGGGGCTGGCTGCTCGGGGCGACGTTCTGCGCCGGGGGGGCTGGCTGCTCGGGGCGACGTTCTGCGCCGAAGGGGCTGGCTGCTCGGGGCGACGTTCTGCACCGGGGGGGCTGGCTGCTCGGGGCGACGTTTTGCGCCGGGGGGGCTGGCTGCTCGGGGCGACGTTTTGCGCCGGGGGGGCTGGCTGCTCGGGGCGACGTTTTGCGCCGAGGGGGCTGGCTGCTCGGGGCGACGTTTTGCGCCGAGTGGGCTGGCTGCTCGGGGCGACGTTTTGCGCCGAGGGGGCTGGCTGCTCAGGGCGACGTTTTGCGCCGAGGGGGCTGGCTGCTCAGGGCGACGTTTTGCGCCGAGGGGGCTGGCTGCTCAGGGCGACGTTTTGCGCCGAGGGGGCTGGCTGCTCGGGGCGACGTTTTGCGCCGGGGTGGCTGGCTGCTCGGGGCGACGTTCTGCGCCGGGGGCTGGTAAGGCGCTGGCTCCGTTTCCGAGGGTGAGGGGCTAGATTGGGCCGGTCGGCATCTCATCTGCCTGATCTCTTCCTCTGGAGGATAAGCGGCATCACAGCTGTCAGCGGCAGCTTATCTCTCTCCATACACAGTCCCCATATCTCTGTATCCAGCACAGGTCTAGGAGGGGGTACTGTATATAGGGTGTTCTGTATATAGGGGACATGTTCTTCAATATCTCTGCTTGCTGTCAGTGAGAAAGCAATATCCTGAATATCCCTGTGTGTCTCCCAGGAAGCAGAGAATCTATTCATGAACCTGCACCTCCACATGATTAATGTGGCGCTGAAAACAAAAGGGGGAAAAAAAATGCAACTTAAAAAAAAAACAACAAAAAAAAAAACCTTTTAAAATGGTGTTTGAATCGGACGTCTCAGAAAGTTGCAGAACTTTAAAGTTTAGATTCGAGGATGAGGTTTCAGGCGCAGGAGAGGAGACCGTCCCTTTAAGCTGCCCTCCTATAATACAAGGGTGGGGGATGGTGTGACATGAGCGGTGCCGCCCGCGGTATACATAGCCCCGGTGACTGGCGCACTGTCACGCTTTTCACAGATGACTTTCCTGGCAGAGGCGCCCAGCTCGCGTCAGATGGAATTAACCCTCGGGTGACCCACCGGATGAGCTGCTGTCCTCTGTTATCAGCAGCACAGAAGAATAAAAGGCGGAAAAGATCACAGATTCTGGGGCAAAGATTTGTGACTTTTTACTAGTTTACACTACATCGATTTGTGCTGACATTTTCTGAGATCTGTGACTTTGTTATTCAGCTTTTATAGAACGTCATCTTTGCTTTTTTGTTTTTTTAATAGTTAATTGGGGAAAAGTTCCATTTGAATTTAATTTTTTGTTACTTTGTGTTCTCTTGTGCTAAATGTATATATGAATGATTGCAAAAGTTTACACATCCTCCAAGCTTCACTGAAAAATATTCTAATTACCATGAAAAACAAAGGTTCAGTGGAGGGGATGCAGAGATGTCACTGATGGGGTGACCGTTCCCCGAGATGGAGTCTAGTGTGGTCGTCAGCAGGATCTGAGTTCATCCAATTTTACAAGTTTCTTTAAAAGTTTTCAATAATTCTTGGTTTGGTTCTTAGACTTTATTGCATGAACTCGACCGGTGGTCCCTAATTTGTGAGTCTCCAGATATTGTGAAGCCATGACTGTTGTCTCTCTGTGCATGTTGGGAGTCATAGTTTTGTAATGACTGCATGGGTTGGAGACCACCAGACCTTCCATGGTAGTGGAGATCCCTTTGCAGTTGACCCCGGAGCTTCGTTCCCTGTAGGGTATTGACCACAAGAAAAGTCCTTTCGTAACAAGATGCAATGTTCTTCTTTTCCTTCAGAGATTTTCCTATTAATTCTGATGTTCTAATTTAATTTTTAGGCATGAAGGAGCATCCGTAGCAGAGAGAAGAGACCCAACGACCGTCCGCCATGTACACCTTCCTGCCCGAGAACATCACTCCAGTCAAGCAGAAGGTTCCTAAAGAGCAGAAGCCATTGATTGGCGCCGTCTTGCTTGGCATCTTCCTGGTGATCTCTGCTGTGGTTTCTTGGAGCTTCTACTCAGTCTCCTTGCGTAAGGCCGATCGTCTCAAGACAGAGCTGCTGTTCCTAAAGAAAGATGGATTCGTCATACTCAACCACCAGGAAAAGGTGGTCTTCCGAATGGCCTTCCAGTCCGGTGTCCTGGACTTAGATTCCTGTGCAAAATACGGGGCGATTTTATCCTGTACCAGATCGGACAAGGGGCCATTGAAATTTTTCGTTCAGACAGTCATTAAGGACAAAGCCACCGTCATGTGCTACCGCGTGCGCTGGGAAGAGTTTGTGGCCGACACGTCCATCATGCATACTATGTACTGGGATAACGCGTACTGGTACGGAGGAGCTGAGATGCGAACCCAGCACTGGCCCATCAAATTATCTGGATACCAAGAACCCAAACCTTTCGTCACCGGTGACGTTTACTCTTTCAAGGAAGGTTTTGGTGGAATCTTAGAAAGCTACTGGCTCTCTTCCAACGCTACAGCCATTAAGATTAATGCATCCGTCCCCTTCCATCTCGGGTGGAACAGCACAGAAAAGGCATTTTTTTTCGAGGCAAGGTATAAGGATTCTCCTTATAAGCCCCCTCCCGGCAAACCTCCCTTCCCCGAGCTCAGCTATCGGGTGTGCGTAGGGTCAGACGTCACCTCCATCCACAAGTACATGGTACGGAGATACTTCAACAAGCCGAGCAGGATCCCGTCAGAAAGTGCTTTCAAGTTCCCGATCTGGTCCACGTGGGCTCTCTACAAGGCCAACATCAACCAGGAGAAACTTCTGAACTTCACAGAGAGCATCAAGAAATACCAGTTTAACTACAGCCACATAGAGATTGACGACATGTACTCCGAGTATTATGGAGACTTTGACTTTGATCCCGTGAAGTTTCCCGATGCACCGGCCATGTTCAAAAAGTTGAAAGAAGACGGCTTCAAGGTGACCCTGTGGATTCATCCTTTCGTCAACTATAACTCTTCCAACTTCGGTGTTGGCATCGAGCGTGGGCTCTTTGTGAAGGAGCCTAGTGGACGGCTGCCGGCCATGGTCCAGTGGTGGAACGGGATTGGGGCTCTCCTGGATTTTACCAATCCCAGTACCAAGGAGTGGTTCCAGAACAATCTAAGGCAGCTCAGGACAAAGTATGGAATTTCCTCATTTAAATTTGACGCTGGAGAGACCAGTTACCTCCCCAACCAGTTCAGCACATACCAGTCCTTATCTGATCCTAACATGTACAGCAGGAGGTACACGGAAATGGCCGACCAGTTTTATGACCTTGCCGAGCTCAGAGTTGGATATCAATCTCAAAACATATCATGTTTCTTTCGAATCATCGACCGGGATTCCCATTGGGGATACGAGCTGGGGCTAAAGTCTCTGATCCCCACTGTCCTGACCGTCAGCATGCTGGGCTACCCCTTTATCTTGCCAGATATGATCGGTGGCAATGACTACACCTTCACGAGAGATATGAAGGAGCTTTATATCCGTTGGCTGGAGCTCTCGGCCTTCATGCCCTCCATGCAGTTCTCCATTCCTCCTTGGCTCTTTGATAAAGAGGTAATTGAAATCGCTCAGAAATTCACCAGAATCCACGAGTCTCTGGTTGCTCCTCTCTTATTGGAACTTGCTGGAGAAGTCACCGACACTGGAGATCCCATCATTCGGCCAATTTGGTGGATTTCTCCGAACGATGAAGCGGCTCATAAAATTGACTCTCAGTTTTTGATAGGAGACACCTTAATGGTGGCCCCGGTGCTGGAACCAGGAAAGCAGGAACGTGACGTCTACCTTCCTGTCGGCAAGTGGCGCAGCTACAAAGGCGAACTTTACCAGAGGACTCCCATACTCCTCACCGACTATCCCGTAGACTTGGATGAAGTGGCTTACTTCACTTGGGTGTCTTAATGGACTTCTTCTGTCGTACTAACATCGCAGCTTCTTAGCTTCGCACCAGCAAATCATCAAGTGCTAACCAGACTCACCCTCCGAGAAGACTAGCGGCACACCAACGTCTTCCAGCTTGTCTCTGCCTATAACGTCATCTCAGTCTCACTCAATACATCCTCCATTCATAATAACCCCGAGTAACGGCGTCTGCTTCAGTCACCTCCAGAGCTGCAGTCACAAATCTGCCGGCTGTTCTTGGCTCCCTCAATGCACTGTTTGCTGATAACCAGAAAGTAGCGGAATGCTGAATGCAGCTCCGGCTGTGAGTGGAGAATATGCCTGAATTTGACGTGGACGATGTGATGTTGTAGAATCGTTCTTCTGAGATGGAGTCTTCCTTTATGGACTTTTCTTGTCTGCACAATTCTGCTTGTTTTTTTGTTCAGCCAATTCCTCGGAGGATGGTCCGAGGTGATGCACTGGTCTGCGGTAAATAGGGACAGATACTCCAAGCACTTTATGTCAAGCTAAGAAGGGAATAACCCCGAATCCCCCCGCCTTTATAAGCTGAGTCCTCCCCGCACTCCCTTCCCTGCCCACGGGGGGTGCTGGTGCTGTGGTAGAAATAGATACAGGACAATAAGGGAAATGTGGACGGACAGCGAGATAAGGGTTGGAACACTGAAAATATAAGCCATAGTAACCGATCGCTCCACTCCTCCAATAACTGAAAGCTTTAACTGGTTTTTGTTTTTTTTTCTTTATTAGTGATATTGCGGTGCGACGCGCGTCGGGGTGTCGGTGTGTAGTGACTTCATCATCTCATTGTCTTTCAGAATATGGCATTCTCCTTCCGAGTCTCTTGTCAGCCTTATGTGTATGACGTTTTACGTGACGTGATGCCGCTAGCGCCATTCATGTTGAGTATAGCAACAAATCTAAACACTTAAAGGGAAACTCCAGCTATACAGGAATCCTCCGCCATAGCGTGGTATGAGGGCCTCTCCTTCACTCAGTAAAGTATGTCCGCCCCGTGTAGAATCTGTTACTATGTAACAGTTTATGGATCCTCTCCTTGTGGTACGATTGTTCCCGGGGCACAGATGTCATTAGCCGGGTGCCCACAGTCATGTGACAGCTAAGCTCCGGCCAGGGGCGGTGAAGGCAGATGTGATGAATTGTGGGGGATTGTAGACTTCTCATACTGTGGTGGGATGAGACGTTCTGTAGAGACTGAAGGGAAATCTGAACCATGTGTGGATCTGGGCTCTTATAATCCGAGAGAGAAAAAGACATATTGGATTTGATAGGTCACTGACGAGGTGATTGACATGTGTTTTTTTTTTTTTTTTATTGAAGGTGGGTAATTGGACCCTTCTGTTTTTTGACTCTTCATTATTGGTGAGCGCACCTCTGTATGAGCTCCACCTATTATGTATCGCCCAAAAAATGGAGCTTGACCCATTATGATGTACAGCGCTTTGAAAAAGGCTGCATAGCCTGTGAATTTGTTGAATTTTTATACGTTTCACCCACAAACTTACATCTATTTTGTTGGGGATTTTTTGTGACACCAACAGAAAGTAACAAATATGTGTGATTGTAAAGGAAATTATACAAGGATTTTGGTTTCATAAAACATGTATAAATATAAATCTGAGAATTGTCATGCATTAGTATTCAGCCCCCTGAGTCAGTACTTTGTAGGACCACCTTTCTCTGCAGTGTTTTGGGGTCTGTCTCTCCAGCTTTGCACATCTAGGGGTGACATTTTGCCGTTTCTTCTCTGCCCCCTCGCTCTCGCTCAGTGACATTGGATGGAGACGTCTGTGATCAGTAATTTTCTCGTCTTGTCACAGATTCTCTGGCATTTGGGTCTGGACTGTGACTGTCCACATGAATGTGCTCTGATCTACACCCTCCATTGTAGCTCTGGCAAGACGTTTATAGTCGTTGTCCTGCTGGATGGTGAACCTACGCTCCAGTCTCTAGTCTTCTGCAGCGTCTAACAGGTTTTCCTCCAGGATTGTCCTGTATTTAGCACCATCCATCTTCCTGTCACCTCTGACCAGTTTCCCTGCCCTTGCTGAAAAGTCTTCACACAGCATGATGCTGCCACCACCATGTGTGATGGTGAGGATGGTGTTTTCAGGGTGATGTGCAGTGTTGGTTTTCTGCCTCACATAGCAATTTCCATTTAGTCCAAAAAATTTTGCTTTGGTCTCATCTGAGCAGAGCATCTTCTTCCACATGTTCGCTGTGTCCCCTACATGGATCTTTGCAAACTGGACATCTTGTGGCTTTCACAAATGTCTTTCTTCTTGCCACTTTTCCATAAAGGGCAGATTTATGGAGTATACGACTAAGGCCAGGGTCACACTTGCGAGTGCCATGCGAGACTCTCGTGCGAGTGTCTTGCATCAATACCCGCCACCGGCTCTCGGGACTGGAGCATTCAGCTGCATAGAAATACATGCAGCCACACACTCCGGTCCCAAGTGCCGGCAGCAGTGCCGGGTATTGATGCGAGAGACTCGCGCAAGTTTCTTGCATGGCACTCGCAAGTGTTACCCCGGCCTAATAGATGTCCTCTGGGCAGACTCTCACCCCTGAGCTGTGGATCTCAGCAGCTCCTCCAGTGACCATGGGCCTCCTGTCTGCTTCTCTAATCAGTGTACTCCTTGCAGTTTAGTTGGACGGTGCTCTGAGATGTTCAGAGCTTGGGCTTTTTTTTTTTTTTATAACCTAACCCTGTTTTCCTCTTCTCCACAACTTTATCCCTGACCTGTCTGGTGGGCTCCTTGGTTTTCATGATGCTGTTTGATCCCTAATAATCTCACACAAATCTCTGAGGCCTTCACAGACCAGCGGTAGTTATACTGAGAAGAAATCGCACCCAGGTGGACTCGGTGTCCAGACTTATATTTTTTAAATAATTTAGTAAACCTCATATCATTTCCTTTACACTTCACAAATATTTGTTAATTTGTGTTGGTATCACATAAAATCCTAATAAAATACTTTCTAGTTTGTGGGTGTAATGTGAAAAATGTGGAAAAGTTCACGGATTATGAAGACTTTTTCAAGGCACTGTAAATCAATGTATATTAGAGCTCCGCAGTGAAACGCGTCAGGGTGGGACCATGTAGCTGCTCCCCTGGTGGTTGAGAACTGCAACAACTGATCTTTTGACATAAACGACGGCCGGGTGCAGACTGCGCTTGTGCTCATACCCTCTGAAGGTAAACTGTGGTCAGGAAACGGACGTGAAATCCATGTAACCTAAGGTGACATTAATGGCTCTTGCCGACCGTGATTGTCCTGATTTCAGCTTTCCCTTACTCGTCTCTTGCGGTCTCCCATGTCTGCTGCTTGCTGTCTAAGTGAAGTGCCTTCTTGCTTACATTTGCACCCTCCTCCTCTCTGCATGTTCTGCAAATCTGGTTGTGCAGCTGTGTGCCCCTCATGTATAGATACGGATACAGCTTTAAAGATGAAGCCTTACTCTGGGCACCAGACTGCAGCTGTCGTGCAGCACAAGGTTCTTCAGCTTTTCGGTTCAGTTGGGTTGGTGGAACTGTGGAGATTATCCTGAGGTTCCATGAGCAACGGGGACACTCGTTGTGAGGTCCTGGGGAAGGCACAGTAATAGGTTGTTGGAGTAGCGCGTTGAGGTCACAAGGCTCAATAAGAAGTCGTGAGGATGAAGAGCTGTGATAGCACAGGGTTGGCTGAATAAGAGGTCATGAGGATGGAGAGTTATGATGGCACAGGGTTGGCTTAATAAGAGGTCAGGAGGATGCAGAGTTGAGGGCACAGAGTGTCTCAATGAAAGGTCGTGGAGATGGAGAGTTATGAGGTCATGGGGTGGCTCAATGAGAGGTCGTGATTGCACAGGGTTGGCTCAATATGAGGTCGTGAGGATGGAGAACTGTGAGGTCACGGTGCCGCAGCAAAAGGTTGCTGAATGTTTTTATTTTTTGCATGGTTTTATTTTTCTATGGTGGGAAGTCTTCTATGTGTGACTCGTCGTTCAGAGGCTGAACCTCTTTGGAACTTTTGGAATTTACTTTTTGTGTAATTTGTGTTTAGCTTTGTGCCAAATAGATCCATGCAGGAGAGAATTGTGTCCTACTCTGCGCATGATGCTTGGATATACGGTCATAGCTTATAGAGGAACTCCGCCATAACATCCTTACAGATAAGCCTCCGGGGCTGCCCATGGGTTTTCGGTACTCTGCAATCCTTACACATGGTTTGTCGGCTGACTGCTTCTTGAGAATTTCCCAAAAGGAAGGCTCCACCACCTGCCGATTATGTTCCATGAAGTAGCAGTTTTGTGGTGCCCCGTACAGTGAGGCTCTCTCTTCTGCACTTTCCTGGGCAGTATAACGCTAGCGCCACGTCGTCTCTGCAACATCAGAGAGAACTTATCAGAGATCCAGAAAGGATATCCCCTCCTCACCGATCTTTGACATTCACACACTCATGTAGCGGCCCTGCCCGATTCTTCACCAGCCACAAGTTAGTGCCTGGTGTGTCTCCTGATGGACACCACGGCCACCTGACGGACCTCCTTGACTGACCGCGATTAGCCACAAGTTAATGCTTGGTGTGTCTCATGATGGACACCACTGCCAACTGATGGACCTCGTTGACTGACAGCGACTGGCCACAAGTTAGTGCTTGGTGTGTCTCATGATGGACACCACGGCCACCTGACGGACCTCATTGACTGACAGCGACACGTGTTCTTACTTTTCATGTCCAATATGACAATCTTTGACGGCCTGTAGGTGAAGACTTCGGCGCACAGGTGAGCATAGCCTTGTGCCAGGCTTGGGCATGGGTTATCTGCTTTTTAGATGTCCTCTTGGAGAATTTTGAGTTGATGGACCCAGGACCCCACATTCAGCTCTAGATTACAGGACCCATCATGTCCATTCTTGTACAAGAAGCACAGGCAAGTGGGCGCTGTGTGTCCTCCTTTGACCCTCGTATAGGGAGAGACACAGGATGGGGGACCCTGTAACGCTGTGGTCACCTGAATGTATAAAAAACATGCGGCTGGAGATGTTAGGCTACTTTCACACATCAGGCTTTGTGGTTAGGCACAATCCGGCAATTTTTTGAAAAAACGGATCCCTTTTTTTTTACGCCGGATTCGTTTTTTTCCCAAAGAATTGTATTAGCTCCGGATTGTGACTGATGGCCAGACGTTTCATCTGTTTTTTTCCGGATCTGTCCAAATAGTCGTTTCCGGCGGACGGAGAAAACGTCCACTGCAATGTTTTTTTGTCCGGCTAAAAAAACGCGCAGTGACGGAACTGGCCAAAAACACATAAAACGGAGGTGTGAAACAATGAATCCGCCGCCCGGAACCGATTTTCAAAGCATTTTCCATACAAATCATGCAGATTTTCCGTTCTCTAGCTCGCTCTCTCTCGTCCCAGAAACAGGAAATCAAAAATCCATGCGCAGTAAAGAAGGCCGGATCAGGCTAAATAACGGATCCAGCGCATCCGTTTTTCACAATTTGCGCCGGATGTTTTTTTTTTTTTTTACAAATTGGCGGGATTTAGCCTGAAAACAAAAAACTGATGTGTGAAACTAGCCTTAGATATTTATTAAAGGGTTTGGACCAGGATGTAAAGAAACTCTAGAACAGTCAATAACTTCCTGATTGTTGGGGGGTCTGTCTGCTCGGACCACTAGGGTTGAGCAACCTTTACTTTTATAGGATCGGGTCGGGTTTCACGAAACCCGACTTTTTCAAAAGTCGGGTCGAGTGAAATCTGCCGATCCTATAAAAAAGTCGGGGTCGGGGTCGGCCGAAACTCGAAACCCAATGCAGTGCATTGGGTTTCCAATGGTTCCCAGGGTCTGAAGGAGCGGAAACTCTCCTTCAGGCCCTGGGATCCATATTTAAGTGTAAAATAAAGAATTAAAATAAAAAATATCGCTATACTTACCCTCTGACGGGCCCTGGTACTAACCGGGAACCTTCCTTCCTTAGAATCAGCCTTCCAGGACCTTGTGGTGACGTCGCGGCTTGTGATTGGTCGTGCGGCTGCCCATGTGACCGCTCGCGCGACCAATCACAAGCCGCGACGTCACCGTGACGTCACCGAAGGTCCTGGAAGGGCTGATTATTAGGAAGGAAGGCTGCCGGAAAGAAGCAGGGCGTGTCCGAGGGTGAGTATATACCTAATAGGAATATACTCACCCTCGGCTTCGTTCCGGCAGCCTTCCTTCCTAAGAATCAGCCCTTCCAGGACCTTCGGTGACGTCGCGGCTTGTGATTGGTCGCGCGAGCGGTCACATGGGCAGCCGCACGACCAATCACAAGCCGCGATGTCACCGCAATGTCCTGGAAGGCTGATTCTAAGGAAGGAAGGTTCCCGGTTAGTACCAGGGCCCGTCAGAGGGTAAGTATAGCGATATTTTTTATTTTAATTCTTTATTTTACACTTAAATCTGAATTCCGATACCAATTCCCGATATCTTAAACATATCGGGAATCGGTATCGGAATTCCGATTCCAGATTCAGAAGATCGCCGACTTCATGGCCGACCCCACACAGGGGTCGGGTCGGGTTTCATGAAACCCGACTTTGCCAAAAGTCGGCGACTTCTGAAAATTGCCGACCTGTTTCGCTCAACCCTACGGACCACTACTAATCCCAAGAATGGGAGTCTGAAACCCACTAGTGTAAATAGACTGGAGATTGAGAATGAATGCATGTTCAATGTGAGCAGTGGAGATCTACTATCTCCGAAGGCATCCGTTAACCCTTAGCCTGCAATTTGACCTACTACTACATCATGCAGGTACCCTTCTTGGATGCAGGAGCTGAGCCTGCATCATACCCGGCAGATGATGGCTGTGTTATTCAGCCATCACCTGCTTCTAACCGCATAGAAAGGAGTAAAGTTCTGCCCTTCGTTATTCTACTAAATGTACAATCTATGCGGCGCCGCTCCGTGCCCTCATCAGCCCCTTAGAGATGTGATTACAGGCCGCCGATGGGTTGTTACGGCATTGGGGAGTCTCCTGAAAACCCTGATGGTGCCACTATGTGGCTGTGTCTGGCGCTTATTGGAAACCGTGATTTTTAACTGCATATTGGAAAGTGTAGCTTCACGGCGTAAGTGATCGAACGGGCGCAGGTTCAAGTCCCCTCTGGGGGACTAACAAAAGTAAAAGAAAAGTTTGCATCCATAATATCCGATCTATCAAAATATAAAATTAATCCAATTGCTAAATTCCATAAAGAGAAAAAAAAACTTGAAACACCAGAATAGTGATGAATTTTATCTTTCCGTCACTGTAAATACAAAACGGTGATCAAAACTGTCTATCCCCAACTGGTGTCATTGAAAACCACTGCTCCCCATACAAAAAAATTATCCCTCACCCCGCTCCAGCGCCCGAAAAATGAAAACATAACAGCTGGCCCTGGAAAGAAAGGGGAAAAAAAACGTATAAATGGCCTGTGTGGAAGGGGTTAAGAAGGGAGTGGCGGTGCACATACTGGACCTCAGCATTGTTCCCAAGGGGCTTTGCAGAGCTTTATTCTCGGGAGTGGTGGGGGTCCCAACAAATGGACCACCAGTGAGCAGCTTTTAAGCTAAATTTGCCAAAATTGTGACTTAATTTGCACAAAAAAAACTGTCATTTATTATTTAGAGCCTTTTTTATAACTTGATGGAAAGTTTTAAGAAGTTTCTTTATAGGAATCAAAAAATGGATTAAGATTTTGGTGCAAAAGAAGTTCCCGGAGTGAATGTGGAGGAGGCGCACGGAGACGTGTCTGGTGGTAAGAGGCGCTAAGTGAAGAAATCTCCTGCCGGACTAGTGACACACTGAGAATTTATAGGGCTGGTAGTAATGTTTGCCCCCATGGAGTAGGGGGAGCTTGTGGGGTTAATACCAGTGCGGAGAATGCATTGGGGGGTCTAATTTTTTTTTTTGCTTTGAATCCATAGTAAATGTGAATTACCAAAGGAAAACCTTCATCTGGTGGAATGTAATAAGCTAATTAGTTTTTCTACTGACTTTTTAATACCTGAGATTCCGGGAGCAGAGAATAATCTATAATCTCCGCCATCTCATTAGAAAACGTCTTCCGTCCACTCCTCTTAGCCGCGTACGATGTGTTTACAGACCTGCGGCAAGAAAACCTTGAAAGTATCATAGAAGATAACGCACAAAAAACCCTCGAAAGACCAGAAACAGAGTATTAAAGAATCGCTCATAAAAGGGAATTTATTGATAAATGTAATTGTGTGATGTGCCTTTAAATATTGTCTTGTCGTACACGTTGTTGCAGTATTAATAAAAGTGCCGGATTTGTAATCGTCGCCTTCATGTATCATTGGGTGAGTGGACGGCGTGACATCGCCGGGTGAGTGGACGGCGTGACATCGCCGGGTGAGTGGACGGCGTGACATCGCCGGGTGAGTGGACGGCGTGACACCGCCGGGTGAGTGGACGGCGTGACACCGCCGGGTGAGTGGACGGCGTGACACCGCCGGGTGAGTGGACGGCGTGACACCGCCGGGTGAGTGGACGGCGTGACACCGCCGGGTGAGTGGACGGCGTGACACCGCCGGGTGAGTGGACGGCGTGACACCGCCGGGTGAGTGGACGGCGTGACACCGCCGGGTGAGTGGACGGCGTGACACCGCCAGGTGTGTGGATGATGTCACGGACTGATTTCCGGCGTTGTGCTCTGATGACTCTGTAACTGGTGCCTTGTTCTGAGGACTCTGTTGATGACTGATATAACAGAAGCCGTGTCCTCATGCCTCTCACCACTGACGACTGCTATCTGCTTTTATTATTAACTGCTGCCATCTTGTGAGGACTCTACACTAAAAGATGAACAATGTTCCACAGACTCTGAATCCTCCGCCGGATTGAGATCATTGACACCTGATGTTATACTATAGGAATCCTGGCCACTGGCTCTGTGCTACGTTCTTAGTGTCTCCGACTTGGCTTAGTGGCCCAACTAGTATGGAAACTATACTAATCCAACTGGCGCCACATTTGAAGGAAGTTTATTGGTCATAAATTAGCAGGGGACTATGAAGACTGATGCCTTGTCCTGAGGGCCCTGATGCTACACCCAGAGGACATTGATGACTGATGCTACATCCAGAGGATCCTGATCACTGACGACTGATGCTACATCCAGGGGACCCTAATCACTGATGACTGACACCGCTGCCAGAGGACAGTGATGACTAAAGCAATGTCCAGGCCCCTGGACGGACATCACATACAGAGGGGCCTGATAAAGCTCCTTTGGACACAGCCTCAGTTATCAGGCCCCTCTGTATGTGATATCCGTCACCAGGCTCCTCTGGACATGGTCATCCACAAGTGATAAAGCTCCTTTGGACACGGCCTCAGTTATCACATGTGAATGACCGTGTCCAGAGGAGCCTGGTCACTGATGCCGCTTCCAGAGGAGCCTAATGCTACGTTCAGACAACACTAATGACTACTGTTGTGCCTAGAGGAGCCTGACCACTGTTGACCGACCATGTTCAGAGGACCCTGGTGAATGATGCTGCATCTTAAGGACACTGATGACTGAGGCCGCATTCAGATTACCCTGATGACTGATGCTACAGCCAGAGGACACTGATGACTGACATGGCATCCAGATGACCCTGATCATTGATGACTTACTCTGCATCCACAGGACCCTGATGACTGATGCTATGTCTGGAGGACCCTAATCACTTGTTACTGGTGACTGAGGCTGCGTCTAGATGATCCTGATGACTGACGCCATGTCCCAAGAACCCTGATCATTTTTGATTGATGGGGTATCCAGAAGACCCTGATAACTGAGGCCACATCCAGAAGATCCAGATCATTGATGACTGACGCCGCGTCCACAGGACTCTGATCACTTGGTGACTGGCATCGTTGCTAAGGCGTCTGCTGTAATCATTGGGCTTTTTGTGGTTTTTTTATTATTTCTTTTAGCTATTTTATACTGTTCATTTGATTCTCTGATATAAAATAGCTTCTAAACGCTTTTGTTGCTACTTTCTTTGCTAAGCGTTCCTTTGAATCAACGAAGGGATAATGTTATTGTGCGGGATTGTCGATAATATTTCTTGACGTTATTGTTCCGTTTTCTTGTCACTCAATATTTCTATTGTCTACAGAAATAGTATTTGATATGCCTGGAGGACTCTGCTACCTGATGACTTCCACATGAAACTGTTCCTTGATGATTGAGGTCGCGTCCAGAAGACTCTGATGACTGATATCTTTTCCAGAGAACTCGGGGGCGGTCATCAGAGTCCTCTGTTCAGTTTTAGTTATCAAAGTGCCTTAGACAAGGCATGGGTAATCAGTATCTAGAAGACTCTGAACACCGAGGACTAGCGCCGTTTCCAGATGATACTAGAGGTTATGGTCCGCCAGATACACACACAGCGTAAAAGAACTGACAGGATCATTAACATGTTTTCCCTACTCCTTGGGAACAGACCCTGCTTCAACCCTACAGATGCAGGTGGGTGATGGGGGAAGACGAGGCTGAATATGATATTACAGTGGTGGATGGCAAATAGTCAACGTTTCAGACCTGAGACAGGGGCCTTCATCAGACACCAGATGATTCTACATGGACGTCGTTCATTGAAAGCTGACCTATGAGATGAATATATCCACCATGATCTAGACTAACAAGGGAAAAATACTGCATTAGGTATGATCCTACATATGTGGCATCTATATAATCCAAGCCCTATAAATGTGCTGTAGACATGCGGGCTCCAGCCCTCGCATTACAGAAAGGTCCGCAGCAAACCCGTCAGAGTGAGCACATGTGCAGCAGGAGGCTGGCAAAAATGAGTTCTCTAGTGGAGATGACTTCACAGGACACTTCGCCTTTGGGAAGTTTTTGGAAGAGTTTTTTCTGCAGTCTTTTGATTGGACTGCGCCTTGTTTGTTCAAACACGTGACCGCCACTTTCTTTTTTCCAATCGGGATTTTTTCAACACTGGAAGAGAAAAATAAAAAGGACTGAAAATAGGAACAGCAGTGTGGTGATGCAATACAGAATGGATTTTTTGTAGCGGTACAGCACGGCACTTGAACTATCATGCGAGTTAGGTGCTCAAGTAGGGCATCCAGCCCAAAGCAATCCAAACAATAGAGAAACTTGGCACACAAAAAGAACTTTAGCATGGATAGTTATTTATTCAATGTGCATCCATAGAGACAAAAGTTGAAAGTTTTCGGTCCACATCCGGATGCGTGCTGAGTTGCGCAACTCACCACGTGACTTCTGTCGCCCTCCATGTGCACAGACACACTCAGGATTCCTCTTCGCATCCAGGCTTTTTTGAAAAAACAGCTGGAACCAGTTTTAACAGGATATACGTATTTCCCAATATACCAGTATAATTGTTCTGATGAAGGTCCGGTTGTGGACCGAAAACATTCAACTTTTGTCTCTATGGATGGACATTGAATAAATTACTATCCACGCTAAAGTTCTTTTTGAGTGCCAAGTTTCTCTATTGTTTGCAATACAGAATGGAGGTGCAATACTGAGTGGTGGTACAACTCAGAGTGGTGGTATAACACAGAGTGGTGGTGCAATACAGAGTGGTGGTGCAATACAGAGTGGTGGTGCAATACAGAGTG
This sequence comes from Ranitomeya variabilis, assembly GCF_051348905.1. Classification (NCBI taxonomy): domain Eukaryota; kingdom Metazoa; phylum Chordata; class Amphibia; order Anura; family Dendrobatidae; genus Ranitomeya; species Ranitomeya variabilis. The sequence continues at coordinate 17,695,998 of NC_135232.1, forward strand.
GTGGTGCAATACAGAGTGGTGGTACAACACAATGTTGGTACAATGCAGAATGGTGGCACAATACAGAGTGGTGGTACAACACAGAATGTTGGTACAATGCAGAGTGGTGGTACAATACAAAATGGTGGTATAATACAGAGTGGTTGTATAATACAGAATGATGGTACAATACAGAGTGGTGGTTCAATACAGAATGGTGGTACAATGCAGAGTGGTGGTACAATACAGAAAGGGTGCAATACAGAGTGGTGGTACAATATAGAATGGTGGTACAATACAGAGTGGTGGTTCAATACAGAATGGTAGTACGATACAGAGTGGTGGTACAATGCAGAGTGGTGGTACAATGCAGAGTGGTGGTACAATACAGAATGGTGGCACAATACAGAGTGGTGGCACAATACAGAATGGTGGTACAATACAGAATGGTGGCACAATACAGAGTGGTGGCACAATACAGAATGGTGCAATACAGAGTGGTGGTACAATACAGAAGGGTCGTGCAATACAGAGTGGTGGTACAATACAGAATGGTGGTACAATACAGAGTGGTGGTGCAATACAGAGTGGTGGTGCAATACAGAGTGGTGGTACAATGCAGAGTGGTGGTGCAATACAGAGTGGTGGTACAATGCAGAGTGGTGGTGCAATACAGAGTGGTGGTGCAATGCAGAGTGGTGGTGCAATGCAGAGTGGTGGTACAATGCAGAGTGGTGGTGCAATACAGAGTGGTGGTACAATGCAAAGTGGTACAACACAGAATGGTGGTACAATACAGAGTGGTGGTACAATACAGAGTGGTGGTACAATACAGAAAGCGGGTGCAATACAGAGTGGTGGTATAATACAGAATGGTGGTACAATACAGAGTGGTGGTACAATAGAAGTGAATAGGAAGAGTCACATGTTTTGTTTTTATTTTTCAAGGTTTTTCTAGTGATTTTTCAGGTGCAGAATAACTTTGTTTTCCACATAGGCACATGGTGATCGAGCCCCGCTGCATCCGATGAGTCGCCCCTACATATATAATATCCCTGCTATAAAGCCTGGCAGTAATATGTGGAGCTGGACGTTAGTCGTGGCTGCTCCAGACCCCCATCCAGTGCCATCCCTTACAAGAAGACGTGTGTGACACGTTTCATTTTGACATTATGTAAATGTACGGAAATAAAAATTCATGCACCATCAGGAGCAGCAGGGGGCAGCACCACATAACACACTGCTCACATCTGCACTAACTCTACACAATCCGCTGTGAATAGAATGTTGTGTATTATTATAGCGCCATTTATTCCATGGCACTTTACCTGTGAAAAGGGGTATAAATAATTAAAAACAAGTACAATAATCTTGAGCAATACAAGTCACTGACAGGTACAGGAGGAGCGAGGACCCTGCCCGAGGGCTCACAGTTTACAAGTTGTACATTTTACCTTCGCTGACATTTTGTGGCAGAAAATGCTCGATCTTGCCTTTGCTAAAGAAAAAACAAGGTTTCCGGACATTTCATTATACAATGACTATTATCAGGTTCACATTACGTTCTGGGAGTCCGTTAGATGGACTGTGTTACACCGTGGCATAATGCGGTGTAACGCAGTCCGTTAACGCTGCCATTAAACTCTTTTTCGGGCGCATCGCTAGCGCACGCCCAAAATGGGCCAGCGCTAGCGATGTGCCGTCATTGAGTGACGGACCCTGTGACGCGGGCTGCAGCATTTCCGGGTCCGTCACTGCTAGCGCACATAGAGCATCTGCTAGCTCTATCTGCCCTAGTGCAATCGAATTTCGGCACTTGCGTTAACGCAGCCCATTTAACGCATGTGTTGAACGGGCTGCATTAACGCTATGTGAACCTAGCCTTAGAAGGCTGAGCACCCGCCAGGAAAATTGACTTCGGTTTCACCCTGGTCGTTCCGTCTCCCCCGACTGCAGCGGCGCCCCTGACAAGACCTTCACCTGCAACAAGACCACCATCGCTGACGAGCCCTTCACCTGCAACAAGACCACCACCTCTGACAAGACCATCACCCCTGACGAGATCCTTACCTGCAACAACACCACCAACCCCGATGAGATCCTCACCTGTAGCAAGACCATCGCCATTGAAAAGAACTTAATCTGTAACAAGTCCACCACCCTAAGCGATCCTCCCCTGCAACAAGACCAACCCCCAATGAGATCCTAACCTGCAATACGACCACCACCGCTGACGAGATCCTAACCTGAAACTAGACCACCTCCGCTGACTGGATCCTAACCTGCAACAAGACCATCACCGCTGTCAAGATCCTCACCTGTAACAAGACCAGCACCCCTGACGAGATCCTAACCTATAACAAGACCACCACTCCTCATGAGATCCTCACCTGCAACAAGACCACCAGCCATGAGTAGATTCTCACCTGTAACAAGACCCCCAGCCCTGACAAGCCCTTCACCTGCACAACAAGACCAGCACCCCTGACGAGATCCTAGCCTGCAACAAGACCACCACTCCTGACAAGAGCCTCACCTGCACCAAGAACACTACCACTGACAAGCCCTACATCTGTAACAAGACCACCACCGCTGATGAGCCCTTCACCTGCAACAAGACCACCACCGCAGATGAGCTCTTCACCTGCAACAAGACCACCACCGGTAATGAGCCCTTCACATGCAACAAGAGCACCACCGCTGATGAGCCCTTCACCGGTAACAAGACCATCACGCCTGATGAGATCCTCACCTGCAACAAGACCATTAACCCTGACGAGAGCCTAACTTGCAACAAAACCACCACACCTGACAAGATCCTCACCTGCAACAAGACCATCAGCCTTGAGGAGATCCTGAACTGTAACAAGACTATCACTTCTGATCAGATCCTCATCTGTAAACAAGACCCCCCACCCCAGACAAGCCATTCACCTACAAGACCAGCACCCTTGATGAGATCCTAATATGCAACAAGACCACCACTGCTGACAAGAGCCTCACCTGTACCAAAGACACCACCCCTGACGAGACCTTCACCTGTAACAAGATCACCGTCCATCTCTAATGAGATCTCTAATCACCCCTGATTAGATCCTCACCTGTAATAAGACTGTCGCCCCTGATTGTACAGGAGGAGGAAGTGAGCTGTGATATCACCTATTATGAATCCTGTGTTATCTACTGTATATACAGCTCTGAAAAAAATTAGGAGACCACCACATCAAAACCCTGTCATGGCCGCCCCATCTCCACTGAAAACCTGTGGAATGTAATCCGGAGGATGATGGATAGTCACAAGCCATCCAACAAAGAAGAACTGCTGACATTACTGTACCAGGCGCAGTGTGAGAGACTGGTGGAAAGCTGCCAAGACGCATGAAAGCTGTGACTAAAAATCATGGTTATTCCACAAAATATTGATTTCTGAACTCTTCCTGAGTTAAAACATTAGTATTGTTGTTTCTAAATGATCATGAACTTGTTTTCTTTGCATTATTGGAGTATGTTCCCACGGTCAGGAATGGCGCAGTATATGCTCAGGATTTGACGCAGGTAAAATCTGCACCAAATCTGCATCTGAGGTCACTGGCAGGTCACCTGCGTTTTTTATGTGTTTTTGTGGCGGTTTCTCATTGCATGCTTTTTTTGTCACTTGAAATAAAGCTAATTGAAAGTTGGCTTGTGGGAAGGAAAAAAAGTGATTGCCTGTTTGCAGATATATTGGGATATGTTTCCCCGACCCCCCGTCTGGCGCTGGAGCCCCCCATCTTTCCTTGGATGCAGCCCTGCATACAGTGTCCCTGTCCTGTGCGTCTGCGGCCCCGACCCCCCGTCTGGCACTGGAGCCCCCCATCTTTCTTTGGATGCAGCCCTGCATACAGTGTCCCTGTCCTGTGCGTCTGCAGCCCCGAACCCCCGTCTGGCACTGGAGCCCCCCATCTTTCTTTGGATGCAGCCCTGCATACAGTGTCCCTGTCCTGTGCGTCTGCGGCCCCGACCCCCCGTCTGGCGCTGGAGCCCCCCATCTTTCCTTGGATGCAGCCCTGCATACAGTGTCCCTGTCCTGTGCGTCTGCGGCCCCGACCCCCCGTCTGGCGCTGGAGCCCCCCATCTTTCTTTGGATGCAGCCCTGCATACAGTGTCCCTGTCCTGTGCGTCTGCGGCCCCGACCCCCGTCTGGCGCTGGAGCCCCCCATCTTTCTTAGGGGGCAGCCCTGCATACAGTGTCCCTGTCCTGTGCGTCTGCGGCCCCGACCCCCCGTCTGGCACTGGAGCCCCCCATCTTTCTTTGGATGCAGGCCTGCATATAGTGTCCCTGTCCTGTGCGTCTGCGGCCCCGACCCCCCGTCTGGCGCTGGAGCCCCCCATCTTTCCTTGGATGCAGCCCTGCATACAGTGTCCCTGTCCTGTGCGTCTGCGGCCCCGACCCCCCGTCTGGCACTGGAGCCCCCCATCTTTCTTTGGATGCAGCCCTGCATACAGTGTCCCTGTCCTGTGCGTCTGCGGCCCCGACCCCCGTCTGGCGCTGGAGCCCCCCATCTTTCTTAGGGTGCAGCCCTGCATACAGTGTCCCTGTCCTGTACGTCTGCGGCCCCGACCCCCGTCTGGCGCTGGAGCCCCCCATCTTTCTTTGGATGCAGCCCTGCATACAGTGTCCCTGTCCTGTGCATCAGCGGCCCCGACCCCTCGCCTGGCGCTGGAGCCCCCCATCTTTCTTAGGGGGCAGCCCTGCATGCAGTGTCCTTGTCCTGTGCGTCAGCGGCCCCGACCCCTCGCCTGGCGCTGGAGCCCCCCATCTTTCTTAGGGTGCAGCCCTGCATACAGTGTCCCTGTCCTGTGCGTCTGCGGCCCCGACCCCCGTCTGGCGCTGGAGCCCCCCATCTTTCTTTGGGTGCAGCCCTGCATACAGTGTCCCTGTCCTGTGCGTCTGCGGCCCCGACCCCCATCTGGCGCTGGAGCCCCCCATCTTTCTTTGGATGCAGCCCTGCATACAGTGTCCCTGTCCTGTACGTCTGCGGCCCCGACCCCCCGTCTGGCGCTGGAGCCCCCCATCTTTCTTAGGGTGCAGCGCTGCATACAGTGTCCCTGTCCTGTGCGTCTACAGCCCCGACCCCCGTCTGGCGCTGGAGCCCCCCATCTTTCTTTGGATGCAGCCCTGCATGCAGTGTCCCTGTCCTGTATGTCTGCGGCCCCGACCCCCCGTCTGGCACTGGAGCCCCCCATCTTTCTTAGGGGGCAGCCCTGCATGCAGTGTCCCTGTCCTGTGCATCAGCGGCCCCGACCCCTCGCCTGGCGCTGGAGCCCCCCATCTTTCTTAGGGGGCAGCCCTGCATACAGTGTCCCTGTCCTGTGCGTCTGCGGCCCCGACCCCCGTCTGGCGCTGGAGCCCCCCATCTTTCTTTGGATGCAGCCCTGCATGCAGTGTCCCTGTCCTGTACGTCTGCGGCCCCGACCCCACGTCTGGCGCTGGAGCCCCCATCTTTCTTTGGATGCAGCCCTGCATGCAGTGTCCCTGTCTTGTACGTCTGCGGCCCCGACCCCCCGTCTGGCGCTGGAGCCCCCCATCTTTCTTTGGATGCAGCCCTGCATGCAGTGTCCCTGTCCTGTACGTCTGTGGCCCCGACCCCCCGTCTGGCGCTGGAGCCCCCCATCTTTCTTTGGATGCAGCCCTGCATGCAGTGTCCCTGTCCTGTACGTCTGCGGCCCCGACCCCCCGTCTGGCGCTGGAGCCCCCCATCTTTCTTTGGATGCAGCCCTGCATGCAGTGTCCCTGTCCTGTACGTCTGCGGCCCCGACCCCCCGTCTGGCGCTGGAGTCCCCCATCTTTCTTTGGATGCAGCCCTGCATGCAGTGTCCCTGTCCTGTACGTCTGCGGCCCCGACCCCCTGTCTGGCGCTGGAGCCCCCCATCTTTCTTTGGATGCAGCCCTGCATACAGTGTCCCTGTCCTGTGCGTCTGCGGCCCCGACCCCCGTCTGGCGCTGGAGCCCCCCATCTTTCTTTGGATGCAGCCCTGCATACAGTGTCCCTGTCCTGTACGTCTGCGGCCCCGACCCCCCGTCTGGCGCTGGAGCCCCCCATCTTTCTTTGGATGCAGCCCTGCATACAGTGTCCCTGTCCTGTACGTCTGCGGCCCCAACCCACCGTCTGGCGCTGGAGCCCCCCATCTTTCTTAGGGTGCAGCGCTGCATACAGTGTCCCTGTCCTGTGCGTCTACAGCCCCGACCCCCGTCTGGCGCTGGAGCCCCCCATCTTTCTTTGGATGCAGCCCTGCATGCAGTGTCCCTGTCCTGTATGTCTGCGGCCCCGACCCCCCGTCTGGCACTGGAGCCCCCCATCTTTCTTAGGGGGCAGCCCTGCATGCAGTGTCCCTGTCCTGTGCATCAGCGGCCCCGACCCCTCGCCTGGCGCTGGAGCCCCCCATCTTTCTTAGGGGGCAGCCCTGCATACAGTGTCCCTGTCCTGTGCGTCTGCGGCCCCGACCCCCGTCTGGCGCTGGAGCCCCCCATCTTTCTTTGGATGCAGCCCTGCATGCAGTGTCCCTGTCCTGTACGTCTGCGGCCCCGACCCCCCGTCTGGCGCTGGAGCCCCCATCTTTCTTTGGATGCAGCCCTGCATGCAGTGTCCCTGTCTTGTACGTCTGCGGCCCCGACCCCCCGTCTGGCGCTGGAGCCCCCCATCTTTCTTTGGATGCAGCCCTGCATGCAGTGTCCCTGTCCTGTACGTCTGTGGCCCCGACCCCCCGTCTGGCGCTGGAGCCCCCCATCTTTCTTTAGATGCAGCCCTGCATGCAGTGTCCCTGTCCAGTACGTCTGCGGCCCCGACCCCCCGTCTGGCACTGGAGCCCCCCATCTTTCTTTGGATGCAGCCCTGCATACAGTGTCCCTGTCCTGTGCGTCAGCGGCCCCGACCCCTCGCCTGGCGCTGGAGCCCCCCATCTTTCTTAGGGGGCAGCCCTGCATGCAGTGTCCCTGTCCTGTGCGTCTGCGGCCTCGACCCCCCGTCTGGCGCTGGAGCCCCCCATCTTTCCTTGGATGCAGTCCTGCATACAGTGTCCCTGTCCTGTGCGTCAGCGGCCCCGACCCCTCGCCTGGCGCTGGAGCCCCCCATCTTTCTTAGGGGGCAGCCCTGCATACAGTGTCCCTGTCCTGTGCGTCTGCGGCCCTGACCCCCCGTCTGGCGCTGGAGCCCCCCATCTTTCTTAGGGGGCAGCCCTGCATACAGTGTCCCTGTCCTGTACATCTGCGGCCCCGACCCCCCGTCTGGCGCTGGAGCCCCCCATCTTTCTTAGGGGGCAGCCCTGCATACAGTGTCCCTGTCCTGTACGTCTGCGGCCCCGACCCCCGTCTGGCGCTGGAGCCCCCCATCTTTCTTTGGATGCAGCCCTGCATACAGTGTCCCTGTCCTGTGCGTCTGCGGCCCCGATCCCCGTCTGGCGCTGGAGCCCCCCATCTTTCTTTGGATGCAGCCCTGCATACAGTGTCCCTGTCCTGTGCGTCAGCGGCCCCGACCCCTCGCCTGGCGCTGGAGCCCCCCATCTTTCTTAGGGGGCAGCCCTGCATGCAGTGTCCCTGTCCTGTGCGTCTGCGGCCTCGACCCCCCGTCTGGCGCTGGAGCCCCCCATCTTTCCTTGGATGCAGTCCTGCATACAGTGTCCCTGTCCTGTGCGTCAGCGGCCCCGACCCCTCGCCTGGCGCTGGAGCCCCCCATCTTTCTTAGGGGGCAGCCCTGCATACAGTGTCCCTGTCCTGTGCGTCTGCGGCCCCGACCCCCCGTCTGGCGTTGGAGCCCCCCATCTTTCTTAGGGGGCAGCCCTGCATACAGTGTCCCTGTCCTGTACATCTGCGGCCCCGACCCCCCGTCTGGCGCTGGAACCCCCCATCTTTCTTAGGGGGCAGCCCTGCATACAGTGTCCCTGTCCTGTGCGTCTGCGGCCCCGACCCCCCGTCTGGCGCTGGAGCCCCTCATCTTTCTTAGGGGGCAGCCCTGCATACAGTGTCCCTGTCCTGTACATCTGCGGCCCTGACCCCCTGTCTGGCGCTGGAGCCCCCCATCTTTCTTTGGATGCAGCCCTGCATGCAGTGTCCCTGTCCTGTACGTCTGCGGCCCCGACCCCCCGTCTGGTGCTGGAGCCCCCCATCTTTCTTTGGATGCAGCCCTGCATGCAGTGTCCCTGTCCTGTACATCTGCGGCCCTGACCCCCCGTCTGGCGCTGGAGCCCCCCCATCTTTCTTTGGATGCAGCCCTGCATGCAGTGTCCCTGTCCTGTACGTCTGCGGCCCCGACCCCCTGTCTGGCGCTGGAGCCCCCAATCTTTCTTTGGATGCAGCCCTGCATGCAGTGTCCCTGTCCTGTGCGTCTGCAGCCCCGACCCCCCCGTCTGGCGCTGGAGCCCCCCATCTTTCTTTGGATGCAGCCCTGCATGCAGTGTCCCTGTCCTGTACGTCTGTGGCCCCGACCCCCCGTCTGGCGCTGGAGCCCCCCATCTTTCTTTGGATGCAGCCCTGCATACAGTGTCCCTGTCCAGTACATCTGCGGCCCTGACCCCCTGTCTGGCGCTGGAGCCCCCCATCTTTCTTAGGGGGCAGCCCTGCGTGCAGTGTCCCTGTCCTGTACGTCTGCGGCCCCGACCCCCCCGTCTGGCGCTGGAGCCCCTCATCTTTCTTAGGGGGCAGCCCTGCATGCAGTGTCCCTGTCCTGTACGTCTGCGGCCCCGACCCCCCGTCTGGCGCTGGAGCCCCCCATCTTGTCCTGCTCTGTATTAGGTGAGTCTGTGAATTCCTGTAAATTCTCCTCTTTGTATCTCAGGAAACGAAATAGAAACTAAAACTGACACATTGTAGCAATCCTCCTCCAGGAGGGGGTGAACACTACTCGGATTGTTCCACCTTTGTTCAGGTGAGGTCGCCCGGGGCCGCGTTCCTCTATCTGCTCAGACACGAGAGCGTCAGGTCCCGAGGCCGCGGGACAATTCCTCTTTGTATCTCACTAGATGTGATCATTATTAAACTTGATGGGAGTTTTAATAATAATAATAATAATAATATGTAACGAGTCGCTGTTTGTATCTGTGTGACCCTCGAGGCGGCACAGCCTCTCACATTACCCCCATGAAGCCTCCACAGGACAACTCTTCATTGTCGTAGGCAGTAGAGGCAGCGGCCTAAGGGCTCCCCTGCCTCCCTCCACTGAGCTGGGGTCCCCTATACCCACCACACGCGGGTATCACCGGGACATTATATTAGACTGCAACATCATCTGCATTTCTGATTCTTCTCCAATGAAATCTGCATCCCACCTAAAATGTCACCATTTACTTCACAGCCCCGTCCTTCATGCCCCCATTACACCTTGTCACGAGGAAATAAAATGATTTATACTTTTTATTTGTGAATTGCAATACTGCACCGGACCACCTGTTAAGGAGAGGGTGAGTAGGGCATCAAGAGGGGAGGAGGATGAGGAGAGGAGGGAGATGGAGAGAGAAAGAGAGGGATGAGGAGAGGAAGGGGATGAGAAGAGGAAGGGGATGAGAAGAGGAAGGCGAGAAGGAGAGGGGTGAGGAGAGGGATGAGAAGTGGGGGGTGAGAGGAGGAGGGTGAGGAGAGCAAGGGGATGAGGAGAGGAGGGGGTGAAAAGAGGAGGATAAGGAGAGGGGTGAGGAGAAGAGAGGATGAGAAGAGGAGGGGATGAGAAGAGAAGGAGAGGGGTGAGGGGAAGAGAGGGATGAAGGGAGGAGGAGGATGAGGAGTGAAGGGGGATGACCAGATGTGGATGTTGAGGAGAGGAGTGAGATGAGGAGAATAGTGGATGAGTACAGGAGGTGGATGAGAATAGGAGGAGGATGAGGAGAGGAGGGGGACCAGCAGAAGAGGACAAGGGGAGGGGGAAGAGGAGAGCAGTGAGATGCAGAGATGAGAAGGATGTGGAGGAGGGGTATGAGGAGAGCAGGGGGATGAGGAGAGGAGGGGGATAACGAGATGGGGATAATGAGGAGGGGAGGGAGATGAGGAGAGATTGAGATGAGGGGGACAAGGGGACGAGGGGGAAAAGGAGATACGGATGAGGAGAGCAGGAGAATAAAGATGAGGATGAGGAGAAGGAGGGGTATGAGGAAAAGATGGGGATGAAGAGAGCAGCGGGATGAGAAGGATGAGGCGAGGAAGGGGAAGAGCAGAGGAGCAGGAGAGGAGGGGGATGAGGAAAGGAGGATGGTGAGGACAGAAGGGGGAGGAGAGCAGAGTGATAAGGAGAGGAGGGGAGGGGGATGAGGAGAGCATGGGGGTGAGGAGAATAGAGGGGAATAAAGGGAAGAGGGAGATGAGGTGAAGGGGAATAAGGAGAAGATGGAGATGAGGAGAGCAAGGGATGAGGAGAGGAGGGGGATGAGGTTAAGTGGGGATAAGACAGCGATAAGGAGAGTAGGGGGATGAAGAGATGAGGAAGATGAGGAGAAGTGGGGAAGGAGAAGAAGTATGAAGAAAGCAGGATTAGGCAGAAGTAGGAGGAGGAGATAAGGGGGATGAATACAGGGGTCTGAGGAGAGCAGGGGATGAGGGGGGATGGGGATGAGGAGAGGATGAGAATGAGGAGAGCAGGGGGTGAGGGGATAAGGAGAAGAGGGAGATGAGGAGTTTAGGAGAAAGAAGAGAGGGATGAAGAGAGTTTTGGGAACAGGAGAAGAGCGAGATGAAGGGGATGAGAGGAAGGGGATGAGTTGAGGGGATAAGGAGTAGTGAGGGATGAGGAGAGAGGGGATGAGATGAGGAAAGGATGATGAGTAGTGGGGAATCAGGAGAGGAGGGGGATGAAGAGAGGAGGGGGGTGAGAACAGGAGATGCATGAGGAGAGGAGAAGAGGTTGATAAGGAGAGGAGCGGGATGAGGAAAGTAAGAGGATGAGTACAGGAGTTGAGGAGGGGAATAAGAAGAGGAGAATGTAAAGAGAAGGGTGACAAGCAGAAGAGGGATACAAGGAGAGGAGGGGGATGAAGGGAGGAGGGGGACGAGAAGAAAAGGGGATGAGGTGAGGAAGGGATGAGGAGTGGTGGGGGATGAGGAAAGGAGGAGGATGAAGAAAAGAAAGGTATTAGACCTACTTACAACCGAAGCTAACGGACAATACTCTGTACTCCTCCTTCTAGACTTGTCCTCTGCTTTCAACACAGTTGACCACTGCCTCCTACTACAGATCCTCTCCTCCTTTGGCATCAAAGACCTCGCCCTCTCCTGGATCTCCTCATACCTCACCAACCGCACATTCAGCGTCTCCCACTCCCACACTATCTCCTCATCCCACCCTCTCTCTGTTGGAGTCCCCCAAGGCTCTGTCCTAGGACTCCTACTCTTCTCAATCTATACACTTGGCCTGGGACAGCTCATAAGGTCTCATGGATTCCAGTACCACCTTTATGCTGATGACACTCAGATGTACCTTTCTGGCCCAGACATCACCTCTCTACTGTCCAGAATCCCGGAGTATCTATCAGCCATATCTTCCTTCTTCTCCTCTCGCTTCCTCAAACTCAATGTGGACAAATCTGAACTCATCTTCTTTCCTCCATATCATAGATCTTCCTTACCTGACCTATCTATCGCAATTAATGACATGCTTTCCCCCGTACCGGAAGTCCGCTGCCTCGGAGTAACCCTTGACTCTGCCCTGTCCTTCAAACCGCCCATCCAAGCTCTTTCCACCTCCTGTCACCTCCGGCTCAAAAATATCTCCAGAATCCGTCTTTTCCTCAACCCTCAATATACTAAAATGCTTGTGCATGCCCTCATCATCTCCCGCCTTGACTACTGCAACATCCTTTTCTGTGGCCTCCCTGGTAACACCCTTGCAGCTCTCCAGTCCATCCTTAACTCTGCTGCCTGACTGATTCATCTCTCTCCTCGCTACTCCTCCGCTTCCCCCCTCTTCAAATCTCTTCACTGGCTCCCATTCCCTCAGCGTATCCACTTCAAATTACTAATACTGACCTACAAGGTCATCCATAACCTGTCTCCTCCATATATCTCTGAACTAATCTCCCGATATCTTCTCTCACGTAATCTCCGGTCCTCCCAAGACCTCCTTCTCTCCTCCACACTTATTCGCTCCTCACCCAACCGCCTCCAAGACTTCTCCCGAATATCCCCCATCCTCTGGAATTCTTTGCCCCAACACGTCCGACTATCAACCACATTCGGATCCTTCAGATGAAACCTGAAAACCCATCTCTTCAAAAAAGCTTACAGCCTGCACTGACCCTGCTGCCTCCTCACCACTACCGGAGCTACCGCCTCACCAACACCGGAGCTCCTGCAACCCTCAACCTATTGTCTCCTTCCCCACCATCCTGTAGAATGTAAGCCCGCAAGGGCAGGGTCCTCGCCCCTCTGTATCAGTCTGTGATTGTTAGTTTACAGTAAGTGATATCTGTAATTTGTATGTAACTCCTCATGTACAGCACCATGGAATCAATGGTGCTATAGAAATAAATAATAATATTAGGATAGGAGGAGGATGAGCACAGGAGGTGGATGAGAGGAGTGGGGTGAGGAGAGAAGGAATGGTGAGGATGAGCAGAACACTGGGATGAGGAGAGGATAAAAATATAAGAAAAGAAGATAGAGTTTAAGATGAGGAGAATAATGGTGAAAATAGGTGGAGGAGGGGAGGAAGAGGATGAAGGGAGGAGGGGGATGAGGAAAGGAGTGAGATGAAAGGGATGAGAAGAGGAAAAGGTAAGGGTATGAAGAGAATAGGGGGTTGAGGAAAATAAGGGGATGAGGACAGGAGAAGAATGAGAGGATGAGGAGAGGAGCGGAATGAGGAGACGAGAGGACTGAAAAGGAAGAGTTTATACCTTGTAGATTGTGAACCTTCGCGGGCAGGGTCCTCTCTCCTACTGTACCTGTCATGACTTGTATTCTTTACGATCATTGTACTTGTTTTTATTATGTACACCCCTCCTCACATGTAAAGTGCCATGGAATAAATGGTGCAATAATAAATAATAAAGGAATGATGAGAAAAGGCAGATGAGGGGAGCAGGGAGATGAGGAAAAGGGATGAATGAGAAGAAAAATATAAGGAAAGGGGATGAAGAATTAGGGGGATGAGGAGAGGAAGGGATGAGGAGAAGTATGGGATGAAGAGTGTAAGGCTATGTGCACACGATGCGGATTTAGTGCGGATCCGCAGTGGATTTTCCCGCGCAGAAACGCTGCAGATCCGCACTGTGATTTACAGTACACTCTAAATCAATGTGAAAAAAACAGCTGTGCAGATGGTGCGGAAAAATCTGCACGGAAACGCTGCGGATTTAAAAGAAGTGCATGTCACTCCTTTTGTGCGGATCTGCAGCGTTTCTGCACCCTTCCATTATAGAAATCCGCAGTGGTAAAAACCGCAGAAAATCCACACAAAATCTGTATCAATTCCGCATAAAAACCGCACAAAAATCCGCATAAAATGCCAGGAGATGCGGATTTTGTGCAGAAAATTCTGCACCCCATTCCACATCGTGTGCTCATAGCCTAAGAGGATGAGGAGAGGAGAAAGATAAGGAAACAGGATGAAGAAAGTAGGGGTGAGGAGAAGAAAGGGATGAGGAGAGGAGGGGATGAGGATAGGAGGAGGATGAGGAAAGGAGGATGATGAGGACTGAAGAGGGAGGAGGAGAGAAGAGGGATTAGGACAGGAGGGGGATGAAGAGGGGACGGGGACAAAGAAGTGGGGTACAATGAGAGGATGGGGTCGAGGGGAGGAGGCGGAGGTGTTGAGGGGAAAAGGTATACAGGATGTTGATGAGGATAGCAGGGGGATGAGAACAGGAGGAAGATGAGGGGAAGAGAGGGATGAGGAGAAGAGGTTGATGAGGATTGGAGTGGGATGAGAAAATTAAGGGGATGAGTTCAGGAGGTGGGTGAGATGAGCAGGGTGACACGGAGAGGAGAACATAGAGAGGAAGGGGACAAGCAGAAGAGGGTTATGAGGAGAGGAGGGGATGAGGAGAGGAGGGTGATGAGTACAGGAGGTGGATGAGAGAAGGGGATAAGGATGAAAGGGAGATGAGCACAGGAAGTGGATGAGAGGAGGGACATGAGGATAGGTGGCAGATGAGCAGAATACCGGGATGAGGAGAGGATAAGAATATAAGAAAAGGAGATGAAAAGAGTATAGAATGAGGAGAATAATGATGAGGAGAAGAAGGGGATTAGGTGAGGAAGGGGATGAGGAGTAGGAGGAGGAGGAGGAGATGAGGAAGATGAGGAGAGGAAAAGGATAAAGAAAGGGGTGAAGAGAATAGGTGGTTGAGGAGAATAAGGGGATGAGGTTAGGAGAAGAATGAGAAGCGGGAGTGAGAAGAACTTATAGTCCTGTTGAGGGGAATGAGGGAAGGAGGGTGATGAGAAAAAGGATTATAAAAGGGGATGAAGAGAGTAGGGGTTGAGGACAAAAAGGGAGCAGGAGAATAATGTTGAGGACAGGAGAAGAATCAGGAGAGGAGGGGGCTGAGGAGAAGTGGGGGATGAGGAAAGAATAAGATGAAGAGGGAAGAGGATGAGGAGAATAAGGTGATGAGAAGTGGGGATGAGAAGAGGAGGGAGATGAGGAGAGGAGGGAGATGAGGGGATTGAGGACAGGAGGGGGATGAGGAGTGCAGGGGTATGAGGATAGGAGGGTGTTGATGAGAGGAGAGGGATGAGAACAGAAGGTGGATGAATAGAGGAGAGGGATGATGAGAGTAGGGGGATAAGGAGAGGTGAATGTGGAGAGTAGGGGGACAAGCAGAAGAGGGGTATGAGGAGTGGAGGGGGACGAGGAGAGGAGGGGGATGAGTACAGGAGGTGGATGATGGCAGGAATGAAGAATGGATAAGGAAAGGGCATGATGAGGTAAAGGATGACGAGAATAATGTGATGAGGTGACGAGAAGAGGGCATGAGGAGAGTAGAAGGATACATAAAGGGAATGAAGAGAGTAGGGGTTTCTGGAGAATAAGGGGATGAGGACAGGAGAAGAATGAGGAGACGAGGGGGATGAGGAGCAGATGAGGAGACGAGGGGGATGAGGAAAGGATGAGGAGACGAGGGGGATGAGGAGAGGATGAGGAGACGAGGGGGATGAGGAGAGGAGCTTATACTCCTGTCACTGGCTGATCAGATTTTCTGTGTGCAGAGGTGATGATGGGTGGAGTACCTGTCGGACGGAGATTCAGACTGTTTCTTTGGCCACGGTCAGTACCTCTCCGTCCTGATCTCCTTCGGTTCCTCCTCGTAGTATAGAGCGGCAGTGCAGTATACAGAATAATGTCCGGAGCCAGATATACAGAGCACCGGGCCCAGTCCACAGGCTGTAAAGCAAAAATGAGGCCTAGATTTATAGGAGCAGATGAAACTACAGAAGTAAAGAATCACACATGGTGCCATATCCACGTGTCCTACAGGAGATCGCCCCAACCATGAGAGCAAGGACATCCTGACTGCTACAGCCCAAAGGGAGTCATCGTGCGGCCCCACATGAAATTATTAGAAGAACTGAACAGAGGACGCAATTATAGGAAACAATTAGGCTGACTTCACACATTGCTTTCAGTTTACTATTTTTTTCTGATAAATCCACATTTTTGCCATAATATTGGAGAATTGTGGTAATATACCGTATTGTGTTTTCTTCATGATTGCTGTGAAAAAAAATACAATGCAGCTTTAGAGGAAACAATTAAAGGGGCGATTAGAAGACGGTAATACGAAAGTGTTTATAGGAAACAATTTATAGATGTGATCGGAGGCGGACGGTTTCTTTCATATTCCTGTTATTATAGAGACTTCCCCAGGTGTCGCCGCCTGAGGACATGGGGTGGGACAGCAGAGATATAAGGGAAGGTGAATCTGCACCTTCCCCCAGATCCACAGCACCAAGCTCCACAACCATGGCCTCCAGAGTTCTCGTCCTCCTGATGCTCCTCCTGGTCTACGTCGCAGTCACACAGCAAGGTAAGAGGCAGCAGAGGCCAGAGCCGAGAGACCCCCAGACACATTACAGATAGCTCATAGGACACCTCAACATTTACATAGGGCTGAGCTGTGACTGTCAGCGCCTGGGGTCAGGGATGATGGGAGTGATACATAATGTATGCACATAGTGGACCACAGTCTCTCCATGTTGTCTCAGGCCACAGCTTCTCCCACAGTCCCAGGCCACTGCTCTACCAACTGTCCCAGGCCACTGCTCTACCAACTGTCCCAGGCCACTGCTCCACCAACTGTCCCAGGCCACAGCTTCTCCCACAGTCCCAGGACACTGCTCCACCAACTGTCCCAGGCCACTGCTCCACCAACTGTCCCAGGCCACTGCTTCTCCCACTAATAGAGAACCGTGTGCACTACTAAGGAAGGTGCTGTAGTAGGATCCCACACCATGAAGTAACACAAAATAAATTAGGCACTCAACTTAAGGATGATTTTTTTTACTTTTAATGTAGTCTAGGCAAAACGTTTCGGCCCCATTTGGCCTTTCTCAATTATGGTATGGTCACTTTCACAAAAGTATGGGGCATTTAAAGAGGAAAAACCCCAATGGTAAACAAGCCAGGGGACCTGAGTGTGTGCACGTGCCTGGAGAAAGACGCAGCGCACCTAGCACTTTATAGTTTATTCCTCCTCTATGACCAAGAGGCCAGGGTTATTTGGGACAGCCATCGAGGAGCGGGGGCGCCAATCTCATTCTTAATTTTAGGGTGCCAACCTCCGCTGTTAGGCAGGGTCAGGATAGGGATTGGTATTAGATGATGCACTGACAATTCCCTGCCTAAGGCAAACATCTCCCCCTTTTTTTCAATATTGAAGAATCGTCACCTTTTTGTGTTCCTATTATTGGACACATTCTGATCTGGTTATTAGCCTTTCTACCCTACCCACATAGGGCTTTTTGGGGGTAGAAGGGCCAGTTGATGGTGAGCGGGGGCGCCATTTTCGCAGGAATAGCTGCTGGTAGCCAGTTCTAGAATAGGACCAGGCACTCCCTTTGCCTTTTCTATTGGTGACTAGATTGGTTTATCTTTTAATATATATACATTTGAGATTCTTTCTGTGAATCGTCAAAAATTGTCTACTCCATATTTACTTTTTGTGCTGTGACATATCCACAACAGCCCCCAATATACGCTATTATGTCCACAACAGCCCCCAATATACGCTATTATGTCCAGCACAGCCCCTATGCAGTATTATGTTCACTTCATCTTCCCACTATATAGTATAATGTCCACCACAGTCCCAATTATCATATACAGTATGATAGCCACCACAGCACTCCATAAAGTATTATGGCCCCCACAGTCCCCTCTACAATATGGTCACCACAGCGCCCATTACAGTATGATGTCTCTAGCCACCAGTATAATTTCCCCAGAGCCCCATATACAGCCTCTTATATAGTATTATGTCAGGATAGCCAAGGTATAATGTCCCCCACAGTCTCTTGCAATGTCCCCCATTAAGTGGCAATATAATACAAGAAAACAAACAAAAAAAGCTTATCCTCCTCTAACCCGCGCTCCCCCTCCAGCACAGCCTCTGTCTCTTCTGCTATGTGGTATAGCAGTGGGCACTGGGCGTTCCTGTGTGCGCCATCTCCATCAGCGATCTGGTTGGAAGTAGCCTGTGTTCTGATGGCGTTCTCAACAGAGCAGGGAGCTGATTACATCAATGGGGGGCGCTCACATCAATTGTTTTCGCGTCTAATAGACTTTCATACAATTGAGTGCAGCGAAGGAGCAACGGCTGGGGTGCAGGCGAAGAGAGGGGTGAGAAATGTTAGTGACTGACATTGCACCCTGGCCGTCAGTGTGCTGAATGCCAGTGGCCGGAGGGAGGTGTCAGGCATTCAGCAGCATCATTTTTGAAAGTGCGCCCCCCTCGGAAGACAAGAAGTAGCGCGCTAGGTGGGTGCCTACACTGCCTACTCCTTGTCTTGCCCCTGCCTCCAACTATGTCATACCACAGACCCTCCCGTTTTCTTAGGGCAAAGCTCCTCCCACTATTTGAAAATTGTCCTATTGGACAGGTAACACTTTTGCTTTCACCAACTGATAAATATATAAAATGTGACTTTTATTATATTGATTGGAACATCAATCTCTCTGTACACTGCTCAAAATTAACAGTCAAAGTAATAGAAGGTTTGTAACTTAGGAATCCAGTATATAGACAACGCTGCAATCTATGTGTAGTGGCTGCAATCTATGTGTAGTGGCTACCGGCTGATGTATGGATGTAATGTGGTCTCTGAAGCATCAGTGTCAGAGCACGGTCACACAGTCAGTGTTTTACATCGCTACTTTACATCAGTATTCGTAGCCAAAACCAGGAGAGGAATGTTCAGAGGAATGCAATGCAATGCAATACAAGTATACAGTGGGGAAAAAAAGTATGTAGTCAGCCACCAATTGTGTAAGTTCTCCCATTTAAAAAGATGAGAGCGGCCTGTAATTGACATCATAGGTAGACCACAACTATGAGAGTCAAAAGGAGAAAACAAATCCAGAAAATCACCTTGTCTGATTTGGTAAGATTTATTTTTCAAATTATGGTGGAAAATAAGTATTTGGTCATTAGCAAAAGTCAATCTCCAAAGGTTTTCTATGAGGTTGAGATCTGGAGACTGGCTAGGCCACTCCAGGACCTTCATATCCTTCTTATGAAGCCACTCCTTCGTTGCCCTGGCGGTGTGCTTTGGATCATTATCATGCTGAAAGACCCATCCACGTTTCATCTTCAATGCCCTTGCTGATGGAAGGAAGTTTGCACTCAAAATCTCACAATACATGGCCCCATTCATTCTTTCATGTACATGGATCAGTCGTCTTGATCCCTTTGTAGAGAAACAGCCCCAAAGCATGATGTTGCCACCCCCATGCTTCATAGTAGGTATGGTGTTCTTTGGATGCAACTCAGCATTCTGTCTCCTCCAAACACGACAAGTTTTGTTTCTACCAAACAGTTCTAGTTTGGTTTCATCAGACCATAAGACATTCTCCAATACTGTTCTGGATAATCCAAATGCTCTCTAGCATACTTCAGACGGTCCCGGACATGTACTGGCTTAAGCAGGGGGACACGTCTGGCACTGCAGGATCTGGGTCCCTGGCGGCGTAGTGTGTTACTGATTTTAGCCTTTGTTACGGTGGTCCCAGCTCTATGCAGATCATTCACTAGGTCCCCCCGTGTGGTTCTGAGATTTTTGCTCACCGTTCTTGTGATCATTTTGACCCCACGGGATGAGATCTTGCATGGAACCCCAGATCAAGGGAGATTATCAGTGGTCTTGTATGTCTTCCATTTTCTTATTATTGCTCCCACTGTTGATTTCTTCACAGCAAGCTGTTTGCCTATTGCAGATTCAGTCTTCCTAGCCTGGTGCAAGGCTACAATTTTGTTTCTGGTGTCCTTTGGTCTTCACCATAGTGGAGTTTGGAGTGTGACTGAGGTTGTGGACAGGTGTCTTTTATACTAATAACAAGTTCAAACAGGAGCCATTACTACAGGTGATGAGTAGAGGACAGAGGAGCCTCTTACAGAAGAAGTTCCAAGTCTGTGAGAGACAGAAATCTTGCATGTTTTTAGGTGACCAAATACTTATTTTCCACCATAATATGCAAAATAAATGTTGCCAAATCAGACAAGGTGATTTTCTAGATTTGTTTTCTCAATTTTGACTCTCATATGTCATGATCCAGACTGTGTTTTGGGTTTTGTCTCTCCTTTCCCCAGTCTGTCATGTCAGGGGTTAACTTTCTTCCTCATTTTGGTTTCAGGTCTGCTATTTCTCTGCGCTGCATCCTTCAGGCAGTGTCAGTTATACTTCCTGCCTATGGCGTGAGTAGCTGACTCTCGTGAAACTGTAGAAATCACCGGAATGCGGGATGCAGTGACGGACGGGAGGCAGAGCAAGGGTTAACAGGTTTATTTACAGGGGAATACTCCACACAGGGAGGTAAAGGGTTAAACAGTATGAATGGTAAAGTGAAGTACAACGGTACAAATAATGACACTTCGGAAGCAAGTGTATCAGGAAGTCCTAACACTGCAGCTCCTGCTGCGAACTCCATAACGCCGACAATGGCAGGTGCAGTGCCTTTTCAGGATGGTACTGTAGTCGTTGGTCCATCTTCTGGCGGCAGTGGTCAGTCTCCGGTACCTTCCACTATATTACATAGTCTCCTTTATTATGTATATTGCCATCCCTTATTATACAGTGCCCTCTCTTGTTATGTACAGCACTATCCCTTACATACTAGATTATATAGAGCCCTGTTTATTACATACCATCCTGTCTTGTTGGCTGTATAATTGTTATGATCCTAGTGACAAGGATCGCAGGTCGGACTAGCTAAGTAACTGAACAGACTACTAGCTCTGGGGAAGTGGTAACTAGATTGACCGCAACCTGATCCTATCCGCAAACAACTATAGGCAGCCGTGGAACGTTACCTGAAAATCCTAGACGTCTCTTCACGGCCTGAGAAACTGACTATTCCTAGAGGGAAAGAAAGTCCTCACTTGCCTCAGTGGAGTGACCCCAAAGATATAGAATAGCCCCCCACAAATATTAACGGTGAGTTAAGGGGAAAGCACAAACGCAGAGATGAAATCAGATTTAGCAAATGAGGCCCGCTAATACTAGATAGCAGAAAATAGGAAGGGAACTGTGCGGTCAATAAAAAACCCTATTCAAAATATCCACGCAGAGATTGCTCGAGCCCCGCACCAACTAACGGTGCGGGGGAAGCAACTCCGTACCCCAGAGCTTACCAGCAAAAAGAAATCACATATTAGCAAGCTGGACTAGACTCATCATACACAGAAATCATATTGCAGGCAGATGAGCAAAAAATATTCAAACAGAACTTAGCTTATCCTGAAGAGGCAGAAAACTAGATAATCAGGAGTAATCAGAATAGCACTGAATACATTGACAGCCGGCAACAAGTGGAAGTGAAGCAGAGCTAAATAGGAGCCTCCCTGGTGAATAACGAGGCAGCTGATCCAGCAGACCCGCAGGATAATAAACCAAACCACCAGGGGGAGCCAAAAAAACAAAGTCACACAATACCATCTGTGACCACCAGAGGGAGCCTGAAAACGGAGTTCACAACAGTACCCCCCCCCTTGAGGAAGGGTCACCGAACCCTCATCAAAACCCCCAGGGCGATCAGGGTGAGCCACATGGAAGGCACAAACCAAATCGGCCGCATGAACATCAGAGGCGACAACCCAGGAACTATCCTCCTGACCATAGCCTTTCCACTTAACCAAATACTGAAGCCTCCGTCTAGAAATACGAGAATCCAAGATCTTCTCCACCACGTATTCCAATTCTCCCTCAACCAGCACAGGGGCAGGAGGCTCAACCGAAGGAACCACAGGCACCACATACCTCCGCAACAACGACCGATGGAACACATTATGAATAGCAAACGATGCCGGGAGGTCCAAACAAAAAGACACAGGGTTAAGGACTTCCAAAATCTTATAAGGACCGATAAACCGAGGCTTAAACTTAGGAGAGGAGACCTTCATAGGAACAAAGCGAGAAGACAACCACACCAAATCCCCAACGCGAAGTCGGGGACCCACACAGCGACGGCGGTTGGCAAAGCGCTGAGCCTTCTCTTGTGACAGCTTCAAATTGTCCACCACATGATTCCAAATCTGATGCAACCTATCCACCACAACATCCACACTGAGCAATGCAGGATCCCCTGGAGCCAATGCGAAAGCCCAATCTTGAGGATCGCCACGCAAGAAAGAAATAATAATCTTAACTTGCTGAACAGAATCCCCAGAGGAATGAGGTTTCAAAGAAAGAAACAACTTGCAATTGTTCTTAAAATTCAGGAACCTAGATCTATCTCCAGAAAGCAACTCCGGAATAGGTATTCTAGGCTCTGACATAGGACTGTGCACAACAAAATCCTGAATACTTTGTACCCTTGCAGCAAGATGATCTACACTGGAGGCTAAACTCTGGATATCCATGTCAGCAGCTGAACTCAGAGCCACACCAAGATTAAGAGGAGAGAAGCCAGACACACAGCAGCTAGACACACGGCAGCAAAAAAAAAAAAAAAACCTCTAAGCTTCTTTTCTCCTCCTTCTGCCATGCAATTAACACTTTACCGGCCGGCTGTACTGTTATGATCCTAGTGGCAAGGATCGCAGGTCGGACTAGCTAAGTAACTGAACAGACTACTAGCTCTGGGGAAGTGGTAACTAGATTGACCGCAACCTGATCCTATCCGCACACAGTTGGGCAGCCGTGGAACGTTACCTGAAAATCCTAGACGTCTCTTCACGGCCTGAGAAACTGACTATTCCTGGAGGAAAAGAAAGTCCTCACTTGCCTCAGTGGAGTGACCCCAAAGATATAGAATAGCCCCCCACAAATATTAACGGTGAGTTAAGGGGAAAGCACAAACGCAGAGATGAAATCAGATTTAGCAAATGAGGCCCGCTAATACTAGATAGCAGAAAATAGGAAGGGAACTGTGCGGTCAATAAAAAACCCTATTCAAAATATCCACGCAGAGATTGCTCGAGCCCCGCACCAACTAACGGTGCGGGGGAAGCAACTCCGTACCCCAGAGCTTACCAGCAAAAAGAAATCACATATTAGCAAGCTGGACTAGACTCATCATACACAGAAATCATATTGCAGGCAGATGAGCAAAAAATATTCAAACAGAACTTAGCTTATACTGAAGAGGCAGAAAACGAGATAATCAGGAGTAATCAGAATAGCACTGAATACATTGACAGCCGGCAACAAGTGGAAGTGAAGCAGAGCTAAATAGGAGCCTCCCTGGTGAATAACGAGGCAGCTGATCCAGCCAGACCCGCAGGATAATAAACAAACCACCAGGGGGAGCCAAAAAACCAAAGTCACACAAATACCATCTGTGACCACCAGAGGGAGCCTGAAAACGGAGTTCACAACAATAATGCAATGATGGCTGATGGAGCATGGAAAAGCTTCTTTTCTAATGGAGGAGCTGATGGACTGGTAGTCTGGTCACAGGCTCCTCCATCAGCAGTCATTTTAGATCTAACAAGAGATGGGACTATGTAATAAAAGAGGGCGCAGTGAATAACAAAAATAACAAGAATACACTATGTGAGAGACAGCACTGTACATAACAGCAGTGGAAGCTATATAATAAGGCACGGCATCATATATAACTAGAGAGGATGGTATGTAATAAGGGACAGTGTTATACATGATAAAAGAGGAAACTATGTAACTAAGGATGGTGTTATACATAATAAGTGAGTATACTATATACTAAGGGACTGTGTTAAACATAAGTAAGTAAACTATATACTAAGGGACTGTGTTAGATATAATAAGTGTGTACCACCTCCATCACTGCTTTCTCCCCCACCACCCACATTATTGCCCTTTCCACCACCTCCATCATTGCCTTCCCCTACCACCTATCATTGCCTCCTTCCCAACCACCCCATCATTGTCCTTTCCACAGTCACCATCATTTCTTTCTCCCCCACCATCCCCATTATTGTCCTTTCCACCACCGGTATCATTGCTTTCTCCACCACCACCCCCATCATTGCCCTCTCTGTCACTCCCATCATTGCTTTTTCCCCATCACCCCCATCATTGCCCTCTCCTCCACCTACACAGCACCATTCACCTCTCTGCACGTTCCCCCGCAGCACTACGCATGCACACACACTCACACACAGCACCTCTCACCTCTCCGCATGCTCTCCCGCAGCATCACTGTCGCCGGCTGCTTCCTCTCTCTGGTACAGCCACGATGCTGAATGATGACATCATCCAGCCGCGCTGCTGACTGCTGTGTGAAACAGGATGTGAGAGCAGGAAGCAGGATGGATTGCATGAATCTTTCTCTGCCCGCCACACATGAGGTCAATCTGCCAGGGGCCCCCGTGGCTAGATAAACAGGCCAGATTGCCCTCATTATTAGCCACCCTGCATGGGCACCCCTCCACCTCTGGGCCCCTATGCAGCCGCACCGAAAGCACATCCAGTTTGCCCGCTCCTGAGCGAGTCAGCAGTGCCACTAATAATGTCCATTTGACTGAAAAAAAAAAACAACCACCCACCAGCAGCATTATCAAGGAACTATATGGCTATGGCTCCTCCCACTGTGTCAGGTCACTGCTCCTCCCGCTGAGTCAGGTCGCAGCTCCTCCCACTGAGTCAGATCGCAGCTCCTCCCACTGAGTCAGATCGCAGCTCCTTCCACTGTGTCAGGTTGCAGCTCCTTCCACTGTGTCAGGTCGCGGCTCCTCTCACTGTGTCAGGTCACGGCTCCTCCCACTATGTCAGGTCACTGCTCCTCCCACTATGTCAGGTCGCTGCTCCTCTCACTGTGTCAGGTCATGGCTCCTCACACTGTGTCAGGTCACAACTCCTCCCACTGTCAGGTTGCGGCTCCTCCTACTGTGTCAGGTCACAACTCCTCCTACTGTGTCAGGTCTCGGCTCCTCCCACTGTGTCAGTTCACAGCTCCTCACACTGTGTCAGTTCACAGCTCCTAACACAGATCACAAAAGCTCTGAGCACACTGTCCTCAGTCTCTGTTGCTGCCCTACCGTGCTGTGATATTACAGGCAGGGGCAGGGCCGGCTCATGCATTATCTTTGTTTCCCTGGTCTCAGTTTGCTGAGATCGGCGGCAGTTGATGACCTGCCGCTGTCCCAGGACCACCTCCATACTCAGCCGCCTGGTCCTGGGGTCTTGTGTCTGGCAGCGCTCAGTGGCATGTTACCTCCCACGGCACGGCCACGGGTAATGTGGGCACTGATGGAGTCCAGGCTCCGTGCTGTTCGATGACTCCAGTGTCTGTTCCTCACCTCAGATATATAGGGATTATTGCTCCCCCCATACTGACCCATCCCTTCCTGCTGCCTTGTGTCTTCCTCAGGTTTGCCGCCATCGTCCGCTTCTTGTTGCACCCAGCTGGCTAAGCGCATCCCAAAGAACATGCTGCAGAAAGTGACCAAGGTCCAGTTCCAGGAAAAGGATGGGATCTGCAGCCTGAAGGCCATCGTGTGAGTCTTCCAGCAGGGGCTCCTCACCTGGGCTCGGCTCCTCCTGAATGGAGATGATTGTGGGGCCGCAGGAAGAACTAGAGGCAGTCTACGTTACCAAAGATAGTCCAAGTCTGTGAACTCTAGATGGGCAGTCCACGGTACCACAGATTGTCCAAGTCTGTGAACTCTAGATGGGCAGTCCACGGTACCACAGATAGTCCAAGTCTGTGTACTCTAGATGGGCAGTCCACGGTGCCACAGATAGTCCACGTCTGTGAACTCTAGATGGGCAGTCTACGTTACCAAAGATAGGACAAGTCTGTGAACTCTAGATGGGCAATCCACGGTACTACAGATAGTCCAAGTCTGTGTACTCTAGATGGGCAGTCTACGTTACCAAAGATAGGACAAGTCTGTGAACTCTAGATGGGCAGTCCACGGTACCACAGATTGTCCAAGTCTGTGAACTCTAGATGGGCAGTCCACGGTACCACAGATAGTCCAAGTCTGTGTACTCTAGATGGGCAGTCCACGGTACCACAGATAGGACAAGTATGTGAACTCTAGAGGCAGTCCACAGTACCACAGATAGGACAAGTCTGTGTACTCTAGATGGGCAGTCCACGGTACCACAGATAGTCAAAGTCTGTGTACTCTAGATGGGCAGTCCACGGTACCACAGATAGTCCAAGTCTGTGTACTCTAGATGGGCAGTCTACGTTACCAAAGATAGGACAAGTCTGTGAACTCTAGATGGGCAATCCACGGTACTACAGATAGTCCAAGTCTGTGTACTCTAGATGGGCAGTCCACGGTACCACAGATAGTCCAAGTCTGTGTACTCTAGATGGGCAGTCCACGGTACCACAGATAGGACAAGTCTGTGAACTCTAGAGGCAGTCCACAGTACCACAGATAGGACAAGTCTGTGTACTCTAGATGGGCAGTCCACGGTACCACAGATAGTCGAAGTCTGTGTACTCTAGATGGGCAGTCCACGGTACCACAGATAGGACAAGTCTGTGAACTCTAGAGGCAGTCCATGGTACCACAGATAGTCCAAGTCTGTGAACTCTAGATGGGCAGTCCACGGTACCACAGATAGTCCAAGTCTGTGTACTCTAGATCGGCAGTCCACGGTACCACAGATAGTCCAAGTCTGTGTACTCTAGATGGGCAGTCCACGGTACCACAGATAGGACAAGTCTGTGAACTCTAGAGGCAGTCCACGTTACCAAAGATAGTCCAAGTCTGTGAACTCTAGATGGGCAGTCCACGGTACCACAGATTGTCCAAGTCTGTGAACTCTAGATGGGCAGTCCACGGTACCACAGATAGTCCAAGTCTGTGTACTCTAGATGGGCAGTCCACGGTGCCACAGATAGTCCACGTCTGTGAACTCTAGATGGGCAGTCTACGTTACCAAAGATAGGACAAGTCTGTGAACTCTAGATGGGCAATCCACGGTACTACAGATAGTCCAAGTCTGTGTACTCTAGATGGGCAGTCTACGTTACCAAAGATAGGACAAGTCTGTGAACTCTAGATGGGCAGTCCACGGTACCACAGATTGTCCAAGTCTGTGAACTCTAGATGGGCAGTCCACGGTACCACAGATAGTCCAAGTCTGTGTACTCTAGATGGGCAGTCCACGGTACCACAGATAGGACAAGTCTGTGAACTCTAGAGGCAGTCCACAGTACCACAGATAGGACAAGTCTGTGTACTCTAGATGGGCAGTCCACGGTACCACAGATAGTCAAAGTCTGTGTACTCTAGATGGGCAGTCCACGGTACCACAGATAGTCCAAGTCTGTGTACTCTAGATGGGCAGTCTACGTTACCAAAGATAGGACAAGTCTGTGAACTCTAGATGGGCAATCCACGGTACTACAGATAGTCCAAGTCTGTGTACTCTAGATGGGCAGTCCACGGTACCACAGATAGTCCAAGTCTGTGTACTCTAGATGGGCAGTCCACGGTACCACAGATAGGACAAGTCTGTGAACTCTAGAGGCAGTCCACAGTACCACAGATAGGACAAGTCTGTGTACTCTAGATGGGCAGTCCACGGTACCACAGATAGTCAAAGTCTGTGTACTCTAGATGGGCAGTCCACGGTACCACAGATAGGACAAGTCTGTGAACTCTAGAGGCAGTCCATGGTACCACAGATAGTCCAAGTCTGTGAACTCTAGATGGGCAGTCCACGGTACCACAGATAGTCCAAGTCTGTGTACTCTAGATCGGCAGTCCACGGTACCACAGATAGTCCAAGTCTGTGTACTCTAGATCGGCAGTCCACGGAATCACAGATAATCCAAGTCTGTGTACTCTAGATGGGCAGTCCACGGTACCACAGATAGGACAAGTCTGTGAACTCTAGAGGCAGTCCACGGTACTACAGATAGTCCAAGTCTGTGAACTCTAGATGGGCAGTCCACGGTACCACATATAGTCCAAGTCTGTGTACTCTAGATCGGCAGTCCACGGTACCACAGATAGTCCAAGTCTGTGTACTCTAGATGGGCAGTCCACGGTACCACAGATAGAAAAAGTCTGTGAACTCTAGAGGCAGTCCACGGTACTACAGATAGTCCAAGTCTGTGAACTCTAGATGGGCAGTCCACGGTACCACAGATAGTCCAAGTCTGTGAACTCTAGAGGCAGTCCACAGTACCACAGATAGTCCAAGTCTGTGAACTCTAGATGGGCAGTCCACGGTACCACAGATAGTCCAAGTCTGTGTACTCTAAATGGGCAATCCACGGTACCACAGATAGTCCAAGTCTGTGAACTCTAGATGGGCAGTCCACGGTACTACAGATAGGACAAGTCTGTGAACTCTAGAGGCAGTCCACGGTACCACAGATAGGACAAGTCTGTGAACTCTAGAGGCAGTCCACGGTACCACAGATTGTCCAAGTCTGTGAACTCTAGATGGGCAGTCCACGGTACTACAGATAGGACAAGTCTGTGAACTTTAGAGGCAGTCCACGGTACCAAAGATAGGACAAGTCTGTGAACTCTAGATGGGCAGTCCACGGTACCACAGATAGTCCAAGTCTGTGAACTCTAGATGGGCAGTCCACGGTACCACAGATAGTCCAAGTCTGTGAACTCTAGATGGGCAGTCCACGGTACTACAGATAGGACAAGTCTGTGAACTCTAGAGGCAGTCCACAGTACCACAGATAGTCCAAGTCTGTGAACTCTAGATGGGCAGTCCACGGTACCACAGATAGTCCAAGTCTGTGAACTCTAGATGGGCAGTCCACGGTACCACAGATAGTCCAAGTCTGTGAACTCTAGATGGGCAGTCCACGGTACCACAGATAGTCCAAGTCTGTGAACTCTAGATGGGCAGTCCACGGTACCACAGATAGTCCAAGTCTGTGAACTCTAGAGGCAGTCCACAGTACCACAGATAGTCCAAGTCTGTGAACTCTAGATGGGCAGTCCACGGTACCACAGATAGTCCAAGTCTGTGAACTCTAGATGGGCAGTCCATGGTACCACAGATTGCCAAGTCTGTGAACTCTAGATGGGCAGTCCATGGTACCACAGATAGGACAAGTCTGTGAACTCTAGATGGGCAGTCCACGGTACCACAGATAGGACAAATCTGTGAACTCTAGATGGGCAGTCCACGGTACCACAGATAGTCCAAGTCTGTGAACTCTAGATGGGCAGTCCACGGTACTACAGATAGGACAAGTCTGTGAACTCTAGAGGCAGTCCACAGTACCACAGATAGTCCAAGTCTGTGAACTCTAGATGGGCAGTCCACGGTACCACAGATAGTCCAGGTCTGTGAACTCTAGATGGGCAGTCCACGGTACCACAGATAGTCCAAGTCTGTGAACTCTAGATGGGCAGTCCACGGTACCACAGCTAGTCCAAGTCTGTGAACTCTAGATGGGCAGTCCACGGTACCACAGATAGGACAAGTCTGTGAACGCTAGAAGCAGTCAACGGTACTACAGATAGGACAAGTCTGTGAACTCTAGAGGCAGTCCACGGTACCACAGATAGTCCAAGTCTGTCAACTCTAGATGGGCAGTCCACGGTACCACAGATAGTCCAAGTCTGTGAACTCTAGATGGGCAGTCCACGGTACCACAGATAGTCCAAGTCTGTGAACTCTAGATGGGCAGTCCACGGTACCACAGATAGTCCAAGTCTGTGAACTCTAGATGGGCAGTCCACGGTACCACAGATAGGACAAATCTGTGAACTCTAGATGGGCAGTCCACGGTACCACAGATAGTCCAAGTCTGTGAACTCTAGATGGGCAGTCCACGGTACTACAGATAGGACAAGTCTGTGAACTCTAGAGGCAGTCCACAGTACCACAGATAGTCCAAGTCTGTGAACTCTAGATGGGCAGTCCACGGTACCACAGATAGTCCAGGTCTGTGAACTCTAGATGGGCAGTCCACGGTACCACAGATAGTCCAAGTCTGTGAACTCTAGATGGGCAGTCCACGGTACCACAGCTAGTCCAAGTCTGTGAACTCTAGATGGGCAGTCCACGGTACCACAGATAGGACAAGTCTGTGAACGCTAGAAGCAGTCAACGGTACTACAGATAGGACAAGTCTGTGAACTCTAGAGGCAGTCCACGGTACCACAGATAGTCCAAGTCTGTCAACTCTAGATGGGCAGTCCACGGTACCACAGATAGTCCAAGTCTGTGAACTCTAGATGGGCAGTCCACGGTACCACAGATAGTCCAAGTCTGTGAACTCTAGATGGGCAGTCCACGGTACCACAGATAGTCCAAGTCTGTGAACTCTAGAGGCAGTCCACAGTACCACAGATAGTCCAAGTCTGTGAACTCTAGAGGCAGTCCACAGTACCACAGATAGAACGTCCTTGCTCCACGTCAGGTGATATAGTACAGGCTCGCACCTTCTTGTTACCCATAGAAGGTCATACAGTTGTGGGCGAGCAGAGATCAGGACCCCAATTATGAGCCGGAATAGAGACCCTCTGTACAGTATGGCCACCATGTAATACCAGTTACACATCCCCCGAGCAATGTCAGCTGAGTGCCCCGGTGCGAGAGAACCCATAGGGGGCGCATACAGAGACGCAGCCATCGGGCCCTGATGTCTGAGGGGCCCAGTGTACAAAGATATGACCCCTCACCGTGCTTCACTGCTGAGTACCGGGAGGGGCCATCTGTGACTCCCAGCAGATACCTGGAAGACCCCAGAAGACCCCCTTAATGCTAATAGCATATTTCCATCACTGCTCGAGTCCTGGAGTAATAAACAATCAAACCTGCGCACATTCCATGTCATGAGCAGCGAGGAGGAATGTGGTCGGGTCTGAACCTGTCCGACCATCAAACACAATGTAACAGGTGGGACGAGGAAGAAACAGAGACATTGTGCCCTGTCCAGTGTGTGCCCAGTCCAGTGTGTGCCCAGTCCAATGTGTCCAGTCCAGTATGTGCCCAGTACAGTGTGTGCCCAGTCCAGTGTGTGCCCAGTCCAGTATGTGCCCAGTCCAGTGTGTGCCCAGTCCAGTGCGTGCCCAGTCCAGTGTGTGCACAGTCCAGTATGTGCCCAGTCCAGTGTGTGTCCAGTCCAGTGTGTGCCCAGTCCAGTGTGTGCCCAGTCCAGTATGTGCCCAGTCCAGTGCGTGCCCAGTCCAGTGTGTGCACAGTCCAGTATGTGCCCAGTCCAGTGTGTGTCCAGTCCAGTATGTGCCCAGTCCAGTATGTGCCCAGTCCAGTGCGTGCCCAGTCCAGTGTGTGCACAGTCCAGTATGTGCCCAGTCCAGTGTGTGTCCAGTCCAGTATGTGCCCAGTCCAGTGTGTGTCCAGTCCAGTATGTGCCCAGTCCAGTATGTGCCCAGTCCAGTATGTGCCCAGTCCAGTGCGTGCCCAGTCCAGTGTGTGCACAGTCCAGTATGTGCCCAGTCCAGTGTGTGCCCAGTCCAGTATGTGACCAGTCCAGTATGTGACCAGTCCAGTATGTGCCCAGTCCAATATGTGTCCAGTCCAGTGTGTGTCCAGTCCAGTGTGTGCCCAGTATAGAATGTTCCCAGTCCAGTGTGTGTCCGGAGCAGAGCGCCCCCTGTGTACACTGACCGTACCCTCGCTCTTTATTCGCACCCCGTCACCCCTGATTTCCCCCTCTCGTGCTTTTCCCGCAGGCTGCTTGTGGAGAACCAGCTGAAGTGTATGGACCCCACTAACCGTGTCCTGCAGCAGTGGGTCCGGAGACATCGTCCGAGGCTCCAGTGAGCTGAGCGCTGGGAGGGTCGAGCGCGGCCCCTGCGGGCACCGGACGTGTCCTCCACCGCTATCTCCATGATGGCTTCATAGACTGGGGGGCACATGGATCGTGTTGGGGGTTCATAGACTGGGAGGCACATGGATCGTGTTGGGGTACTGACCCCCAAGGCCTCACCCCCTCTGCACCTCATCCGCACCTTGGAGACTTTTGCATCTTTCTCATGGACTTTAGGGCCAATTCTCCAAAGGTTTTGCACAAAAAATAACTGGCGTAAAAGATTTGCATGAAATGTTGGGACTTATTAAGGTGTTTGCGCCAGAATTCTGAATGAAGCCGCCATGATTATACGTGTTCGTCTTTGTTCACTGACATCAAGCAGAGATCCTGAAGAAGGCAGTCTGGATGTGAAACCCGCAGCCGAGTCCGGCACACACAGATCACTGGATCCAGTGTCAGCAATGCTCTGTGAGCGCCCCGTATCACGGCCACCATGCTGCGCTGACGCCCGGGCGCAGGGCTCAGACATTGCCCCAGATTCACGCACAATAAACTCGCCATGTACAGATCTCCGCTTGCTGTCAGTGGATGAGATCACTCTTGTTTCAGAGCCATTATCCCCACACATATTGGGTCCTGTTACAACAACAATGCTCTGTGAGTCAAGACAGATACATTGTAACAAGATCAGCTGCTGATGAGTTCAGCTCACAGAGCATTGTCTACGCTGGATACCACTGGAACAAACCCTCAGCTGAGAGCGGGATCAGACATGTGCAGAGTTACTGCCTCCGAAACAAGAGCGTTCTCATTCACTGACAGCAAGCGTGTGCGTAATTATAGCAAAGTGTTAGAAAGTTCTACAACTTCTCATTCATGCAGATTAATCACAGAAACTGGAAACACGGAGCCTTGATCATTACGAGAGTTGAGAGAATTGTCTAAAGTTCAGTTCATCACCCTCCTCGTACTCATCATCACTTACGTGTATCAATATTACAGCAAGAAAAATCAGTAATTCGGTAATTGGGGTCTCCTAAGCCTGGCACATACTGGGGTCCTCGCTCAGCTTCAGCTTGTTTCTCTCGTTTCCGCTTGTCTGGGACACTGACGTCCTGTAGATTGTAAGCTCTTGTGACCGGGATGTTCTGGATTTCTATTTTATATCACAGGCAAATAATAAAGCAGTTCATTCTCCACTGGTCTGCAGAGCGTTTCGCTGACTTTGCCATCTTCTAGGGCTCGGTCACGGACTTGCAGAACCTCTTCCAAGGTCTGTCCTGTCCATTGATTAAGCACAGCAATGCCCCATGAAGCCTCCACATGACAGCCCACCTGGAGGACCAGCAATCAGAGTTTCCATTCATTACACTGGAAGATACAGTTGGGGAGAAAAGTCAGATAAAATCTAGAAATACAATCATTCACACTTCTCCCACGATTGCTCAGTTTGGCTGGACGGCCAGGTCTAGGAAGACTTCTGGTGGTCCCAAATTTCTTCTCTTTAAGGATTATGGAGGCCACTGTGCTCTTAGGAACCTTGAGTACTGCAGAAATTCTGTTGTAACCTTGGCCAGATCTTTGCCTTGCCACAACTCTGTCTCTGAGCTCCTTGGCCAGTTCCTTTGACCTCATGATTCTCCTTTGGTCTGACATGCACTGTGAGCTGTGAGGTCTTATATAGACAGGTGTGCGCCTTTCCAAATCAAGTCCTATCAGTTTAATTACACACAGCTGGACTCCAGTGAAGGAGTAGAACCATCTCAAGGAGGATCACAAGGAAATGGACAGCATGCGACTTAAATATGAGTGTCTGAACAAAGGGTCTGAATACTTATGACCATGTGATATTTCAGTTTTCCTTTTTAATAAATTTGCAAAAAAAATCTACATTTCTGTTGTTTTTTCAGTCAGGATGGGGTGCAGAGTGCACATTAATGAGAAAAAATGAACTTTTTTGAATTTACCAAATGGCTGCAATGAAACAAAGAGTGAAAAATTTAAAGAGGTCTGTATACTTTCCGTACCTACTGGATGTGTGGGAGGGCTATAGATGCATCATACTGTGTGGGGGGAATGTACTGTGAGGACATCATACTGTGTGTGGGGGGGATGTACTGTGAGGACATTATACTGTGTGTGGGGGGAATGTACTGTGAGGACATCATACTGTGTGTGGAGGAAGGTACTGTGGGGACAACATACTGTGGGGGGGAATGTACTATGGGGACATCTGTGTGTGGGGGGAATGTGCTGTGAGGACATCATTCTGTGTGTGGAGGAAGGTACTGTGGGGACATCATACTGTGGGGGGGTACTATGGGGACATCATACTGTGTGTGGGGGGAATGTACTGTGAGGACATCATACTGCTGTGTGGGGGGAAGATACTGTGGGGACATCATACTGTGTGGAGGGAATGTACTGTGAGGGCATCATACTGTGTGTGGGGGGAAGGTACTTTGGGGACATCATACTGCATGTGGGGGAATGTATTACGGGGAAATCATACTGTGTGTTGGGGAATGTACTGTGAGGACATCATACTGCTGTGTGTGGGGAAACGTACTGTAGGGACATTATACTGTGTGGGGGAATGTACTGTGGGGACATCATACTATGTGTGGGGGTAAATGTACTGTGGAGATATCATACTGTGTGTGGGGGAATGTACTGTAGGGACATTATATTGTGTGGGGGAATGTACTGTAAGGACATCATACTGTGTGTGGGGGATGTACTCTGGAGCATCATACTATGTGTCGGGGTGAATGTCCTGCGAGAACATCATACTGTGTGATTGGAAAGTACTGTGGGTACGTCATACTGTATGTGGGGGAATGTACTGTGAGGACATCATACTGTGTGGGGGAAATGTACTGTGGAGACATCATACTGTTTCTGGGGGAATGTACTATGATGACATCATTCTGTGTGTGTGAGGAATGTAATGAGGGGGCATTTTACAGTGTTTGAGGGATGTACTGTGAGGATATCATACTGTGTGTGGAGACTGTACTGTGGGGACATCATACTGTGTGTGTGGGGGGAATGAACTGTGAGGACATCATACTGTGTGGGTGAAATGTACTGGGAGGACATCATACTGTGTGTGGGGGAATGTACTGTGGGGACATCATACTGTGTGTGGGGGGAATGAACTGTGAGGACATCATTCTGTGTGGGGGGAATATACTGTGAGGGCATCATAATGAGTGGGGTAATGTACTGTGGGGACATCATACTGTGTGGGGGAATGTGCTGTGGGGACATCATACGGTGTGGGGGAAAGTGCTGTGGGGACATCATACGGTGTGTGGGGGAATGTACTGTGGAGACATCCTATATGTGGCAGGAATGTACTGTGAGGACATCATACGGTGTGTGGGGGGAATGTACTGTGAGAACATCATACTGTGTGGGGGAATGTACTGTGAGGACATCATATGGTGTGGGGGGGGAATGTACTGTGAGGACATTATACTGTGTGTGGGGGAATGTACTGTGGGGACATCATACTGTGTGTGGGGGAATGTACTGTGAGGACATCATACGGTCATACGGTGTGGGGGGAATGTACTGTGAGGACATCATACGGTGTGGGGGGAATGTACTGTGAGGACATTATACTGTGTGTGGGGGAATGTACTGTGAGGACATCATACGGTGTGTGGGGGGAATGTACTATGATGACATCATTCTGTGTGTGGGAGGAATGTAATGAGGGGGCATTTTACAGTGTTTGAGGGATGTACTGTGAGGATATCATACTGTGTGTGGAGACTGTACTGTGGGGACATCATACTGTGTGTGTGGGGGGAATGAACTGTGAGGACATCATACTGTGTGGGTGAAATGTACTGGGAGGACATCATACTGTGTGTGGGGGAATGTACTGTGGGGACATCATACTGTGTGTGGGGGGAATGAACTGTGAGGACATCATTCTGTGTGGGGGAATATACTGTGAGGGCATCATACTGAGTGGGGTAATGTACTGTGGGGACATCATACTGTGTGGTGGAATGTGCTGTGGGGACATCATACGGTGTGGGGGAATGTGCTGTGGGGACATCATACGGTGTGTGGGGGAATGTACTGTGGAGACATCCTATATGTGGCAGGAATGTACTGTGAGGACATCATATGGTGTGTGGGGGGAATGTACTGTGAGAACATCATACTGTGTGGGGGAATGTACTGTGAGGACATCATATGGTGTGGGGGGGGGAATGTACTG
The DNA here is from genome assembly GCF_051348905.1 of Ranitomeya variabilis. Lineage (NCBI taxonomy): Eukaryota > Metazoa > Chordata > Amphibia > Anura > Dendrobatidae > Ranitomeya > Ranitomeya variabilis. Next base: position 17,731,539 of record NC_135232.1, read on the forward strand.
TGAGGACATTATACTGTGTGTGGGGGGGGGAATGTACTGTGGGGACATCATACTGTGTGTGGGGGAATGTACTGTGAGGACATCATACGGTCATACGGTGTGGGGGGAATGTACTGTGAGGACATCATACGGTGTGGGGGGAATGTACTGTGAGGACATTATACTGTGTGTGGGGGAATGTACTGTGGGGACATCATACTGTGTGTGGGGGAATGTACTGTGAGGACATCATACTGTGTGTGGGGGAATGTACTGTGAGGACATCATACGGTGTGTGGGGGGAATGTACTGTGAGGACATCATACGGTGTGTGGGGGGAATGTACTTTGAGGACATCATACGGTGTGTGGGGGGAATGTACTGTGAGGACATCATACGGTGTGTGGGGGGAATGTACTTTGAGGACATCATACGGTGTGTGGGGGGAATGTACTTTGAGGACATCATACGGTGTGTGGGGGGAATGTACTGTGAGGACATCATACGGTGTGTGGGGGGAATGTACTTTGAGGACATCATACGGTGTGTGGGGGGAATGTACTTTGAGGACATCATACTGTGTGTGGGGGAAGCAAACAAGGAGAAAATTTCTGTGTGGGTGCATATATTAAATATAAAGGACTTAGCAATATTGGGTTACTGGCTTAGTGGAAATTTTAAAAAACTGCCACATCGTGCTGTGTCTTTTTTTCTTGATTTTCCTGGTTGGGAGGTTTGCAATAATGACATAAAATATAATATTACTCAAATGCAGTCAGCGCCATCAATCATAATCAAAGGTTTATTTTTACAAATAAAATTGTCTGCAGCTTTCTGGATACACAACAAGCAATAACATGATATATACAGGAGACAAGGAGTTAATACACATTATAACGAGGGGCTCTCTACAATATAAGACAGCAAAGATATAATAAACAGAGGAACTGACACTATGGAACAATGATACGACCACCGATCCCAGAACTGTCATAATGTAACCATGATACGACCTCTGATATGGGACGAAGTGATTAAGATTCACCTTTGCTGTCCAGATTCTGAGGAAGTTCCGGAGAACAGATACTGTCCATATGTATCACGATGTATATACCGGCTCCTCCGCTATATATTCTGGGGGATGGGTGGGGGATAAATCTTTCCGAGCCTTTACATATTAAGGCATGCTCAATTTGTCAGAGAGTGCATTGTTTTCAATGTAAAGATGGTAACAAATTGCAAGCTTTTGAGACTACTCAGGTCTCTTCATCAGGCACAGACGAAAAGAAATTCTGGAGAATCACATATTTATGCACAAAACATCACAGAAAAAAAAAAAACATGGATAAGACAGCTGACACGAAGCAGAATTACCATGAGTGCTAAACAGTTATGTCCATAAATATTGGACCAGTTGTTAGATAAGGAATGTTTTATTGTCCTCTGAATGGGGTCTTGTTTTGTTGTGATGACCCCACATGGTCTGAGGAGCAAATTCAATTCGCCATACAATAAGAGAAAAAAAGAATGGATCTACCTGTGGCAATACATTTCTGTCTCCCCAATAACATTATTGACATGAAATTACTTGTATTAAAATGTAACTTCAAATCTCAGAGAGACAGAAGAATATGGGAATATAAACTGATGACGACCTTTGACATTCTCAGTGCAGGAATGAATGTTTCGCATGGATTTAGGTCTTTTTACATCAACTAAGGAACTAAGGAATTTGCCCCTCAGACCATGTGGGGTCATCACAACAGAACCAGACCCCATTCAGAGGACAATAAAACATTCCTTATCTAAGCACTGGCCCAATATTTATGGACATAACTGTTTATCACTCATAGTAATTCTGCTTCATGTTACCTGCCTTATCCATGGCTTTTTTTGTTTTTTTTCTGTGCTGTGTTGTGTATAAATATGTGATTCTCCAGAATTTCTTTTCGCCTATGCCTAATGAAGAGACCTGAGTAGTCTCCAAAGCTGCAATTTGTTCCCATCTTTTCAGTTAGCCATTAAAAGGTATCAACCACTGAGGACTCTCAATTCTAGATATTTTTCTATCTACTGGCTAACACGGTACCAAGATATATATCTTTCTTACTTTCAATGGTGAGAGTGGAGTAACCTGCCGCCAGTATCTGGATGGAGTCCTCTATAAGACGCAGTTTGACTGGTTGATGCTCCAGAATTAAGTCCCTACTAGGACTGATGCCTGTAATATCTGGAACCTCCTCGCTGTCCCTCGTAGGAGGAGCCATTCACCCAAACCAATCACAGCCCATCCTCATTATCATATCACTGGTCCTAATGAAGGTGTAATTATTACATGCATAAAGATGACCGTATCATATAAAAGAGCCATTAATGAGACACACATACAGAAGAACCAGGATCAGGAGATAGCTGACAAACATCTCATTATGGAGGAAGATATTCCCCTGTGCACAGGAGACTTCCTGTTTGCCAATAGCATCACAGTGACCCTAGGGCGAAAAAATGCAGAAAACAGAAACCACATATACAGTCCCATAGAAAATAGGGGCATTGGCCCACATATATTAACCCTCAATTGTCAGGACTCCGATGTGTAACCCCCGAGGTCCTGATGTTCTTCCTTTGGTGTTATAAATATCCAGACTGAAGCACTAGGATATGAGACGAAAGGATCGGATCTTATAATAACATGATCAATAAAAGTTCTGCTCACTAATCACAACCCATGTGACATGTAATGCCCCCGGGAACTTATGTTATTAGCATTCCCTTATTGCCTACAGCTTAACTGACTGATCATAACTAGTAATTAGCACTGAGGAATCCGTGCAAACGAGCAAACTTTGGAGTAAGGAATTCATAGGAGGAGGAATAGACACCTGCACAGGAGGAGACTGGAGGTCTGCAAGGGAGAAAACTGGAAAGCAGCAAATGGAGGAGACTGGAGACCTGCAGGGGAGGAGACTGGAGACCTGCAGGGGAGGAGACTGGAGAACTGCAGGGGAGGAGACTGGAGACCTGCAGGGGAGAAGACTGGAGAACTGCAGAGGAGGAGACTGGAGACATGCTGAGAAGGAGACTGGAGAGCCACAGGGGGAAGGAAGACTGGAGAACTGCTGAGGAGGAAGAGACTGGAGACCTGCAAGGGGGGAAACTGGAGACCTGCAGGGGAGGAGACTGGAGACCTGCAGGGGAGGAGACTGGAGACCTGAAGAGGGGAAGGAGTCTGGAGACCTGCAGGGAAGGAGACAGCCCACCTGTAGGGGAGGAGACTAGAGACCTGTAGGGGAGGAGGCTAGAGACCTGTAGGGGAGGAGGCTAGAGACCTGTGGGGGAGGAGGCTAGAAACCTGTGGGGGAGGAGGCTAGAAGCCTGCATGGGAGGAGACTAGAGACCTGCAAGAGAGGAGGCTAGAGACCTGCATGGGAGGAGACTAGAGACCTGTAGGGGAGGAGGCTAGAGACCTGTAGGGGAGGAGGCTAGAAACCTGTGGGGAAGGAGGCTAGAGACCTGCATGGGAGGAGACTAGAGACCTGCATGGGAGGAGACTAGAGACCTGCAGGAGAGGAGACTAGAGACCTGCAGGAGAGGAGACTAGAGACCTGCAGGAGAGGAGACTAGAGACCTGCAAGGGAGGAGGCTAGAGACCTGCATGGGAGGAGACTAGAGACCTGTAGGGGAGGAGGCTAGAGACCTGTGGGGGAAGAGGCTAGAAACCTTTGGGGGAGGAGGCTAGAAACCTGCAGGGGAGGAGACTAGAGACCTGCAGGAGAGGAGGCTAGAGACCTGCAGGGGAGGAGGCTAGAGACCTGCAGGGGGGAGGCTAGAGACCTGCAGGGGGGAGGCTAGAGACCTGCAGGGGAGGAGGCTAGAGACCTGCAGGGGAGGAGGCTAGAGACCTGCAAGGGAGGAGACTAGAGACCTGCAGGAGAGGAGGCTAGAGACCTGCAGGAGAGGAGGCTAGAGACCTGTGGGGGAGGAGGCTAGAGACCTGCAGGTGAGGAGACTGGAGACCTGCAGGGGAGGAGACTGGAGACCTGAAGAGGGGAAGGAGTCTGGAGACCTGCAGGGAAGGAGACAGCCCACCTGTAGGGGAGGAGACTAGAGACCTGTAGGGGAGGAGGCTAGAGACCTGTGGGGGAGGAGGCTAGAAACCTGTGGGGGAGGAGGCTAGAAACCTGCATGGGAGGAGACTAGAGACCTGCAAGAGAGGAGGCTAGAGACCTGCATGGGAGGAGACTAGAGACCTGTAGGGGAGGAGGCTAGAGACCTGTGGGGGAGGAGGCTAGAAACCTGCGAGGGAGGAGGCTAGAGACCTGCAGGGGAGGAGGCTAGAGACCTGCAGGGGAGGAGGCTAGAGACCTGCAGGGGAGGAGGCTAGAGACCTGCAGGGGAGGAGGCTAGAGACCTGCAGGGGAGGAGGCTAGAGACCTGCAGGGGAGGAGGCTAGAGACCTGCAGGGGAGGAGGCTAGAGACCTGCAGGAGAGGAGGCTAGAGACCTGCAGGAGAGGAGGCTAGAGACCTGCAGGGGAGGAGGCTAGAAACCTGCAGGGGAGGAGACATAGTGATAAGTCTTCCCCAAAAGCGGAGGTCGGATTTATAGTGAGTGGATAACCGACCTGTAGAACTCTAACAGAAAAAGACTTATTCTGTGTGATACAATGGGCCCGTGATGTGGCAGCCATGGAGCGTTCTACCAACATTGCACCATTTACTAATGTTTGATGTCCTAGAGTTCTCTTACGGCAGTCATCATATGGTGTAAGTCTTATCTGTCTCCGCTAGACCTAATCTATGTAGACATGCCACCAGCCCTGGAGAGCGTGAATGCAAGCATGGACAACTCGCTCTTTGGATATTTCCTATGTCCCCATTATTGTAAAGCGGGCAGAAATGAACGATTGCAAAGAACCACATAAAAGTAAGAGATCACATACAATATGAACTGTTCTGTGTCACAAAATGGTTTATATATATATACACAATACCCAAATATATACATATTTCCAGCACCATCTCTGCTCAACTATGGAAGAATAAAGGAGGTGAATCTAATCACATAACATGGCGAAGATCAGATCACATGCAACAGTCACTACAGCCAGACAAGACCATGGAGGCCACTCCAGTCAGTCACCTTCAAGGAGATCAGCGATGACAGTCACACTAGAGAGTGAGAGAGAGTCATTACAGGGAGACAAGACCATGGAGGCCACTCCAGTCAGTCACCTTCAAGGAGATCAGCGATGATAGTCACACTAGAGAGTGAGAGTCATTACAGGGAGACAAGACCATGGAGGCCACTCCAGTCAGTCACCTTCAAGGAGATCAGCGATGACAGTCACACTAGAGAGTGAGAGAGAGTCATTACAGGGAGACAAGACCATGGAGGCCACTCCAGTCAATCACCTTCAAGGAGATCAGCGATGACAGTCACAGTAGAGTGTGAGAGAGAGTCATTACAGGGAGACAAGACCATGGAGGCCACTCCAGTCAGTCACCTTCAAGGAGATCAGCGATGACAGTCACACTAGAGAGTGAGAGTCATTACAGGGAGACAAGACCATGGAGGCCACTCCAGTCAGTCACCTTCAAGGAGATCAGCGATGACAGTCACACTAGAGAGTGAGAGAGAGTCATTACAGGGAGACAAGACCATGGAGGTCACTCCAGTCAATCAACTGCGAGGGGATCACAGACTGCAGTCACAGGAAACAGAGCTAGAACAAAGTCACAGGACTATAGAGTCAATCAATATGAAGGAAATCAGGGCAGTCACAGTGAATTGCTAAAGCCATGAAAGTCTGTTTAGGTCAGAATTGTCACTCAACAAAGAGATTAGGTCACGCTTGGGAAAACACAGTCAGAACAGCTAGACAAAATCATGGAGGTCAACCAGGAACACAACCTGGAGAAATTACACAAGACAGCGCCGGAGGTCAATATGAAGAACATTAGAACAGATACAGAAGGTTGGTGCAGCCAGACAACATCATGAAGGTCATTCCACAATTGAGCACAAATCAATAGCAAGTGTTGTCAGATAGAACCTAATTATGATTGTGTGATGTGAGTGTGGATCCACCTGGATCAGTTTCGAGTCTGGGTGGAGGATCTGTCCCAATTCCTTTTCTATACAAAGTCATAGAGAAGAGAAGGTTGGTTTGGCCAGACAAGAATAAGGAGGTCAATTCTGTCACTGCATAGATGAATTATGACATGAGACCGATGGGTGGTGGGACCAGACAAGACCATGGAGATCCAGCCAGTAAAACGATGAGGAAAAAAATCAGGACAGCTGAAATTACTCAAAGCAGTCACACAATAGTACAACCATAGATGTAGAGTAGATATTGGCAGAGCCAAGCAATGTCCGTAGGACCAGCCACCGGTGTAATGTCTATGGCCCGCCACAGGCATAGAAACATCTGGAAAGTAACAGAAGGATCCGCCAAGGAACATCTCATGTCTGCAGCCGAATACAGGAGATACTAGAGTCTGGCGAGGCCGAGGTCCAGGGTAGAGGCACCAACATAACATAGACATAATGGGGACAGTCACTGTACAGGACATTACCGCTATTATACAACATGGGCAGCTTACACCGGGCTGGTGACACAGAAACCAATGCCGTGAACATGGAGAAGATCAGAGAAGTGTCCAGGGGTCTCACCCCGCCACCCATGAACTATGATGGGTGGTATCTACATGGCAGTGAATTGCTGTCCCTGGAACATGGCGTGCAGCCCTCACACCGCTAGCATGCATGTGCTGAGTGAGGACACAGGCGGCTCCTGGACATATTTAGCTTCATGAACTGCTTCGCTAGCGCTCGGATATGAACATATAGAGCAACATAGGAAAATTGTGCTGAACTGTCAAATGCCACGATCTACGTGTGATCCTATAGTCTGTGCAGGCGGCGTGGAGCGATCGTCCGGTGAAGAAAGGTCTATGTGATAGCAGCAAAATATAGTGTTCAATGAACTCCAGCCTGATCACAGCGGCCAGAAGGGGGCGCCTCGCTCAGGATAACACCGGGTGGTCTCTGGAGAGTTTATCAAGACCCGGCTGCATCTGAAGAAGAGGGGCCACTGTAGTGCATATTGTGATCCCCCGCCATGCAGTGTCGCATCCTGGCAGGAGATCCTTGTCTGCCCCCGGTGGACAATCCTTGTACTGCAGCTCCTTTATTCTGGCAAAAGTCACCGTTGTCAGCGCATTTTTGTCGCGTTATCTTACAGAAGAGCTGAAAACACTTGACGGCTCGTCCACATCAGCACAGGACTGAATTCCTGCTTTTCAAGGCGATTACAAAATCTGGTTCTCTGTAAAGAAGGAAACACAAAGTCTTAAACTTTCTTCCGCAATACTTACACAAAAATGATGCTCAATTACACTGATGTCACTGACATAAAGTGGAGCAAACATATAACCTGCGGCTCTGTGACCGCACACAGGAACACAAGTCACCACTGTCCACAACATACTGATGTCTCTTATGGACGGATTTAACGGATGCCAGGATCCATCTCCTCCAAGCTCCAGTCCCCAATGTACATAACCCAAAATACCCCAAATGAGCGAAAATATCACCTACAACATACGAGAGAGATATCGGGGGTCCAAGAGCCACTGACAACACTTACTGGGCAGAGTCTTCAGGTGTATGGCCGTCAGGAAGTTAGTCTTTATCCCTCCGTCTTTTACCGTCCTCCCAACTCTTACCCTTTACAACAAAAAGACAAGACATTAGGAAACTTGTCAAAACCATGATCAAAGTTATCTTATAAAATCCTACTATCTAAAACTGGTGTAAAAAACTCAATAAAAACAATATGCAATAGAATATCACTACTATAATACTGCTCCTATGAACAAAAATATAACTACTATAATACTGCTCCTATGTACAAGAATATAACTACTATAATACTGCCCTCTATGTACAAGAATATAACTACTATAATACTGCCCCTATGTACAAGAATATAACTACTATAATACTGCTCTTATGTATAAGAATATAACTACTATAATACTGCTCCTATGTACAAGAATATAACTACTATAATACTGCTCCTATGTACAAGAATATAACTACTATAATACTGCCCCTATGTACAAGAATATAACTACTATAATACTGCCCCTATGTACAAGAATATAACTACTATAATACTGCCCCTATGTACAAGAATATAACTACTATAATACTGCCCTATATACAAGAATATAACCACTATAATACTGCTCCTATGTACAAGAATATAACTACTATAATACTGCCCCTATGTACAAGAATATAACTACTATAATACTGCTCCTATGTACAAGAATATAACTACTATAATACTGCCCTCTATGTACAAGAATATAACTACTATAATACTGCCCCTATGTACAAGAATATAACTACTATAATACTGCTCCTATGTACAAGAATATAACTACTATAATACTGCCCCTATGTACAAGAATATAACTACTATAATACTGCCCCTATGTACAAGAATATAACTACTATAATACTGCTCCTATGTACAAGAATATAACTACTATAATACTGCTCCTATGTACAAGAATATAACTACTATAATACTGCTCCTATGTACAAGAATATAACTATTATAATACTGCTCCTATGTACAAGAATATAACTACTATAATACTGCTCCTATGTGCAAGAATATAACTACTATAATACTGCTCCTATGTACAAGAATATTACTACCATAATACTGCTCCTATGTACAAGAATATAACTACTATAATACTGCTCCTATGTACAAGAATATAACTACTATAATACTGCTCCTATGTACAAGAATATAACTACTATAATACTGCTCCTATGTACAAGAATATTACTACCATAATACTGCTCCTATGTACAAGAATATAACTACTATAATACTGCTCCTATGTACAAGAATATTACTACCATAATACTGCTCCTATGTACAAGAATATAACTACTATAATACTGCTCCTATGTACAAGAATATAACTACTATAATACTGCTCCTATGTACAAGAATATAACTACTATAATACTGCTCCTATGTACAAGAATATAACTACTATAATACTGCTCATATGTACAAGAATATAACTACTATAATACTGCCCCTATGTACAAGAATATAACTACTATAATACTGTCCCTATGTACAAGAATATAACTACTATAATACTGCCCCTATGTACAAGAATATAACTACTATAATACTGCTCCCTATGTACGAGAATATAACTACTATAATACTGCCCCCTATGTACAAGAATATAACTACTATAATACTGTCCCTATGTACAAGAATATAACTACTATAATACTGCTCCTATGTACAAGAATATAACTACTATAATACTGCCCCTATGTACAAGAATATAACTACTATAATACTGTCCCTATGTACAAGAATATAACTACTATAATACTGCCCCTATGTACAAGAATATAACTACTATAATACTGCTCCCTATGTACAAGAATATAACTACTATAATACTGCCCCTATGTACAAGAATATAACTACTATAATACTGCTCCATATACAAGAATATAACTACTGTAATACTGCTCCTATGTACAAGAATATAACTACTATAATACTGCTCCATATACAAGAATATAACTACTGTAATACTGCTCCTATGTACAAGAATATAACTACTATAATACTGCTCCTATGTACAAGAATATAACTACTATAATACTGCTCCTATGTACAAGAATATTACTACCATAATACTGCTCCTATATACAAGAATATAACTACTATAATACTGCTCCTATGTACAAGAATATTACTACCATAATACTGCTCCTATGTACAAGAATATAACTACTATAATACTGCTCCTATGTACAAGAATATAACTACTATAATACTGCTCCTATGTACAAGAATATAACTACTATAATACTGCTCCTATGTACAAGAATATAACTACTATAATACTGCTCATATGTACAAGAATATAACTACTATAATACTGCCCCTATGTACAAGAATATAACTACTATAATACTGTCCCTATGTACAAGAATATAACTACTATAATACTGCCCCTATGTACAAGAATATAACTATTATAATACTGCTCCCTATGTACGAGAATATAACTACTATAATACTGCCCCCTATGTACAAGAATATAACTACTATAATACTGTCCCTATGTACAAGAATATAACTACTATAATACTGCCCCTATGTACAAGAATATAACTACTATAATACTGCTCCCTATGTACAAGAATATAACTACTATAATACTGCCCCTATGTACAAGAATATAACTACTATAATACTGCCCCTATGTACAAGAATATAACTACTATAATACTGTCCCTATGTACAAGAATATAACTACTATAATACTGCCCCTATGTACAAGAATATAACTACTATAATACTGCTCCCTATGTACAAGAATATAACTACTATAATACTGCCCCTATGTACAAGAATATAACTACTATAATACTGCTCCATATACAAGAATATAACTACTGTAATACTGCTCCTATGTACAAGAATATAACTACTATAATACTGCTCCATATACAAGAATATAACTACTGTAATACTGCTCCTATGTACAAGAATATAACTACTATAATACTGCTCCATATACAATATAACTACTGTAATACTGCCCCCTATGTACAAGAATATAACTACTATAATACTGCCCCTATATACAAGAATATAACTACTATAATAGTGCCCCTATGTACAAGAATATAACTACTATAATACTGCCCCTATATACAAGAATATAACTACTATAATACTGCCCTTATGTACAAGAATATAACTACTATAATACTGCCCCTATGTACAACAATATAACTACTATAATAGTGCCCCTATGTACAAGAATATAACTACTATAATACTGCCCCTATATACAAGAATATAACTACTATAATACTGCCCTTATGTACAAGAATATAACTACTATAATACTGCCCCTATGTACAACAATATAACTACTATAATACTGCCCCATGTACAAGAATATAACTACTATAATACTGCTCCTATGTACAAGAATATAACTACTATAATACTGCTCCTATGTACAAGAATATAACTACTATAATACTGCCCCTATGTACAAGAATATAACTACTATAATACTGCTCCTATGTACAAGAATATAACTACTATAATACTGCCCCTATGTACAAGAATATAACTACTATAATACTGCTCCTATGAACAAAAATATAACTACTATAATACTGCCCCTATGTACAAGAGTATAACTGCTATAATACTGCTCCTATGTACAAGAATATAACTACTATACTACTGCTCCTATGTACAAGAATATAACTACTATAATACTGCCTCTATGTACAAGAATATAACTACTATAATACTGCACCTATGTACAAGAATATAACTACTATAATACTGCTCCTATGTACAAGAATATAACTACTATAATACTGCCTCCTATGTACAAGAATATAACTACTATAATACTGCTCCTATGTACAAGAATATAACTACTATAATACTGCTCCTATGTACAAGAATATAACTACTATAATACTGCCCCTATGTACAAGAATATAACTACTATAATACTTCCCCCTATGTACAAGAATATAACTACTATAATACTGCTCCTATGTACAAGAATATAACTACTATAATACTGCTCCCATGTACAAGAATATAACTACTATAATACTGCTCCTATGTATAAGAATATAACTACTATAATACTGCTCCTATGTACAAGAATATAACTACTATAATACTGCTCCTATGTACAAGAATATAACTACTATAATACTGCTCCTATGTACAAGAATAAAACTACTATAATACTGCCCCTATGTACAAGAATATAACTACTATAATACTGCTCCTATGTACAAGAATATAACTACTATAATACTGCTCCTATGTACAAGAATATAACTACTATAATACTGCCCCTATGTACAAGAATATAACTACTATAATACTGCTCCTGTGTACAAGAATATAACTACTATAATACTGCTCCTATGTACAAGAATATAACTACTATAATACTGCTCCTATATACAAGAATATAACTACTATAATACTGCCTCCTATGTACAAGAATATAACTACTATAATACTGCCCCCTATGTACAAGAATATAACTACTATAATACTGCCCCTATATACAAGAATATAACTACTATAATACTGCCTCTATGTACAAGAATATAACTACTATAATACTGCCTCTATGTACAAGAATATAACTACTATAATACTGCTCCTATGTACAAGAATATAACTACTATAATACTGCTCCTATGTACAAGAATATAACTACTATAACACTGCCTCTATGTACAAGAATATCACTACTATAATACTGCCCCCTATGTACAAGAATATAACTACTATAATATTACTCCCTATGTACAAGAATATAACTACTATAATACTGCCCCTGTGTACAAGAATATAACCACTATAATACTGCCCCTATGTACAAGAGTATAACTACTATAATACTGCTCCTATGTACAAGAATATAACTACTATAACACTGCCTCTATGTACAAGAATATCACTACTATAATACTGCCCCCTATGTACAAGAATATAACTACTATAATACTGCCCATGTACAAGAATATAACTATATAATACTGCCGCTATGTACAAAAATATAACTACTATAATACTGCCCCTATGTACAAGAATATAACTACTATACTACTGCTTCTATGTACAAGAATATAACTACTATAATACTGCCCCTATGTACAAGAATATAACTACTATAATACTGCCCCTATGTACAAGAATATAACTATATAATACTGCCGCTATGTACAAAAATATAACTACTATAATACTGCCCCTATGTACAAGAATATAACTACTATACTACTGCCCCTATGTACAAGAATATAACTACTATAATTCCTACCCCCTATGTACAAGAATATAACTACTATAATATTACTCCCTATGTACAAGAATATAACTACTATAATACTGCCCCTATGTACAAAAATAAAACTACTATAATACTGCCCCTATGTACAAGAATATAACTAATATAATACTGCCCCTATGTACAAGAATAAAACTACTATAATACTGCCCCTATGTACAAGAATATAACTACTATAATACTGCCCCTATATACAAGAATATAACTACTATAATACTGCCCCTATGTAGAAGAATATAACTACTATAATACTGCCCCTATGTACAAGAATATAACTAATATAATACTGCCCCTATGTACAAGAATATAACTACTATAATACTACTCCTATGTACAAGAATATAACCACTATAATACTGCTCCTATGTACAAAAATATAACTACTATAATACTGCACCTATGTACAAGAATATAACTACTATAATGCTGCCCCTATGTACAAGAATATAACTACTATAATACTGCTCCTATGTACAAAAATATAACTACTATAATACTGCTCCCTATATACAAGAATATAACTACTATAATACTTCCCATATGTACAAGTATATAACTACTATAATACTGCTCCTATGTACAAGAATATAACTACTATAATACTGCTCCTATGTACAAAAATATAACTACTATAATACTGCTCCCTATATACAAGAATATAACTACTATAATACTTCCCATATGTACAAGAATATAACTACTATAATACTGCCCCCTATGTACAAGAATATAACTAATATAATACTGCCCCTATGTACAAGAATATAACTACTATAATACTGCTCCTATGTACAAGAATATAACTACTATAATACTGCCCCTATGTACAAGAATATAACTACTATAACAATGCCGCTATGTACAAGAATATAACTACTATAATACTGCCCCTATGTACAAGAATATAACTACTATAATACTGCCCCTATGTACAAGAATATAACTACTATAATACTGCCCCTATGTACAAGAATATAACTATATAATACTGCCCCTATGTACAAGAATATAACTACTATAATACTGCTCCTATGTGCAAGAATATAACTACTATAATACTGCCCCTATGTACAAGAATATAACTGCTATAATACTGCCTCTATGTACAAGAATATAACTACTATAATACTGCCCCTATGTACAAGAATATAACTACTATAATACTGCCCCTATGTACAAGAATATAACTACTATAATACTGCTCCTATATACAAGAATATACCTACTATAATACTGCCCCTATGTACAAGAATATAACTACTATAATACTGCTCCTATATACAAGAATATAACTACTATAATACTGCCCCCTATGTAGAATATAACTAATATAATACTGCCCCTATGTACAAGAATATAACTACTATAATACTGCTCCTATGTACAAGAATATAACTACTATAATACTGCCCCTATGTATAAGAATATATCTACTATAATTCTGCTCCTATGTACAAGAATATAACTACTATAATACTGCCCCTATGTACAAGAATATAACTACTATAATACTGCTCCTATGTACAAGAATATAACTACTATAATACTGCTCCTATGTACAAGAATATAACTACTATAATACTGCCCCTATGTACAAGAATATAACTACTATAATACTGCTCCTATGTACAAGAATATAACTACTATAATACTGCTCCTATGTACAAGAATATAACTACTATAATACTGCCCCCTATGTACAAGAATATAACTACTATAATACTGCCCCTATGTATAAGAATATAGCTATTCACTGCTTTGTAAGGTTTATTTTAATAAGTGTAAAATAAATACTATTATACTGTGATTTCTGTGGCAGGGAACCTCAGTGATTAGCGGCAGCGCCGCCTGTGCCTTACTGTTAGTGTTTCTGCCTTTCTCACTATAGGTCTTGTGCTTGAGCCTTAGTAAAACACTAAGTGTATAGAGGGGTCCGCTCCGTACTGACGTATTACGATGAGACCCCCGTGTCTGCTGAGAATCTACAGAGAGCAGAGTAATCACAGGAAATGTCTATAAATGCACAGAGCGGTGTCTGCGCCTCCACAGTTGTAATCTTTCTACTCACCAGATGAGGGCGCCAATAGCTAAAAAGACGACAAACACTATAAAAGCGAAAATCCCCAGCGAGATTATTACGGCCACTTTCTCCCCGGGATCTGCAGGGCGATAAAAATCCAATCAGTGCACATCTCATAGCGCCTTTCTGTGCACTCAGAATAACCCGCAGTATGTCTTACAGAATTGGAGAGCGGTCTCCGCCATATTAATAGAGGGGAATCTATTCATCCCATTGAAGAACACAACAGTAGACTAGAGTGGCAGATAACAGAGAGAAATAGATTGCATCGACTTGCTTAGCACATGGAGAGGAGACAGTCAGCCAGTCCAACATCCCGTAACATTTATACTGATAGCAGCCGCAGCGCTAATGACGGCAGCCGGCGCTATTACAGCTCGTGGCACAACAATACTTTACCGATGGGCTCCTTCACTTGAGGCTCCGGCTCTTCTGTAGTGGTTTCGTTACTGACCTCCGGGACCGACTCTGGAGGGAGCAGAGAAGAGGCAGAGTCAGTCACAGGCGACATAATACAAAGTAGAAAAGATCTCCGACCAAGCTGAGGCCAAGGGGCACCGGACAAACAAAACCTACGTGGCCTTCAACCCATAAGAACTTACTGTAGCCTCCATGATCCATGGAAGTTCCTCGGAGGAGGGGCTATGATATCTGTAGGGTCTGATTGGTACATGATGGGAGGTGATGGTGAGACACAGCCAAACTGCACACCCCAGATATCAGTCCAGAGTTATGGTGGTCATCTCTAGGAGCTCCACTAGGCAGACTGAGGTGCCACCATGTTGCTATCTCATGCCCTCACCTGGTATCTCTTCGCTGGTCCACGGTGTGGCTCTGACTTCCACGCTCCATTCACTCCAGTTACCGGCGTCGAGGAAATCTCTAGCGCTGACCTGCACAATGTGCTCCAGGCCTATGAACGCGTCTGTGATGATGTCCGTCAGGTTGGCCGTCTCCACCTTCCCCGGAGGAACATGAGAACAATTAGAGGGTGCAGTGATTGACCTGTGTGTACGGTGACGTGAAGGACCAGGTTCTTACCGTGGACCACAACATGTGAAGTACTGGTCGGTATTGTAGACGGAACTTCAGCTGAAAATGTGGCTCCAAGGGCCACGTGGATGGATAAGCCCAAGTGACCCGCAGCCGTCTGGGGGCATGAGGGATGGGCTCCGCTACCAGGATCTCTGGGGGGTCTGGCTTAACTGCAGCACAAAACAATGAATGACAGTAATGGTGTAACGTCCCTGTACAGAGACCCCACCGTGGTATCCTCAGAGGACTCCTCTCACCTATAGACTGCACATTGAAGTCCAGGATCCTGAAGCTGGAGCCCAGCGGATTCTCCTCCGTAATGTTCATCTGATAGGACGTCCACAGCTTGGAGTTCCTCACGGAGCACTTGTTAGGATGTCGGACGTCCTGCAGACAGATCTCCGGGCTGCTCCTGTCCACCCTGCAAAATAACAGGATCATATGTAATCCCCCTGTAGTAACATCCGGCCACACAGAGAGGAAGCGCAAGAGGAATGACTGTCCCCATTCCTGACACATCGGCACAGTCCTAATCATAATTATCATCTCCCCTCCATATTCGCTTAATTAGCAGAATTTCAATAAATTAACTCATTAACAAATTGATCAGTGGGGAAAGGGTTAACAAAAGGCAGTAAAAGTGGTTATAATAAAAAACAGCCGCAGGGTCAATGCTCAACTAAGAGACATCACCGATGATGTATAAACACAGCTCGTGAGAGAGGCAGAGTCTCCCCGGAGCAAAGGTGGTCGGGAGTCACTGATCTGTGAACAATTGCATCCTGAAATCGTGGAACAACTTTGTTCCACAATGTCAAATTACGAAGACTGTGAATATCTTCCAACTGCAGGACATAATATCAGAAGAGTCAGAGATTCTGGAGAAATCCATGTGCACAAGAGACGAGGCCAACGGTCAGTACCGGAGGCTCGTGATCTGCGGCCCTCAGGTGGCACTGCATTACATACAGGCACGAATCACTGCATAGGCTCAGGGAAACTTCCAGAAATCATGGACTGTGATCACAGGTCCCCGTGCAATCCACAGATGCAAGTGAAAGCTCCGTCATGTAAAGAAGAAGCTGTATATCTGCACAGTCCAGAAACACTGCCGTCTTCTCTGGGCTAAAGCTCATTGAAAATGGAAGGAGGAAAAATGGAAAACTGTCCTGTGGTCGTGTCGTAGAGAAAAATTGTAAAATCCATAAAGACATCTCCGGAGAGGAGACATATCACCCTCAAATTGAATATATGGGATTAATTATAACTGGGGAAGTGAGAAAGAGCTTCAGCCTCCAATGAAGTAGGACCTACTGCCGTGAACAGGTAATTACAACAAGGGATCTGCTGAGAACCAGCCAAGAAGTCTAGGATTCATATACTCTGAGACGGAGAAGTACAGGGACTTACTCTGTTCAAAGGAAGTATCTCAGGCTATCTGGAGCCAGTGGTCAGTGATGAATATTGGAATTTGCTTTGATCCAATATTTATTGGAGATATATTTTTGGCGTCGGAGCGAAGGGAACAATATAACGCATTCACTCACATTACTGTAAGGCCATTCTAACCCTTCCAACTTAATATTGGGGTCTGATGGATGATGATATCCATGATAAGTTTCATCTCTATAGAAAGATAAAATCGTGATGGGAAACATGACAACAATATCTCCTACCTGGGACCTCCAGGGGCAAAGATGTCCTGGAAGTCGGGGACCTCAAAGTTCTAAATGACCTAGCCCCCCCCCCCCACCACCACCACCTTTGAGCTCATCAAGGTGAGTACATGAACATAACTTGATTCAATAAAAAAAAACCAAAGTTTAGATTTTTGACATTTGTCAGTCCTGGGAGGTACAGTTTGCTGTGGTACTGTCTGTTTTCCTAAAAGGAGTACCACCCTCCACTAAGCTCTGTGCCATTTCCGTGACATCAGGTTTAGTACTTTTTCTTATCCCTTATATGTTATGTAATTGTATATAACATTTTGTTTTCTTGCCATTTGGTAACATCTTTGCATATTTTTTTATAAACACTGCCTACATTTTCGGATGAAAGATTTAAAATGCAATAGCTCTGTTCTTTTTGTTCTGTAAACCGCACCCCTGAAGACATACGCAATCTGCAACGGGTGTCCAATCAGCCTGTATAAACGTTTGGTGGTGGCAGAGGGTAGTTCTTTTTGTCATTGTGGAGTTGGCAGTGATCGTATCGGAGTACATATATACAGTGGCATGGAAAAGTTTGGGCACACCTGCTCAAAATTATTGTTATTGTGAACAGTTAAGCAAGTTGAAGATGGAATGATCTCTAAAAGGCCTAAAGTTAAAAATGACATTTCCTTTGTATTTTATGAAAAAAAATGTTATTTTTTACATTTTAAAAACTGAAAAAAAAAAAAATGGGCTGATGCAAAAGTTTGGAGATTTTTGGAGATTTGTGAGCTCAGATAACTTTGACCAAGGTTTCAGACCTTAATTAGCCTATTAGGGTTATGGCTTGTTCACTATCATCGTTGGAAATGAACCGGTGATGCAAGTCTCCCAGCTTTATAAAAATTCAGCCTCCTCTAACCTTGTGCCAAAAAAGAAGCAGCCATGGGATCTTCTAAGCAGCTGCCGAGCACTCAAAATGAAAATGGAGGAGGCCCACAAAGCAGGAGAAGGTTATAAGAAGATATCAAAGTGTTTTCAAGTTGCTTTTTTCTGTTTGAAATGTAATTAAGAAATGACAGTTACCAGGAACAGTGGAGGTCAAGATAAGGTCTGGAGGACCAAGCAAAATTTCAGTGAGAGTTGCTCGAAGAGTTGCTCGAAGGATTGCTAGAGAGGAAAATCAAAACCCCTGCTTGGCTACAAAAGACCTTCAGAAAGATTTAGCAGACTCTTGGGTTCTCGTACAATATTGTTCTGTTCAGAGACACCTGAACAAATATGGCCTTCATGGAAGAGTCATCAGAAGAAATCCTCTCCTGCATCCTCACCAGAAAATTCAGCTTCATAAGTATGCAAAAGAATAACTAACCAAGCCTGATGCATTTTGGAGACAAGTCATGTGGACCAATTAAGTAAAATAGAAGGGTTAAGCCACAGAAAAAAGACACAGAATTTCAGGAAGAGAACATGCCACTGTATGCACATATATATACTCCATGTGTTGGAATTGAATGTGTATATACTATACGCTCACTGTGTGTTCCCCAATGTCCGGCCTAGTAGTGGAAGCAGCTGCCACCTCGTCCATCACTCGTCAGTAATTGTCCTGACAATTAGAGGCAGTGGTGTTGCGTTCCTTGACAAATTTGTGGCAGCAGTGGGATCACAGATCATTAGTGATCTGAGGTGAGCAATCATCTCTGTCACTTAAAACTTGCCAGGTCCATGCGTGGATTCTGTGCAAAGTTCTGCGGATTGGACCCAGTTTACTCATACCTGGGACAATACTGTACGTGTAGTGGTTACATCCTTCCGTCTCTCTGGTTTTTCTGGTCAATCTTTTATTTGGCGAGTGACGGCTAAGATGGCAGCTGTTTATAAGAAGCACGAGAAAGCGGTGCTGATCCTTTTATGTGAAGAGTGAGGTCTCGTTGGGTCAGACAAAACCAAAGTGATGTTCATCTGTGCCTTGATGGAGGATGATGCCTGGCACCAAAACGATGTGGCTCAAGAGCCTGAGACAAGTGAAGCACCAGGCTGCCCAACTGTGGATCCGGTTCCACAACAGTCCGACTCAGGGGAGACCGGCAGCAGCCATAGCTCCCACATACTGGATACAACGCAGAAGATCTGCTAAGGGGGCGGCGTTACACTCCATTCCTGCAGCACAACACAACGTCTGCGCTGCTCCTCGGGGGCACGAGGCCAAGACACAAGGGAAGAGGCTGACCCAGACGTCAACTGTGGTCAGAACTCAAGCAGCTGCAGGAGTCGGGGGGTTAATGAGAGCCCTGGGATCTTCCATTCATGGATACATGACCAGGCCGTGAGTCACAGACATAACTGTCTTCAAGGAATCTCAGAAGGATCCAAGACCCAGATTACATCACGTTACAGCCGAGGAGACTGATCATTGGGCAAAAGTCTCATTCTTCTGACCGCGTGGTTTATCCCGGGAAACTTAATTCGTGGAGAAGTTATTTAATACCCCTCTATAGGTCCTGGGATCGCAACGAAAATCATCCGTCGCTGTCCTGGGTTCAAATCCCACCAAGGACAACATCTGCAAGGAGTTTGTATGTTCTCCCCGTGATTGCGTGGGTTTCCTCCGCTTTCCTCTCACATTCCAAAGACATAGGGAACTTAGATTGTGAGCCCCATCGGGGACAGCAATGATAATGTGTGCAAACTGTAAAGCGCTGCGGAATACGTTAGTGCTATATAAAAATAAAGATTATTTATTCACCGCTCACCTCTCTGGCCCCTCATCTCTTCACTGCTCATCTCTCTGGCCCCTCACCGCTCTGGCCCCTCAGCTCCTCACCGCTCACCTCTCTGGCCCCTCAGCTCCTCGCCACTCACCTCTCTGGCCCCTCAGCTCCTCGCCGCTCACCTCTCTGGCCCCTCACTGCTCTGGCCCCTTAGCTCCTCACCACTCATCTCTCTGGCCCCTCAGCTCTTCACCGCTCACCTCTCTGGCCCCTCAGCTCTTCACCGCTCACCTCTCTGGCCCCTCACTGCTCTGGCCCCTCAGCTCCTCACGGCTCACCTCTCTGGCCCCTCAGCTCCTCGCCGCTCACCTCTCTGGCCCCTCAGCTCACCACTCACCTCTCTGGCCCCTCAGCTCTTCACCGCTCACCTCTCTGGCCCCTCACCGCTCACCTCTCTGGCCCCTTAGCTCCTCGCAGCTCACCTCTCTGGCCCCTCACCACTCACCTCTCTGGCCCCTCAGCTCCTCGACGCTCACCTCTCTGGCCCCTCAGCTCCTCACCGCTCACCTCTCTGGCCCCTCACCACTCACCTCTCTGGCCCCTCAGCTCCTCACCTCTCTGGCCCCTCACTGCTCTGGCCCCTCAGCTCCTCACCGCTCACCTCTCTGGCCCCTCAGCTCTTCACCGCTCACCTCTCTGGCCCATCACCGCTCACCTCTCTGGCCCCTCAGCTCCTCACCGCTCACCTCTCTGGCCCCTCAGCTCCTCACCGCTCACCTCTCTAGTCCCTCAGCTCCTCTCCGCTCACCTCTCTGGCCCCTCAACTCCTCACCTCTCTGGCCCCTCAGCTCCTCACCGCTCACCTCTCTGGCCCCTCAGCTCCTCACCACTCACCTCTCCGGCCCCTCAACTCATCATCGCTCACCTCTCTGGCCCCTCAGCTCCTCACCGCTCACATCTCTGGCCCCTCAGCTCCTCACCGCTCACCTCTCTGGCCCCTCAGCTCCTCACCGCTCACATCTCTGGCCCCTCAGCTCCTCATCGCTCACCTCTCTGGCCCCTCAGCTCCTCGCTGCTCACCTCTCAGCTCCTCACCGCTCACCTCTCCGGCTCCTACTTTTATAGTAGTTATATTCTTGTACATAGGAGCAGTATTATAGTAGTTATAGTCTTGTACATAGGGGCAGTATTATAGTAGTTATATTCTTGTACATAGGAGCAGTATTATAGTAGTTATATTCTTGTACATAGGGGCAGTATTATAGTAGTTATATTCTTGTACATAGGAGCAGTATTATAGTAGTTATATTCTTGTACATAGGAGCAGTATTATAGTAGTTATAGTCTTGTACATAGGGGCAGTATTATAGTAGTTATATTCTTGTACATAGGAGCAGTATTATAGTAGTTATATTCTTGTACATAGGGGCAGTATTATAGTAGTTATATTCTTGTACATAGGAGCAGTATTATAGTAGTTATATTCTTGTACATAGGAGCAGTATTATAGTAGTTATATTCTTGTACATAGGGGCAGTATTATAGTAGTTATATTCTTGTATATAGGAGCAGTATTATAGTAGTTATATTCTTGTACATAGGGGCAGTATTATAGTAGTTATATTCTTGTGCATAGGAGCAGTATTATAGTAGTTATATTCTTGTACATAGGGGCAGTATTATAGTAGTTATATTCTTGTACATAGGAGCAGTATTATAGTAGTTATATTCTTGTACATGGGGCAGTATTATAGTAGATATATTCTTGTACATAGGGAGCAGTATTATAGTAGTTATATTCTTGTACATAGGGGCAGTATTATAGTAGTTATATTCTTGTGCATATGAGCAGTATTATAGTAGTTTTATTCCTGTACATAGGGGCAGTATTAGAGTAGTTATATTCTTGTGCATAGGAGCAGTATTATAGTAGTTATATTCTTGTACATAAGGGCAGTATTATAGTAGTTATATTCTTGTACATAGGAGCAGTATTATAGTAGTTATATTCTTGTACATAGGAGCAGTATTATAGTAGTTATATTCTTGTACATAGGGGCAGTATTATAGTAGTTATATTCTTGTACATAGGGGCAGTATTATAGTAGTTATATTCTTGTACATAGGAGCAGTATTATAGTAGTTATATTCTTGTACATAGGGGCAGTATTATAGTAGTTATATTCTTGTACATAGGGGCAGTATTATAGGAGTTATATTCTTGTACATAGGAGCAGTATTATAGTAGTTATATTCTTGTACATAGGAGCAGTATTATAGTAGTTATATTCTTGTACATAGGAGCAGTATTATAGTAGTTATATTCTTGTGCATAGGAGCAGTATTATATTAGTTATATTCTTGTACATAGGGGCAGTATTATAGTAGTTATATTCTTGTACTTAGGAGCAGTATTATAGTAGCTATATTCTTGTACATAGGGGCAGTATTACAGTAGTTATATTCTTGTACATAGGGGGGCAGTATTACAGTAGTTATATTCTTGCACATAGGAGCAGTATTATAGTAGTTATATTCTTGTACATAGGAGCAGTATTATAGTAGTTATATTCTTGTACATAGGGGGCAGTATTATAGTAGTTATATTCTTGTACATAGGGGCAGTATTACAGTAGTTATATTCTTGTACATAGGGGGGCAGTATTACAGTAGTTATATTCTTGCACATAGGAGCAGTATTATAGTAGTTATATTCTTGTACATAGGAGCAGTATTATAGTAGTTATATTCTTGTACATAGGGGGCAGTATTATAGTAGTTATATTCTTGTACATAGGGGGCAGTATTATAGTAGTTGTATTCTTGTACATAGGGGGCAGTATTATAGTAGTTATATTCTTGTACATAGGAGCAGTATTATAGTAGTTATATTCTTGTACATAGGAGCAGTATTATAGTAGTTATATTCTTGTACATAGGAGCAGTATTATAGTAGTTATATTCTTGTACATTGGGGCGGTATTATTGCAGTTATACTCTGGTCCCCAGAGCTTGGCGAGGTGCAATCTGATATCATGTGCATGTCGGTGTGTAGGTTTCGATGACATGGGTACATGATACCGGATATAGTGGTGACAATCCTTCTAGACATCCTGGCTGCTCTCATCACTGATAGTATGAGGACGGTGATGGTTTTCAGACTCTTGCTCGCAGCTCTGGGTCTCAGCTGCTCTTGGCAAGCTGCCACCCATTACACAGGCTGTGACACATTCACTGCTGGGGGGTCATGTAATTGGATGGAGATGGACATAGTTGGCGTCCCGGGCCCTGTAATTAGATCTACACTGAATGATCAGACATGAGTCCCTGTGATAGGATTGATTACAGATCTGTCGAAGAATCATGAGAGGCCCCGAAGGCAGACTCTCTGGTGATTGATGCTCTGTTATTAAGATTAAACACATGCGGCCATAGAGGAGGAGCTGATGTCAGTCACTGGGGGGACACGGGAACGTCATGGGCTTATACGGATTGTGAAATACTCGATACATCTGGTATAAGGCGCCACTGATCGCAGGCTTACTCAGGGCTTGGGGTCCGATACTGAGGCTTCTGTTTACTTTCTATGGTGATACAACCATTATAGGGGGAAGGCACAAGTATGGGGCCTCTAGAGTTGGGGCCCCATAACTTCAGAAACAGTCCCTCACGTCAAATATCCCTTTCTATGGCCTCGTTTAGTTTGGTACCACTGGTGATGGCTCAGAAGTTGTCACCATGTCCATGAAAGAACAAGGAATTGTCTGCCTGGGGTCCTACATTATAGAGAAAAGATGTTTTAGAGAGAGGGGCTTTGAGATATTATGAGGGCTATAGTGGGGGTCACCCATTATATGGCGAGGCTCTAGAACTGGCCCAGAGTATACCTTCTCCTGAGGGCACCTGGGGTAGACAAGGGAAGAGATAAAGCAGACTTTATAAATAGCAGGATCCGCCCGGAGATTGGCAGATTATCTATGAAGATATTTCTTGGCCGGTGGCTGGTGAGAGTTCACGTAGGAACATCTGATGGGCAGCGGTGCCAAATCCTGCCATCAGCCCATGGACAGGCGGTCGTCCGGTCCTCACACTCACAGCGGATCAGGAAGTTTTACATTTTCTATTTTCTTTACTATTCTTTTGAATCTCTAATTAAAAAACTCTTGAGAAACCTCCACTTGGAAACGATCAGAAGACAAACCAGGAAAGGTCTGAAGACAGGAAATGTCTAAGTGGTGGCACCATGGCTGATGTCATGGGTGAGATGCCGGACAGAAAAAGTACTGACGCCTTTGATTTCTGAGAATCTTGTGGATAAGAAAGAAAAGGGACTAGAAGATTCTGGACTGAATCAAGTTGGAGGTCCATGTAACGTTCATCACCCGAGACCAAAGCTTTTAGGGAAGTCTGATAACGAGACAAAAGATCACAAAAAATGGACAAAAATTGTAAGAAAGAGGCGGCCGTGAATCAGATAAGACAGTGAGCTCCGTACTGAGGTCTGTGGTGGAGGTGATGTCTGGGGAGCACATACTTTCAGCAGCAGATACGAGTGATACATATAACGTAGGGAATGTTTCCGATTCTCATACACAGGGCCGGAGTCAGCACTGGTTCTGCAGGATTGTGCATCGCACTTTCCCCAGCGTCGCCCCTGGCGTCTGGCACACAGAGGCGCCTTGTCCGGCGCGGTTGTACAATGAGGCCCGTTTCCCCCAACCAGTCAGCAGCAGAAACACATGTTCCTTCCCTGCGTGTTTTTATTACCCACAATCCTGCGCTCGCTCTGGCATCTCAGTGTTTGCTGACCTGAAATTGGCAGCGGCGCGGACCAAAATGTAACAAGAAAGCTGCCCAGGATCATGCGGAGCCCGTCCTCCTGCCGCTGCACACACGGGTCTCATCTACTATCACCGCCACACAGGCTCCTCCAAAATCATGGAAAAATGTGTGAGAGACACGGCGACCACAGAGGAGGATGGAAGGTGGAGACCAAGAGCCGAGGAAGAGCCTTACCACCAGGTCCGGCACCGCTCTGCGCTCCACCATCCTAAGGGAAGCCAAGGAAGAGCCTGACCACCAGGACTGGCACCGCTCTGCGCTCCACTATCCTAACGGAAGCCGAGGAAGAGCCTGATTACCAGGACCGGCACCGCTCTGTGCTCCACCATTCTAAGGGGAGCTGAGGAAGAGCCTGATTACCAGGACTGGCACCGCTCTGTGCTCCACCATTCTAAGGGGAACCGAGGACCAGCCTGACCACAAGGACCGGCACCGCTCTGTGCTCCACCATTCTAAGGGGAGCTGAGGAAGAGCCTGATTACCAGGACTGGCACCGCTCTGTGCTCTACCATTCTAAGGGGAGCTGAGGAAGAGCCTGAATACCAGGACCGGCACCGCTCTGTGCTCTACCATTCTAAGGGGAGCTGAGGAAGAGCCTGATTACCAGGACTGGCACCGCTCTGTGCTCTACCATTCTAAGGGGAGCTGAGGAAGAGCCTGATTACCAGGACTGGCACCGCTCTGTGCTCTACCATTCTAAGGGGAGCTGAGGAAGAGCCTGAATACCAGGACCGGCACCGCTCTGTGCTCTACCATTCTAAGGGGAGCTGAGGAAGAGCCTGATTACCAGGACCGGCACCGCTCTGTGCTCCACCATTCTAAGGGGAGCTGAGGAAGAGCCTGATTACCAGGACTGGCACCGCTCTGTGCTCTACCATTCTAAGGGGAGCTGAGGAAGAGCCTGATTACCAGGACCGGCACCGCTCTGTGCTCCACCATTCTAAGGGGAGCTGAGGAAGAGCCTGATTACCAGGACTGGCACCGCTCTGTGCTCCACCATTCTAAGGGGAGCTGAGGAAGAGCCTGATTACCAGGACTGGCACCGCTCTGTGCTCTACCATTCTAAGGGGAGCTGAGGAAGAGCCTGAATACCAGGACCGGCACCGCTCTGTGCTCTACCATTCTAAGGGGAGCTGAGGAAGAGCCTGAATACCAGGACCGGCACCGCTCTGTGCTCTACCATTCTAAGGGGAGCTGAGGAAGAGCCTGATTACCAGGACCGGCACCGCTCTGCGCCTCCACCATTCTAAGGGGAGCTGAGGAAGAGCCTGATTACCAGGACCGGCACCGCTCTGCGCCTCCACCATTATAAGAGGAACTGACGAAGAGCCTTACTACTGGCACCGCTTTGTGCCTCCACCATTTTAAGAGAAGATGACGAAGAGCCTGACCACGGGTACCCAGCACCACTCTGCACCTCCACAATTCTAAGTGGAACCAAGGAAGAGCCTGACCACCAGTACTGGCACCACTCAATGCTCCATCATTCTAAATGGAGCTGAGGAAGAGCCTGACCACCAGGACTGGTACCGCTCTGCGCTCCACCATTCTAAGGGGAGACGACTAAGAGCCTGACAATCAGGACGGCACTGCTCTGTGCCTCCACCATTCTAAGGGGAGACGATAAAGAGCTTGACTACCAGGACGGCACCGCTCTGCACCTCCACTATTCCAAGGGGAGCCAAGGAAGAGCATGACTACCAGGAGTGCTCTCTGCTCCACCATTCTAAGGGGAGCCGAGGAAGAGCCTGACTACTATGACCGCTCTATGCTCCACCATTCTAAGGGGAGCTGAGGAAGAGCCTGACCACCAGGACTGGCACTGCTATGTGCTCCACCATTCTAAATGGAGATGACAAAGAGCCTGACTACCCAGAGCGGCACCATTCTAAGGGGAGCCGATGAAGAGTTTGACTACCAGCACCGGCACCGATCTACGCTCCACCATTCTAAGGCGAGACAACAAAGAGCCTTACCACCAGGACCGGGACAGATCTGCACTCCACCATTATAAGGGAAGCCGAGACAGAGTCTTACTACTACTACTAATAATAATAATTTAATAATAATTTTTTATTTATATAGCGCCAACATATTCCGCAGCACTTTATAATTAAGCGGGGGAGATGAACAGACAATAAATTCAATACAAGTTAAGACAATTTAAACAGTGACATTAGGGGTGAGGTCCCTGCTCGCAAGCTTACAATCTACAATGCTTCCAGGGGGTCAGCCGAGGAGTAAGAGGAAGGTACTGACCCCGGCACCTGGATTTAACCCTTGTGGGTGTGGCCTGACGCCCCTTCCTCTTTATTCCCGTTGGTCAGCTGGGTGTCCCAATTATGGCATCACCTGGGGGAGTAGTGGGAGGGGGGAATTGGCACTGCACGGTGTTTCCTGCTTTCTTTCCCATAGGGGCTCCCCAGTCCGAGGCACATTCCCTATGCAGTACCGTGCCTGCCATTATAATAAATAGGGATTTTCATACAAAGCTGCATGATCCGGTCATCAGCCCATGTGTTTAAGTGCAATAGTCAAGTATCAAGTGCAGTTATCGTGTGCATGGAGGGTGTGGAGACAGATGAATAGTAGGGGGCAGATTCAGAGTAATATTTGGAAGGAGGGAACAGGGCAAAGTTAGTTTACTGAGTAGTTGATGTGGTAGGCTTGTTTGAAGAGATGGGTTTTTAAAGCGCGCTTGAATAGGTCGGGGCTAGGTATCAGTCTTATCGTCTGGGGAAGTGCATTCCAGAGAGCTGGCGCAGCACGCGAGAAGTCTTGGAGACGGAGATACGAGGTTCGGATTACGGGGGATGTTAGTCTTAGGTCATTTGTAGAACGGAGGGCACGTGTAGGGCGATAGACAGAGATGAGAGAGGAGATATAAGGCGGTGCAGAACTGTGGAGGGCTTTGTGGGTGAGAGAGATGAGTTTATACTGGACCCTGTAGCGAATGGGTAGCCAGTGTAATGACTGGCACAAGATGGAGGCATCGGTGAAGCGGCTGGACAGAAATATGACCCTGACTGCCGCATTCAAGATGGATTGTAGAGGAGAAAGTTTGGTAAGAGGGAGACCGATTAGAAGAGAGTTGCAGTAGTCCAGACGAGAATGAATAAGAGCGACAGTAAGAGTCTTAGCAGTTTCAATGGTGAGAAAAGGTCGGATTCTGGAGATGTTTTTAAGATGCAGGTGACAAGAGCGAGTGAGTGATGTGAGTGGACAGGCACCACTCTGCACCCCACCATTATTAGAGGAGGTAAGGAAGAGTCTGACTACCAGAACAGGCACCACTGTGCACCCCACCAGTATAAGAGGAGACAAGGAAGAGTCTGACCACCAGGACCAGCACCTCTCTGCACCCCACCATTATAAGAGGAGCCGAGGAAGAGCCTGACTACCAAGACAGGGACCACTCTGCGCTCCACCATTATAAGAGGAGACAAGGAAGAGTCTGACCACCAGGACAGGCACCGCTCTGCACCCCACCATTATAAGAGGAGACAAGGAAGAGCCTGACTACCAGGACCAGCACCGCTCTGCACCCCACCATTATAAGGAGAGCTGAGGAAGAGCCTGACTACCAGGACAGGCACCACTCTGCGCTCCACCATTATAAGAGGAGCCGAGTAAGAGTCTGACTACCAGGATCGGCACCGCTCTGCGCCTCTACCATTCTAAGGGGAGCTGAGGAAGAGCCTGACTACCAGGACCAGCACCGCTCTGCACCCCACCATTATAAGGAGAGCTGAGGAAGAGCCTGACTACCAGGACAGGCACCACTCTGGGCTCCACCATTATAAGAGGAGCCGAGTAAGAGTCTGACTACCAGGATCGGCACCGTTCTGCGCCTCCACCATTCTAAAGGGAGCTGAGGCAGAGCCTGACTACTGGCACTGGCATCACTCTGGGCCTCCACCATTCTAACGGGAGCTGAGGCAGAGCCTGACTACTGGCACTGGCATCACTCTGCGCCTCTACCATTCTAAGGGGAGCTGAGGCAGAGCCTGACTACTGGCACTGGCATCACTCTGGGCCTCCACCATTCTAAGGGGAGCTGAGGCAGAGCCTGACTACTGGCACTGGCATCACTCTGCGCCTCTACCATTCTAAGGGGAGCTGAGGCAGAGCCTTACTACTGGCATCACTCTGGGCCTCCACCATTCTAAAGGGAGCTGAGGCAGAGCCTGACTACTGGCACTGGCATCACTCTGGGCCTCCACCATTCTAAGGGGAGCTGAGGCAGAGCCTTACTACTGGCATCACTCTGGGCCTCCACCATTCTAAGGGGAGCTGAGGCAGAGCCTTACTACTGGCACTGGCATCACTCTGCGCCTCTACCATTCTAAGGGGAGCTGAGGCAGAGCCTTACTACTGGCATCACTCTGGGCCTCCACCATTCTAAGAGGAGCTGAGGCAGAGCCTTACTACTGGCATCACTCTGGGCCTCCACCATTCTAAGGGGAGCTGAGGCAGAGCCTTACTACTGGCATCACTCTGGGCCTCCACCATTCTAAGGGGAGCTAAGGCAGAGCCTTACTACTGGCATCACTCTGGGCCTCCACCATTCTAAGAGGAGCTGAGGCAGAGCCTGACTACTGGCATCACTCTGGGCCTCCACCATTCTAAGAGGAGCTGAGGCAGAGCCTTACTACTGGCACTGGCACCGTTCTGCGCCTCTACCATTATAAGAGGAGCCGAGCAAGAGCCTGACTACCGGCATCGGTCTGCGCTCCACTGTCTGTCATATTGCAGATTCCTAGTAAGCGTTTTACCTCACTATAAGCTGAGAGATAACTGAAAATTAGAGAGAATCTGCCGATGGGAAAACTGCCCTATAACAATACGACTGATAGTAATAAATGAGATAATATAATGTCAGGCTTCCACCTCTGTGTGCACTGCGGCCAGTCGCCCCTCACATCCTCCTCCATTACTATGAAGTCATCCCAGCAGTATAATTGCTGCCATTATGGTAATTTCCTGCCATTTCCTGAGTAACTAAAGTCGTTACGAAGCCAAATAAACAGTAAAAATATCAGAATCACATAAAATCTTTTCACACCGCTCCATCCCCAAACCTAAACCTTGTCTGCTCCCAATAACGGCATCCCGACCCGCTACCATCGAATCCACGGGAAAGGACAAGTCGATGAAATGATCAGAAGCTCAAGCATCCAAACTCTGCAGTTACTGGATCTAAATCACACCAGTGCCTGATCCAAAACTCTGCCCAGGATCACCCTCCAGTGTTGTGGGCATGCTCTAAGATCTGTGCAGAGGTCATTGTGCAGGGACAGTGGAGAGCAGTCCGCCACCTACTGACCTCTATAGGGCAGTGTTGTGGGCATGCTGTATTACCTGTGCAGAGGTCATTGTGCAGGGAGAGTGGAGAGCAGTCCTGCACCTACTGACCTCTATAGGGCAGTGTTGTGGGCATGCTCTATGATCTGTGCAGAGGTCATTGTGCAGGGAGAGTGGAGAGCAGTCCTCCACTTACTGACCTCTATAGGGCAGTGTTGTGGGCATGCTTTATGATCTGTGCAGAGGTCATTGTGCAGGGAGGTGGGAGAGCAGTCCTCCACCTACTGACCTCTATAGGGCAGCGTTTTGGGCATGCTCTATGATCTGTTCGGAGGTCATTCTGCAGGGAAGGGAGGAGAGCAGTCCTCCACCTACTGACCTCTATAATGCAGTGCTGTGGGCATGCTCTATGATCTGTGCAGAGGTCATTGTGCAGGGAGAGTGGAGAGCAGTCCGCCACCTACTGACCTCTATAGGGCAGTGTTGTGGGCATGCTCTATGATCTGTGCAGAGGTTATTGTGCAGGGAGAGTGGAGAGCAATCCTCCACCTACTGACCTCTATAGGGCAGTGTTGTGGGCATGCTCTATGATCTGTTCAGAGGTCATTGTGCAGGGAGAGTGGAGAGCAGTCCTCCACCTACTGACCTCTATAGGGCAGTGTTGTGGGCATGCTGTATTACCTGTGCAGAGGTCATTGTGCAGAAGGAAAAGGGGGAGGAATAGGAGAGAGGGTATGTGATCTGTGACATAAGCTGTTGAATTCTATGGCAATGTGATGTGGGCATGCTCTGTGATAAGTACACAGCTAATTGTGCAGGGAGGGAAAAAGAGTGGTGTCTTGGCATGATTTATATCTTTTGCAAAGGCGATTGCGCAGTGTGAATGTGTGGTACAGTGTGGAAAAAAGTATTCAGTCAGCCCCCAATTGTGCAAGTTCTCCCACTAATAAAGATGAGAGCGGCCTGTAACTGACATCATAGGTAGACCACAACTATGAGAGTCAAAAGGAGAAAAGAAATCCAGAAAATCACCGCGTCTGATTTGGACGATTTATTTTGCAAATTATGGTGGAAAATAAGTATTTGGTCATTAACAAAAGTTCATCTCAATATTTTGTTATATATCCTTTGTTGGCAATGACAGAGGTCAAACGTTTTCTGTAAGTCTTCACAAGGTTGGCGCACACTGTTGGTGGTATGTTGGCCCATTCCTCCATGCAGATCTCCTCTAGAGCAGTGATGTTTTGGGCCTGTCGCTGGGCAGCACGGAATTTCAACTCCCTCCAAAGGTTTTCTATGGGATTGAGATCTGGAGACTGGCTAGGCCACTCCAGGACCTTCATGTGCTTCTGACGAAGCCACTCCTTCGTTTCCCTGGTGGTGTGCTTGGGATCATTATCATGCTGAAAGACCCATCCACGTTTCATCTTCAATGCCCTTGCTGATGGAAGGAGGTTTGCACTCAAAATCTCACGATACATGGCCCCATTCATTCTTTCATGGACACGGATGAGTCGTCCTGGTCCCTTTGCAGAGAAACAGCCCAAAGCATGATGTTGCCACCACCATGCTTTACAGTAGGTATGGTGTTCTTTGGATGCAACTCAGCATTCTGTCTCCTCAAACACGACGAGTTTTGTTTCTACCAAACAGTTCTACTTTGGTTTAATCAGACCATAAGACATTCTCCCAATACTGTTCTGGATAATCCAAATGCTCTCTAGCAAACTTCAGACGGGCCCGGACATGTACTGGCTTAAGCAGGGGGACACGTCTGGCACTGCAGGATCCGAGTCCCTGCCGGCGTAGTGTGTTACTGATGGTAGCCTTTGTTACGGTGGTCCGAGCTCTATGCAGGTCATTCACTAGGTCCCCCGTGTGGTTCTGGGATTTGTGCTCACCGTCCTTGTGATCATTTTGACCCCACGGGGTGACATCTTGCGTGGAGGCCCAGATCGAGGGAGGCTATCAGTGGTCTTGTATGTCTTCCATTTTCTTATTATTGCTCCACAGTTCATTTCATCACATCAAGCTGCTTGCCTATTGCAGATTCAGTCTTCCCAGCTTGGTGCAAGGCTACAATTTTGTTTCTGGTGTCATTCAACAGCTCTTTGGTCTTCACCATAGTGGAGTTTGGAGTGTGACTGCGGTTGTGGACAGGTGTCTTTTATACTGATAACAAGTCAGACAGGAGCCATTACTACAGGTAATGAGTGGAGAACAGAGGAGCCTCTCAAAGAAGTTACAGGTCTGTGAGAGCCAGAAATCTTGCATGTTTTTAGGTGACCAAATACTTTTTTTCCACCATAATTTGCAAAATAAATCTTGCCAAATCAGACACGGTGATTTTCTGGATATGTTTTCTCATTGTGACTCTCATGGTTGTGATCTACCTATAATGTCAATTACAGGCCTCTCTCATCTGTTTAAGTGGTAGAATTTGCACAATTGGTGGCTGACTAAATACTTTTTTCAGCACTACCAAAAAAAAACCTACCCCTTAAAACCATCAATCTTTATTAATAATCCAGTAAAATACCAAAAAGTCCAAAATCTAGACAAAACATCCCTATAGGGACTGACACATACCAGGGAAAAGGGATACAGCCTACAGATAGAACCTCTTATACAAAAAATGAAATAATATTAGAAAAAAGAAAAAATGTTGCTAAATGTAATATGCCTCTGCTGGCCCTAATAGGCCCTAAAGTCTGATGTCCTTCCTAGCAGTGGAGGTTGGCACCCTAGATATTTTTCTTTTTTCTAATATTATTTCATTTTTATAATAATTTTTTCTTGTTACTTTTGATATTTTTTTCATTTTTTCTATATTTGTGTTGTTTTTGGTATCACTGAAATGCCGTTTGTATAAGAGGTTCTATCTGTAGGCTGTATCCCTTTTCCCTGGTATGTGTCAGTCCCTATAGGGATGTTTTGTCTAGATTTTGGACTTTTTGGTATTTTACTGAATTATTAATAAAGACTGATGGTTTTAAGGGGTAGGTTTTTGTTTGGTAGTGCTGTTTGATACTCCCCTATAGGTTATAGTTTGGACAGGTGTACTTAAATACTTTTTTCCCCACTGTAAGTCATCACGTATTGACTTCAATGGGACAGTGTTGTGGACATTCTCTATGACGTGTGCACAGGATGCAGTGCAGAGAGGGGTTAGCTTTCCTCATCTCCCTGCAAAGGGTACCAATCACAAGAGGATGAGGAGGAGGTGAGCTGTGATATCACTTATCGTGAATGATGCATCCTGTGTTATCAGGCATTGTACAGGAGGAGGAGGGGGTGAGCTGTGATATCACTTATTGTGAATGATGCATCCTGTGTTATCAGGCATTGTACAGGAGGAGGAGGGGGTGAGGTGTGATATCACTTATTGTGAATAAGGCATCCTGTGTTATCAGGCATTGTACAGGAGGAGGAGGTGAGCTGTGACATCACTTACTGTGAATGTTGTATCCTATGTTATCAGGCATTGTACAGGAGGAGGAGGGGGTGAGCTATGATATCACTTATTGTGAATAATGCATCCTGTGTTATCAGGCATTGTACAGGAGGAGGAGGGGGTGAGCTGTGATATCACTTATTGTGAATAATGCATCCTGTGTTATCACGCATTGTACAGCAGGAGGAGGAGGTGAGCTGTGATGTCACTTATTGTGAATAATGCATCCTGTGTCATCACGCATTGTACAGGAGGAGGAGGGGGTGAGCTTTGATATCACTTATTGTGAATAATGCATCCTGTGTCATCACGCATTGTACAGCAGGAGGAGGAGGTGAGCTGTCATGTCACTTATTTTGAATAATGCATCCTGTGTCATCACGCATTGTACAGCAGGAGGAGGAGGTGAGTTGTGATATCATTTATTGTGAATAATGCATCCTGTGTCATCAAGCATTGTACAGCAGGAGGAGGTGAGCTGTGATAGCACTTATTTTGAATAATGAATCCTGTGTTAGTTATCAGGCATTGTACAGGAGGAGGAGGGGGTGAGCTACGATATCACTTATTGTGAATAATGCATCCTGTGTTATCAGGCATTGTACAGGAGGAGGAGGTGAGCTGTGATAACACTTATTGTGAATGATGCATCCTGTGTTAGTTATCAGGCATTGTACAGGAGGAGGAGGGGGTGAGCTATGATATCATTTATTGTGAATAATGCATCCTGTGTTATCATGCATTGTGCAGGAGGAGGAGGTGAGCTGTGATATCACTGATTGTGAATAATGCATCCTGTGTCATCACACATTGTACAGCAGGAGGAGGCGGTGAGCTGTGATATCACTGATTGTGAATAATGCATCCTGTGTCATCACGCATTGTACAGCAGGAGGAGGAGGTGAACTATGATATCACTTATTGTGAATAATGCATCCTGTGTCATCACGCATTGTACAGCAGGAGGAGGAGGTGAGCTGTGATGTCACATATTGTAAATGTTGCATTCTGTGTTATCAGGCATTGTACAGGAGGAGGAGGAGGTGAGCTGTGATGTCACTTACTGTGTTATCAATATACAGTTGAGAACTCACTGTCGTCCTCTTGTGGTGATCATGAGAGACCAGTGAGAAGTGATCTCTACACAACAGAAGTGTGTCTAATATAAGGATCAGTATGAAAAATGATTTTAGGTGTAAGCTCTTGGGTCCACATGTTCTGCTATAAGGTGAGCGTTCGCTGCTGACAGTCCAGCGTCACTATTCTCCTCCCACAATGAGTGAGGCCCCCCCAGGACGGGCGCTGATCCAGGAGCACATACCAGCGTCCTCAGTGTGCAGAGCGGCCCCCTGTACCTGCCAGTGGCAGCGATAAGCCTCCCAGTGCCAGTGCCAGCTGAATGGAGGCTGAATGGAGGCTGTGTGAGCGGCATAGAGGCAGCCTTGTGTGCAGTGTGAAGATGATGACCCTGCGGGCCCAGCGCCACCCCGGACACTAAATATTAATCCCTCGCTGCCCTTCACACCTGCGCCCTGTAATCCTGCAATATCCCGGCACCTGCCCGAGCATCGCCGGCGTAAATCAGGCACTAAATCAGGCTGCTGCATTGTCCCCCCCATGCTTTACACTGCCATGTCGCTTTATTAAAGCACACACAGCTGTCATCAGGAAATGAAGTTTACATTCACAATATCACAGTCTGCAGTCTACTGGGGTCTGATGACGTCTGACCTTCTCCACATCAGGGAGGAGATTTCCACACTAACTCTCTCCCATGCTTTACCCTGCAGCTTTTCTTTGTGTGTATGTGAGTTATATGTACTGTATGTGTGTACTATGTATGAGTTATATGTACTGTATGTGTGTACTATGTATGAGTTATATGTACTGTATGTGTGTACTCTGTATGAGTTATATGTACTGTATGTGTGTACTATGTATGAGTTATATGTACTGTATGTGTGTACTATGTATGAGTTATATGTACTGTATGTGTGTACTATGTATGAGTTATATGTACTGTATGTGTGTACTATGTATGAGTTATATGTACTGTATGTGTGTACTATGTATGAGTTATATGTACTGTATGTGTGTACTATGTATGAGTTATATGTACTGTGTGTGTGTACTATGTATGAGTTATATGTACTGTATGTGTGTACTATGTATGAGTTATATGTACTGTATGTGTGTACTATGTATGAGTTATATGTACTGTATGTGTGTACTATGTATGAGTTATATGTACTGTATGTGTACTATGTATGAGCTATATGTACTGTATGTGTGTACTATGTATGAGGTATATGTACTGTATGTGTGTACTCTGTATGAGTTATATGTACTGTATGTGTGTACTATGTATGAGCTATATGTACTGTATGTGTGTACTATGTATGAGTTATATGTACTGTGTGTGTGTACTATGTATGAGTTATATGTACTGTATGTGTGTACTATGTATGAGTTATATGTACTGTATGTGTGTACTATGTATGAGCTATATGTACTGTATGTGTGTACTATGTATGAGTTATATGTACTGTATGTGTGTACTATGTATGAGTTATATGTACTGTATGTGTGTACTCTGTATGAGTTATATGTACTGTGTGTGTGTACTATGTATGAGTTATATGTACTGTATGTGTGTACTATGTATGAGCTATATGTACTGTATGTGTGTACTATGTATGAGTTATATGTACTGTATGTGTGTACTATGTATGAGTTATATGTACTGTATGTGTGTACTCTGTATGAGTTATATGTACTGTGTGTGTGTACTATGTATGAGTTATATGTACTGTGTGTGTGTACTATGTATGAGGTATATGTACTGTATGTGTGTACTATGTATGAGTTATATGTACTGTATGTGTGTACTATGTATGAGGTATATGTACTGTATGTGTGTACTATGTATGAGTTATATGTACTGTATGTGTGTACTCTGTATGAGTTATATGTACTGTATGTGTGTGTACTATGTATGAGTTATATGTACTGTATGTGTGTACTATGTATGAGTTATATGTACTGTATGTGTGTACTCTGTATGAGTTATATGTACTGTATGTGTGTACTATGTATGAGTTATATGTACTGTATGTGTGTACTATGTATGAGTTATATGTACTGTATGTGTGTACTATGTATGAGTTATATGTACTGTATGTGTGTACTATGTATGAGTTATATGTACTGTGTGTGTGTACTATGTATGAGTTGTGTGTACTATGTATGAGTTATATGTACTGTATGTGTGTACTATGTATGAGTTATATGTACTGTATGTGTGTACTATGTATGAGTTATATGTACTGTATGTGTGTACTATGTATGAGTTATATGTACTGTATGTGTGTACTATGTATGAGTTATATGTACTGTATGTGTGTACTATGTATGAGCTATATGTACTGTATGTGTGTACTCTGTATGAGTTATATGTACTGTATGTGTGTACTATGTATGAGTTATATGTACTGTATGTGTGTACTATGTATGAGTTATATGTACTGTATGTGTGTACTATGTA
This sequence comes from Ranitomeya variabilis, assembly GCF_051348905.1. NCBI lineage: Eukaryota > Metazoa > Chordata > Amphibia > Anura > Dendrobatidae > Ranitomeya > Ranitomeya variabilis. The sequence continues at coordinate 17,769,122 of NC_135232.1, forward strand.
TGAGTTATATGTACTGTATGTGTGTACTATGTATGAGTTATATGTACTGTATGTGTGTACTCTGTATGAGTTATATGTACTGTATGTGTGTACTATGTATGAGTTATATGTACTGTATGTGTGTACTCTGTATGAGTTATATGTACTGTATGTGTGTACTATGTATGAGTTATATGTACTGTATGTGTGTACTATGTATGAGTTATATGTACTGTGTGTGTGTACTATGTATGAGTTATATGTACTGTATGTGTGTACTATGTATGAGTTATATGTACTGTATGTGTGTACTATGTATGAGTTATATGTACTGTATGTGTGTACTATGTATGAGTTATATGTACTGTATGTGTGTACTATGTATGAGTTATATGTACTGTATGTGTGTACTATGTATGAGTTATATGTACTGTATGTGTGTACTCTGTATGAGTTATATGTACTGTATGTGTGTACTCTGTATGAGTTATATGTACTGTATGTGTGTACTATGTATGAGTTATATGTACTGTATGTGTGTACTATGTATGAGTTATATGTACTGTATGTGTGTACTATGTATGAGTTATATGTACTGTATGTGTGTACTATGTATGAGGTATATGTACTGTATGTGTGTACTATGTATGAGTTATATGTACTGTATGTGTGTGTACTATGTATGAGTTATATGTACTGTATGTGTGTACTATGTATGAGTTATATGTACTGTATGTGTGTACTATGTATGAGTTATATGTACTGTATGTGTGTACTATGTATGAGTTATATGTACTGTATGTGTACTATGTATGAGTTATATGTACTGTATGTGTGTACTCTGTATGAGTTATATGTACTGTGTGTGTGTACTATGTATGAGTTATATGTACTGTATGTGTGTACTATGTATGAGGTATATGTACTGTATGTGTGTACTATGTATGAGTTATATGTACTGTATGTGTGTACTATGTATGAGGTATATGTACTGTATGTGTGTACTATGTATGAGTTATATGTACTGTATGTGTGTACTCTGTATGAGTTATATGTACTGTATGTGTGTGTACTATGTATGAGTTATATGTACTGTGTGTGTGTACTATGTATGAGTTATATGTACTGTATGTGTGTACTATGTATGAGTTATATGTACTGTATGTGTGTACTATGTATGAGTTATATGTACTGTATGTGTGTACTATGTATGAGTTATATGTACTGTATGTGTGTACTATGTATGAGCTATATGTACTGTATGTGTGTACTATGTATGAGTTATATGTACTGTATGTGTGTACTATGTATGAGCTATATGTACTGTATGTGTGTACTATGTATGAGCTATATGTACTGTATGTGTGTACTATGTATGAGCTATATGTACTGTATGTGTGTACTATGTATGAGTTATATGTACTGTATGTGTGTACTATGTATGAGTTATATGTACTGTATGTGTGTACTATGTATGAGTTATATGTACTGTATGTGTGTACTATGTATGAGTTATATGTACTGTATGTGTGTACTATGTATGAGTTATATGTACTGTATGTGTGTACTATGTATGAGTTATATGTACTGTATGTGTGTACTATGTATGAGGTATATGTACTGTATGTGTGTTCTATGTATGAGGTATATGTACTGTATGTGTGTACTCTGTATGAGTTATATGTACTGTATGTGTGTACTATGTATGAGTGATATGTACTGTATGTGTGTACTATGTATGAGTTATATGTACTGTATGTGTGTGTACTATGTATGAGTTATATGTACTGTATGTGTGTACTATGTATGAGTTATATGTACTGTATGTGTGTACTATGTATGAGTTATATGTACTGTATGTGTGTGTACTATGTATGAGTTATATGTACTGTATGTGTGTACTATGTATGAGTTATATGTACTGTATGTGTGTACTATGTATGAGTTATATGTACTGTATGTGTGTGTACTATGTATGAGTTATATGTACTGTATGTGTGTACTATGTATGAGTTATATGTACTGTGTGTGTGTACTATGTATGAGTTATATGTACTGTATGTGTGTACTCTGTATGAGTTATATGTACTGTGTGTGTGTACTATGTATGAGTTATATGTACTGTATGTGTACTATGTATGAGTTATATGTACTGTATGTGTGTACTATGTATGAGTTATATGTACTGTGTGTGTACTATGTATGAGTTATATGTACTGTGTGTGTGTACTCTGTATGAGTTATATGTACTGTGTGTGTGTACTATGTATGAGTTATATGTACTGTATGTGTGTGTACTATGTATGAGTTATATGTACTGTGTATGTGTACTATGTATGAGTTATATGTACTGTATGTGTACTCTGTATGAGTTATATGTACTGTATGTGTGTACTATGTATGAGTTATATGTACTGTATGTGTGTACTATGTATGAGTTATATGTACTGTGTGTGTGTACTATGTATGAGTTATATGTACTGTGTGTGTGTACTCTGTATGAGTTATATGTACTGTATGTGTGTACTATGTATGAGTTATATGTACTGTATGTGTGTACTATGTATGAGTTATATGTACTGTATGTGTGTGTACTATGTATGAGTTATATGTACTGTGTATGTGTACTATGTATGAGTTATATGTACTGTATGTGTACTCTGTATGAGTTATATGTACTGTATGTGTGTACTATGTATGAGTTATATGTACTGTATGTGTATGTACTATGTATGAGTTATATGTACTGTATGTGTGTACTATGTATGAGTTATATGTACTGTATGTGTGTGTACTATGTATGAGTTATATGTACTGTGTGTGTGTACTATGTATGAGTTATATGTACTGTATGTGTGTGTACTATGTATGAGTTATATGTACTGTATGTGTGTACTATGTATGAGTTATATGTACTGTATGTGTGTACTATGTATGAGTTATATGTACTGTATGTGTGTGTACTATGTATGAGTTATATGTACTGTATGTGTGTACTATGTATGAGTTATATGTACTGTGTGTGTGTACTATGTATGAGTTATATGTACTGTGTGTGTGTACTATGTATGAGTTATATGTACTGTGTGTGTACTATGTATGAGTTATATGTACTGTATGTGTGTGTACTATGTATGAGTTATATGTACTGTATGTGTGTACTATGTATGAGTTATATGTACTGTGTGTGTGTACTATGTATGAGTTATATGTACTGTGTATGTGTACTATGTATGAGTTATATGTACTGTATGTGTACTCTGTATGAGTTATATGTACTGTATGTGTGTACTATGTATGAGTTATATGTACTGTATGTGTGTGTACTATGTATGAGTTATATGTACTGTGTATGTGTACTATGTATGAGTTATATGTACTGTATGTGTACTCTGTATGAGTTATATGTACTGTATGTGTATACTATGTATGAGTTATATGCACTGTATGTGTGTACTATGTATGAGTTATATGTACTGTATGTGTGTACTATGTATGAGTTATATGTACTGTATGTGTACTCTGTATGAGTTATATGTACTGTATGTGTGTACTATGTATGAGTTATATGTACTGTATGTGTGTACTCTGTATGAGTTATATGTACTGTATGTGTGTACTCTGTATGAGTTATATGTACTGTATGTGTGTACTCTGTATGAGTTATATGTACTGTATGTGTGTACTCTGTATGAGTTATATGTACTGTATGTGTACTATGTATGAGTTATATGTACTGTATGTGTGTACTCTGTATGAGTTATATGTACTGTATGTGTGTACTATGTATGAGTTATATGTACTGTATGTGTGTACTATGTATGAGTTATATGTACTGTGTGTACTATGTATGAGTTATATGTACTGTGTGTGTACTATGTATGAGTTATATGTACTGTGTGTGTGTACTATGTATGAGTTATATGTACTGTATGTGTGTACTATGTATGAGTTATATGTACTGTATGTGTGTACTATGTATGAGTTATATGTACTGTATGTGTACTATGTATGAGTTATATGTACTGTATGTGTACTATGTATGAGTTATATGTACTGTATGTGTGTACTATGTATGAGTTATATGTACTGTATGTGTGTACTATGTATGAGTTATATGTACTGTATGTGTGTACTATGTATGAGTTATATGTACTGTATGTGTGTACTATGTATGAGTTATATGTACTGTATGTGTGTACTATGTATGAGTTATATGTACTGTATGTGTGTACTATGTATGAGTTATATGTACTGTATGTGTGTACTATGTATGAGTTATATGTACTGTATGTGTGTACTATGTATGAGTTATATGTACTGTATGTGTGTACTATGTATGAGTTATATGTACTGTATGTGTGTACTATGTATGAGTTATATGTACTGTATGTGTGTACTATGTATGAGTTATATGTACTGTATGTGTGTACTATGTATGAGTTATATGTACTGTATGTGTGTACTATGTATGAGTTATATGCACTGTATGTGTGTACTATGTATGAGTTATATGTACTGTATGTGTGTACTATGTATGAGGTATATGTACTGTATGTGTACTATGTATGAGTTATATGTACTGTATGTGTGTACTTTGTATGAGTTATATGTACTGTATGTGTGTACTATGTATGAGGTATATGTACTGTATGTGTGTGTACTATGTATGAGTTATATGTACTGTATGTGTGTACTATGTATGAGTTATATGTACTGTATGTGTGTACTATGTATGAGTTATATGTACTGTATGTGTGTACTATGTATGAGTTATATGTACTGTATGTGTGTACTATGTATGAGTTATATGTACTGTATGTGTGTGTACTATGTATGAGTTATATGTACTGTATGTGTGTACTATGTATGAGGTATATGTACAGTATGTGTACTATGTATGAGTTATATGTACTGTATGTGTGTACTATGTATGAGTTATATGTACTGTATGTGTGTACTATGTATGAGTTATATGTACTGTATGTGTACTATGTATGAGTTATATGTACTGTGTGTGTGTACTATGTATGAGTTATATGTACTGTGTGTGTGTGTACTATGTATGAGTTATATGTACTGTATGTGTGTACTCTGTATGAGTTATATGTACTGTATGTGTGTACTATGTATGAGTTATATGCACTGTATGTGTGTGTACTATGTATGAGTTATATGTACTGTATGTGTGTACTATGTATGAGTTATATGTACTGTGTGTACTATGTATGAGTTATATGTACTGTATGTGTGTACTATGTATGAGGTATATGTACTGTATGTGTGTACTATGTATGAGTTATATGTACTGTATGTGTGTACTATGTATGAGTTATATGTACTGTATGTGTGTACTATGTATGAGTTATATGTACTGTATGTGTACTATGTATGAGTTATATGTACTGTATGTGTGTACTATGTATGAGGTATATGTACTGTATGTGTGTACTATGTATGAGTTATATGTACTGTATGTGTGTACTATGTATGAGTTATATGTACTGTATGTGTACTATGTATGAGTTATATGTACTGTATGTGTGTACTATGTATGAGTTATATGTACTGTATGTGTGTACTATGTATGAGTTATATGTACTGTATGTGTGTGTACTATGTATGAGTTATATGTACTGTATGTGTGTACTATGTATGAGGTATATGTACTGTATGTGTGTACTATGTATGAGTTATATGTACTGTATGTGTGTACTATGTATGAGTTATATGTACTGTATGTGTGTACTTTGTATGAGTTATATGTACTGTATGTGTGTACTATGTATGAGTTATATGTACTGTATGTGTGTACTATGTATGAGTTATATGTACTGTGTGTACTATGTATGAGTTATATGTACTGTATGTGTGTACTTTGTATGAGTTATATGTACTGTATGTGTGTACTATGTATGAGTTATATGTACTGTATGTGTGTACTATGTATGAGCTATATGTACTGTATGTGTGTACTCTGTATGAGTTATATGCACTGTATGTGTGTACTATGTATGAGTTATATGCACTGTATGTGTGTACTATGTATGAGTTATATGTACTGTATGTGTGTACTATGTATGAGTTATATGTACTGTATGTGTGTACTATGTATGAGTTATATGTACTGTATGTGTGTACTATGTATGAGTTATATGTACTGTATGTGTGTACTATGTATGAGTTATATGTACTGTATGTGTGTACTATGTATGAGTTATATGTACTGTATGTGTGTACTATGTAAGAGTTATATGTACTGTATGTGTGTACTATGTATGAGTTATATGTACTGTATGTGTGTACTATGTATGAGTTATATGTACTGTATGTGTGTACTCTGTATGAGTTATATGTACTGTATGTGTGTACTATGTATGAGTTATATGTACTTTGTGTGTGTGTACTATGTAAGAGTTATATGTACTGTATGTGTGTACTATGTATGAGTTATATGTACTGTATGTGTGTGTACTATGTATGAGTTATATGTACTGTATGTGTGTGTACTATGTATGAGGTATATGTACTGTATGTGTGTACTCTGTATGAGTTATATGTACTGTATGTGTGTACTCTGTATGAGTTATATGTACTGTATGTGTGTGTACTATGTATGAGTTATATGTACTGTATGTGTGTACTATGTATGAGCTATATGTACTGTATGTGTGTACTATGTATGAGTTATATGTACTGTATGTGTGTACTATGTATGAGTTATATGTACTGTATGTGTGTACTATGTATGAGTTATATGTACTGTATGTGTGTGTACTATGTATGAGGTATATGTACAGTATGTGTACTATGTAAGAGTTATATGTACTGTATGTGTGTACTATGTATGAGTTATATGTACTGTATGTGTGTACTATGTATGAGTTATATGTACTGTATGTGTGTGTACTATGTATGAGGTATATGTACTGTATGTGTGTACTATGTATGAGTTATATGTACTGTGTGTGTGTACTATGTATGAGTTATATGTACTGTATGTGTGTACTATGTATGAGTTATATGTACTATGTATGAGTTATATGTACTGTATGTGTGTACTATGTATGAGTTATATGTACTGTGTGTGTACTATGTATGAGTTATATGTACTGTATGTGTGTACTATGTATGAGTTATATGTACTGTATGTGTGTACTATGTATGAGTTATATGTACTGTATGTGTGTACTATGTATGAGTTATATGTACTGCGTGTGTGTACTATGTATGAGGTATATGTACTGTATGTGTACTATGTATGAGTTATATGTACTGTGTGTGTGTACTATGTATGAGTTATATGTACTGTATGTGTACTATGTATGAGTTATATGTACTGTATGTGTGTACTATGTATGAGTTATATGTACTGTATGTGTACTATGTATGAGTTATATGTACTGTATGTGTGTACTATGTATGAGTTATATGTACTGTATGTGTACTATGTATGAGTTATATGTACTGTATGTGTGTACTATGTATGAGTTATATGTACTGTATGTGTACTATGTATGAGTTATATGTACTGTATGTGTGTACTATGTATGAGTTATATGTACTGTATGTGTGTACTATGTATGAGTTATATGTACTGTATGTGTGTACTATGTATGAGTTATATGTACTGTATGTGTGTACTATGTATGAGTTATATGTACTGTATGTGTGTACTATGTATGAGTTATATGTACTGTATGTGTACTATGTATGAGTTATATGTACTGTATGTGTGTACTATGTATGAGTTATATGTACTGTATGTGTGTACTATGTATGAGGTATATGTACTGTATGTGTACTATGTATGAGTTATATGTACTGTATGTGTGTGTACTATGTATGAGTTATATGTACTGTATGTGTACTATGTATGAGTTATATGTACTGTATGTGTGTACTATGTATGAGTTATATGTACTGTATGTGTGTACTATGTATGAGGTATATGTACTGTATGTGTACTATGTATGAGTTATATGTACTGTATGTGTGTACTATGTATGAGTTATATGTACTGTATGTGTGTACTTTGTATGAGCTATATGTACTGTATGTGTGTACTATGTATGAGCTATATGTACTGTATGTGTACTATGTATGAGTTATATGTACTGTATGTGTGTACTATGTATGAGTTATATGTACTGTATGTGTGTACTATGTATGAGTTATATGTACTGTATGTGTGTACTATGTATGAGTTATATGTACTGTATGTGTGTACTATGTATGAGTTATATGTACTGTATGTGTGTACTATGTATGAGTTATATGTACTGTATGTGTGTGTACTATGTATGAGGTATATGTACTGTATGTGTACTATGTATGAGTTATATGTACTGTATGTGTGTACTTTGTATGAGTTATATGTACTGTATGTGTGTACTATGTATGAGGTATATGTACTGTATGTGTGTGTACTATGTATGAGTTATATGTACTGTATGTGTGTACTATGTATGAGTTATATGTACTGTATGTGTGTACTATGTATGAGTTATATGTACTGTATGTGTGTACTATGTATGAGTTATATGTACTGTATGTGTGTACTATGTATGAGTTATATGTACTGTATGTGTGTACTATGTATGAGTTATATGTACTGTATGTGTGTACTATGTATGAGTTATATGTACTGTATGTGTGTACTATGTATGAGTTATATGTACTGTATGTGTGTACTATGTATGAGGTATATGTACTGTATGTGTGTGTACTATGTATGAGGTATATGTACTGTATGTGTGTACTCTGTATGAGTTATATGTACTGTATGTGTGTACTCTGTATGAGTTATATGTACTGTATGTGTGTACTATGTATGAGTTATATGTACTGTATGTGTGTACTATGTATGAGTTATATGTACTGTGTGTGTGTACTATGTATGAGTTATATGTACTGTATGTGTGTGTACTATGTATGAGGTATATGTACAGTATGTGTACTATGTAAGAGTTATATGTACTGTATGTGTGTACTATGTATGAGTTATATGTACTGTATGTGTGTACTATGTATGAGTTATATGTACTGTATGTGTGTACTATGTATGAGTTATATGTACTGTGTGTGTGTACTATGTATGAGTTATATGTACTGTATGTGTGTACTATGTATGAGTTATATGTACTATGTATGAGTTATATGTACTGTATGTGTGTACTATGTATGAGTTATATGTACTGTGTGTGTACTATGTATGAGTTATATGTACTGTATGTGTGTACTATGTATGAGTTATATGTACTGTATGTGTGTACTATGTATGAGTTATATGTACTGTATGTGTGTACTATGTATGAGTTATATGTACTGTGTGTGTACTATGTATGAGTTATATGTACTGTGTGTGTGTACTATGTATGAGTTATATGTACTGTATGTGTACTATGTATGAGTTATATGTACTGTATGTGTGTACTATGTATGAGTTATATGTACTGTATGTGTACTATGTATGAGTTATATGTACTGTATGTGTGTACTATGTATGAGTTATATGTACTGTATGTGTACTATGTATGAGTTATATGTACTGTATGTGTGTACTATGTATGAGTTATATGTACTGTATGTGTACTATGTATGAGTTATATGTACTGTATGTGTGTACTATGTATGAGTTATATGTACTGTATGTGTGTACTATGTATGAGTTATATGTACTGTATGTGTGTACTATGTATGAGTTATATGTACTGTATGTGTGTACTATGTATGAGTTATATGTACTGTATGTGTGTACTATGTATGAGTTATATGTACTGTATGTGTACTATGTATGAGTTATATGTACTGTATGTGTGTACTATGTATGAGTTATATGTACTGTATGTGTGTACTATGTATGAGGTATATGTACTGTATGTGTACTATGTATGAGTTATATGTACTGTATGTGTGTACTTTGTATGAGCTATATGTACTGTATGTGTGTACTATGTATGAGCTATATGTACTGTATGTGTACTATGTATGAGTTATATGTACTGTATGTGTGTACTATGTATGAGTTATATGTACTGTATGTGTGTACTATGTATGAGTTATATGTACTGTATGTGTGTACTATGTATGAGTTATATGTACTGTATGTGTGTACTATGTATGAGTTATATGTACTGTATGTGTGTACTATGTATGAGTTATATGTACTGTATGTGTGTGTACTATGTATAAGGTATATGTACAGTATGTGTGTACTTTGTATGAGTTATATGTACTGTATGTGTGTACTATGTATGAGGTATATGTACTGTATGTGTGTGTACTATGTATGAGTTATATGTACTGTATGTGTGTACTATGTATGAGTTATATGTACTGTATGTGTGTACTATGTATGAGTTATATGTACTGTATGTGTGTACTATGTATGAGTTATATGTACTGTATGTGTGTACTATGTATGAGTTATATGTACTGTATGTGTGTACTATGTATGAGTTATATGTACTGTATGTGTGTACTATGTATGAGTTATATGTACTGTATGTGTGTACTATGTATGAGGTATATGTACTGTATGTGTGTGTACTATGTATGAGTTATATGTACTGTATGTGTGTACTATGTATGAGTTATATGTACTGTATGTGTGTACTATGTATGAGTTATATGTACTGTATGTGTGTACTATGTATGAGTTATATGTACTGTATGTGTGTACTATGTATGAGTTATATGTACTGTATGTGTGTACTATGTATGAGTTATATGTACTGTATGTGTGTACTATGTATGAGTTATATGTACTGTATGTGTGTACTATGTATGAGCTATATGTACTGTATGTGTGTACTATGTATGAGCTATATGTACTGTGTGTGTGTACTATGTATGAGTTATATGTACTGTATGTGTGTACTATGTATGAGTTATATGTACTGTATGTGTACTATGTATGAGTTATATGTACTGTATGTGTGTACTCTGTATGAGTTATATGTACTGTATGTGTGTACTATGTAAGAGTTATATGTACTGTATGTGTGTACTATGTATGAGTTATATGTACTGTATGTGTGTACTATGTATGAGTTATATGTACTGTATGTGTGTGTACTATGTATGAGGTATATGTACTGTATGTGTGTACTATGTATGAGTTATATGTACTGTATGTGTGTACTATGTATGAGTTATATGTACTGTATGTGTGTACTATGTATGAGTTATATGTACTGTGTGTGTGTACTATGTAGGAGTTATATGTACTGTATGTGTGTGTACTATGTATGAATTATATGTACTGTATGTGTGTACTATGTATGAGTTATATGTACTGTGTGTGTACTATGTATGAATTATATGTACTGTATGTGTGTACTATGTATGAATTATATGTACTGTATGTGTGTACTATGTATGAGTTATATGTACTGTGTGTGTACTATGTATGAGTTATATGTACTGTGTGTGTGTACTATGTATGAGTTATATGTACTGTATGTGTGTACTATGTATGAGTTATATGTACTGTATGTGTGTACTATGTATGAGGTATATGTACTGTATGTGTGTACTATGTATGAGTGATATGTACTGTATGTGTGTACTATGTATGAGGTATATGTACTGTATGTGTGTACTATGTATGAGTTATATGTACTGTATGTGTGTACTATGTATGAGTTATATGTACTGTGTGTGTACTATGTATGAGTTATATGTACTGTATGTGTGTACTATGTATGAGTTATATGTACTGTATGTGTGTACTATGTATGAGTTATATGTACTGTATGTGTGTACTATGTATGAGTTATATGTACTGTATGTGTGTACTATGTATGAGTTATATGTACTGTATGTGTGTACTATGTAAGAGTTATATGTACTGTATGTGTGTACTATGTATGAGTTATATGTACTGTATGTGTGTGTACTATGTATGAGTTATATGTACTGTATGTGTGTGTACTATGTATGAGTTATATGTACTGTATGTGTGTACTCTGTATGAGTTATATGTACTGTATGTGTGTACTATGTATGAGTTATATGTACTGTATGTGTGTACTATGTATGAGTTATATGTACTGTGTGTGTGTACTATGTATGAGGTATATGTACTGTATGTGTGTGTACTATGTATGAGGTATATGTACAGTATGTGTACTATGTAAGAGTTATATGTACTGTATGTGTGTACTATGTATGAGTTATATGTACTGTATGTGTGTGTACTATGTATGAGTTATATGTACTGTATGTGTGTGTACTATGTATGAGTTATATGTACTGTATGTGTGTACTCTGTATGAGTTATATGTACTGTATGTGTGTACTATGTATGAGTTATATGTACTGTGTGTGTGTACTCTGTATGAGTTATATGTACTGTATGTGTGTACTATGTATGAGTTATATGTACTGTATGTGTGTACTATGTATGAGTTATATGTACTGTGTGTGTGTACTATGTATGAGGTATATGTACTGTATGTGTGTGTACTATGTATGAGGTATATGTACAGTATGTGTGTACTCTGTATGAGTTATATGTACTGTATGTGTGTACTATGTAAGAGTTATATGTACTGTATGTGTGTACTATGTATGAGTTATATGTACTGTATGTGTGTACTATGTATGAGTTATATGTACTGTATGTGTGTACTATGTATGAGTTATATGTACTGTATGTGTGTACTATGTATGAGTTATATGTACTGTATGTGTGTACTATGTATGAGTTATATGTACTGTATGTGTGTACTATGTATGGTTATATGCACTGTATGTGTGTACTATGTATGAGTTATATGCACTGTATGTGTGTACTATGTATGAGTTATATGTACTGTATGTGTGTACTATGTATGAGTTATATGTACTGTATGTGTGTACTATGTATGAGTTATATGTACTGTATGTGTGTACTATGTATGAGTTATATGTACTGTATGTGTGTGTACTATGTATGAGTTATATGCACTGTATGTGTACTATGTATGAGTTATATGTACTGTATGTGTGTACTATGTATGAGTTATATGTACTGTATGTGTGTACTATGTATGAGTTATATGTACTGTATGTGTGTACTCTGTATGAGTTATATGTACTGTATGTGTGTACTATGTATGAGTTATATGTACTGTATGTGTGTACTATGTATGAGTTATATGTACTGTATGTGTGTACTCTGTATGAGTTATATGTACTGTATGTGTGTACTCTGTATGAGTTATATGTACTGTATGTGTGTACTCTGTATGAGTTATATGCACTGTATGTGTGTACTATGTATGAGTTATATGTACTGTATGTGTGTACTATGTATGAGTTATATGTACTGTATGTGTGTACTCTGTATGAGTTATATGTACTGTATGTGTGTACTCTGTATGAGTTATATGTACTGTATGTGTGTACTCTGTATGAGTTATATGCACTGTATGTGTGTACTATGTATGAGTTATATGTACTGTATGTGTGTACTATGTATGAGTTATATGTACTGTATGTGTGTACTCTGTATGAGGTATATGTACTGTATGTGTGTACTATGTATGAGTTATATGTACTGTATGTGTGTACTATGTATGAGTTATATGTACTGTATGTGTGTACTATGTATGAGTTATATGTACTGTATGTGTGTACTATGTATGAGTTATATGTACTGTATGTGTGTACTATGTATGAGTTATATGTACTGTATGTGTGTACTATGTAAGAGTTATATGTACTGTATGTGTGTACTATGTATGAGTTATATGTACTGTATGTGTGTACTATGTATGAGTTATATGTACTGTATGTGTGTGTACTATGTATGAGGTATATGTACTGTATGTGTACTATGTATGAGTTATATGTACTGTATGTGTGTACTATGTATGAGTTATATGTACTGTATGTGTGTACTATGTATGAGGTATATGTACTGTATGTGTGTACTATGTATGAGTTATATGTACTGTATGTGTGTACTATGTATGAGGTATATGTACTGTATGTGTGTACTATGTATGAGTTATATGTACTGTATGTGTGTACTATGTATGAGTTATATGTACTGTATGTGTACTATGTATGAGTTATATGTACTGTATGTGTGTACTATGTAAGAGTTATATGCACTGTATGTGTGTACTATGTATGAGTTATATGTACTGTATGTGTGTACTATGTATGAGTTATATGTACTGTATGTGTGTACTATGTATGAGTTATATGTACTGTATGTGTGTACTCTGTATGAGTTATATGTACTGTATGTGTGTACTCTGTATGAGTTATATGCACTGTATGTGTGTACTATGTATGAGTTATATGTACTGTATGTGTGTACTATGTATGAGTTATATGTACTGTGTGTGTACTCTGTATGAGTTATATGTACTGTATGTGTGTACTATGTATGAGTTATATGTACTGTATGTGTGTACTATGTATGAGTTATATGTACTGTATGTGTGTACTATGTATGAGTTATATGTACTGTATGTGTACTCTGTATGAGTTATATGTACTGTATGTGTGTACTATGTATGAGTTATATGTACTGTGTGTACTCTGTATGAGTTATATGTACTGTATGTGTACTCTGTATGAGTTATATGTACTGTATGTGTGTACTATGTATGAGTTATATGTACTGTGTGTGTACTCTGTATGAGTTATATGTACTGTATGTTTGTACTATGTATGAGTTATATGTACTGTATGTGTGTACTCTGTATGAGTTATATGTACTGTATGTGTGTACTATGTATGAGTTATATGTACTGTATGTGTGTACTATGTATGAGTTATATGTACTGTATGTGTGTACTATGTATGAGGTATATGTACTGTATGTGTGTACTATGTATGAGTTATATGTACTGTATGTGTGTACTATGTATGAGTTATATGTACTGTATGTGTGTACTATGTATGAGTTATATGTACTGTATGTGTGTGTACTATGTATGAGTTATATGTACTGTATGTGTGTACTATGTATGAGTTATATGTACTGTATGTGTGTACTATGTATGAGTTATATGTACTGTATGTGTGTACTATGTATGAGTTATATGTACTGTATGTGTGTACTATGTATGAGTTATATGTACTGTATGTGTACTATGTATGAGTTATATGTACTGTGTGGGTGTACTATGTATGAGTTATATGTACTGTATGTGTACTATGTATGAGTTATATGTACTGTATGTGTGTGTACTATGTATGAGTTATATGTACTGTATGTGTGTGTACTATGTATGAGTTATATGTACTGTATGTGTGTACTATGTATGAGTTATATGTACTGTATGTGTGTACTATGTATGAGTTATATGTACTGTATGTGTGTACTATGTATGAGTTATATGTACTGTGTGTGTGTACTATGTATGAGTTATATGTACTGTATGTGTGTACTATGTAAGAGTTATATGTACTGTATGTGTGTACTATGTATGAGTTATATGTACTGTGTGTGTGTACTATGTATGAGTTATATGTACTGTATGTGTGTACTCTGTATGAGTTATATGTACTGTATGTGTGTACTCTGTATGAGTTATATGTACTGTATGTGTGTACTATGTATGAGTTATATGTACTGTATGTGTGTGTACTATGTATGAGGTATATGTACAGTATGTGTGTACTTTGTATGAGTTATATGTACTGTATGTGTGTACTATGTATGAGTTATATGTACTGTATGTGTGTACTATGTATGAGTTATATGTACTGTATGTGTGTACTATGTATGAGTTATATGTACTGTATGTGTGTACTATGTATGAGTTATATGTACTGTATGTGTGTACTATGTATGAGCTATATGTACTGTATGTGTGTACTATGTATGAGTTATATGTACTGTATGTGTGTACTATGTATGAGTTATATGTACTGTGTGTGTGTACTCTGTATGAGTTATATGTACTGTGTGTGTGTACTCTGTATGAGTTATATGTACTGTGTGTGTACTATGTATGAGTTATATGTACTGTGTGTGTACTATGTATGAGTTATATGTACTGTATGTGTGTACTATGTATGAGTTATATGTACTTTGTGTGTGTACTATGTATGAGTTATATGTACTGCGTGTGTGTACTATGTATGAGTTATATGTACTGCATGTGTGTACTATGTATGAGTTATATGTACTGTATGTGTGTACTATGTATGAGTTATATGTACTGTGTGTGTGTACTATGTATGAGTTATATGTACTGTGTGTGTGTTCTATGTATGAGTTATATGTACTGTGTGTACTATGTATGAGTTATATGTACTGTATGTGTGTACTATGTATGAGTTATATGTACTGTATGTGTGTACTATGTATGAGTTATATGTACTGTATGTGTGTACTATGTATGAGGTATATGTACTGTATGTGTGTACTATGTATGAGTTATATGTACTGTATTTGTGTACTATGTATGAGTTATATGTACTGTATGTGTGTACTATGTATGAGTTATATGTACTGTATGTGTGTACTATGTATGAGTTATATGTACTGTATGTGTGTACTATGTATGAGTTATATGTACTGTATGTGTGTGTACTATGTATGAGTTATATGTACTGTGTGTGTGTACTATGTATGAGTTATATGTACTGTATGTGTGTACTATGTATGAGTTATATGTACTGTGTGTGTGTACTATGTATGAGTTATATGTACTGCATGTGTGTACTATGTATGAGTTATATGTACTGTGTGTGTGTACTATGTATGAGTTATATGTACTGTATGTGTGTACTATGTATGAGGTATATGTACTGTATGTGTGTACTCTGTATGAGTTATATGTACTGTGTGTGTGTACTATGTATGAGTTATATGTACTGTATGTGTGTACTATGTATGAGTTATATGTACTGTATGTGTGTACTATGTATGAGTTATATGTACTGTATGTGTGTACTATGTATGAGTTATATGTACTGTGTGTGTACTCTGTATGAGTTATATGTACTGTATGTGTGTACTATGTATGAGTTATATGTACTGTATGTGTGTACTATGTATGAGTTATATGTACTGTATGTGTGTACTATGTATGAGTTATATGTACTGTATGTGTACTCTGTATGAGTTATATGTACTGTATGTGTGTACTATGTATGAGTTATATGTACTGTGTGTACTCTGTATGAGTTATATGTACTGTATGTGTACTCTGTATGAGTTATATGTACTGTATGTGTGTACTATGTATGAGTTATATGTACTGTGTGTGTACTCTGTATGAGTTATATGTACTGTATGTGTGTACTATGTATGAGTTATATGTACTGTATGTGTGTACTCTGTATGAGTTATATGTACTGTATGTGTGTACTATGTATGAGTTATATGTACTGTATGTGTGTACTATGTATGAGTTATATGTACTGTATGTGTGTACTATGTATGAGGTATATGTACTGTATGTGTGTACTATGTATGAGTTATATGTACTGTATGTGTGTACTATGTATGAGTTATATGTACTGTATGTGTGTACTATGTATGAGTTATATGTACTGTATGTGTGTGTACTATGTATGAGTTATATGTACTGTATGTGTGTACTATGTATGAGTTATATGTACTGTATGTGTGTACTATGTATGAGTTATATGTACTGTATGTGTGTACTATGTATGAGTTATATGTACTGTATGTGTGTACTATGTATGAGTTATATGTACTGTATGTGTACTATGTATGAGTTATATGTACTGTGTGTGTGTACTATGTATGAGTTATATGTACTGTATGTGTACTATGTATGAGTTATATGTACTGTATGTGTGTGTACTATGTATGAGTTATATGTACTGTATGTGTGTGTACTATGTATGAGTTATATGTACTGTATGTGTGTACTATGTATGAGTTATATGTACTGTATGTGTGTACTATGTATGAGTTATATGTACTGTATGTGTGTACTATGTATGAGTTATATGTACTGTATGTGTGTACTATGTATGAGCTATATGTACTGTATGTGTGTACTATGTATGAGTTATATGTACTGCATGTGTGTACTATGTATGAGTTATATGTACTGTATGTGTGTTCTATGTATGAGTTATATGTACTGTATGTGTGTACTATGTATGAGTTATATGTACTGTATGTGTGTACTATGTATGAGTTATATGTACTGTATGTGTGTACTATGTATGAGTTATATGTACTGTGTGTGTGTACTATGTATGAGTTATATGTACTGTATGTGTGTACTATGTAAGAGTTATATGTACTGTATGTGTGTACTATGTATGAGTTATATGTACTGTGTGTGTGTACTATGTATGAGTTATATGTACTGTATGTGTGTACTCTGTATGAGTTATATGTACTGTATGTGTGTACTCTGTATGAGTTATATGTACTGTATGTGTGTACTATGTATGAGTTATATGTACTGTATGTGTGTGTACTATGTATGAGGTATATGTACAGTATGTGTGTACTTTGTATGAGTTATATGTACTGTATGTGTGTACTATGTATGAGTTATATGTACTGTATGTGTGTACTATGTATGAGTTATATGTACTGTATGTGTGTACTATGTATGAGTTATATGTACTGTATGTGTGTACTATGTATGAGTTATATGTACTGTATGTGTGTACTATGTATGAGCTATATGTACTGTATGTGTGTACTATGTATGAGTTATATGTACTGTATGTGTGTACTATGTATGAGTTATATGTACTGTGTGTGTGTACTCTGTATGAGTTATATGTACTGTGTGTGTGTACTCTGTATGAGTTATATGTACTGTGTGTGTACTATGTATGAGTTATATGTACTGTGTGTGTACTATGTATGAGTTATATGTACTGTATGTGTGTACTATGTATGAGTTATATGTACTTTGTGTGTGTACTATGTATGAGTTATATGTACTGCGTGTGTGTACTATGTATGAGTTATATGTACTGCATGTGTGTACTATGTATGAGTTATATGTACTGTATGTGTGTACTATGTATGAGTTATATGTACTGTGTGTGTGTACTATGTATGAGTTATATGTACTGTGTGTGTGTTCTATGTATGAGTTATATGTACTGTGTGTGTACTATGTATGAGTTATATGTACTGTATGTGTGTACTATGTATGAGTTATATGTA
This sequence comes from Ranitomeya variabilis, assembly GCF_051348905.1. Lineage (NCBI taxonomy): Eukaryota > Metazoa > Chordata > Amphibia > Anura > Dendrobatidae > Ranitomeya > Ranitomeya variabilis. The sequence goes on from NC_135232.1 coordinate 17,788,227, forward strand.
CTGTATGTGTGTACTATGTATGAGTTATATGTACTGTATGTGTGTACTATGTATGAGGTATATGTACTGTATGTGTGTACTATGTATGAGTTATATGTACTGTATTTGTGTACTATGTATGAGTTATATGTACTGTATGTGTGTACTATGTATGAGTTATATGTACTGTATGTGTGTACTATGTATGAGTTATATGTACTGTATGTGTGTACTATGTATGAGTTATATGTACTGTGTGTGTGTACTATGTATGAGTTATATGTACTGTATGTGTGTACTATGTATGAGTTATATGTACTGTGTGTGTGTACTATGTATGAGTTATATGTACTGCATGTGTGTACTATGTATGAGTTATATGTACTGTGTGTGTGTACTATGTATGAGGTATATGTACTGTATGTGTGTACTCTGTATGAGTTATATGTACTGTGTGTGTGTACTATGTATGAGTTATATGTACTGTATGTGTGTACTATGTATGAGGTATATGTACTGTATGTGTGTACTATGTATGAGGTATATGTACTGTATGTGTGTGTACTATGTATGAGTTATACAGTTACGTCCATATATATTTGGACATAGACAACATTTTTCTAATTTTGGTTATAGACATTACCACAATGAATTCTAAACAAAACAATTCAGATGAGGTTGAAGTTCAGACTTTCAGCTTTCCTTTGAGGGTATCCACATTAAAATTGGATGAAGGGTTTAGGAGTTTCAGCTCCTTAACATGTGCCACCCTGTTTTTAAAGGGACCAAAAGTAATTGGACAGATTCAATAATTGTAAATAAACTGTTCATTTTTAATACTTGGTTGAAAACCCTTTGTTGGCAATTACTGCCTGAAGTCTTGAACTCATGGACATCACCAGACGCTGTGTTACCTCCTTTTTGATGCTCGGCCAGGCCTTCACTGCGGTGGTTTTCAGTTGCTGGTTGTTTGTGGGCCTTTCTGTCTGAAGTTTAGTCTTTAACAAGTGAAATGCTGCTCAATTGGGTTGAGATCAGGCGACTGACTTGGCCATTCAAGAATATTCCACTTCTTTGCTTTAATAAACTCCTGGGTTGCTTTGGCTTTATGTTTTGGGCCATTGTACATCCGTAGTATGAAACGACGACCAATCAGTTTAGCTGCATTTGGCTGGATCTGAGCACACAGTATGGCGGCTCTGAAGACCTCAGAATTCATTCCTGTGTCACATCATCCATAACCACTAGTGACCCAGTGCCACTGGCAGCCATGCATGCCCAAGCCATCACACTGCCTCCGCCGTGTTTTACAGATGATGTGGTATGCTTTGGATCATGAGCTGTACCGCGCCTTCGCCATACTGTTCTCTTTCCATCATTCTGGTAGAGGTTGATCTTGGTTTCATCTGTCCAAAGAATGTTCTTCCAGAACTGTGCTGGCTTTTTTAGATGTTTTTAGCCTTTTTGTTCTTGATGCTTATGAGTGGCTGCACCGTGCAGTGAACCCTCTGTAGTTACTTTCATGCAGTCTTCTCTTTATGGTAGATTTGGATATTGATACGCCGACCTCCTGGAGAGTGTTGTTCACTTGGTTGGCTGTTGTGAAGGGATTTCTCTTCACCATGGAGATTATTCTTCTATCCTCCACCACTGTTGTCTTCCGTGGACGCCCAGGTCTTTTTGCATTGAGGAGTTCACCAGTGCTTTCTTTCTTTCTCAGAATGTACCAAACTGTAGATTTTGCCACTCCTAATATTGTAGCAATTTCTCGGATGGGTTTTTTCTGTTTTCGCAGCTTAAGGATGGCTTGTTTCACCTGCATGGAGAGCTCCTTTACCGCATGTTTACTTCACAGCAAAACCTTCCAAATGCAGCACCACACCTCAAATCACCTCCAGGCCTTTTATCTGCTTAATTGAGAATGACATAACAAAGGGACTGCCCACACCTGTCCATGAAATAACCTTGGAGTCAATTGTCCAATTACTTTTGGTCCCTTTAAAAACAGGGTGGCACATGTTAAGGAGCTGAAACTCCTAAACCCTTCATCCAATTTTAATGTGGATACCCTCAAATGAAAGCTGAAAGTCTGAACTTCAACTGCATCTGAATAGTTTTGTTTAAAATTCATTGTGGTAATGTCTATAACCAAAATTAGAAAAATGTTGTCTCTGTCCAAATATATATGGACCTAACGGTATGTACTCTATGTGTGCGTGTGTATGAGGTATATGTACTGTATGTGTGTACTATGTATGAGTTATATGTACTGTATGTGTGCGTGTGTATGAGTTATATGTACTGTATGTGTGCGTGTGTATGAGTTATATGTACTGTATGTGTGCGTGTGTATGAGTTATATGTACTGTATGTGTGCGTGTGTATGAGTTATATGTACTGTATGTGTGTACTATGTATGAGTTATATGTACTGTATGTGTGCGTGTGTATGAGTTATATGTACTGTATGTGTGCGTGTAGATGAGTTATATGTACTGTATGTGTGCGTGTGTATGAGTTATATGTACTGTATGTGTGCGTGTGTATGAGTTATATGTACTGTATGTGTGCGTGTAGATGAGTACTATGTATATCAGTAGAGCATCATCTCACCGGTATGATGTGATGTATCTTGTAGGCAGGAAAGTCTCCACACTGGAGTTCCAATAACAAGAAAAGTTGTGATAATCGGCAGCCCTGCAGGTGACAGAGGGGATCCCCGGAGGATCTGTAAGAAAAATGCAGAGATCAGGGGTCACAAATCAGCAATCATGGACAAGAGGTCAGAGATCATCAACCAGAGATCAGGAACCAGAGGTCAAAGATCATCGACCAGACATCAGGGACCAGAGTTCGGAGATCAGGGGCCAGAGGTCAGAGATCAGGGACCAGAGTTCAGAGACCAAAGGTCAGAGATCAGGGACCAGAGGTCAGAGATCAGGGACCAGAGGTCAGAGATCAGGGACCAGAGGTCAGAGATCAGGGACCAGAGATCAGGGACCAGAGGTCAGGGACATGTAATACTGTAAGCTCAGAGGCTCACAAGCCAAAAGAAGACCTACACAGGGGTCACATCCTCAGGATGGGGCGAGTGTACTGGAGCAGTCCGCGAGCAATCTTCTGTACTTATACATATAAACCTGCACACAGCGATTTCTGTCTCCGCAGCCCCTACTGACCATACCAGTCCATCTCTCCACCCACTGACCGTGATTTACAGGACACATCTCTCTATCGTGTAAATCTATAACCAGTTACTTCTGAGCTGACATCATAATTCAGCTACTGAATAAAATGTTTTATATCAATGATTTAAGTCTGCAAACTCTACTTCAGTATCCCTATGACAAACCTTCCTGCCCTGTGCTCACTAATATTACATACCTCCCAACCGTCCCGGATCCCGCGGGACTGTCCTGATTTTGACAGTCAGCTCCGGGATCCCAGGCGGGACACTGGTTGTCCCGCACTACCTGCCTAGGGCGGGGACAATGCAGGGGGCAGCACCTGAGTAACAGGTTTGTGGCTGTTTTTTTTTTTTTTTTTAATAAAAGCTGGGTCTCCGACCGACCGCCCACGCCCCCCCCCCCCGCCCCCTGTGCGGCGCTGCCAAGCTGAGGGAGAGAGCCAGCAGCGATCAAGATGAGAGGTCAGCGACTCACTACCTCCTGTGTGTGCACGGAGCTCCGGCTTCTCCTGCTCTTATCTGCTATCCCGGCAGAGAAGGAGAGACGGGGGAGGTGCCGGGACATCAGCCGCCCCTGCACCACAGAGGAGATTGTGTGTGTGATGTGTGTTATGCTGCATGTGTGTGTGTGTGTGTGTGTGTGATGTGTGTGATGCTGCATGTGTGTGTGTGTGTGAGATGCTGCGTGTGTGTGATGCTGCATGTGCGTGTGTGTGATGCTGCATGTGTGTGTGATGCTGCATGTGTGTGTGATGCTGCATGTGTGTGTGTGAGTTGCTGCATGTGTGTGTGTGAGATGCTGCATGTGTGTCATGTGTGTATGAGGTATCTGGTGTGTATGAGGTATCTGGTGTGTATGAGGTATCTGATGTGTATGTGATGGCTGCGTGTGTGTGATGGCTGCGTGTGTGTGTGTGATGGCTGCGTGTGTGTGTGTGATGGCTGCGTGTGTGTGTGTGATGGCTGCGTGTGTGTGTGTGATGGCTGCATGTGTGTGTGTGATGGCTGCGTGTGTGTGTGATGGCTACGTGTGTGTGATGGCTGCGTGTGTGATGCATTTGTGTCAAAGCTGCATGTGTTTGTGAGCTGCGTTTGTGATGCTGCGTGTGTGTGATACTGCGTGTGTGTGTGATGCTGCGTGTGTGTGTGTGAGCTGCGTGCGTCTGTGAGCTGTGTGTGTGAGCTGTGTGCGTGTGTGTGAGCTGCGTGCCTGTGTGTGAGCTGCGTGCCTGTATGTCATTATACAGTATGGAGAACTGTGGCCATTATACAGTATGGAGCATCATGTGCAGCCAGTATACAGTATGGAGCATCATGTGCAGTCATTATACAGTATGGAGCATCATGTGCAGCCAGTATACAGTATGGAGCATCATGTGCAGTCATTATACAGTATGGAGCATCATGTGCAGCCAGTATACAGTATGGAGCATCATGTGCAGCCAGTATACAGTATGGAGCATCATGTGCGGTCATTATACAGCATGGAGCATCATGTGCAGCCAGTATACAGTATGGAGCATCATGTGCGGTCATTATACAGTATGGAGCATCATGTGCAGCCAGTATACAGTATGGAGCATCATGTGCGGTCATTATACAGTATGGAGCATCATGTGCAGCCAGTATACAGTATGGAGCATCATGTGCGGTCATTATACAGTATGGAGCATCATGTGCAGCCAGTATACAGTATGGAGCATCATGTGCAGTCATTATACAGTATGGAGCATCATGTGCAGCCAGTATACAGTATGAAGCATCATGTGTGGCCATTATGCAGTATGGAGCATCATGTGCAGCCAGTATACAGTATGGAGCATCATGTGCGGTCATTATACAGTATGGAGCATCATGTGCAGCCAGTATACAGTATGGAGCACTGTGTGGCCATTATACAGTATGGAGCACTGTGTGGCCATTATACAGTATGGAGCATCATGTGCAGTCATTATACAGTATGCAGCATCATGTGTGGCCATTATACAGTATGGAGCACTGTGTGGCCATATTTTTTTGTTTATAATTATTGTATATGAAACAGTGTGATCAGCAGTGCTAAATGGGTGTGGTTGGGACGTGGATATGGGTGTGACTAATTATGAATGGGTGTGGCGTGGCCTAAAATTTGCCGTGGCGCGTGTCTCTACAGGAAGTGGGGGTGGGCCTGTTTCTCTACAGGAAGTGGGGGGCATGCCACTGACTATACAGAAAGTGGGGGCGTGCCTGTCTCTCTACAGGAAGTGGGGGCAGGCCTCTGTCTCTACAGGAAGTGGGGGCAGGCCTCTGTCTCTACAGGAAGTGGGGGCAGGCCTGTTTCTCTACAGGAAGTGGGGGGAGGGCCTCTGTCTCTCTACAGGAAGTGGGGGCGGGTCTCTGACTCTTTACAGGAAGTGGGGGCAGGCCTCTGTCTCTCTACAGGAAGTGGGGGGCAGGCCTCTATCTCTACAGGAAGTGGGGGTGGGTCTCTGACTCTTTACAGCAAGTGGGGGCAGGCCTGTCTCTCTACAGGAAGTGGGGGGAGGGCCTCTGTCTCTCTACAGGAAGTGGGGGGCAGGCCTCTATCTCTACAGGAAGTGGGGGTGGGTCTCTGACTCTTTACAGGAAGTGGGGGCAGGCCTGTCTCTCTACAGGAAGTGGGGGGAGGGCCTCTGTCTCTCTACAGGAAGTGGGGGGCAGGCCTCTATCTCTACAGGAAGTGGGGGTGGGTCTCTGACTCTTTTACAGGAAGTGGGGGGCAGGCCTGTCTTTCTGTTCCTGCTCTCCTGTCTGTCACATTATATACAGACATAATAGACAGATAGATAGAAATAGATAATAGATAGTGGAAAAGGACAAGAGCAATGCATGCTTGGAAGTGAGAAAAAGAAGCTTACTGCTCCTATAGTGCTGGCAGAATGCTGCTCTTAATGAGGAACCACCCACTGAAAAATAGTGGATGTAAGTTATAGAGCAGGAGAATGGGGACTGTTACCAGTTAGACTGATGTGTGTGCCATGAGCAGTTTTCCTTTGTTGTGGGGGGATCAGGGCAGCAGGATCACTCTTTTTTTTACCAATTTTGGGTGAGAGGACAGATGAGAAATAAGACTTATGAAATTGACACAAATCCCCAAATCATCATCCAAATCCACAATTCCCGATTATGTACCTGGTCTCACACTCGCTGTACTACAATCGCACCTCTCGTCTGTACTCACATCCAGGTTTCAGCAGCATGGTCTGCAGTCGCTGCCCGGCGCGGTCATAGCAGCTGTAGTTCCCCATCATGTCGGATTCTACACGTGGAAGATCCAGGTCTCCAAAATCAGTGACCGACCCCCACGTGATGTTTGATGATCCATTGAAAGTCCACACGACCTCTGAACTGGAGAGTGACAAAGAATCATCATCACAATCCTCATCATCACTACCCCACCATCACCATCCTTAACAATCATCATCACCATCTTCAACATCACCATCCCCACCATCACAATCCTCAACATCATCATCACCATCCTTAATGTCATCACCATCCTCAACGTCATCACCACCATCCTCAACGTCACCACAATCCTCAACGTCATCACCATCCTCAACGTCATCACCATCCTCAACGTCATCACCATCCTCATCACCACCCCCACCATCATCACCAACTTTAACATGATCATCATCACCAGCATCATCACCATCCTCAATGTCATCATCACCACCATGAACATCATCACCACCCTCATCCTCATCATACCCACCTGGCATTTTTTCCGCTGCATCTCAGGGTCACTGCATCTCCGATTCTCCCATAAAAAACATCTGGAGGAAGAGACAATGATGTAGGTGATATACACTTCATCACGCTACAGGGGCTTCTCACAAAATTAGAACATCATCATAAAGTGAATTTATTTAAGTTCTTCTATACAAAAAGTGAAACTCATATATTATATAGAGTCATTACACACAGAGTGATCTATTTCACGTGTTTATTTCTGTTAATGTTGATGATTATGGCTTACAGCCAATGAAAACCCAGAAGTCATTATCGCAGTAAATTAGAATACTTTTTAACACCACCTTGAAAAATGATTTTAATATCCGAAATGTTGGCCTACTGAAATGTATGATCAGTAAATGCACTCAATACTTGGTCGGGCTCCTTTTGCATCAATTACTGCATCAATGCGGCGTGGCATGGAGGCGATCAGCCTGTGGCACTGCTGAGGGGTTATGGAAGCCCAGGTTGCTTTGATAGCAGCCTTCAGCTCGTCTACATTGTTGGGTCTGGTGTCTCATCTTCCTCTTGACAATACTCCATAGATTCTCTATGGGGTTCAGGTCGGGCGAGTTTGCTGCCCATCAAGCCCAGTGATACTGTTGTTTTTACACCAGGTATTGGTACTTTTGGCAGTGTGGACAGATGACAAGTCCTGCTGGAGAATGACATTTCCATCTTCACAAAGCTTGTCGGCAGAGGTAAGCATAAAGTGCTCTAAACGTTCTTGGTAGACGGCTGCGCTGACTTTGGTCTTGATAACACACAGTGGACCTCCACCAGCAGATGACATGGCTCCCCAAACCATCACTGATTGTGGAGACTTCACACCAGACCTCCAGCAGCTTGGATTGTGGCCTCTCCACTCTTCCTCCAGACTCTGAGACCTTGATTTCCAAATGAAATGCAAAATTTACTTTCATCTGAAAACAACACCTTGGACCACTGACAACAGTCTAATTATTTTTCCCCTTGGCCCAGGTAAGACGCTTCTGGCGTTGTCTATTGGTCATGAGGGGCCTGACTGTTGTGAATTCCGTTCTCGGGCTCCCTCCTGTGGTCGTGAATGGTACTTTGTTGAGTTCTGTTCGTGGGCTCCCTCTGGTGGCTTTGAGTGATACTGCTGGTCTTTAGCTGGGCTCCAGCTGCCTCGTTTTCTGCTGTGCTGGTTGCCTATTTAACTCCGCCTAGATCTTTACTTGTTGCCAGCTGTCATTGTATTCAGTATTGGTTCAGTTCTCTCTGGGACTTCATGTGTGACCTGTCTCCTCCTGGAGAAGCTAAGTTCATGCTAGTTCATTTTTGCTCATTGCTTTTGGAAAATGTTTCTCAGTATATGATAAGTTCAGTCCAGCTTGCTTATATGCTATTTTCTTGCTAGCTGGAAGCTCTGGGGAGCAGAGTTGCTCCCTCACATCGTGAGTCGGTGTGAGGGTCTTTTGTACTCTCTGCGTGGATATTTTGTAGTATTTTATACTGACCGCACAGTTCCCTTGCTATCTTCATACTATTTAGTACTAGTGGGCCTCTTTTGCTAAAACCTGTTTTCATTCCTATGTTTGTATTTTCCTCTTAACTCACCGTCATTATTTGTGGGGGGCTGACTTTACTTTGGGGAATTTTCTCTGAGGCAAGTGAGGCTTTTGTTTCTCTCTAGGGGTAGCTAGCTCTCAGGCTGTGAAGAGGCGTCTAGGGAGAGTTAGGTACGCTCCACGGCTGCCTATAGTGTGTGTGATAGGATCAGGTTTGCGGTCAGTAAAGTTCCCACGTCCCCAGAGCTTGTCCTATATTTCTGGTTTACCTATCAGGTCATTCCAAGTGTTCCTAACCACCAGCACCATAACACCTGACACAAGGAATATGACACTTGTAGCCCATGTCCTGGATACGTCTGTGTGTGGTGGCTCTTGAAGCAATGACTCCAGCAGCAGTCCACTCCTTGTGAATCTCCCCCAAATTTTAGAATGGCCTTTTCTTAACAATCCTTTCAAGGCTGCGGTTATCCTGGTTGCTTGTGCACCTTTTTCTACCACACTTTTTCCTTCCACTCCACTTTCCAATAATATTCTTGGATACAGCACTCTGAGAACAGCCGGCTTCTTTAGCAATGACCTTTTGTGGCTTTCCCTCCTTGTGGAGTGTGTCAATGACGCCTTCTGGACATCTGTCAGGTCAGCAGTCTTCCCCATGATTGTGGAGCTACTGAAACAGACTAAGGGACCTTTATAAACGCTTAGGAGCCTTTGCAGGTGTTTTTTGTTAATTATTCTAATTTACTGAGATAATGACTTTTGGGTTTTCATTGGCTGTAAGCCATAATCATCAACATTAACAGAAATAAACACGTGAAATAGATCACTCTGTGTGTAATGACTATACAATATATGAGTTTCACTTTTTGTATTGAAGAACTGAAATAAATTACTTTTTGATGTTCTAATTTTGTGAGAAGCCCCTGTATAAACAGTGGTGCATGAAAGTTTGTGAACCCTTCAACATTTTTTATATTTCTACATAAATTTGACCTAAAACTAAATCAGATTTTCACATAAGTACACCCTGTAAAGAACCAAATTAAACAAATGAGTAAGAACTCTGAGACTGAGTATTTCGTCAGCTTCTCCTGATGTCGGTGTCTTCTCCATGAGCTTCTCACTTTAGCTCCTTCCTTGTCATTTCTATAGATGAAGGTCAGGACTGAGACTCGGCCGCGCCACAGCTTCACTTTTACTCTCCTGTGACCAGTCTCTTGTAGGTCGACTTCTGGCTTTGGGCCGTTGTGCTGCAGCCTGACCCACATTCTCCTGAGATTCAGCTCATGGACAGATGTCCATTTTCCTTTAGAATTTACTGATAAAATTCAGAATTCATGGCTCAGTGACGGCAGCCGTCCTGGCCCAAATAGGGCAAAACAAGCGCAAACAATGATACCACCGCCACCGTGTGTCACAGAACACCTGCATGACAGCATAGAAACCGCCTAAATCTTTTTCCAAACATAAAACTCTTTTCCTTTAAATCAAAAAGCTCAAAACCACAAAACTGTCTTGTCCAGGCCATCTTCAGAAAACTGCAGACAGACAGCAATGTTCTGTGTGAAGAGCAGGGGCTTTCTCCTTGTCATTCCGTCATGCACACCATGGTTGGTGAGTGTCCTCTTGATGGTGGACTCATGAACATTAGCTGATGTGCGCCATGCCTTTAGTTGCTGAGAGGTGACCTTGGGTTCTTTTGTGACTTTGTGGACTATTGAACACTTTGCTCCTGGAGTGAGGTTTAGAAAGTTCTGAAGGGTTCATAGACTTTCAAGCAACGCTGTCACATTTCTGACCCGCCCATCCCCCGTACCTTTATATTGACACTGCCCTCCAGCCCAGGTGTGCACGATAACATAAAAGGGTTAAATCTCTGCCATTAATGTGCACATGTAGGAAGGGGTTAATCCCGGACTGATCAGACAGTGTCCCCCTTCATCCATGCCACAACATAGGTGACACCGGAGATGGGAGGAGGACACCTGCTGCAGAGGAGCTGAGCAGTTACAGCGATGGCCTTGGGGGATCCAATAAGTTATTTTAATGTAATAATTATTTGGGGACTCCCTGAGAACCTACCGCTCCGGGACGTCAGGGTACAGACACATGGGTAAAGTGTGCTCTGCGTCCACCTCATGGCACACACTCTCAAGTCTAGGAAGCTACGATACAGGGAGTTGTTTGACAGCAGCAAAAATTCCTTCCGACAGCTCCCAGTATCTCCGCTTCTAAGATATTGTCTTCCTGTACATGTACTATAGGATGTCCCCTGCTCCCATATTACGGGATCTCCCGTGTGCACAAACTACGGGATCTCCCCTGTGCTCCTACTATGGGATCTCCCCTGTGCACATACTACAGGATCTCCCCTGCACCCATACTACGGGATCTAACCTGCACCCATACTACGGGATCTTCCCTGCACCCATGCACCCATACTACGGGATCTAACCTGCACCCATACTACGGGATCTTCCCTGCACCCATACTATGGGATCTCCCCTGCACCCATACTATGGGATCCCCCCTGCTCCAGTATTACGGGATCTCCCCTGTGCACATACTACAGGATCTCCCCTGTGCTCCTACTAGGGATCTCCCCTGTGCCCATACTATGGGATCTAACCTGCACCCATACTACGGGATCTCCCCTGCACCAATACTAGGGGATCTCCCCTGTGCATATACTACGGGATCTCCCCTGCACCCATACTACGGGATCTCCCCTGTGCATATACTATAAGATAACCCCTTCACCCATACTACGGGATCTCCCCTGTCCCCAATGGCGAATAGTAGCAGACCATGGGGCCCATCATTCAGGGGGAGCCTGATGCTAGCACCCGACATCACACTTTCAACTGTATCTGCACTATGGATGGGCCATTAGTGGGGGCCATTATACTGTGTGGAGGATTGTGCAGGGGCTATCATTGTGTGGAAGGACTGTGTTTGGGCCATCATACTGTGTGTGTGGGGGAATGTGGGGACCATCATACTGTGTGTGTGTGTGTGTGCGTGTGTGTGTGTGTGTGTGTCTGTGTGACTGTGGAGACCATCATACTGTGTGTGTGGGAGACTGTGGAGACCATCATACTGTGTGTGTGTGTGTGTGGGGGGGACCATCATACTCTGTGTGTGGGGGACTGTGGGGACCATCCTACTCTGTGGGGGGGGGGGGGTCTGTGAGGACCATCATACTCTGTGTGTGGGGGACCATCATACTCTGTATGTGGGGGGAATGTGGGGACCATCATACTCTGTGTAGGGGGGACTATAGGGGACCATCATACTGTGTGTGTGGGGGGGGACTGAGGACCATCATACTCTGTGTATGGGGGACTATCATACTGTGTGTGGTGGGGACCATCATACTGTGCGTGTGTGTGTGTGGGGGGACCATCATACTCTGTGTGTGGGGAACTGTGGGGGACCATCATCCTCTCTGTATGGGGGACTGTGGGGACCATCATACTCTGTATGTGGGGGGACTTTGGGGACCATCATACTCTGTGTAGGGGCGACTGTGGGGGACCATCATACTGTGTGTGTGGAGGGGGACTGTGAGGACCATTATACTCCGTGTATGGGGGACTATCATACTGTGTTTGAGTGTGGGGGGGACCATCATACTGTGCGTGTGTGTGGGGGGGGACCATCATGCTCTGTGTGTGGGGGACTGTGGGAACCATCATACTCTGTGTAGGGGGGACTGTGGGGGACCATCATACTGTGTGTGTGTGTGGGGGGGACTTTGAGGACAATCATACTCTGTGTATGGGGGACTGTGGGGACCATCATACTCTGTGTAAGGGGGACTGTGGGGACCATCATACTCCATGTATGGGAGACTGCGAGGACCATCATACTCCGTGTACGGGGGATTGTGGGGACCATCATACTCTGTGTAAGGGGGACTGTGGGAACCATCATACTCTGTGTGTGGGGGACTGTGGGGACCATCATACTCCATGTATGGGAGACTGCGAGGACCATCATACTCCGTGTATGGGGGATTGTGGGGACCATCATACTCTGTGTAGGGGGCTGTGAGGACCATCATACTCTGTGCGTGGGGGACTGTGGGGACCATCATACTGTGTGTGGATGGGTACTGTAGGGTCATCATACTATGTGAGGTGAGGACTTTACAGTGGGGTATAATAATGTGTTTGGGGGCACCTTGTTGGCTTCATACCTTATGAGGACCATGAAAGGGGCATCTTATTGCGTGGGAACACGAAGGGGCTAACGGAGGAGCTAAATTACAATGGGGCTGGAAAGTTGTGAGATTTGCTCTTCTGTGACCCGACCGAATATTATTATTATTTTTTGGGGGGGTTGTCGGGCAGTGGTGGCCCAATTAGAACTTCTACTGTGGGGCCTTGATTTCTATGTGCGCTCCTGCCTGCCCCATGACGTTTCCTTTGTACATAGTTGCCCCATGAAGACGTTAATGTCAGGCTTCTTACCTTCCTCCTTCCATGAGTACGAATACAGCGACACAGAGACGGCGGTCACAGTGAGAAGACACATCACCCGGCTAAGACATTGTGCCAAGCTGCTCATCTGCAAGAAAGCACAGAATCCGAGATATGAAGCGATGGCGGTCCAAGCCTCCGTGTGGGAGGAGAACATGGGAGGAAACCTGGTGCTCAATGTCTCACCAATGTCAAGATCTCTGCTGGATGTCAGTGAAGATCAACATTGAGGGTCAATTCCCTCCAGCCTGATACATTCCACAAATCGTCAGGCTGCGATGTGATCACTTCACAGACAAAGTACTGCACGTCACACATTGTAACAAACCCTCAGACGTGTCAGCAGGACTAGATACAGCGGGTACGGAAAGTATTCAGACCCCTTTAAATTTTTCACTCTGTTTCATTGTAGCCATTTGGTAAATTCTATAAAGTTCATTTTTTCTCATTAATGTCCACTCTGCACCCCATCTTGTCTGAAAAAAACAGAAATGTAGAAATTTTTGCAAATTTATTAAAAAAGAAAACCTGAAATATCCCATGGTCATAAGTCTTCAGCCCCTTTGCTCAGTAGTGAGTAGAAGCCCCTTTTGAGCTAGTACAGCCATGAGTCTTCTTGGGAATGATGTAACAAGTTTTTCATCCCTGGATTTGGGGATCCTCGGCCATTCTTCCTTGCAGATCCTCTCCAGTTCCGTCCGGTTGGATGGTGAACGTTGGTGGACGCCATTGTCAGGTCTCTCCAGAGATGCTCAGATGGGTTTAGGTCAGGGCTCTGGCTGGGCCGGTCAAGAATGGTCACAGAGTTGTTCTGAAGCCACTCCTTCGTTATTTTAGCTGTGTGCTTAGGGTCATTGTCTTGTTGGAAGGTGATCCTTCGGTCAAGTCTGAGGTCCAGAGCATTCTGGAAGAGGTTTTCATCCAGGATATCTCTGTACTTGGCTGCATTCATGTTTCCTTCAATGACAACCAGTCGTCCTGTTCCTGCAGCTGAAAAACATCCCATAGCATGATGCTGCCACCACCATGCTTCACTGTTGGGATTGTATTGGGCAGGTGATGAGCAGTGCCTGGTTTTCTCCACACATACCGCTTAGAATTATCACCATAAAGGTCTATCTTCGTCTCATCAGACCAGAGAATCTTATTTCTCATAGTCTGGGGATCATTCATGTGTTTAGCAAACTCTATGAGGCTTTCATATGTCTTGCACTGTGGAGAGGCTTCCGTCGGGACATTCTGCCATAAAGGCCTGACTGGTGGAGGGCTGCAGTGATAGTTGACTTTGTGGAACTTTCTCCCATCTCCCTACTGCATCTCTGGAGCTCAGCCACAGTGATCTTGGGGTTCTTCTTTACCTCTCTCACCAAGGTTCTTCTCCCACGATTGCTCAGTTTGGCTGGACGGCCAGGTCTAGGAAGACTTCTGGTGGTCCCAAACTTCTTGGATTTAAGGATTATGGAGGCCACTGTGCTCTTAGGAACCTTGAGTACTGCAGACATTCTGTTGTACCCTTGGCCAGATCTGTGCCGTGCCACAATTCTGTCTCTGAGCTCCTTGGCCAGTTCCTTTGACCTCATGATTCTCCTTTGGTCTGACATGCACTGTGAGCTGTGAGGTCTTATATAGACAGGTGTGCGCCTTTCCAAACCTAGTCCTATCAGTTTAATTACACACAGCTGGACTCCAATGGAGGAGTAGATCCATCTCAAGGAGGATCACAAGGAAATGGACAGCATTGGACTTACATATGAGTGTCTGAGCAAAGGGTCTGAATACTTATGACCATGTGATGTTTCAGTTTTACTTTTTTAATAAATTTGCAAACATTTCTACGTTTCTGTTTTTTTTCAGTCAAGATGGGGTGCAGCGTGCACATTAATGAGAAAAAAAATGAACTTTTTTGAATTTACCAAATGGCTGTGGCCGTGTATATTATATGAGGACATTACATATGGGCAGGCTGTCAACGCCTGCATGCAAAGAAGACCGCTTCCGTTCACTGACAACAAGCAGAAATACTGACAATTTTAAACTGCAGAAAATAGAAGCACAGCAAATGGAAACAGCGGTACTGTGCAGGGTCCATATATACAGTATAAGGAGCGGTACTGTGCAGGGTCCATATATACAGTATAAGGAGCGGTACTGTGCAGGGTCCATATATACAGTATAAGGAGCGGTACTGCGCAGGGTCCATATATACAGTATAAGGAGCGGTACTGTGCAGGGTCCATATATACAGTATAAGGAGCGGTACTGCGCAGGGTCCATATATACAGTATAAGGAGCGGTACTGCGCAGGGTCCATATATACAGTATAAGGAGCGGTACTGCGCAGGGTCCATATATACAGTATAAGGAGCGGTACTGCGCAGGGTCCATATATACAGTATAAGGAGCGGTACTGTGCAGGGTCCATATATACAGTATAAGGAGCGGTACTGCGCAGGGTCCATATATACAGTATAAGGAGCAGTACTGCGCAGGGTCCATATATACAGTATAAGGAGCGGTACTGCGCAGGGTCCATATATACAGTATAAGGAGCGGTACTGCGCAGGGTCCATATATACAGTATAAGGAGCGGTACTGTGCAGGGTCCATATATACAGTATAAGGAGCGGTACTGCGCAGGGTCCCTATATACAGTATAAGGAGCGGTACTACGCAGGGTCCATATATACAGTATAAGGAGCGGTACTGCGCAGGGTCCATATATACAGTATAAGGAGCGGTACTGCGCAGGGTCCATATATACAGTATAAGGAGCGGTACTGTGCAGGGTCCATATATACAGTATAAGGAGCGGTACTGTGCAGGGTCCATATATACAGTATAAGGAGCGGTACTGTGCAGGGTCCATATATACAGTATAAGGAGCGGTACTGCGCAGGGTCCATATATACAGTATAAGGAGCGGTACTGCGCAGGGTCCATATATAGTATAAGGAGGGGTACTGCGCAGGGTCCCTATATACAGTATAAGGAGAGGTACTGAGCAGGGTCCCTATATACAGTATAAGGAGCGGTACTACGCAGGGTCCATATATACAGTATAAGGAGCGGTACTGCGCAGGGTCCATATATACAGTATAAGGAGCGGTACTGCGCAGGGTCCATATATACAGTATAAGGAGCGGTACTGTGCAGGGTCCATATATACAGTATAAGTTGCGGTACTGCGCAGGGTCCCTATATACAGTATAAGGAGAGGTACTGCGCAGGGTCCCTATATACAGTATAAGGAGCGGTACTACGCAGGGTCCATATATACAGTATAAGAAGCGGTACTGCGCAGGGTCCATATATACAGTATAAGGAGCGGTACTGCGCAGGGTCCATATATACAGTATAAGGAGCGGTACTGCACAGGGTCCATATATACAGTATAAAGAGCGGTACTGTGCAGGGTCCATATATACAGTATAAGGAGCGGTACTGTGCAGGGTCCATATATACAGTATAAGGAGCGGTACTGCGCAGGGTCCATATATACAGTATAAGGAGCAGTACTGCACAGGGTTCATATATACAGTATAAGGAGCGGTACTGCACAGGGTCCATATATACAGTATAAGGAGCGGTACTACACAGGGTCCATATATACAGTATAAGGAGCGGTACTGCACAGGGTCCATATATACAGTATAAGGAGCGGTACTGCGCAGGGTCCATATATACAGTATAAGGAGCGGTACTGCGCAGGGTCCATATATACAGTATAAGGAGCGGTACTACACAGGGTCCATATATACAGTATAAGGAGCGGTACTGCACAGGGTCCTTATATACAGTATAAGGAGCGGTACTGCGCAGGGTCCCTATATACAGTATAAGGAGCGGTACTGCGCATGGTCCATATATACAGTATTAGGAGCGGTACTGCGCAGGGTCCATATATACAGTATTAGGTGTTGTACTGATCAGCATCCATATATACAGTATAAGGAGCGGTACTGCGCAGGGTCCATATATACAGTATAAGGAGCGGTACTGCACAGGGTCCATATATACAGTATAAGGAGCGGTACTGCACAGGGTCCCTATATACAGTATAAGGAGCGGTACTGCGCATGGTCCATATATACAGTATTAGGAGCGGTACTGCGCAGGGTCCATATATACAGTATAAGGAGCGGTACTACACAGGGTCCATATATACAGTATAAGGAGCGGTACTGCACAGGGTCCATATATACAGTATAAGGAGCGGTACTGCGCAGGGTCCCTATATACAGTATAAGGAGCGGTACTGCGCATGGTCCCTATATACAGTATAAGGAGCGGTACTGCACAGGGTCCATATATACAGTATAAGGAGCGGTACTGTGCAGGGTCCATATATACAGTATAAGGAGCGGTACTGCACAGGGTCCATATATACAGTATAAGGAGCGGTACTGCACAGGGTCCATATATACAGTATAAGGAGCGGTACTGCGCAGGGTCCCTATATACAGTATAAGGAGCGGTACTGCGCATGGTCCATATATACAGTATTAGGAGCGGTACTGCGCAGGGTCCATATATACAGTATTAGGTGTTGTACTGATCAGCATCCATATACAGTGTAAGAAGTTGTACAGTGCGATGTCGATATACAGTCATGGCCGAAAGCGTTGTCACCCTTGCAATTGTTCCAGAAAATGAAGTATTTCTCCCAGATTATTATTACAATTACAGGCTTTGTTATACACATGATTATTTCTGTTGTGTCTATTGGAACAACACAAAAAAAACAGATAAAAGGTAAATTGGACATAATGTCACACAAAAGTCAAAAATGGGCTGGACAAAATTGTTGGCAAACAACTTTGTTTCCAGCATGTGATGATCGTTCACACTCACCTGTGGCAAGTAACAGGTGTGGGCAAAATGAGAATCACACTTGAAATCAGATAGAAAGGGGAGAAGTTTCCTCAGTTTTTGCATTATGTGTCTGTGTGCGCCACACTAAGCATGGAGAACAGAAAGAGGAGAAGCGAACAGACTGAAAACTTGAGAACCAAAATTGTTGATCTCAAGGTTACAAGTCCATCTGCAGAGATATTGATGTTCCTGAAGCCAAAATCCTTCTGGGAAATGTCTTCTGGACAAATGGAACCAGATAGAGCTTTATGTTAAAGCACATAATTGTTTAGCAAAACTGGAATGAGGTCTACAAAGAGAAAAAAACAGTACCTACAGTCAAATATGGTGGAGGTTAAAAGATGATTTGTGGTTGTTCTGCCGCCTCTGGCACTGGGTGCCTTGATTATGTGCAAGGCATCATGAAATCTGAAGGTTGCCAAAAGATTTGGGGTTGCAATGAAGTGTCCAGTGTCACAAAGCTGGGTTTGCGTCTCCTAGACCATGTGTATTCCAGCAGGACAAAGACCCCAAACATATTTCAAGAAGTCCCCAGAAATGGATGGAAACAAAGCACTGGAGAGTTGTGAAGTAAGACATGGTGCTGTGCAGAGTTATGCTGTAGACTCAGCTGCAGGTTGGTCAGGACACTGGAGACTTTCAGGGAGTTTCATACATCGTGCTGAGGTTTATCAGTTTATTCAAACTCACTTTGGATTCCAAGAAACTATTTTCCTCCAAAACACTAATATAGCTGAGTAGCTGGTGTACAACGCAGAGTATAGACTGTACAACCAGAGCGCAGCACTGCAGAGTAAAGACTGTACAACTAGAGCACAGCACTACAGAGTATAGACTGTACAACCAGAATGTAGAACTGCAGAGTAAAGACTGTACAACCAGAGTGTAGAACTGCAGAGTAAAGACTGTACAAACAGTGCGCAGCACTACAGAGTATAGACTGTACAACCAGAGCGCAGAACTGCAGAGTAAAGACTGTACAACCAGTGCGCAGCACTACAGAGTATAGACTGTACAACCAGAGCACAGCACTGCAGAGTATAGACTGTACAACCAGAGCACAGCACTGCAGAGTAAAGACTGTACAACCAGAGCGTAGAACTGCAGCGTAAAGACTGTACAACCAGAGTGCAGAACTGCAGAGTAAAGACTGTACAACCAGAGCGCAGAACTGCAGAGTAAGACTGTAAGACCAGAGCGCAACACTGCAGAGTAAAGACTGTACAACCAGAGCGCAGCACTACAGAGTATAGACTGTACAACCAGAGCGCAGCACTGTAGAGTATAGACTGTACAACCAGAGTGCAGCACTACAGAGTAAAGACTGTACAACCAGAGCGCAGCACTGCAGAGTATAGACTGTACAACCAGAGTGCAGCACTACAGAGTAAAGACTGTACAACCAGAGCGCAGCACTGCAGAGTATAGACTGTACAACCAGAGCGCAGAACTGCAGAGTAAAGACTGTACAACCAGAGCGCAGAACTGCAGAGTAAAGACTGTACAACCAGAGCGCAGAACTGAAGAGTAAAGACTGTACAACTAGATCGCAGCACTGCAGAGTAAAGACTGTACAACCAGAGCGCAGCACTACAGAGTATAGACTGTACAACCAGAGCGCAGCACTGCAGAAAAAAGACTGTACAACCAGAGCGCAGAACTGCAGAGTAAAGACTGTACAACCAGAGCGCAGCACTGCAGAGTAAAGACTGTACAACCAGAGTGCAGCACTGCAGAGTAAAGACTGTACAACCAGAGTGCAGAACTGCAGAGTATAGACTGTACAACTAGAGCGCAGCACTGCAGAATATAAACTGTACAACTAGAGCGTAGCACTGCAGAGTAAAGACTGTACAACCAGAGTGCAGCACTGCAGAGTAAAGACACTACAACCAGAGCGCAGCACTGCAGAGAATAGACTGTACAACCAGAGCGCAGAACTGCAGAGTAAAGACTGTACAACCAGTGCGCAGCACTACAGAGTATAGACTGTACAACCAGAGCACAGCACTGCAGAGTATAGACTGTACAACCAGAGCACAGCACTGCAGAGTAAAGACTGTACAACCAGAGCGTAGAACTGCAGCGTAAAGACTGTACAACCACAGTGCAGAACTGCAGAGTAAAGACTGTACAACCAGAGCGCAGAACTGCAGAGTAAGACTGTAAAACCAGAGCGCAACACTGCAGAGTAAAGACTGTACAACCAGAGCGCAGCACTACAGAGTATAGACTGTACAACCAGAGCGCAGCACTGTAGAGTATAGACTGTACAACCAGAGCGCAGCACTGCAGAGTAAAGACTGTACAACCAGAGTGCAGCACTGCAGAGTAAAGACTGTACAACCAGAGTGCAGAACTGCAGAGTATAGACTGTACAACTAGAGCGCAGCACTGCAGAATATAAACTGTACAACTAGAGCGTAGCACTGCAGAGTAAAGACTGTACAACCAGAGTGCAGCACTGCAGAGTAAAGACACTACAACCAGAGCGCAGCACTGCAGAGAATAGACTGTACAACCAGAGCACAGCACTGCAGAATATAAACTGAGCAACCAGAGCGCAGCACTGCAGAGAATAGACTGTACAACCAGAGCGCAGCACTGCAGAGTAAAGACTGTACAACCAGAGCGCAGCACTGCAGAATATAAACTGAGCAACCAGAGCGCAGCACTGCAGAGAATAGACTGTACAACCAGAGCACAGCACTGCAGAGTAAAGACTGTACAACCAGAGCGCAGAACTGCAGAATATAAACTGAGCAACCAGAGATCAGCACTGCAGATAATATACTGTAACACCAGAGCACCAGCAGGGCACAGAACAGCAGGGCACAGTACAGCAGGGCGCGGTACAGCAGGGCACAGTACAGCAGGGCACAAAAGAGCAGGGCACGGTACAGCAGGGCACAGAAGAGCAGAGCACAGTGCTGCAGGGCACAAAAGAGCAGGGCGCGGTACAGCAGGGCACAGAACAGCAGGGTAGAGTACTGCAGGGCACAGAACAGCAGGGCACAGTACTGCAGGGCACAGAACAGCAGGGCACAGTGCTGCAGGGCACAGAACAGCAGGGCACAGAACAGCAGGACACAGAACAGCAGGACACGGTATTGCAGGGCACAGAACAGCAGAGCACAGTACTGCAGGGCACAGTACTGAAGGGCACAAAAGAGCAGGGCGCGGTACAGCAGGGCACAAAAGAGCAGGGCGCGGTACAGCAGGGCACAGAACAGCAGGGCACAGTACTGCAGGGCACAGAACAGCAGGGCACAGAATAGCAGGGCACAGTACTGCAGGGCACAGAACAGCAGGGCACAGTGCTGCAGGGCACAGAACAGCAGGGCACAGAACAGCAGGGAACAAACCAGACAGTGACAAATCTTTTTTCTCATCTGGTTTTGTTTTATGATTATAGACTTGTAATGCTCGTGTATGTACAGGAATACGGGGGCGGCCATCTTCCCTGAGAGTCTGTTAACGGCATTTAGAGCGACAGCAGCCACGAGTCACAGACAGGAATAGACAGGTGGTGACTCCTTTGGGAGAGTGATGTGGGCCTGCTCTGTGACCGGTCCACGGAAGATCAGAGGCAATAGTCACAGCTCACCTCCCCTTCTTACACATGAGCATGCCCATAACACCCTCTCAGATACAAGATGTCACAGCTCTCCTCCTCCCCTTCCCTGTATAATGATCCTATATCTTATCCATCTATCGATTGGTCGCACTCTTATCTGGAGGTCATGCTGTTGGTGGGGAGAAGGTGAGCTATCTACAGGATAGTGTTGTGGGTATGCTCTGATCTGTGCAGAGGTCACTGTGGAGGGAGGTGGGAAGCTGAGCTGTGACTATCACCCATTATCTTCTCTGGGAATGTTGTGGACATGCTTTGTGATCTGTGTACATGTCTCTGCGCAGGGAGGGGGAGAAGCAGAGCTGTGACCATCAACTGTTATCTTCTCTGCTAGTGTTCTGTGTATGCTTAGTGTTCTGTCCAGTGGTGCCTGGGCAGTGATGGACAGGAGGTTCGCTGTGATATCACATATCTGCTTCAGGAGTGTGTTGTGGGCATGCCTTGCGATCTGTACAAAGGTGGAGGGAGGTGGGAAGGTGAGCTGTGACTTTCACCCTTTATGTTCTCTGGGAGTGTGTTGTGGGCGTGCTTTGCGATCTCTGAACATCACCTGTTAACTTCTCTGCTAGTGTTGTGGGTATGCTTTGTGATCTGTACAGTGGTCCCTGGGCAGAGATGGAGAGGAGGTGAGCTGTGATCATCACAAGCATCTGGGGTGTACATGGTCAGATGTTTGTGCTGTGGAAAAGGTGAACTGTGGCATTGCCTTACTATCTTCTGTTTGCATGCTCTGTGCAGAGGTCACCGTGCGGGGAGGGGGAGGAGGTGAGCTGTCACTATCACCTGTCTCGCTGGGTGCTGATGCCACTAACAAGCCAGGAGCTGCACCCTCTCCTTCCTCACACAGTGCCATGCCTGCGGGTGGGCTGGCCACAGGTGGCAGCACGTGGGCTAGAACGGTCACGTGACACACGTATTCCATGTGAGTTACCTGGAGAAGAGCAGAGATTTATGGTCAGACGGTTTATTACACTGCCATCCTGTGCTGCGCAGATGTGCGGGGCGATGCTCGCTCGTCAGCTGCAGAAACAGCTTGTCCCCGATTGTTATTTTTCAGCCTCCAGCTGTTATATGGAGAAGATAGTGGTCGTAATCACAGCAGGAGGAAACAAGATGCACAGGGCCGATATACGGCCCATACAGGGTTACCAGAGACATCACCCTGCCGCTGCCGCAGCGGATCTCTTATATATGTCAGTATGACATCACTGCAGAGTGCCTCATGACATCACCACAGAGCGCCACATGACCTCACACCAGAGCGCCACATGACATCACCACTGTCAGGAAATAGAATGTATTTGATTCTATATTATCACGCACACTGAGCTCTGCTACATCCATTAGGTCTGTGTAAGGTACACAAGCTGCAGCCGTGTTCCCCCTCACAGCCCCTCCTTCATCTCCCTGCACTAAATAGCTTTTCCCCCTCAGGCCATGTTCACACTTTGCGGCGGCCTTCAGCGGGTTCTCCCGCAGCGGATTTGATAAATCTGCAGGGCAAAACCGCTGCGGTTATCCCTGCAGATTTATCGCGGTTTGTTCCGCGGTTTCCGCTGCGGGTTTCCGCCTATACTATTGATGCAGCAATATGCAGCATCAATAGTAATGTTAAAAATAATAAAAATTGGTTATACTCACCCTCTGATGTCCGGATCTCCTCGGCGCTGCACCCGGCGGTCCGGTTCCAAAGCTGATGTGCGAGAAGGACCCTTCGTGACGTCACGGTCATGTGACCACGGCGTCACCGCAGGTCCTGTTCGCACAGCAACTCTGACCGGCCGGCCGCGGGCAGCGCTGAGAGGTGAGTATATCATTATTTTTTATTTTTATTATTTTTTTTACCCCAAATATGGTTCCCAGGGCCTGGAGGAGAGTCTCCTCTCCTCCACCCCGGGTACCACCCGCACATTATCCGCTTACTTCCCGCATCGTGGGCACAGCCCCATGCGGGAAGTAAGCGGTTCAATGCATTCCTATGGGTGCAGAATCGCTGCGATTCTGCACAAAGAAGTGACATGCTGCGGGTTTTAAACCGCTGCGTTTCTGCGCGGTTTTTCCCACAGCATGTGCACAGCGGTTTGCGGTTTCCATAGGGTTTACATGTAAATGGAAACGCTATGGAAACTGCTGCGGCCCCGCAGCATCAAAATCGCGGCGGATCCGCGGTAAAAACCGCTATGTGTGAATATGGCCTAACTCTGCCGGCTTGTGTAATTCTAGTCCACTCATCCCCCCCTCCCGCAAGAAAGCGTTGGTTAGCAGAAAAACAGTTCTTTGTTTGCAGCCATGTACTTCCATTTGTGTATGAGAGTTATTCAAAAGGGAATAACTCAACCAAGTAGGGGTCGAGGTGTGAAAGTTACATATTTGGGATGTGCAACAATAGGGCTACACACCAGTGCATTTCCTAATGCCCCATACCAGCAGTATCCGAGAAATGGATTACTACTTAACCGGGTCATACAGATACCTCATGTTTAGACTTAATAGAACGCTAATCTCGAAACAAGATCAATAATACGTTCATCGTCCTTCCATGAGCCCCTCCCCAAGAGGTATGAGTAATAGAAGATGTGACATAACTTCCAGAAAGGGGAGGGCATTCCAGGGCGCAGCCCACTCAGTGATGTCATGAGCAGAGGTTATGAGAGATTCAGCCTCATTTTAGGAGTGTCTTTGCCCAGGAAAAGAGCTAACAGCAGCTCTGCAAGGTGCTCTGATGCATTTTGATGTTGCCCCTCCCCCCACCACATGGCCAGCCATGATATTAAAGAACTGGGGCAACCAAACACCCCTGGACAATGACATATTGGTGGCAGCGGTGGGAAAACCAAAAATATCCCCCCTGTGATTCATGACAACCACTGAGCGCTGCATAACATCACACCAGAGCACCACATGACATCACCACAGAGTGCAGTATGATATCACCACAGAGACATCATATATTAACCCCTTCATGACCCAGCCTATTTTGGCCTTAATGACCTTGCCATTTTTTGCAATTCTGACCAGTGTCCCTTTATGAGGTAATAACTCAGGAACGCTTCAACGGATCCTTGCGGTTCTGAGATTGTTTTTTCGTGACATATTGGGCTTCATGTTAGTGGTAAATTTAGGTCGATAATTTCTGAGTTTATTTGTGAAAAAAACGGAAATTTGGCGAAAAATTTGAAAATTTTGCAATTTTCACATTTTGAATTTTTATTCTGTTAAACCAGAGTTATGTGACACAAAATAGTTAATAAATAACATTTCCCACATGTCTACTTTACATCAGCACAATTTTGGAAACAAATTTTTTTTTGCTAGGAAGTTATAAGGGTTAAAATTTGACCAGTGATTTCTCATTTTTACAACAAAATTTACAAAACCATTTTTTTTAGGGACCACCTCACATTTGAAGTCAGTTTGAGGGTTCTATATGGCTGAAAATACCCAAAAGTGACACCATTCTAAAAACTGCACCCCTCAAGGTGCTCAAAACCACATTCAAGAAGTTTATTAACCCTTCAGGTGTTTCACAGCAGCAGAAGCAACAAGGAGGGGAAAAATGAACATTTAACTTTTTAGTCACAAAAATGATCTTTTCGCAACAATTTTTTTATTTTCCCAAGGGTAAAAGGAGAAACTGGACCACGAATGTTGTTCTCCAATTTGTCCTGAGTACGCTGATACCTCATATGTGGGGGTAAACCACTGTTTGGGCGCACGGCAGGGCTCGGAAGGGAAGGAGCGCCATTTGACTTTTTGAATGAAAAATTGGCTCCAATCTTTAGCGGACACCATGTCGCGTTTGGAGAGCCCCCGTGTGCCTAAACATTGGAGCTCCCCCACAAGTGACCCCATTTTGGAAACTAGACCCCCCAAGGAACTTATCTAGATGCATAGTGAGCACTTTAAACCCTCAGGTGCTTCACAAATTGATCCGTAAAAATGAAAAAGTACTTTTTTTTCACACAAAATTTCTTTTAGCCTCAATTTTTTCATTTTCACATGGGCAACAGGATAAAATGGATCCTAAAATTTGTTGGGCAATTTCTCCTGAGTACGCCGATACCTCATATGTGGGGATAAACCACTGTTTGGGTGCACGGCAAGGCTTGGAAGGGAAGGCGCGCCATTTGACTTTTTGAATGGAAAATTAGCTCCAATCGTTAGTGGACACCATGTTGCGTTCGGAGAGCCCCTGTGTGCCTAAACATTGGAGTTCCCCTACAAGTGACCCCATTTTGGAAACTAGACCCCCCAAGGAACTAATCTAGATGTATAGTGAGCACTTAAAACCCCCAGGTGCTTCACAGAAGTTTATAACGCAGAGCCATGAAAATAAAAAAATATTTTTCTTTCCTCAAAAATTATTTTTAGCCTGGAGTTTTTTTATTTTCCCAAGGATAATAGGATAAATTGGACCCCAAATGTTGTTGTCCAGTTTGTCCTGAGTACGATGATACCCCATATGTGGGGGTAAACCACTGTTTGGGTGCACGGCAGGGCTCGGAAGGGAAGGCACGCCATTTGGCTTTTTGAATGGAAAATTAGCTTCAATCATTAGCGGACACCATGTCGCGTTTGGAGAGCCCCTGTGTGCCTAAACATTGGAGCTCCCGCACAAGTGACCCCATTTTGGAAACTAGACCTCCCAAGGAACTAATCTAGATGTGTGGTGAGCACTTTGAACCCTCAAGTGCTTCACAGAAGTTTATAACGCAGAGCCATGAAAATAAAAAAAATATTTTTCTTTCCTCAAAAATGATTTTTTAACCCACAATTTTTTATTTTCCCAAGGGTAACAGGAGAAATTGGACCCCAAAAGTTGTTGTGCAGTTTCTCCTGAGTACACTGATACCCCATATGTGGGGGTAAACCACTGTTTTGGCACACGTCGGGGAGCGGAAGGGAAGTAGTGACGTTTTGAAATGCAGACTTTAATGGAATGCTCTGCGGGTGTCACGTTGCGTTTGCAGAGCCCCTGATGTGCCTAAACAGTAGGAACTCCCCACAATTGACCCCACTTTGGAAACTAGACCCCCAAGGGAACTTATCTAGATGTGTGGTGAGCACTTTGAACCCCCAAATGCTTCACAGAAGTTTATAACGCAGAGCCGTGAAAATAAAAAATGTGTTTTCTTTCATGAAAAATATTTTTTTTAGCCCAGAATTTTTTAATTTTCCCAAGGGTAACAGGAAAAATGTGACCCCAAAAGTTGTTGTCCAGTTTCTCCTGAGTACGCTGATACCCCATATGTGGGGGTAAACCACTGTTTGGGCACATGGCGGGGCTCAGAAGGGAAGTAGTGACGATTTGGAATGCAGACTTTGATGGAATGGTCTGCGGGAATCATGTTACGTTTGCAGAGCCCCTGATGTGCCTAAACAGTAGAAACCCCCCACAAGTGACCCCATTTTGGAAACTAGACCCCCCAAGGAACTTATCTAGATGTGTGGTGAGCACGTTTAACCCCCAAGTGCTTCACAGAAGTTTACAACGCAGAGCCGTGAAAATAAAAAATCTTTTTTCTTTCCTCAAAAAAGATGTTTTAGCAAGCAATTGTTTATTTTCACAAGGGTAACAGGAGAAATTGGAACCCAATATTTGTTGCCCAGTTTGTTGTGAGTACGCTGATACCTCATATGTGGGGGTAAACCACTGTTTGGGCGCACGTCAGGGCTCGGAAGGGAAGTAGTGACATTTGAAATGCAGACTTTGATGGAATGGTCTGCGGGCGTCACGTTGCATTTGCAGAGCCCCTGATGTGCCTAAACAGTAGAAACACCCCACAAGTGACCCCATTTTGGAAACTAGACCCCAAAAGGATCTTATCTAGATGTGTGGTGAGCACTTTCAACCCCCAAGTGTTTCACATAAGTTTATAACGTAGAGCCGTGAAAATAAAAAATAATTGTTCTTTCCTCAAAATTATGTTTTAGCAAGTAATTTTTTATTTTTGCAAGGGTAACAGGAGAAATTGGACCCCAATATTTGTTGCCCAGTTTGTTGTGAGTACGCTGATACCTCATATGTGGGGGTAAACCACTGTTTGGGCGCACGTCAGGGCTCGGAAGGGAAGTAGTGACATTTGAAATGCAGACTTTGATGGAATGGTCTGCGGGCGTCACGTTGCATTTGCAGAGCCCCTGATGTGCCTAAACAGTAGAAACACCCCACACGTGACCCCATTTTGGAAACTAGACCCCCGAAGGAACTTATCTAGATGTGTGGTGAGCACTTTCAACCCCCAAGTGTTTCACATAAGTTTATAACGTAGAGCCGTGAAAATAAAAAATAATTGTTCTTTCCTCAAAATTATGTTTTAGTAAGTAATTTTTTATTTTTGCAAGGGTAACAGGAGAAATTGGACCCCAATAGTTGTTGCCCAGTTTGTCTTGAGTACGCTGGTATCCCATATGTGGGGGTAAACCACTGTTTGGGCGCACGTCGGGGCTTGGAAGGGAGGGCGCACCATTTGACTTTTTGAACGCAAGATTGGCTGGAATCAATGGTGGCGCCATGTTGCGTTTGGAGACCCCTGATGTGCCTAAACAGTGGGAACCCCTCAATTCTAACTTCAACACTAACCCCGACACACCCCTAACCCTAATCCCAACTGTAGCCATAACCCTAACCACAACCCTAACCCCAACACACCCGTAACCCTAAATCCAACCCTAATCCTAACCCTAATCCCAACCCTACCCACAACTGTAACCCCAACACAACCCTAACCCTATCCTTAACCCTAACCACAAGCCTAATCTTAACCCTATTTCCAACCCTAGCCCTAATTCCAACCCTAAGGGTACCGTCTCACAAAACGATTTACCAACTATCACGACCAGCGATACGACCTGGCCGTGATCGTTGGAAAGTCATTGTGTGGTCGCTGGGGAGCTGTCACACAGACCGCTCTCCAGCGACCAACGATGCCAAGGTCCCGGGTAACCAGGGTAAACATCGGGTTACTAAGCGCGGCCCTGCGCTTAGTAACCCGATGTTTACCCTGGTTACAAGTGAACGCATCGCTGGATAGCTGTCACACACAACGATCCAGCGATGACAGCGGGAGATCCAGCGACGAAAGAAAGTTCCAAACGATCTGCTACGACGTACGATTCTCAGCAGGGTCCCTGATCGCTGCTGCGTGTCAGACACAGCGATATCGTATGGATATCGCTGGAACGTCACGGATCGTACCGTCGTAGCGATCAAAGTGCCACTGTGAGACGGTACCCTAACTCTAATTCCAACCCTAACCCTAAGGCTATGTGCCCACTTTGCGGATTCGTGTGAGATTTTTCCGCACCATTTTTGAAAAATCCGCAGGTAAAAGGCACTGCGTTTTACCTACGGATTTACAGCGGATTTCCAGTGTTTTTTTGTGCGGATTTCACCTGCGGATTCCTATTGAGGAACAGGTGTAAAACGCTGCGGAATCAGGTGTAAAACGCTGCGGAATCCGCACAAAATTGACATGCTGCGGAAAATACACAGCGTTTCCGCACGGTATTTTCCGCACCATGGGCACAGCGGATTTGGTTTTCCATAGGTGTACATGGTACTGTAAACCTGATGGAAAACTGCTACGAATTCGCAGCGGCCAATCCGCTGCGGATCCGCGGCCGATCCGCTGCGGATCCGCGGCCGATGCGCTGCGGATTCGCAGCCAAATCCGCACTGTGTGCACATGCCATAACCCTACCCCTACCCCTAATTCTAACCCTAATTCTAACCCTAGTTCTAACCCTAACAGAAAAAAAAAATATATATATTTTATTTATTTTTATTATTGTCCCTATGGGGGTGATAAAGGGGGGTCATTTACTATTTTTTTTATTTTGATCACTGTGATAGGCTATATCGCAGTGATCAAAATACATCTGAAACAAATCTGCCAGCCGGCAGATTCGGCGGGCGCACTGCGCATGCGCCCGCCATATTGGAAGATGGCGGCGCCCATGGAGAAGCCGGACGGACACCGGGAGGCCCGGTAAGTATGAAGGGGGGGTGATCGGATCACGGGGGGGGGGGACCGGAGCACAGGGAGGGGGCACCGGAGCACGGGGGCAGCGGACAGGAGGAGCGGACAGGACGAATTAGGGGGGCGGCCACGTAACGGAGCACTGGGGGGGCGATCGGTGGGGTGGGGGGAGGCAGATTAGGTTTTCCAGCCATGGCCGATGATATTGCAGCATCGGCCATGGCTGGATTGTAATATTTCACCGTTTTTTGGGGTGAAATATTACAAATCGCTCTGATTGGCAGTTTCACTTTCAACAGCCAATCAGAGCGATCGTAGCCACGAGGGGGTGAAGCCACCCCCCCTGGGCTGAAGCACCACTCCCCCTGTTCCTGCAGATCGGGTGAAATTGGAGTTAACCCTTTCACCCGATCTGCAGGAGCGCGATCTTTCCATGACGCATACGCTGCGTCACAGGTCGGGAAGGCACCGACTTTCATGACGCAGCGTATGCGTCAAAGGTCGGGAAGGGGTTAACCGGTGTTACACCTCAATAATACGCTATGAATAACCATATAAAGCACGGCACTGTAATATACCACTACACCATATATGACACAGTGTAACAATGGATGACATCACATTACATCAGCTGAGAGCAGGCTACACCAGTGTATAGACGCGTGCTCTCTATTATAAGACATTCTAAAGAAGACAAAAGTCTGGAGAAAAACAAGATAATAAAGAAGCAGAAGATCCAGGATCCAGTCCAGGAGTAATGAGATAATACAGTCCTGCAACAATGTATCAATCTGTGCACAACTGAGGATCCAGAGCAGATCAGACCTCACCTACATGGACAATCACTCTCATCATTCACATTGATCTGCACACAGCAGGCACCTGAGGATCCAGAGAAGATCAGACCTCATCTACATGGACAATCACTCTCATCATTCACATCGATCTGCACACAGCAGGCACCTGAGGATCCAGAGAAGATCAGACATCACCTACATGGACAATCACTCTCATCATTCACATTGTCAGGGATCCCAGGGAAGATACCTTTATCATCCCCACCGCTCACACCAATTTGTCATGAACCGGGGTTGTTTGGTTGCCCCAATTCTTTCTGAAGGGGATTTATCTGTATCCCACTTCCCAGTTCTGGTTTGGATCTCGCAGCTCTCTGGCACCCCCCTTACCCTCAGGTCAGATCGGGTACTGCACCTAGGATAATTAGTCGCCAGAAAGGCTGCCTTACTTTGTACCGGCTAATGGGCACGCTGCAGCGAGGGCGATATAACTATTCCCACTCAAGCAGAACAATAATTATCAACGCCGTCCGTCGCTACGAAGTCTCCCAAACGCACAGGACAAATCCGCTGCCACCAGCTCCGATTTTTTAATTAGTAACGGCTCTGAAGCCAACCCAGATTAGTAGCGTAATTCACTTCAGAGGACGTGACAGTTCGTTATAGAGCAAGGAGGTACAAAACTAGTAATTTTATATATTTTACTCCAAAAAGGTAGGCAGTGTTTACAGAAGTATAAAAAGATATTATAAGAGTAGACAAGTATCGTATGTACAGCACAATTACAAATAAAATGGGATTAAAGTTGAAAAACACAGTTCGTTATGTCATTTCATCTCATGGCAGACCACGTGCTGTGGGGGATGGGCACACATCAAGATGCATTACAGATGGGTCTCGCAGCTAGACCCTAGACCAGGGGTGGGGAACCTCAGGCAGGCCCTAGGGTCATTTACGGCCCTCGATGACCTTTTATTGGGCCCCCGAGCAGATTTTCAGATACTGCATTCTTGGACAAGGAGCTGTATTTTGATTGCCACCAGCTCTTTAATTTCTTCTTGCTCTGTTAGCTCACACACACAGTGTTCACTACTGAACACTGAAGGGCATGCAATGAAAGATTACGTCCTGCCACCAGTGCCAGAGTCAGGATGTATTTTGTGGGCAGAGTTTGTACGGCCCCCGAAAGGATGGTATAAATATCCAAATGGCCCTTGGCAGAAACAAAGATTTCCCACCCCTGCCCTAGAAAATAGACTCGTGAAGACTGATGTCTCCCTCACTTATCTCCATGCCCAAAACCAAGGCACTCCCCCTGTGGTGACCTCACTCAGAGGCTGAATACTCCCTTTCTCAGAGTTATGACAAGCCACTTCTATACATAATTGTATAGAACCTCGCAGAACGACACAATGATCAGGATGTTCACCAGGTCAGGGGGGTTCGTTTAAGTATAAACACGACGTAGGTAAATCACCAGCTTACGGAGAAACACGTTACTTGCATTTAGTTGGGTTTACCTCCTAGCGATTTCAGTGAGTTATAGATCTCTCAGTGGACATTCGGAATATGTAACCCTTAAATCGCTATCACTGATCGGTGTCCTTGTACACAACTTTTCAAGAACAAAAGAATCCCACCAGAGGTCACTGCTCTGTACACTGCACTGATACAATGTAACACATCAGAGATCACTGCTCCGTACACTGCACTGATACAATGTAACACCAGGGATCACTGCTCCGTACACTGCACTGGTACAATGTAACACACCAGAGATCACAGCTCCGTACACTGCACTGATACAATGTAACATACTAGAGGTCACTGCTCCGTACACTGCACTGATACAATGTAACATATCAGAGGTCACTGCTCCGTACACTGCACTGATACAATGTACCATACTAGAGATCACTGCTCCGTACACTGCACTGATACAATGTAACACCAGGGATCACTGCTCCGTACACTGCACTGATACAATATAACACATCAGAGGTCACTGCTCCGTACACTGCACTGATACAATGTAACACACCAGAGATCACTGCTCCGTACACTGTGCTGATACAATGCAACACATCAGAGATCACTGCTCCGTACACTGCACTGATACAATGTAACACATTAGAAGTCACTGCTCCGTACACTGCGCTGATACAATGTAACACATCAGAGGTCAATGCTCCGTACACTGCACTGATACAATGTAACACCAGAGATCACTGCTCTGTACACTGCACTGATACAATGTAACACACCAGAGATCACTGCTCCGTACACTGCACTGATACAATGTAACACATCAGAGATCACTGCTCTGTACACAGCACTGATACAATGTAACACAGAGATCACTGCTCCGTACAATGCACTGATACAATGTAACACATCAGAGATCACTGCTCCATACACTGCACTGATACAATGTAACACACCAGAGATCACTGCTCCATACACTGCACTGATACAATGTAGCACACCAGAGATCACTGCTCCATACAATGCACTGATACAATGTAACACATCAGAGATCACTGCTCCGTACACTGCACTGATACAATGTAACATACTAGAGGTCACTGCTCCGTACACTGCACTGATACAATGTAACACATCAGAGGTCACTGCTCCGTACACTGCACTGATACAATGTAACACATCAGAGATCACTGCTCCGTACACTGCACTGATACAATGTAACACCAGGGATCACTGCTCCGTACACTGCACTGATACAATGTAACACATCAGAGATCACTGCTCCATACACTGCACTGATACAATATAACACATCAGAGGTCACTGCTTCGTACACTGCACTGATTCAATGTAACACATCAGAGATCACTGCTCCGTACACTGCACTGATGCAATGTAACACCAGACATCACTGCTCCGTACACTGCACTGATACAATGTAACACACCAGAGATCACTGCTCCGTACACTGCACTGATACAATGTAACACATCAGAGGTCACTGCTCCGCACACTGCACTGATACAATGTAACACATCAGAGGTCACTGCTCCGCACACTGCACTGATACAATGTAGCACAGACTGCACAGGAGTCAACAGTGTGATGCAGCAGCAAAAAAGACAAACAGTTCTAGGATGTATTAAGGGAAGCACAGAGTCTAGATCACGTGAAGTAATTCTCCCCCTCTACTCCTCCTTTGTCAGGCCTCATCTGGAACACTGGGTCCAGTTCGGGGCTCCACATTCTAAAAAATACATCAACAAACTGGAGCAAGTTCAGAGAAGAGCGACCAGGATGGTGAGCGGACTGCAAAGTATGTCCTACGAGGAACGGTTAAAGGCTCTGGGAATGTTTAGATGCAAAAAAGAAGACTGAGAGGAGACTTAATAGCTGTCCACAAATATCTGAGGGTCTGTCACAGTGTAGAGGGATCATCTGTAGAATGTAAGAATGTATCAGTCTGTCATTGTTAGTTTATTTATGGTAAGTGATATCTGTAACTTGTATGTAACCCATCCTCATGTGCAGCACCATGGAATCAATGGTGCTATAGAAATAAATAATATTAATAATCTTTATTCTCAATTGCATATGGAAACACAAGAAGTAGTGAGATGAAACTGAAAGGGAGAAGATACAGACTAGATATTAGAAAACACTTTTTGACAGTGAGGGTGATCAATGAGAGGAACAGGCGGCCACGAGAGGTAGCGAGTTCTCCTTCAATGGAAGTCTTCACACAGAGGCCGGGCAGACATCTGTCTGAGATGGTTTAGTGACTCCTGCATTGAGCCGGGGGTTGGACACGATGACCCCGGAGGTCCCTCCCAACTCTAACATTCTCACTACATTGTATACACTCTAGGAATGAGTTGCTGTCCCCCCGAGTGCTCAGTGCCCCCCGGGTGCTCAGTGCCCCCCGATCCTCTTACCTTCATCTCCCCACAGTGACTCCCCTGCTGCACAGCATAGTGATCTGAAGTCCAGCTCCAGAGGCTTCTGCTTTGGAAAAACTCAAAAAACTCAGAGCAAATTGAGAAGAAAAATAGAAATCTGAGAGAGCGCAGTGCGCTGCCAGACTGCTCCGATCCCAGAGCCAAACCTCCCCCAGCCCTGAAACCTGAGCCTGGACCATGGGTCCCAGCCAAGAGCTCAGCAGAGGTGCAGCTGGGGGACACAGCCAAGTGCTTCACTAGGGGCAGCCCCCTCCGTGCAACACAGAGCCCACCGACACCGCCCCATGTAACAATACTGCACTAACATGCTACACTACCACCGACAACACCGCTCCATCCTACACTACTACTGACACCGCACCGCTCCATCCTACACTACTACCAACACCGCACCGCCCCATCCTACACTACTACCGACACCGCACCATCCTACACTACTACCGACACCGCACCGCTCCATCCTACACTACTACTGACACCGCACTGCTCCATCCTACACTACTACTGACACCGCACCGCTCCATCCTACACTACTACTGACACCGCACCGCTCCATCCTACACTACTACCGACACCGCACCATCCTACACTACTACCGACACCGCACCGCTCCATCCTACACTACTACTGACACCGCACCGCTCCATCCTACACTACTACCGACACCGCACCATCCTACACTACTACCGACACCGCACCGCTCCATCCTACACTACTACTGACACCGCACCGCTCCATCCTACACTACTACTGACACCGCACCGCTCCATCCTACACTACTACTGACACCGCACCGCTCCATCCTACACTACTACTGACACCGCACCGCTCCATCCTACACTACTACTGACACCGCACCGCTCCATCCTACACTACTACTGACACCGCACCGCTCCATCCTACACTACTACTGACACCGCACCGCTCCATCCTACACTACTACTGACACCGCACCGCTCCATCCTACACTACTATCGACACCGCACCGCCCCATCCTACACTACTACCGACACCGCACCGCTCCATCCTACACTACTACTGACACCGCACCGCTCCATCCTACACTACTATCGACACCGCACCGCTCCATCCTACACTACTACTGACACCGCACCGCTCCATCCTACACTACTATCGACACCGCACCGCCCCATCCTACACTACTACTGACACCGCACCGCTCCATCCTACACTACTATCGACACCGCACCGCTCCATCCTACACTACTACTGACACCGCACCTCTCCATCCTACACTACTATCGACACCGCACCGCTCCATCTTACACTACTACTGACACCGCACCGCTCCATCCTACACTACTATCGTCACCACACCGCCCCATCCTACACTACTACTGACACCGCACCGCTCCATCCTACACTACTACTGACACCGCACCGCTCCATCCTACACTACTATCGACACCGCACCGCTCCATCCTACACTACTATAGACACCGCACCGCCCCATCCTACACTACTACTGACACCGCACCGCTCCATCCTACACTACTATCGACACCGCACACCTCCATCCTACGCTACTATCTGCACCACTCCATCCTACACTACTATCAGCACCACCCCATCCTACACTACTATTGACACCGCACCGCCCCATCCTACACTACTATCAGCACCACCCCATCCTACACTACTATTGACACCGCACCATCCTACACTACTATTGACACCGCACCGCTCCATTCTACACTACTACATCACACCGCTCCATCCTACACTACTATCGACACCGCAGAGCCCCATCCTACACTACTACTGACACCGCACCACCCGATCCTACACTACTATCGACACCGCACCGCTCCATCCTAAACTACTACTGACACCGCACCGCCCCATGTAACAATACTACTGACACCGCACCGCTCCATCCTACACTACTATCGACACCGCCCCATGTAACAATACTGCACTAACATGCTACACTACTACTGACACCGCACCGCTCCATCCTACACTACTACCGACACCGCACTGCCCCATCCTACACTACTATCGACACTGCACCATCTTACACTACTATCGACACCGCCCCATGTAACAATACTGCACTAACATGCTACACTACTACTGACACCGCACCGCTCCATCCTACACTACTACCGACACCGCACCGCCCCATCCTACACTACTACCGACACCGCACTGCCCCATCCTACACTACTATCGACACCGCCCCGCCCCATCCTACACTACTATCGACACCGCACCGCCTCATCCTACACTACTATCGACACCGCACCGCTCCATCCTACACTACTACCGACACCGCACCGCCCCATCCTACACTACTATCGACACCGCACCGCTCCACCCTACACTACTATCGACACCGCACTGCCCCATCCTACACTACTATCGACACCGCACCGCCCCATCCTACACTACTACCGACACCGCACTGCCCCATCCTACACTACTATCGACACCGCCCCGCCCCATCCTACACTACTATCGACACCGCACCGCCTCATCCTACACTACTATCGACACCGCACCGCTCCATCCTACACTACTACCGACACCGCACCGCCCCATCCTACACTACTATCGACACCGCACCGCTCCACCCTACACTACTATCGACACCGCACTGCCCCATCCTACACTACTATCGACACCGCACCGCCCCATCCTACACTACTACCGACACCGCACTGCCCCATCCTACACTACTATCGACACCGCCCCGCCCCATCCTACACTACTATCGACACCGCACCGCCTCATCCTACACTACTATCGACACCGCACCGCTCCATCCTACACTACTACCGACACCGCACCGCCCCATCCTACACTACTATCGACACCGCACCGCTCCACCCTACACTACTATCGACACCGCACCGCCCCATCCTACACTACTATCAGCACCGCACCATCCTAAACTACTACCGACACCGCACCGCCCCATCCTACACTACCTTCGACACAGCACCGCCCCATCCTACACTACTACTGACACCGCACCATCCTACACTACTACTGACACCGCACCGCCCCGCCCCATGTAACAATACTGCACTAACATGCTACACTACTACCAACACCGCACCGCTCCACCCTACACTACTATCGACACCGCACCGTCCCATCCTACACTATCAGCACCGCACCATCCTGACACCGCACCACCCCATCCTACACTACACCGCACCGCCCCACCCAGAAATTGTGATAACTCCGAGCTCTGATGAGACAAGAACAGGCTGCCATCAGTCAGGATCTGCCAAGAAGCTGATATACAGCTGCTGCGGGAAAGGGTAAAAGTATGGAGAATAAGGGGCAGAAGTGTGGAGAATAAGGGGCAGGAGTGTGGAGTATAAGGGGCAGAAGTGTGGAGAATAAGGGGCAGGAGTGTGGAGAATAAGGGGCAGAAGTGTGGAGAATAAGGGGCAGGAGTGTGGAGAATAATGGGCGGGAGTGTGGAGAATAAGGGGCAGGAGTGTGGAGAATAAGGAGCCGGAGTGTTGAGAATAAGGAGCAGGAGTATGGAAAATAAGGGGCAGGAGTGTGGAGAATAAGGGTCAGGAGTGTGGAGAATAAGGAGCAGGAGTGTGGAGAATAAGGAGCAGGAGTATGGAGAATAAGGGCCAGGAGAGTGGGGAATAAGGGGCAGGAGTCTGGAGAATAATGGGCAGGAGTCTGGAGAATAAAGGGCAAGAGTGTGGAGAACAAGGAGCAGGAGTGTGGAGAATAAGGAGCAGGAGTATGGAGAATAAGGGGCAGGAGTGTGGAGAATAAGGGCCAGGAGAGTGGAGAATAAGGGGCAGGAGTGTGGAGAATAAGGGGCAGGAGTCTGGAGAATAAGGGGCAGGAGTCTGGAGAATAAGGGGCAGGAGTCTGGAGAATAAGGGGCAGGAGTCTGGAGAATAAGGGGCAGGAGTCTGGAGAATAAGGGGCAGGAGTCTGGAGAATAAGGGGCAGGAGTGTGGAGAATAAGGGGAAGGAGTGTGGAGAATAAGGGCCAGGAGTGTGGAGAATAAGCCTCAAGAGTGTGGAGAATAAGGGGCAGAAGTGTGGAGAATAAGGGGCAGGAGTGTGGAGAATAAGGGGCAGGAATCTGGAGAATAAGGGGCAGCAGTGTGGAGAATAAGGGGCAGCAGTGTGGAGAATAAGGGGCAGGAGTGTGGAGAATAAGGGCCAGGAGTGTGGAGAATAAGCCTCAGGAGTGTGGAGAATAAGGGGCAGGAGTGTGGAGAATAAGGGGCAGGAGTGTGGAGAATAAGGGGCAGGAGTGTGGAGAATAAGGGGCAGGAGTGTGGAGAATAAGGGGCAGGAGTGTGGAGAATAAGGGGCAGGAGTGTGGAGAATAAGGGGCAGCAGTGTGGAGAATAAGGGGCAGCAGTCTGGAGAATAAAGGGGAACAGTCTGGAGAATAAGGGTCAGAAGTGTGGAGAATAAGGGGCAGGAGTCTCGAGAATAAGGGGCAGCAGTCTAGAGAATAACGGGCAGCAGTCTAGAGAATAAGGGGCAGGAGTGTGGAGAATAAGAAGCAGGAGTGTGGAGAATAAGGGGCGGGAGTGTGGAGAATAAGGGGCGGGAGTGTGGAGAATAAGGGGCGGGAGTGTGGAGAATAAGGGGCAGGAGTGTGGAGAATAAGGGGCAGGAGTGTGGAGAATAAGGGGCAGGAGTGTGGAGAATAAGGGGCGGGAATGTGGAGAATAAGGGGCAGGAGTGTGGAGAATAAGGGGCAGAAGCGTGGAGAATAAGGGGCAGAAGCGTGGAGAATAAGGGGCAGGAGTGTGGAGAATAAGGGGCAGGAGCGTGGAGAATAAGAGGCAGAAGCGTGGAGAACAAGGGGCAGAACTGTGGAGAATAAGGGGCAGGAGTGTGGAGAATAAGGGGCAGGAGTGTGGAGAATAAGGGGCAGGAGTGTGGAGAATAAGGGGCAGGAGTGTGGAGAATAAGGGGCAGGAGTGTGGAGAATAAGTGTCAGGAGTGTAGAGAATAAGGGGCAGGAGTGTGGAGAATATGGGGCAGGAGTCTGCAGAGTAAGGGGCAGAAGTCTGGAGAATAAGGGGCAGCAGTCTGGAGAATAAGGGGCAGGAGTGTTTAGAATAAGGGGCAGGAATGTGGAGAATAAGGGGCAGGAGTGTGGAGAATAAGGGGCAGGAGAGTGGAGAATAAGAGGCAGGAGTGTGGGGAATAAGGGGCAGGAGTGTGGAGAATAAGGGGCAGCAGTCTGGAGAATAAGGGGCAGGAGCGTGGAGAATAAGGGGCAGGAGTGTGGAGAATAAGGGGCAGGAGTGTGGAGAATAAGGGGCAGGAGTATGGGGAATAAGGGGCAGCAGTGTGGAGAATGAGGGGCAGCGCTGGTAATATTGAGGCGTCACATTAACTAAGGAGCCGATTCATGTAGCCTGGCATAGAATAAGATGGAGTTCACGCCCCGTGAACTTGATGAGTTTGGCGCCTTTATCAGCTGGCATTATCTTCCGCGCTCCTTCGCGCCCCTCCGTGCTATTTCTCTGGGGGGCACGGACGGAGGAGCACAAAGTTTGCCAATTTTCAAAGCGGTTTCTCAGTTTTCGTGGTTAATAACTTTGATGTTTCGGCCTCTTTATTGATTTGTTAATCTACTATATAATTGTCTAAGGGTCACTTCCGTCTTACTGTCTGTCTGTCTGTCACGGAAATCCCAAGTCGATAATTGGACGAGGCAAAATGGCCACGACCAATCAGCGAGAGGCACAGTCCGGCGGCAGAATGGCAGCTCCCTACTCTCCTGCCGTCAATGCCCGCTCCATACTCCCCCCCCCCAGTCAGCGCTCACACAGGGTTAATGGCAGCGTTAACGGACAGCGTTATGCCGCGGTGTAATGCAGTCTGTTAAAGCTGCTATTAACCCTGTGTGACAAACTTTTTACTATTGATGCTGCCTATGCAGCATCAATAGTAAAAAGATCTAATGTTAAAAATAATTAAAAAAATAAAAAATTGTGTCTGTGCTATATACTATGTTGCTGTGCTATATACTACGTGTCTGTGCTATATACTACATGGCTGGGCAATATACTACGTGGCTGGGCAATATACTACGTGGCTGGGCAATATACTACGTGGCTGGGCAATATACTACATGGGCTGTGCTATATACTACGTGGCTGGGCAATATACTACGTGGCTGTGCTATATACTACGTGGCTGAGTTATATACTATGTGGCTGAGATATACTATGTGGCTGTGCTATATATATTAAGTGGCTGTGCTACATACTACGTGGCTGTGTTGTATACTACATGGCAGTGCTATATACTACGTGGCTGTGCTATATACTACATTGCTGTTATATACTACGTGGCTGTGTTATATACTATGTGGCTGTGTTATATACTACGTGGCTGTGTTATATACTACGTGGCTGTGCTATATACTACGTGGCTGTGCTATATACTACGTTGCTGTGTTATATACTGTTATGATCTGGTGGCCTAGGAGCAGCATGAGACGTACTCCGGAGAAGGTGGTACCTTTACTGACCGCAGACCCTGAACTTAACACCGCAACTAGAAGTAGCCGTGGGATGTACCTAACACTCCCTAGACACCTCGACACAGCCGGAGGACTAAATACCCCTAGAGATAGAAAAGGGAAAACTATCTTGCCTCAGAGAAAATCCCCAAAGGATAGACAGCCCCCCACAAATATTGACTGTGAGAGGAGAGGGAAATAACATACGCAGACTGAAATCAGGATTTAGCAAAGGAGGCCGCTCTAGCTAAATAGAAAGGATAGGACAGAGTACTATGCGGTCAGTATTAAAACACTAGAAAATATCCACCACAGAAAATACATAATCTCCACATTTAACTAAAGACATGGAGGGTATATCTGCATCTCCAGAGATACCAGCTTGGCTGAACAAATCCTTAAACAGACCAAGCTGGACAAGACAAAACATGGAAATAAACTGAACTATAAGGCCCACAGCATGTGGACTGCAAAAAACAAAGCCAGAACTTATCTTTGTTGAAATGAACAGCAAAGCAGGAGAGACCAGGCTGGGATGTGAATCCTCCAGGAACAATGGACAACTGGCACTGACTAAAGGGTCAAGCAAGACTAAATAGCCCAGTCAAAATTGCAATAAGTGGACACACCTGATGAATGCTGCGATCCAAAGACAGCAGCGCTACCACTTATAACCACCGGAGGGAGCCCAAGAGCAGAATTCACAACAGTACCCCCCCTTGAGGAGGGGTCACCGAACCCTCACCAGAGCCCCCAGGCCGATCAGGACGAGCCAAATGGAAGGCACGAACCAAATCGTCAGCATGAACATCGGAGGCAACAACCCAAGAATTATCCTTCTGGCCATAACCCTTCCACTTGACAAGATACTGAAGCTTCCGCCTTGAAAAACGAGAATCCAAGATCTTCTCAACCACATACTCCCAACTCCCCATCAATCAACACCGGGGCAGGAGGATAAACAGAGGGAACAACGGGCACCACATATTTCCGCAACAAAGATCTATGAAAAACATTATGGATGGAAAAAGAGGCTGGAAGGGCCAAACGAAAAGACACTGGATTGATAATCTCAGAAATCCTATAAGGACCAATAAACCGAGGCTTGAACTTAGGGGAAGAAACCTTCATAGGAACATGACGGGAAGACAACCAGACCAGATCCCCAACCTGAAGCCGGGAACCAACACACTGACGACGGTTAGCAAAACGCTGAGCCTCCTCCTGAGACAACACCAAATTGTCCACCACATGAGCCCAAATTTGCCGCAACCTGTCAACCACAGAGTCCACCCAAGGACAATCGGAAGGCTCAACCTGCCCTGAAGAAAAACGGGGATGAAAACCAAAATTACAAAAGAAGGGTGAAACCAAGGTAGCAGAACTAGCCCGATTATTAAGGGCAAACTCGGCCAAAGGCAAGAAAGCCACCCAATCATCCTGACACAAAGCATCTCAAATAAGTTTCCAAAGTCTGATTAGTTCGCTCAGTTTGGCCATTTGTCTGAGGATGAAATGCGGAAGAAAAAGACAAATCAATGCCCAGCCTAGCACAAAAGGCCCGCCAAAACCTAGAAACAAACTGGGAACCTCTATCGGACACAATGTTCTCCGGAATGCCATGCAAACGAACCACATGCTGAAAAAACAACGGAACCAACTCAGAAGAGGAAGGCAATTTAGGCAAAGGTACCAAATGAACCATCTTAGAAAACCGGTCACAAACGACCCAGATAACCGACTTCCTCTGGGAAACTGAGAAGATCTGAAATAAAATCCATAGAAATATGCGTCCAAGGCCTCTCAGGGACCGGCAAAGGCAAAAGCAACCCACTAGCGCGGGAGCAGCAAGGCTTGGCCCGCGCACAAGTCCCACAAAACTGCACAAAAGAATGCACATCCCGTGACAAAGAAGGCCACCAAAAGGACCTACCAACCAAATCTCTGGTACCAAAAATCCCAGGATCGCCAGCCAACACAGAACAATGAACCTCAGAAATCACTTTACTAGTCCATCTGTCAGGAACAAACAGTTTCCCCACTGGACAGCAGTCAGGTTTATCAGCCTGAAATTCCTGAAGAACCCGTCGTAAATCAGGGGAGATGGCAGAAAGAATCACCCCTTCCTTCAGAATGCCGACCGGCTCAAGGACCCCAGGAGAATCAGGCAAAAAGCTCCTAGAGAGGGCATCAGCCTTAACATTCTTAGAACCCGGAAGATACGAGACCACAAAATCAAAACGGGAGAAAAACAGGGACCATCGGGCCTGTCTAGGATTCAGCCGTTTGGCAGACTCGAGGTAAATCAGATTCTTATGATCGGTCAAGACCACAATACGGTGCTTGGCCCCCTCAAGCCAATGTCGCCACTCCTCAAATGCCCACTTCATAGCCAACAACTCACGATTGCCGACATCATAATTGCATTCCGCAGGCGAAAACTTTCGAGAAAAGAAGGCACACGGTTT
Source organism: Ranitomeya variabilis (assembly GCF_051348905.1). Taxonomy (NCBI): domain Eukaryota; kingdom Metazoa; phylum Chordata; class Amphibia; order Anura; family Dendrobatidae; genus Ranitomeya; species Ranitomeya variabilis. The sequence continues at coordinate 17,831,366 of NC_135232.1, forward strand.
CATCAAGGAACCATCAGAATTCCTCTGAGACAAAACGGCCCCTGCCCCAATCTCAGAAGCGTCAACATCAACCTGAAATGGAAGAGAAACATCCGGCTGACGCAACACAGGGGCAGAAGTAAATCGGCGTTTAAGCTCCTGAAAGGCAGAAACAGCCGCAGAGGACCAATTCGTCACATCAGCGCCTTTCTTCGTCAAATCGGTCAGGGGTTTAACCACACTGGAGAAGCTGGCAATGAAACAGCGATAAAAATTAGCAAAGCCCAAAAATTTCTGAAGGCTCTTCACGGATGTGGGCTGGATCCAATCGTGAATGGCCTGAACCTTAACCGGATCCATTTCTATAGATGAGGGAGAGAAAATGAAGCCCAAAAAAGAAACCTTCTGTACTCCAAAGAGGCACTTAGACCCCTTCACAAACAAAGCATTATCACGAAGGATCTGAAATACCATCCTGACTTGTTTCACATGAGACTCCCAATCATCGGAAAAAATCAAAATATCATCCAAACATACAATCATGAATTTATCAAGATAACTCCGAAAGATATCATGCATGAAGGATTGAAACACAGATGGAGCATTAGAAAGCGCGAATGGCATCACAAGGTATTCAAAATGGCCTTCGGGCATATTAAACGCAGTTTTCCATTCGTCACCCTGCTTAATACGAACAAGATTATATGCCCCTCGAAGGTCAATCTTAGTAAACAAACTAGCCCCCTTAATCCTAGCAAACAAATCAGAAAGCAGAGGCAAAGGGTATTGGAATTTGACCGTGATCTTATTCAAGAGGCGATAATCAATACAGGGTCTCAAGGAGCCATCCTTCTTGGCAACGAAAAAAAAAACCTGCTCCCAATGGTGAAGAAGATGGCCGAATATGCCCCTTCTCCAAGGACTCCTTAACATAACTCCGCCTGGCGGCATGTTCTGGCACAGACAGGTTAAAAAGTCGGCCCTTAGGGAACTTACAGCCTGGAATCAAGTCAATAGCACAATCACAGTCCCTATGCGGTGGAAGGGAACTGGACTTGGGCTCATCGAATACATCCTGGAAATCTGACAAAAACTCAGGAATTTCAGAAGAGGGGGAAGAGGAAATTGACATCAAAGGAACGTCACCATGAACCCCCTGACAACCCCAACTAGTCACATACATAGATTTCCAATCTAATACCGGATTATGCACCTGTAACCATGGGAAACCCAGCACAATAGCATCATGCAAATTATGCAACACCAGAAAACGACAATCTTCCTGATGGGCTGGCGCCATGCACATGGTCAGGTGTGTCCAAAACTGAGGTTTATTTTTAGCCAACGGTGTAGCATCAATGCCCCTCAAAGGAATAGGATTCTGCAAAGGCTGCAAGGGAAAACCACAACGTCTGGCAAATTCTAAGTCCATTAAGTTCAAAGCGGCGCCTGAATCCACAAATGCCATGACAGAAAATGACGATAATGAGCAGATCAGGGTCACAGATAACAGAAATTTAGGTTGTACAGTACTGATGGTAACGGAACTAGCGATTCTCTTCGTACGCTTAGGGCAATCAGAAATAACATGAGCAGAATCGCCGCAGTAAAAACACAACCCATTCTGACGTCTGAATCCTTGTCGTTCAGCTCTAGACACAATCCTATCACACTGCATAGGCTCAGGACTCCGCTCGGAAGACAACGCCACAGTGTGCACAACTCTGCGCTCGCGCAAGCGCCGATCAATCTGAATGGCCAAAGACATAGAATCACTCAGACCAGCAGGCGTGGGGAACCCCACCATAACATCTTTAACGGATTCAGAAAGACCCTTTCTGAAAATTGCCGCCAAGGCATCCTCATTCCATTTAGTTAGCACAGACCATTTTCTAAATTTCTGGCAATATGATTCTGCGCTTCTTGACCCTGACACAGGGCCAACAAGGTCTTCTCAGCATGATCCACTGAATTAGGTTCATCATACAATAACCCTAGCGCCTGAAAAAAGGTGTCTATATTAAGCAAAGCCGGATTCCCAGATTCCAGGGAAAATGCCCAATCCTGGGGGTCACCACGCAGCAGAGAGATGACAATTTTAACCTGCTGGATGGGATCACCCGAGGAACGGGGTTTCAGAGCAAAAAACAGTTTACAGTTATTTTTAAAGCTCAAAAATTTGGACCTGTCCCCAAAAAACAAATCAGGAGTTGGAATTCTAGGCTCTAAAACTGGAGTCTGAACGATATAATCGGAAATACCCTGTACTCTATCAGCAAGTTGATCCACACGAGAAGCCAATCCCTGAACATCCATGCCAGCACCAAACTCCTGAGCCACCCAGAGGTAAAGAGGAAAGAAAAGACACAACAGACTACAGAAAAAAAAATGGCTCAGCACTTTCCTTCCCTTCTTCTGAGATGTGATTAACTCATTGTTGGCCAGTTGTACTGTTATGATCTGGTGGCCTAGGAGCAGCATGAGACGTACTCTGGAGAAGGTGGTACCTGTACTGACCGCAGACCCTGAACTTAACACCGCAACTAGAAGTAGCCGTGGGATGTACCTAACACTCCCTAGACACCTCGACACAGCCGGAGGACTAAATACCCCTAGAGATAGAAAAGGGAAAACTATCTTGCCTCAGAGAAAATCCCCAAAGAATAGACAGGCCCCCACAAATATTGACTGTGAGAGGAGAGGGAAATAACATACGCAGACTGAAATCAGGATTTAGCAAAGGAGGCCACTCTAGCTAAATAGAAAGGATAGGACAGAGTACTATGCGGTCAGTATTAAAACACTAGAAAATATCCACCACAGAAAATACAAAATCTCCACATCTAACTAAAGACATGGAGGGTATATCTGCATCTCCAGAGATACCAGCTTGGCTGAACAAATCCTTAAACAGACCAAGCTGGACAAGACAAAACATGGAAATAAACTGAACTATAAGGCCCACAGCATGTGGACTGCAAAAAACAAAGCCAGAACTTATCTTTGTTGAAATGAACAGCAAAGCAGGAGAGACCAGGCTGGGATGTGAATCCTCCAGGAACAATGGACAACTGGCACTGACTAAAGGGTCAAGCAAGACTAAATAGCCCAGTCAGACTTGCAATAAGTGGACACACCTGATGAATGCTGCGATCCAAAGACAGCAGCGCTACCACTTATAACCACCGGAGGGCGCCCAAGAGCAGAATTCACAACAATATACTACGTGCCTGTGTTATATACTACGTGGCTGTGTTATATACTACGTGGCTGGGCAATATACTACATGGGCTGTGCTATATACTACGTGGCTGGGCAATATACTACGTGGCTGTGCTATATACTACGTGGCTGAGTTATATACTACGTGGCTGAGATATACTATGTGGCTGTGCTATATATATTAAGTGGCTGTGCTATATACTACGTGGCTGTGCTATATACTACGTGGCTGTTATATACTACGTGGCTGTGCTATATACTACGTGGCTGTGCTATATACTACGTGGCTGTGTTATATACTACGTGGCTGTGTTATATACTATGTGGCTGTATTATATACTACATGGCTGTGTTATATACTACTATATTAAGTGGCTGTGCTATATACTACGTGGCTGTTATATACTACGTGGCTGTTATATACTACGTGGCTGTGCTATACACTACGTGGCTGTGCTATATACTACGTGGCTGTGCTATATACTACGTGGCTGTGCAATATACTACGTGGCTGTGTTATATACTTCGTGGCTGTTATATACTACGTGGCTGTGCTATACACTACGTGGCTGTTATATACTACATGGCTGTGCTGTATACTACGTGGCTGTGTTATATACTACGTGGCTGTGCTATATACTACGTGGCTGTGCTATATACTACGTGGCTGTGTTATATACTACGTAGCTGTGTTATATACTACGTGGTTGTGCTAAATACTATGTGGCTGTGCTATATACTACGTGGCTGGGCAATATAATACGTGGCTGTGTTATATACTACGTGGCTGTGTTATATACTGCGTGGGCCGCACTATATACTACGTTGGCTGTGCTATATACTACATGGGCTGTGTTATATACTATGTGGCTGTGTTATATACTACGTGGCTGTGTTATATACTACGTGGCTGTGCTATATACTACGTGGCTGTGTTATATACTGTGTGGCTGTGCTATATACTACGTGGCTGTGCTATATACTACTTGGCTGTGTTATATACTACATGGGCTGTTATACGCTACTTGGCTGTGCTATATACTACGTGGCTGTGCTAAATACTATGTGGCTGTGCTATATACTACGTGGCTGTGTTATATACTACATGGGCTGTGTTATACGCTACTTGGCTGTGCTACATTTCTCTGCTATATCTGTGCATCATGAATCGTGGTATGTGTTAAAGAGGGGGGCCCACTGAGACTCTTTCGCCCGGGGCCCTCAAAGACCTGGAGCTAGCCCTGGCTTCACTGATTGTTCGCGGCCGGGCGTGACCAATCAGCGACAGGCGCAGTCCGAATCCGGTGTATAAATTGCATTATTCTGAAATCTTCATAAATAAACTACATACGTATTCTAGAATACCCGATGCGTTAGAATCGGGCCACCATGTAGTAAAAGTATAAAATCTTATGAAATACTGAAAATTGTGGACAAGAAGAGAAACGTCCGAATAAAAGAGCAAAAACATTGAATAGGGAAAATGTGAAAACCAAACAGTGATTCTGCCCAGAGGTGGTGGCCGTATCACATGTACAGTGTGCGCCGCGCTGATCCTCGTACTCCAGATTGCACTTATCTTCACCTTGAGGCTCAGGCAGTCCTATGTAAATAAGGCGTGATCACGGTGTAATGCTCAGGACGGCTCCTTATTACAGATGCTGTCTACTTACATTTTCTCTGATTTCTACTTGAGGACACATGTAGTCACATTGAGAGGCTGAAAACCTTCTCACAGCTGAGGGTCCGTGACAATCCCTGGGAACACTCTGCACCACACTGACACACTGTAACGGACCCACTGCTACATTACATGATGGAGAATGTCTCATGTGCATACAATACTGAGATCCATGGGGTCCGGGCCCCTGAGTGCAAGGGAGAGGGGCCAACAAGCTACTGTGCTCAGCTATACAGGAAACCGGGCCAGAAGGAAGAAAACCTCAGGACCTTCACCTGTGAGGAGTCGGAGGACGGACATCATCCTGCAACGGACGTCAATGATGAGTGTTTACATTCACCAACAGCAAGCAGAGATATGTAACAGCAGAACGGTAACTGCAGCTCTGGAGGTGACAGGAGCATAAGACACGATGTAACATCAGAATAGTGAGTGCAGCTCTGGAGGTGACTGGAGGATAAGACACGATGTAACAGCAGAATAGTGACTGCAGCTCTGGAGGTGACTGGAGGATAAGACACGATGTAACAGCAGAATAGTGACTGCAGCTCTGGAGGTGACTGGAGGACAGGTGCCCACAATCAGTCACTCCCTGCTAGGAGCAGCACCTGTCTTGTGAGCTCCAGCACTTCCAGCAGGAGGCCCAGAGTCTGCCTCTCTTCTCCCCAGGGAGAGGCAGGCTTCCTGGGAGGCCAGCATGGCTTCCCAGGCTTCTGTTCCCCGGTCTGTGCCGGCGGGGGACAGAGAGCAGCAGCAGCAGCAGCAGCAACCGGCCCAAGAGGGACTGAGGAGGTCAGGACGGGTGAGAAGAACCATACCCACCTACTCCAACCCTGAGACGGCTCATCGTCCGCCCAGAGAGGGAGACAGGGGCACCCCAGGCCCCAGGAAGGAGAGCCCAGGAACATCCTGGGGGGAGAGGAGCTCCGGCGAGTCCACGAGTACCTTCTCCTCCCGAGTGGTCGCCATGCTACGTGAGTATGAGGACGCCGGCAAAGCACTGACCGGGCTAAAGGAGAAGCTGCAGGAGGCACGGATCCTGAACACCCGAGCCTCTAGCAAGGAGAAACCTGTGACCTCCCAGAGGTTAAGAGCCCTCAGAGATGAGGTGGCCCGGCTAGTGCTCCTCCGGGAGGGGATTGAGAAAAGCGCAGGTCCCTTCCTGGAGAGGTTTAAGAACCAGCGGCGGTTCTCAGAAATGAAGGGGTTAAATACCTCAGGAGAGCCGCCAGCCGGCGTCCTAAGCGACGACGAGGAGGAGGACGACGACGACGTGGCTGTAACTGGAGTCCTACAAGCTGGAACCAGCCGGGAGAGTGAGTCGCAGAGCCAACAACAGGGAAGCGGCCTCCCGGCACGGCAGAGGACTCCGACAGCACAGGCTGGAGTGTCAGCGGAGGAAGAGGAGGAGGGCGGTCTGCTACAGGAGATCCGACAGCTGGAGTCTCCAGTGAACCTGGACCGCTTCTCCTTTGGTGAGGACGAGCCAGCAGAGGAAACCCAGAAGAGGAAGAAGAAAACGAAGGAGACCGCACGGGAGGTGGTGAGTTACAGATATGTACTGATGGATGATGTTACACCTACCACCTCCTGTGTAAACCCCACCAAACCTAAACGCACGGGCTCTGCAGTGGGTCCGGGGCATAGGCAAGGTGGGGAGAGGAGGAGGACGTCCGGCGGTGCTGCCGTCTGTGCGGGGAACAGTGCAGGGGGCGAGGCTGTGGAGGTACTCACGGCGCCGGACATAGGGGACCCCGAGGAGTTTCCCTCCCTGCCCTCTGCGGCTAAGCCGGTTATCGCCGGGGCTGAGGGGGGCGAGGGGGATGTCCACGCCGTTGCGAAAGGGGGACGGTGTGGGCAGACTCCATCCCTGCTCACTACGGCTGAGCCGGCCGACGCCGGGGCTGTGGGGGGCAGGTCCGAGAAACTTGGTGCGGCGAAAGGGGGGCGCACTGTTGTGACAGGGGCGCAGTGCGCCTCAACAGAGAAGAGGCACGCGGCTGCAATAGGGGAGCAGCGAGTTCAAAAAGGAAAAAAAAAGCAGGAAACATCATCTGCAGGGAACACTGGGCGCCCTGCTGCGACGGGAGGACAGAGTGCTCCAGCGCCCAAATGTGACACCGGGACCCCGAAGGCTGTGGGTGCGGGGCAGGCGGCGCCCCCCAACAAGCAGCAGGCCCAGAATAATAAAATACAAACTGCTGCAGTAGGGGGGCAAGGCGCTCCAGAGACACAACAGAGAGCCAGCACCAATCAAGGGAAAACAGGTGTGGTGCTGCACCCCTCCCCCGGTCCAGCAGGTGTGAGTGCAAAGAAGCCAGACACAAGTGAGGAGAAAATGGATGTTACTGTGGAAGGTGCAGAGAACAGTTTTACAAATAGTGGTGTGAATACTGGAAAAAAAGTGACGGGAAGTGGTGGCAATGGTAAGAAGAATGAAAGCAGCTGTGCAGGAAATGATGGGAGTAGTAGTGGAGTGAATGATGGGAGTAGTAGTGGAGTGAATGATGGGAGTAGTGGTGGAGTGAATGGTGGGAATAGTGGTGGAATGAATGATGGGAGCAGTGGTGGAGTAAATGATGGGAGTAGTGATGTTGCAAATGATGGGAGTAGTAGTGGAGTGAATGATGGGAGTAGTGATGTTGCAAATGATGGGAATAGTGGTGGTGGTGGAGTGAATGAGGAGAACATTACTGGTGTTGGTGGAGGGGAAGCAGGTAGTGGTCCCGCTGCCTCCCCAGCGGTGGCGGGGTCTTCAGCCCCAAGCTATTCAGGAGCTGTCACTGCTGGGGGTAGTAGTGCGCCCTTGTCTGGTGACCCTGAGGATGGTGACTTGCAACAGCGCTTCCTGGACGCCCTGAGGAAAGGGGAAAGTTCCATCAATGTAGAGGGGAGGGAGGTTGATCTGTCTTTCTGGATAGAGAGACACGGTCTTTCCGCCTTCCGAGATAGAGGGGCAGAGACTGTCTGGTCTCTGCCGACACCGGGGCAGAGGGGTAACCGTAGGAATGTGGCCCGTCTCCAGTGGGTAAGCAAGGATGCCTGTCCTGATCGGTCAAAGGTTGCTGAGCTCCTGCTGGGGATGGGCTTCGTGGCATATGACATCTTTGCCTTGATCCATCCCTATGGGACCTCCTACTTCGATGTCAGCTTCGTGAGACCGGAGGGCCTTGAGCTTTTCTGGTCTCGCCATGAGCTGGCTCGGGGTCGCCCCGAATGGCAGGGTTTCCTCGCTGTAGCAATATCCCGCCAGAACTCGGTCAGGAAGGTGACCGTTTTGACCAGTAACGAGTCACTTTCCTGTGTCGACATCTCCACCTGGGTTGGACGATATGGCGACATCGTCGGTATTCCCGAGAAGACCCTCGATGAGCATGGTATCTGGTCAGGAGCCTGGACCTTCATGGTGAAATTGAAGGTTTCAGGAAACACCGTTACCCATATCCCTTCCTCAACATTTTTGGGGAGGGACAGGATCTTGATTTTCTACCGGGGGCAGCCTAAGGTCTGTCACAGGTGCGGCAGCCCCACACACTTCAGTGCGCAGTGTACCACCCAGAAATGCGCACTGTGTGGGGACCTCGGCCATCTTGCTGCTACCTGTGGCAGGATTAGGTGTAACCTGTGTGGTGACCTCGGTCACCCGTTCAGTCGCTGTCCGCGTTCCTTTGCCAATGCGGTCCTGAAAGCGGCGAGTGCGGGACAGGCGAAAGCCGGGACTAATCTCGCCGGTGAAGGGACCAGCAGAGGCGGAGGAGGCAGGGAACCGGTGAGGAGCAGGCTGCCGCCATCCAATATCAGGCGGCAGCAGCAGCGCCGTGGGAACAGGGGGCAGGGAGTAATGACCCTAAACTCTGACCCGGGTGCTTCACTTGCAGCTGAGGATCCTAAAGACGGCGAATTGAGCGAGGAAGTCAAGAGACTTGAAAGGGAGGAGCAAAAGGACGCCATGTCTGCCCAGGAACCTTCATCCGGTGACAGTATGGATGAGGGAGAGGGGGAGTGGTCACAGCAAAAGAAAAAGGGTAACAGGAAAACAACTAAGGATAAGAGGGGGTCCGGGCCTCGAGCCTCCTCCTTGGAGTGTGACCCCTCTGACTCCGTAGCCCTGATCCAGGTGCCATTGGAAGGTCCAGCCGCCCCCCCTCTGGTGGATCTCTCTAACCGGTTCCGGGCCCTCCAGGACTCCCCTCCAGAGGGGGGCGATGGGGACCCGGGGCCGGAGGTTGCGGACAAGGTTGTTGGGGCTCAGGAGGTCGCTGGGTCTTCTTCTCAGGGGGCAAATACAAAGCCTTCTGGGGGGGGGACTACATCAGGACCACCAGACAAGGGCCAGAGTGTATGTAAGGAGAGAATGGATGAGTCTGTTTGTCTTAAGCGCACTAAAAACTCATCATTGTCAGAGGAAGAGGGTGAAACTGTTGGGGGTGGGAAGAAAAAGGCTATCTAATTCAATCAATCATGATGGCGGCACCCACCCCGTTGACGCTGGCAACCATTAATGTTGCCAGCATAAAGTCAGATGTGGCAAGGTACACGGCCTTTCATTTTCTCGGCCAACTTGATGCCGACATTTTGTTTTTGCAGGAGACCAGGTTGACCGACCTATCAATCATGCATAAAGCAAGGCGGGAGTGGAGGCACGGGCCCTCCTACTGGTCTCTTGCGGCCGAGCCGTATAGCGGGGTGGCGGTCCTTTTTAAGACCGCAGCGGTTGAATGCAGACGATTGATCGAGTTAGAAATGGGGAGATGCTTGATCCTAGATGTCTCCATGGGGGGACAGGAGCTTCGGCTCATTAACATCTACGGTCCCCAGTCCAAGTGGGACCGCAAGTGTCTCTTCATGAAGATCAAACCTTTCTTATTTTCGAGTCGGCAGGTGGTCTTTGGAGGGGATTTCAACAACGTCACGAGACCCTGTGATAGAGGAGGTTCTGGAGACCGGCTGGCTTACGATTGCGTCGCGCTAAATAGGATAGTAAGTGAGGCACGCCTGGTGGATGTCCACATCCGGCACAACACAGGCCACGCGGGGTTCACCTTTTTTAGAGGTAGTCAGTGCAGGTCTAGGTTAGACAGGTTTTATTTGAAGGAGGATGCCGTCTCCTCGCCGTTGTCGGTTGTGGAGGTGGAATTTTCCGATCACTGTTTGATTATGTTTTCTCTGAGCGTTACAGAGACTCCTCGGATGGGAAGAGGTTATTGGAAGCTGAATTCGTCACTCCTTGAGGAAGAAGCTGTAAGACGGTCCTTTGAGGAATTTCTTCAGAGCCAGGTACCGCTGCTGGGCCTAAGTAACACTAAGTCTGAGTGGTGGGAGATGTTCAAACATCGGGTGGCGAGATTCTTCCGGCAACTCTCGAACCTCAGAAGCCTGAACAGGGATCGCCTGTATCAGAGCCTGAGGAGGAAACTCGAGCAACTTGTCTCGACTGGGGGTAGCCGCGAGGCGATCTCCAGTGTGAAATCCTTGCTAAAGAGGTGTCAGTACGATAGGCACGCATCTTTGGTTTTTGAGAGGGACTACGGGAAGTACTACTCGCCCGACCCCTACAGAAGCTGCAAGATGTCAGTGAATAGTAAGATAGTGACAGGGCTGATGGACAGTACGGGATCCCTGAGAAGGTCCAGATCAGGGATCTTGGAGGTCGTCAGTTCATACTACTCGCACCTCTTGGGAAGGAAGGAACTGGATCGTGACAGGATGTCGGCTTTCCTGGCTGAAGCTGTTCCTGAGCCAGGGGCTGACCTCTCGCTTGGCGGTTTGGCAGAAGCGATCAAAGAAGAGGAAGTGAGACTGGCGATCGATGGGCTCCGGCCCAAAAAATCGCCAGGTCCGGATGGCTTAACGTCCGAGTTCTTTAAGACCTTTAGGGACTCCTTGGTCCCCCTCTTGACTCAGGTGTTTAATGAGTGTCTCTCCTCGGGCACTCTGCCGAGATCATTAAGGAGGTCGGCTTTGATCATTTTGTCAAAGGGTAAGGATCCGTCACGCATTGAGAATTGGCGTCCCATATCACTTCTCAATGTGGACAGGAAGGTTTTGGCTAAGATACTCTTCAATAGGCTGGTGAAGTTTGCACCGCGGCTCCTTTCGGAGGCCCAGCACTGTTGCGTTCCTGGCCGTAGCACTTTCAGTGCTGTTCTGGGTGTCCGAGAGGCCGTGGAGCAAGGCAGGGCGGGCCTTTGGAAGGGGTTCTTGCTGACCCTGGATCAGGCAAAAGCCTTTGATCGGGTCAACCACGAGTACCTCTGGTCCACTCTTTTGAGGTATGGTCTGCCTGGAGGGTTTGTGGACTGGCTTAAGACCTTGTACGCAGGGGCTGAGACTTTCCCTCTGGTAAACGGGTGGATTGGACAACCTTTCGGGGTGGGATCTGGTGTCCGCCAGGGCTGCCCTCTTAGTCCTTTGCTTTACGCGTTTGCGATCGATCCCTTCCTCAGAAGGGTTGATTGTGGACCGTTGGCGGGGGTGAGGATGGGCGGGTTGGCGCCAGAGGCTATCCTGAGGGTAGTGGCCTACGCGGACGACGTTACTGTCTTTGTTTCTTCGCAAGAGGAGGCGATGGTGGTGATGTCAGAAGTGGAGAGCTACTCGGAGGCATCCGGGTCCAAGGTCAACCAGGACAAGTGTGAGAGTCTCTGGCTGGGAGGCGGGGATCCCACGTTTGATCTTCCGGACACCCTCCCCGAACCCCAAGAACATGCCAAAGTCCTAGGCATCGAATTTGGCCAGGGTGATTACCCCACGAAAAACTGGGAAGGCAGAATCAAGGGTGTCGCCCAAAAAGTGGACCAATGGAAGGGTTGGTCTTTGACCCTGAGGGAAAGGGTTGACCTGTGCAAAGCTTTCCTGCTCCCCTTGTTAATCTACCTGGGCAGCGTCTGTGTCTTGCCGGAGCCTCTCTGGACACGGGTCTACAGTCTGTTCTTCCAGATGTTATGGGGGAATAGACTAAACCTAGTCAAACGGGAGGTCACTTATCGCACGAGGAGACTAGGGGGGTTGAATATGGTGAACCCCGTGGTGTTTCTAGTGAACACCTTTTTGAAAGTTAACGTGGCAAACCTCTGGAAAGAAAGGGCTCCTCCGTGGGTATTCTCCTGCAAAGGATGGTTTCAGCCTTTCTTCCAGGAATGGGAGACAGGGGGAAGATTGAAGGATCTCCGCACACCGCACGGGCATCTCCCGGCTTATGTTACCCCGGTTCTGAAAATGATGCGCCGGTGGGGTCTGGGAGTGTGGGAAGTGAGGTCCCTCCCGAGGAAACTCCTCGACATGCGGGTCTTGCTTTCGCATTTTCAGAGACCATTGGTCCTCAGGGACTGCCCGAGTCGGGATCTAGAGGTTGGGTTAAGTTTGTTAAATTCTAGTAGGATCCCCAAGAAGTATTGGGACTTGACTTGGCGCTGCTTCCAAGGTAAGTTGTATGTGAGGGACAATTTGAAGCACAGGAGCTCCGTGGACAGGAATTGTCCCCGTGAGGATTGCGCTACCATGCTGGAAAGCATGGAGCACTTCCTGCTTCATTGTCCCTTTAATACAGAGGTGTACAACAGGGTGGGTGCTTCCATTGGTTGGCCGCGGCTGGCCACTCTGTCCTATGCCGAGTGGGCCTATGGAGCGTTCAGAGACCTCGGGAGAAGGGACCGAGCCACTTTATTCTTAGTCAGCGCAGTGGTCAGGTACTTCACGTGGAACGCACGAGTTTTAGTTACGACGCAGAGTAAAATCCTCCGTGTAGATGAAGTTGGTAGCAGCATCCTAGGTGCCCTGGTGAAGGTGCGTTCTCTGGAGTGCGAAAGACTGGGTGCCCGGAGGGCGGCCCATCTCTGGAGGGGTTTCTCCTTCGGGGTGCCTTAGTCCGTTAGCGCTCCTATATCCTGGTGGTGGGCTGATGTCTTTACACCCTAGATTTTTGTTTTGTATTTCTGTTCCCTGAATAGAAGGTTTGCAGGCATCGAACTTGAGCCTTGGGTGGTGAGTATGTAGGTTGTGTTCTGTGATGTTGGTTTATGTATATGTTGTATATAGTGTATTGTATATATTGTATATAGTGTGTATAATAGAGGGTCTTAGTTAGGTTGGGTGGGGGGATTGGGGGGTTCAACGGCGGTGATAAGAGACTGATCTGGCCTGGCCCAGGCCCCGCCTGGGGAAAAACTTTGGGGCCTGATCCTAGCTCGGATAATTCCTGAACTTTGTGGCCAGAGCTGGATCAGGGGTGGCGGGATAGTTAGAGTAGCTGTGTGTATATATATATATATATATATATATTAAAAAAGGAAAAAAAATAGTAAAAAGGGAAAAAAAAAAAAAAATGGAAATATAATAAAAAAAAAAATAAAAAAAAAAAATGTGTTAATGTTAATCTTGTACACTGTATTGTATTTAGGTTTGTCGTGGGGTGAATGTGGTGGTGTAAGGGGGGGGGGGGCTGTAAGGTAAGGCAGTGGGACCGGTAGGGTTTTGTTGTGTTTGCGGTGTTGTATAGTGTTTGGTTTAGTATAATGTGTTTATAGTGTATATATTGTATATAATATTGTATATAGGACGGTGTGAATGTAGTTGGGGTTGTATATAGTAGTATGAATGAAGCTGGGCCGGGGGTCTAACGTGATTTTATACTATTATTTATATTTATAATTTTTACAGGGGTATTCGTGTTGTTATGAGTATTTTGTCGTCTTTTAGTTTTTGCTTTCTTTATTTTTATTGGAATTTTTCTTTCACGTCCCTGATTTATAGGTCATGAACTTTCTCCATTTTTGTTCCATTTCCGGTTTATGTCTTTGTGATTTTTGTCTTTTGTTGTCGTCTGATTGGAGCTTTGTTCTTATGTTTTGTTCTGTTGTGTTTTATTTGTAATGTATCTTTGTTATTGTCATGTAAAGTATTTTTATTTTATTTAATAAAAGACCTGGAGGATAAGACACGATGTAACAGCAGAATAGTGACTGCAGCTCTGGAGGTGACTGGAGGACAGGTGCCCACAATCAGTCACACCCTGCTAGGAGCAGCACCTGTCTTGTGAGCTCCAGCACTTCCAGCAGGAGGCCCAGAGTCTGCCTCTCTTCTCCCAAGGGAGAGGCAGGCTTCAAGGGAGGCCGGCATGGCTTCCCAGGCTTCTGTTCCATGGTCTGTGCCAGCGGGGGACAGAGAGCAGCAGCAGCAACCGGCCCAAGAGGGACTGAGGAGGTCGGGACGGGTGAGAAGAACCATACCCACCTACACCAACCCTGAGACGGCTCATCGTCCGCCCAGAGAGGGAGACAGGGGCACCCCAGGCCCCAGGAAGGAGAGCCCAGGAACATCCTGGTGGGAGAGGAGCTCCGGCGAGTCCACGAGTACCTTCTCCTCCCGAGTGGTCGCCATGCTACGTGAGTATGAGGATGCCGGCAAAGCACTGACTGGGCTGAAGGAGGAGCTGAGGGTAGCTCGGATCCTGAATACCCGAGCCTCTAACAAGGAGAGACCCGCGACCTCCCAGAGGTTCAGAGCCCTCAGAGATGAGGTGGCCCGGTTAGTGCTCCTCCAGGAGGGGATTGAGAAAAGCGCAGGTCCCTTCCTGGAGAGGTTTAAGAACCAGCGGCGGTTCTCAGAAATAAAGGGGTTAAATACCTCAGGAGAGCCGCCAGCCGGCGTCCTAAGCGACGAGGAGGAGGAGGAGGACACCGATGTGGTTGTGACTGGAGTCCTACAAGCTGGAACCAGCCGGGAGAGTGAATCGCAGAGCCAACAACAGGGAAGCGGCCTCCCGGCACGGCAGAGGACTCCGACAGCACAGGCTGGAGTGTCAGCGGAGGAAGAGGATGAGGGCGGTCTGCTACAGGAGATCCGACAGCTGGAGTCTCCAGTGAACCTGGATCGCTTTTCCTTTGGTGAGGACGAGCCAGCAGAGGAAACCCAGAAGAGGAAGAAGACAACGAAGGAGACCGCACGGGAGGTGGTGAGTTACAAATATGTACCTATGGCTGATGTTACATCTACCACCTCCTGTGTAAACCCCACCAAACCTAAAGGCACGGGCTCTGCAGTGGGTCCGGGGCATAGGCAAGGTGGGGAGAGGAGGAGGACGTCCGGCGGTGCTACCGTCTGTGCGGGGAACAGTGCAGGGGGCGAGGCTGTGGAGGTACTCACGGTGCCGGACATAGGGGACCCCGAGGAGTTTCCCTCTCTGCCCTCTGCGGCTAAGCCGGTTATCACCGGGGCCGGGGAGGGTGAGGTGGGTGTCCATGCCGTTGCGAAAGGGGGACGGTGTGGGCAGACTCCATCCCTGCTCCCTACGGCTGAGCCGGCCGACACCGGGGCTGTGGGGAGCAGGTCCGAGAAACATATTGCGGCGAAAGGGGGGCGCACTGTTGTGACAGGGGCGCAGTGCGCCTCAACAGAGGAGAGGCACGTGGGTGCGACAGGAGAGCAGCGAGTCCAAAATGGAAAAAAAAAGCAGGAAAAATCATCTGTGGGGAACACTGGGCGCCCTGCTGCGACGGGAGGACAGAATGCTCCAGCACCCAAACGTGATACCAGGACCCCGAAGTCTGTGGGTGCGGGGCAGGCGGCGCCCCCCAACAAGCAGCGGGCCCAGAATAATAAAATACAAACTGCTGCAGTAGGGGGGCAAGGAGCTCCAGAGACACAACAGAGCACCAATCAAGGGAAAACGGGTGTGGTGCTGCACCCCTCCCCCGGTCCAGCAGGTGTGAGTGCAGAGAAGCCAGACACAAGTGAGGAAGGAATGGATGTGACTGTGGAAGGTGCAGAGAACACTGGGACAAATGGTGGTGACAATACTGGTAAAGTGACGGGAAGTGTGGGAGTAGTGGTGGAGTGAATGGTGGGAGTAGTGGTGGAGTGAATGGTGGGAGTAGTGGTGGAGTGAATGATGGGAGTAGTGGTGGAGTGAATGGTGGGAGTAGTGGTGGAGTGAATGATGGGAGTAGTGAAGTTGCAAATGATGGGGGTAGTGGTGGAGTGAATGAGGAGAGCATTACTGGTGTTGGTGGAGGGGAAGCAGGTAGTGGTCCCGCTGCCCCCCCAGCGGTGGCGGGGGCTTCAGCCCCAAGCTATTCAGGAGCTGTCACTGCTGGGGGTAGTAGTGCGCCCTTGTCTGGTGACCCTGAGAATGGTGACTTGCAACAGCGCTTCCTGGACGCCCTGAGGAAAGGGGAAAGTTCCATCAATGTAGAGGGGAGGGAGGTTGATTTGTCTTTCTGGATAGAGAGACACGGTCTTTCCGCCTTCCGAGATAGAGGGGCAGAGACTGTCTGGTCTCTGCTGACACCGGGGCAGAGGAGTAACCGTAGGAACGTGGCCCGTCTCCACTGGGTAAGCAAGGATGCCTGTCCTGATCGGTCAAAGGTTGCTGAGCTCCAGCTGGGGATGGGCTTCGCGGCATATGACATCTTTGCCTTGATCCATCCCTATGAGACCTCCTACTTCGATGTCAGCTTCGTGAGACCGGAGGGCCTTGAGCTTTTCTGGTCTCGCCATGAGCTGGCTCGGGGTCGCCCCGAATGGCGGGGTTTCCACACTGTGGCAATATCCCGCCAGAACTCGGTCAGGAAGGTGACCGTTTTGACCAGTAACGAGTCACTTTCCTGTGTCAACATCTCCACATGGGTTGGACGATACGGCGACATCGTCGGTATTCCTGAAAAGACCCTTGACGAGCACGGTATCTGATCAGGAGCCTGGACCTTCATGGTGAAATTGAAGGTTTCAGGAAACACCGTTACCCATATCCCTTCCTCAACATTTTTGGGGAGGGACAGGATCTCGATTTTCTACCGGGGGCAGCCTAAGGTCTGTCACAGGTGTGGCAGCCCCACACACTTCAGTGCGCAGTGTACCACCCAGAAATGCGCACTGTGTGGGGACCTAGGCCATCTTGCTGCTACCTGTGGCAGGATTAGGTGTAACCTGTGTGGTGACCTCGGTCACCCGTTCAGTCGCTGTCCGCGTTCCTTTGCCAATGCGGTCCTGAAAGCGACGAGTGCGGGACAGGCGAAAGACGGGACTAATCTCGCCGGTGAAGGGACCAGCAGAGGCGGAGGAGGCAGGGAACCGGTGAGGAGCAGGCTGCCGCCATCCAATATCAGGCGGCAGCAGCAGCGCCATGGGAACAGGGGGCAGGGAGTAATGACCCTAAACTCTGACCCGGGTGCTTCACTTGCAGCTGAGGATCCTAAAGACGGCGAATTGAGAGAGGAAGTCAAGAGACTTGAAATGGAGGAGCAAAAGGACGCCATGTCTGCCCAGGAACCTTCATCCGGTGACAGTGTGGATGAGGGAGATGGGGAGTGGTCACAGCAAAAGAAAAAGGGTAACAGGAAAACAACTAAGGATAAGAGGGGGTCCGGGCCTCAAGCCTCCTCCTTGGAGTGCGACCCCTCTGACTCCGCAGCCCTGATCCAGGTGCCATTGGAAGGTCCAGCCGCCCCCCCCTCTGGTGGATCTCTGTAACCGGTTCCGGGCCCTCCAGGACTCCCCTCCAGAGGGGGGCGATGGGGACCTGGGGCCGGAGGTTGCAGACAACATTGTTGGGGCTCAGGAGGTCGCTGGGTCTCCTTCTCAGGGGGCAAATACAAAGCCTTCTGGGGGGGGACTAACTCAGGACCACCAGACAAGGGCCAGAGTGTATGTAAGGAGAGAATGGATGAGTCTGTTTGTCTTAAGCGCACTAAAAACTCATCATTGTCAGAGGAAGAGGGTGAAACTGTTGGGGGTGGGAAGAAAAAGGCTATCTAATTCAATCAATCATGATGGCGGCACCCACCCCATTGACGCTGGCAACCATTACACGGTACACGGCCTTTCATTTTCTCGGCCAACTTGACGCCGACATTTTGTTTTTGCAGGAGACCAGGTTGACCGACCTATCAACCATGCATAAAGCAAGGCGGGAGTGGAGGCACGGGCCCTCCTACTGGTCTCTTGCGGCCGAGCCGTATAGTGGGGTGGCGGTCCTTTTTAAGACCGCAGCGGTTGAATGCAGACGATTGATCGAGTTAGAAATGGGGAGATGCTTGATCCTAGATGTCTCCATTGGGGGACAGGAGCTTCGGCTCCTTAACATCTACGGTCCCCAGTCCAAGTGGGACCGCAAGTGTCACTTCATGAAGATCAAACCTTTCTTATTTTCGAGTCGGCAGGTGGTCTTTGGAGGGGATTTCAACAACGTCACGAGACCCTGTGATAGAGGAGTGTTATGATCCGGTGACCTTGGAGCCGCATGAGACGTTCTCTGGAGTAGGTGGTACCTGTACTGACCGCAAACCCTAAACTGACACCGCAACTAGAAGTAGCCGTGGGGTGTACCTAACACGTCCTAGACACCTCGACACAGCCGGAGGACTAAATACCCCTATAGATGGAAATGGGAATTCTATCTTGCCTCAGAGCAGACCCCCAAAGGATAGGCAGCCCCCCACAAATATTGACTGTGAGTATAAGGGTACCGTCACACAGTGGCATTTTTATCGCTACGACGGCACGATTCGTGACGTTCTAGCGATATCGTTACGATCTCGCAGTGTCTGACACGCTACTGCGATCAGGCACCCAGCTGAGAATCGTACGTCGTAGCACATCGTTTGAAACTTTCTTTCGTCGCTGGATCTCCCGCTGTCATCGCTGGATCGTTGTGTGTGACAGCGATCCAGCGATGCGTTCGCTGGTAACCAGGGTAAACATCGGGTAACTAAGCGCAGGGCCGCGCTTAGTAACCCGATGTTTACCGTGGTTACCAGCGTAAAAGTAAAAAAAAACAAACAGTACATACTCACCATCTGATGTCCGTCAGGTCCCTTGCAGTCTGCTTTCCGCTCTGACTGTCTGCCGGCCGGAAAGTGAGAGCCGATCACAGCGGTGACGTCGCCGCTGCACTCTGCTCTCACTGTACGGCCGGATCTCAGTCAGAGCAGGAAGCAGATGGCAAGGGACCTGACGGACATCAGATGGTGAGTATGTACTGTTTTTTTTTTTTTACTTTTACGCTGGTAACCACGGTAAACATCGGGTTACTAAGCGCGGCCCTGCGCTTAGTAACCCGATGTTTACCCTGGTTACCTGGGGACTTCGGCATCGCTCCAGCGCCGTGATTGCAACGTGTGACCGCAGTCTACGACGCTGGAGCGATAATCATACGACGCTGCGACGTCACGAATCGTGCCGTCGTAGCGGTGTAAATGGTACTGTGTGACGGTACCCTAAGAGGAAAGACACACGCAGGCAGAAAACAGGATTTAGCAAAAGAGGCACCTCTAGCTAAATAGAAAAGGATAGGACAGAGTACTAAGCGGTCAGTAT
The DNA here is from genome assembly GCF_051348905.1 of Ranitomeya variabilis. NCBI lineage: Eukaryota > Metazoa > Chordata > Amphibia > Anura > Dendrobatidae > Ranitomeya > Ranitomeya variabilis. The sequence continues at coordinate 17,850,561 of NC_135232.1, forward strand.
TAAAATCCTAAAAATATCCACAGCAGATAATACAAAATCCCACATCTAACTAAAGACATGGAATGTATATCGGCATCTCCTGAGAATCCAACATGACTGGAAAAATCCAAACACAGTCTAAGCGGGACAAAAAAACACAATGAATTGCACTGAATTGTAAAGCACACCGCATGTGTACTGAAGAGACAAAAACCAGACACTTATCTTAGCTGAATTGGCTGCAGGGCAGGAGGAACAGGACAGAGATGCAAACCCTCCAAGAACAATGGGCAACTGGCAAGGGCTAATGGATCCAGCACACCTAAATACCCCAATGAGCTGCAATCAGCAAAAACACCTGACCAGGATTGCAACCCAGAGATGACTGCACTACCATCAACAACCACCGGAGGGAACCCAAGAGCAGAATTCACAACAGAGGAGGTTCCGGAGACCGGCTGGCTTACGATTGCGTCGCGCTAAATAGGATAGTAAGTGAGGCACGCCTGGTGGATGTCCACATCCGGCACAACACAGGCCACGCGGGGTTCACCTTTTTTAGAGGTAGTCAGTGCAGGTCTAGGATAGACAGGTTTTATTTGAAGGAGGATGCCGTCTCCTCGCCGTTGTCGGTTGTGGAGGTGGAGTTCTCCGATCACTGTTTGATTATGTTTTCTCTGAGCGCTACAGAGACTCCTCGGATGGGAAGAGGTTATTGGAAGCTTAATTCGTCACTCCTTGAGGAAGAAGCTGTAAGACGGTCCTTTGAGGAATTTCTTCAGAGCCAGGTACCGCTGCTGGGCCTAAGTAACACTAAGTCTGAGTGGTGGGAGATGTTCAAACATCGGGTGGCGAGATTCTTCCGGCAACTCTCGAACCTCAGAAGCCTGAACCGGGATCGCCTGTATCAGAGCCTGAGGAGGAAACTCGAGCATCTTGTCTCGACTGGGGGTAGCCGCGAGGCGATCTCCAGTGTGAAATCCTTGCTAAAGAGGTGTCAGTACGATAGGCACGCATCTTTGGTTTTTGAGAGGGACTACGGGAAGTACTACTCGCCCGACCCTTACAGAAGCTGCAAGATGTCAGTGAATAGTAAGATAGTGACAGGGCTGATGGACAGTATGGGATCCCTGAGAAGGTCCAGATCAGGGATCTTGGAGGTCGTCAGTTCATACGACTCGCACCTCTTGGGAAGGAAGGAACTGGATCGTGACAGGATGTCGGCTTTCCTGGCTGAAGCTGTTCCTGAGCCAGGGGCTGACCTCTCGCTGGGCGGTTTGGCAGAAGCGATCAAAGAAGAGGAAGTGAGACTGGCGATCGATGGGCTCAGGCCCAAAAAATCGCCAGGTCCGGATGGCTTAACATCCGAGTTCTTTAAGACCTTTATGGACTCCTTGGTCCCCCTCTTGACTCAGGTGTTTAATGAGTGTCTCTCCTCCGGCACTCTGCCGAGATCATTAAGGAGGTCGGCTTTGATCATTTTGTCAAAGGGTAAGGATCCGTCATGCATTGAGAATTGGCGTCCCATACCACTTCTCAATGTGGACAGGAAGGTTTTGGCTAAGATACTCTTCAACAGGCTGGTGAAGTTTGCACCGCGGCTCCTTTCGGAGGCCCAGCACTGTTGCGTTCCTGGCCGTAGCACTTTCAGTGCTGTTCTGGGTGTCCGAGAGGCCATGGAGCAAGGCAGGGCGGGCCTTTGGAAGGGGTTCTTGCTGACCCTGGATCAGGCAAAAGCCTTTGATCGGGTCGACCACGAGTACCTCTGGTCCACTCTTTTGAGGTATGGTCTGCCTGGAGGGTTTGTGGACTGGCTTAAGACCTTGTACGCAGGGGCTGAGACTTTCCCTCTGGTAAACGGGTGGATTGGACAACCTTTCGGGGTGGGATCTGGTGTCCGCCAGGGCTGCCCTCTTAGCCCTTTGCTTTACGCGTTTGCGATCGATCCCTTCCTCAGAAGGGTTGATTGTGGACCGTTGGCGGGGGTGAGAATGGGCGGGTTGCTGCCAGAGGCTATCCTGAGGGTAGTGGCCTACGCGGACGACGTTACCGTCTTTGTTTCTTCGCAAGAGGAGGTGATGGTGGTGATGTCAGAAGTGGAGAGCTACTCGGAGGCATCCGGGTCCAAGGTCAACCAGGACAAGTGTGAGAGTCTCTGGCTGGGAGGCGGGGATCCCACGTTTGATCTTCCGGACACCCTCCCTGAACCCCAAGAACATGCCAAAGTCCTAGGCATCGAATTTGGCCAGGGTGATTACCCCACGAAAAACTGGGAAGGCAGAATCAAGGGTGTCGCCCAAAGAGTGGACCAATGGAAGGGTTGGTCTTTGACCCTGAGGGAAAGGGTTGACCTGTGCAAAGCTTTCCTGCTCCCCTTGCTGGTCTACCTGGGCAGCGTCTGTGTCTTGCCGGAGCCTCTCTGGACACGGGTCTACAGTCTGTTCTTCCAGATGTTATGGGGGAATAGACTGAACCTAGTCAAACGGGAGGTCACTTATCGCACGAGGAGACTAGGGGGGTTGAATATGGTGAACCCTGTGGTGTTTCTAGTGAACACCTTTTTGAAAGTTAACGTGGCAAACCTCTGGAAGGAGAGGGCTCCTCTGTGGGTATTCTCCTGCAGGGGATGGTTTCAGCCTTTCTTCCAGGAATGGGAGACAGGGGGAAGATTGAAGGATCTTCGCACACCGCACGGGCATCTCCCGGCTTATGTTACCCCGGTTCTGAAAATGATGCGCTGGTGGGGTCTGGGAATGTGGGAAGTGAGGTCCCTCCCGAGGAAACTCCTCGACATGCGGGTCTTGCTTTCGCATTTTCAGAGACCATTGGTCCTCAAGGACTGCCCGAGTCGGGATCTAGAGGTTGGGTTAAGTTTGTTAAATTCTAGCAGGATCCCCAAGAAGTATTGGGACTTGACTTGGCGCTGCTTCCAAGGTAAGTTGTAAGTGAGGGACAATTTGAGGCACAGGAGCTCCGTGGACAGGAATTGTCCCCGTGAGGCTTGTGCTACCATGCTGGAAAGCATGGAGCACTTCCTGCTTCATTGTCCCTTTAATACAGAGGTGTACAACAGGGTGGGCGCTTCCATTGGTTGGCCGCGGCTGGCCACTCTGTCCTATGCCGAGTGGGCCTATGGAGCGTTTAGAGACCTCGGGAGAAGGGACCGAGTCACTTTATTCTTAGTCAGCGCAGTGGTCAGGTACTTCACGTGGAACGCACGAGTTTTAGTTACGACGCAGAGTAAAATCCTCCGTGTAGATGAAGTTTGTAGCAGCATCCTAGGTGCCCTGGTGAAGGTGCGTTCTCTGGAGTGCGAAAGACTGGGTGCCCGGAGGGCGGCCCATCTCTGGAGGGGTTTCTCCTTCGGGGTGCCTTAGTCCGTTAGCGCTCCTATATCCTGGTGGTGGGCTGATATCTTTACACCCTAGATTATTGTTTTGTATTTCTGTTCCCTGAATAGAAGGTTTGCAGGCATCGAACTTGAGCCTTGGGTGGTGAGTATGTAGGTTGTGTTCTGTGATGTTGGTTTATGTATATATTGTATATAGTGTACTGTATATATTGTATATAGTGTGTATAATAGAGGGTCTTAGTTAGGTTGGGTGGGGGGATTGGGGGGTTCAACGGCGGTGATAAGAGACTGATCTGGCTTGGCCCAGGCCCCACCTGGGGAAAAACTTTGGGGCCTGATCCAAGCTCGGATAATTCCTGAACTTTGCGGCCAGAGCTGGATCAGGGGTGGCGGGATAGTTAGAGTAGGTGTGTGTATATATATTTTAAAAAGTAAATAAAAAAATAAAAATTAAAAATAAAAATAAAAAAAACAAATGTTAATTTTGTACACTGTATTGTATTTAGGTTTGTTGTGGGGTGAATGTGGTGGTGTTAGGGGGTGGCTGTAAGGTAAGGCAGTGGGAGCAGTAGGGTTTTGTTGTGTTTGCGGTGTTGTATAGTGTTCGGTTTAGTATAATGTGTTTATAGTGTATATATTGTATATAATATTGTATATAGGACGGTGTGAATGTAGTTGGGGTTGTATATAGTAGTATGAATGAAGCTGGGCCGGGGGTCTTACATGATTTTATACTATTTATTATTTATAATTTTTACAGGTATTCACGTAAGTTATGAGTATTTTGTTGTCTTTTAGTTTTGCTTTCTTTATGTTATTGGAATTTTTCTTTCACGTCCCTGATTTGTAGGTCATGAACTTTCTCCATTTTGGTTCCATTTCTTTGTGATTTTTGTCGTTTGTTGTCTGATTGGAGCTTTGTTCTTATGTTCTGTTCTGTTGTGTTTTATTTGTAATGTATCACAGTTAGTGTCATGTAAAGTATTTTTATTTTATTTAATAAAAGACCTGGAGGATAAGACAGGAATGTGCCTTAACATTAGACTGATCAGGGTATGGAGAAGGTAGACATCCACCTGCCAGTAGCCCCCGGACCCCCATATCTGCCCCGCTGCCCCACGTTTGCCTTCTACCCTTATAAAGAGCCCAGAAGTTGTGTTCTGTGAGAGGATGGCAGTGATTATCGATGACTGGCAGCAGCGGTCTGCCGCCCCCTTCTCACTTCACTATCATATTACAGAGCTGGAAACAGTCAGCAGCGCTGAATGCCAGGATGGAAACCTTTAGCAGACCCAGCACTAACGATAACGACATCTACTGAACATGGCTACCAGAACCCAACACCTTCCCGTCTGTGAGATCTCGGCATAGTTTGTTACAAGGTATCAGACTATAGAGCTGGTCAGTTATCTCATATGCTGGATGAAACTGTAACAAACCCTCAGCTGTGAGAGCAAACTCAAAAAACCTCTGCATGATATAATATCAATGTCTGATGAAAACATATACAGAGCGAATCCTGATGGACGTAGAATGATTCAGATCCATTGGTCTTTGAGGCTCAACAGTAAATTATATTTCAACTACAAAATCTGGTTCAGCTGATAACAGAGAACAAAATGTAAAGTATCGGTGCAGTGCACGGAGGTGAGATCAGCCGGAGCGTCTTCACATGTGAGAAACAGTCGCGTGTCACCTACATATAATCACAGACCCCCGAGGCCGAAAACCACGGAGACAGAAGGAACGTCATCTCACCTGGAGGATAACTGACAGATCCCCCCATACCTCCATCACCCCACCACTAATCACAGAGCGGAGCACAAACAACCAACACCTACCCCATCACCACAGGAGCACAGGGGGGCACATACTTATCTACACATTACTCAACACATCGTCTATTAGTCCTGTCAGAGCAAAAGAATATGCTGTAGTACTGACCTCATGTAAAATATACTACGGTACTATAATACTGCCCCTATGTACAAGAATATAACTACCATAATACTGCTCCTATGTACAAGAATATAACTACTATAATACTGCCCCTATATACAAGAATATAACTACTATAATACTGCCCCCTATGTACAAGAATATAACTACTATAATACTGCCCCTATGTACAAGAATATAACTACTATAATACTGCCCCTATGTACAAGAATATAACTACTATAATACTGCCCCTATATACAAGAATATAACTACTATAATACTACCCCTATGTACAAGAATATAACTACTATAATACTGCCCCCTATGTACAAGAATATAACTACTATAATACTGCCCCCTATGTACAAGAATATAACTACTATAATACTGCTCCTATGTACAAGAATATCACTACTATAATACTGCCCCTATGTACAAGAATATAACTACTATAATACTGCCCCTATATACAAGAATATAACTACTATAATACTGCCCCCTATGTACAAGAATATAACTACTATAATACTGCTCCTATGTACAAGAATATCACTACTATAATACTGCCCCTATATACAAGAATATAACTACTATAATACTGCTCCTATGTACAAGAATATAACTACTATAATACTGCCCCTATGTACAAGAATATAACTACTATAATACTGCTCTAAGTACAAGAATATAACTACTATAATACTGCTCCTATGTACAAGAATATAACTACTATAATACTGCTCCTATGTACAAGAATATAACTACTATAATACTGCTCCTATGTACAAGAATATAACTACTATAATACTGCCCCTATATACAAGAATATAACTACTATAATACTGCCCCTATGTACAAGAATGTAACTACTATAATACTGCCCCTATGTACAAGAATATAACTACTATAATACTGCCCCTATGTACAAGAATATAACTACTATAATACTGCTCCTATGTACATATAATACTGCTCCTATGTACAAGAATATAACTACTATAATACTGCTCCTATGTACAAGAATATAACTACTATAATACTGCCCCCTATGTACAAGAATATAACTACTATAATACTGCTCCTATATACAAGAATGTAACTACTATAATACTGCTCCTATGTACAAGAATATAACTACTATAATACTGCCCCTATGTACAAGAATATAACTACTATAATACTGCCCCTATGTACAAGAATATAACTACTATAATACTGCCCCTATGTACAAGAATATAACTACTATAATACTGCCCCTATGTACAAGAATATAACTACTGTAATAATGCTCCTATGTACAAGAATATAACTACTATAATACTGCCCCTATGTACAAGAATATAACTACTATAATACTGCCCCTATGTACAAGAATATAACTACTATAATACTGCCCCTATGTACAAGAATATAACTACTGTAATACTGCCCCTATGTACAAGAATATAACTACTGTAATACTGCCCCTATGTACAAGAATATAACTACTATAATACTGCCCCTATGTACAGGAATATAACTACTATAATACTGCCCCTATGTACAAGAATATAACTACTATAATACTGCCCCTATGTACAAGAATATAACTACTATAATACTGCCCCTATGTACAAGAATATAACTACTATACCTACTGCTCCTGTGTACAAGAATATAACTACTATAATACTGCCCCTATGTACAAGAATATAACTACTATAATACTGCTCCTATGTACAAGAATATAACTACTATAATACTGCCCCTATGTACAAGAATATAACTACTATAATACTGCCCCTATGTACAAGAATATAACTACTATAATACTGCTCCTATGTACAAGAATATAACTACTATAATACTGCTCCTAAGTACAAGAATATAACTACTATAATACTGTCCCCTATGTACAAGAATATAACTACTATAATACTGCTCCTATGTACAAGAATATAGCTACAATAATACTGCCCCTATGTACAAGAATATAACTACTATAATACTGTCCCCTATGTACAAGAATATAACTACTATAATACTGTCCCCAATGTACAATAATATAACTACTATAATACTGCTCCTAAGTACAAGAATATAACTACTATAATACTGTCCCCTATGTACAAGAATATAACTACTATAATACTGCTCCTATGTACAAGAATATAGCTACAATAATACTGCCCCTATGTACAAGAATATAACTACTATAATACTGCTCCTATATACAAGAATATAACTACTATAATACTGCTCCTATGTACAAGAATATAACTACTATAATACTGCCCATATGTACAATAATATAACGACTATAATACTGCCCCTATGTACAAGAATATAACTACTATAATACTGCCCCTATGTACAATAATATATCTACACTAATACTGCTCCTAAGTACAAGAATATAACTACTATAATACTGTCCCCTATGTACAAAAATATAACTACTATAATACTGCCCCTATGGACAGGAATATAACTACTATAATACTGCTCCTATATACAAGAATATAACTACTATAATACTGCCCCTATGTATAAGAATATAACTACTATAATACTGCTCCTATGTACAAGAATATAACTACTATAATACTGCTCCTATGTACAAGAATATAGCTACAATAATACTGCCCCTATGTACAAGAATATAACTACTATAATACTGTCCCCTATGTACAAGAATATAACTACTATAATACTGTCCCCAATGTACAATAATATAACTACTATAATACTGCTCCTAAGTACAAGAATATAACTACTATAATACTGTCCCCTATGTACAAGAATATAACTACTATAATACTGCTCCTATGTACAAGAATATAGCTACAATAATACTGCCCCTATGTACAAGAATATAACTACTATAATACTGCTCCTATGTACAATAATATAACGACTATAATACTGCCCCTATGTACAAGAATATAACTACTATAATACTGCCCCTATGTACAATAATATATCTACACTAATACTGCTCCTAAGTACAAGAATATAACTACTATAATACTGTCCCCTATGTACAAAAATATAACTACTATAATACTGCCCCTATGGACAGGAATATAACTACTATAATACTGCTCCTATATACAAGAATATAACTACTATAATACTGCCCCTATGTATAAGAATATAACTACTATAATACTGCTCCTATGTACAAGAATATAACTACTATAATACTGCTCCTATATACAAGAATATAACTACTATAATACTGTCCCCTATGTACAAGAATATAACAACTATAATACTGCTCCTATGTACAAGAATATAACTACTATAATACTGTCCCCTATGTACAAGAATATAACTACTATAATACTGCTCCTATGTACAAGAATATAGCTACAATAATACTGCTCCTATATACAAGAATATAACTACTATAATACTGCCCCTATGTACAATAATATAACTACTATAATACTGCTCCTAAGTACAAGAATATAACTACTATAATACTGCTCCTGTGTACAAGAATATAACTACTATAATACTGCCCCTATGTACAATAATATAACTACTATAATACTGCTCCTAAGTACAAGAATATAACTACTATAATACTGCTCCTGTGTACAAGAATATAACTACTATAATACTGCTCCTATGTACAAGAATATAACTACTATAATACTGCTCCTATGTACAGGAATATAACTACTATAATACTGCCCCTATGTACAAGAATATAACTACTATAATACTGCTCTTATGTACAAGAATATAACTACTATAATACTGCTCCCTATGTACAAGAATATAACTACTATAATACTGCTCCCTATGTACAAGAATATAACTACTATAATACTGCTCCTATGTACAAGAATATAACTACTATAATACTGCTCCTATGTACAAGAATATAACTACTATAATACTGCCCCTATATACAAGAATATAACTACTATAATACTGCGCCCATGTACAAGAATATAACTACTATAATACTGCTCCTATGTACAAGAATATAACTACTATAATACTGCCCCTATGTACAAGAATATAACTACTATAATACGGCTCCTATATACAAGAATATAACTACTATAATACTGTTCCTATGTACAAGAATATAACTACTATAATACTGCCCCTATGTACAGGAATATAACTACTATAATACTACTCCTAAGTACAAGAATATAACTACTATAATACTGCCCCCTATGTACAAGAATATAAGTACTATAATACTGCCCCTATGTACAAGAATATAACTACTATAATACTGCCCCTATATACAAGAATATAACTACTATAATACTGCTCCTATGTACAAGAATATAACTACTATAATACTGCCCCTATGTACAAGAATATAACTACTATAATACTGCTCTAAGTACAAGAATATAACTACTATAATACTGCTCCTATGTACAAGAATATAACTACTATAATACTGCTCCTATGTACAAGAATATAACTACTATAATACTGCTCCTATGTACAAGAATATAACTACTATAATACTGCTCCTATGTACAAGAATATAACAACTATAATACTGCCCCTATATACAAGAATATAACTACTATAATACTGCCCCTATGTACAAGAATGTAACTACTATAATACTGCCCCTATGTACAAGAATATAACTACTATAATACTGCCCCTATGTACAAGAATATAACTACTATAATACTGCTCCTATGTACATATAATACTGCTCCTATGTACAAGAATATAACTACTATAATACTGCTCCTATGTACAAGAATATAACTACTATAATACTGCCCCCTATGTACAAGAATATAACTACTATAATACTGCTCCTATATACAAGAATGTAACTACTATAATACTGCTCCTATGTACAAGAATATAACTACTATAATACTGCCCCTATGTACAAGAATATAACTACTATAATACTGCCCCTATGTACAAGAATATAACTACTATAATACTGCCCCCTATGTACAAGAATATAACTACTATAATACTGCCCCTATGTACAAGAATATAACTACTATAATACTGCCCCTATGTACAAGAATATAACTACTATAATACTGCCCCTATGTACAAGAATATAACTACTGTAATAATGCTCCTACGTACAAGAATATAACTACTATAATACTGCCCCTATGTACAAGAATATAACTACTATAATACTGCCCCTATGTACAAGAATATAACTACTATAATACTGCCCCTATGTACAAGAATATAACTACTGTAATACTGCCCCTATGTACAAGAATATAACTACTGTAATACTGCCCCTATGTACAAGAATATAACTACTATAATACTGCCCCTATGTACAAGAATATAACTACTATAATACTACTCCTATATACAAGAATATAACTACTATAATACTGCCCCTATGTACAGGAATATAACTACTATAATACTGCCCCTATGTACAAGAATATAACTACTATAATACTGCCCCTATGTACAAGAATATAACTACTATAATACTGCCCCTATGTACAAGAATATAACTACTATACCTACTGCTCCTGTGTACAAGAATATAACTACTATAATACTGCCCCTATGTACAAGAATATAACTACTATAATACTGCTCCTATATACAAGAATATAACTACTATAATACTGCCCCTATGTACAAGAATATAACTACTATAATACTGCCCCTATGTACAAGAATATAACTACTATAATACTGCTCCTATGTACAAGAATATAACTACTATAATACTGTCCCCTATGTACAAGAATATAACTACTATAATACTGTCCCCAATGTACAATAATATAACTACTATAATACTGCTCCTAAGTACAAGAATATAACTACTATAATACTGTCCCCTATGTACAAGAATATAACTACTATAATACTGCTCCTATATACAAGAATATAACTACTATAATACTGCTCCTATGTACAAGAATATAACTACTATAATACTGCCCATATGTACAATAATATAACGACTATAATACTGCCCCTATGTACAAGAATATAACTACTATAATACTGCCCCTATGTACAACAATATATCTACGCTAATACTGCTCCTAAGTACAAGAATATAACTACTATAATACTGTCCCCTATGTACAAAAATATAACTACTATAATACTGCCCCTATGTACAGGAATATAACTACTATAATACTGCTCCTATATACAAGAATATAACTACTATAATACTGCCCTTATGTATAAGAATATAACTACTATAATACTGCTCCTATGTACAAGAATATAACTACTATAATACTGCTCCTATATACAAGAATATAACTACTATAATACTGTCCCCTATGTACAAGAATATAACAACTATAATACTGCTCCTATGTACAAGAATATAACTACTATAATACTGTCCCCTATGTACAAGAATATAACTACTATAATACTGCTCCTATGTACAAGAATATAGCTACAATAATACTGCTCCTATATACAAGAATATAACTACTATAATACTGCCCCTATGTACAATAATATAACTACTATAATACTGCTCCTAAGTACAAGAATATAACTACTATAATACTGCTCCTGTGTACAAGAATATAACTACTATAATACTGCCCCTATGTACAATAATATAACTACTATAATACGGCTCCTAAGTACAAGAATATAACTACTATAATACTGCTCCTGTGTACAAGAATATAACTACTATAATACTGCTCCTATGTACAAGAATATAACTACTATAATACTGCCCCTATATACAAGAATATAACTACTATAATACTGCCCCTATGTACAAGAATGTAACTACTATAATACTGCCCCTATGTACAAGAATATAACTACTATAATACTGCCCCTATGTACAAGAATATAACTACTATAATACTGCTCCTATGTACATATAATACTGCTCCTATGTACAAGAATATAACTACTATAATACTGCTCCTATGTACAAGAATATAACTACTATAATACTGCCCCCTATGTACAAGAATATAACTACTATAATACTGCTCCTATATACAAGAATGTAACTACTATAATACTGCTCCTATGTACAAGAATATAACTACTATAATACTGCCCCTATGTACAAGAATATAACTACTATAATACTGCCCCTATGTACAAGAATATAACTACTATAATACTGCCCCCTATGTACAAGAATATAACTACTATAATACTGCCCCTATGTACAAGAATATAACTACTATAATACTGCCCCTATGTACAAGAATATAACTACTATAATACTGCCCCTATGTACAAGAATATAACTACTGTAATAATGCTCCTATGTACAAGAATATAACTACTATAATACTGCCCCTATGTACAAGAATATAACTACTATAATACTGCCCCTATGTACAAGAATATAACTACTATAATACTGCCCCTATGTACAAGAATATAACTACTGTAATACTGCCCCTATGTACAAGAATATAACTACTGTAATACTGCCCCTATGTACAAGAATATAACTACTATAATACTGCCCCTATGTACAAGAATATAACTACTATAATACTACTCCTATATACAAGAATATAACTACTATAATACTGCCCCTATGTACAGGAATATAACTACTATAATACTGCCCCTATGTACAAGAATATAACTACTATAATACTGCCCCTATGTACAAGAATATAACTACTATAATACTGCCCCTATGTACAAGAATATAACTACTATACCTACTGCTCCTGTGTACAAGAATATAACTACTATAATACTGCCCCTATGTACAAGAATATAACTACTATAATACTGCTCCTATATACAAGAATATAACTACTATAATACTGCCCCTATGTACAAGAATATAACTACTATAATACTGCCCCTATGTACAAGAATACAACTACTATAATACTGCTCCTATGTACAAGAATATAACTACTATAATACTGTCCCCTATGTACAAGAATATAACTACTATAATACTGTCCCCAATGTACAATAATATAACTACTATAATACTGCTCCTAAGTACAAGAATATAACTACTATAATACTGTCCCCTATGTACAAGAATATAACTACTATAATACTGCTCCTATGTACAAGAATATAGCTACAATAATACTGCCCCTATGTACAAGAATATAACTACTATAATACTGCTCCTATATACAAGAATATAACTACTATAATACTGCTCCTATGTACAAGAATATAACTACTATAATACTGCCCATATGTACAATAATATAACGACTATAATACTGCCCCTATGTACAAGAATATAACTACTATAATACTGCCCCTATGTACAATAATATATCTACACTAATACTGCTCCTAAGTACAAGAATATAACTACTATAATACTGTCCCCTATGTACAAAAATATAACTACTATAATACTGCCCCTATGTACAGGAATATAACTACTATAATACTGCTCCTATATACAAGAATATAACTACTATAATACTGCCCCTATGTATAAGAATATAACTACTATAATACTGCTCCTATGTACAAGAATATAACTACTATAATACTGCTCCTATATACAAGAATATAACTACTATAATACTGTCCCCTATGTACAAGAATATAACAACTATAATACTGCTCCTATGTACAAGAATATAACTACTATAATACTGTCCCCTATGTACAAGAATATAACTACTATAATACTGCTCCTATGTACAAGAATATAGCTACAATAATACTGCTCCTATATACAAGAATATAACTACTATAATACTGCCCCTATGTACAATAATATAACTACTATAATACTGCTCCTAAGTACAAGAATATAACTACTATAATACTGCTCCTGTGTACAAGAATATAACTACTATAATACTGCCCCTATGTACAATAATATAACTACTATAATACGGCTCCTAAGTACAAGAATATAACTACTATAATACTGCTCCTGTGTACAAGAATATAACTACTATAATACTGCTCCTATGTACAAGAATATAACTACTATAATACTGCTCCTATGTACAGGAATATAACTACTATAATACTGCCCCTATGTACAAGAATATAACTACTATAATACTGCTCTTATGTACAAGAATATAACTACTATAATACTGCTCCCTATGTACAAGAATATAACTACTATAATACTGCTCCCTATGTACAAGAATATAACTACTATAATACTGCCCCTATGTACAAGAATATAACTACTATAATACTGCCCCTATGTACAAGAATATAACTACTATAATACTACTCCTATGTACAAGAATATAACTACTATAATACTGCCCCTATGTACAAGAATATAACTACTATAATACTGGCCCCTATGTACAAGAATATAACTACTATAATACTGCTCTTATGTATAAGAATATAAATACTATAATACTCTGGCAAAATGGCCACCGGGGTGCATCACATGCCATGGTGGAGATCTCGGTACCAAAATCTCGGGAGATTTCAGCACTGAGATCTCATCTCCCAAAATCTTAGTGCCGAGTTCTGCATCTGAGCATGCGACGCACCCCGGCAGCCATTTTCCTGGAGTCCACCGCACAGGAAACCATGGAACCGCGGGGGCTCTGGCCTGTCACAAAATGTCAGCAGAGCCCCCGCAACACTGGCCACCCCCTCATCCCAGCCTGCGGCCTGCAGCAACCGTATGGGTAAGGTATATCCGCATTATATGACGCACCCCCATTTTCTCCTCAAATTTGGGGGCAAAAAAGGGCGTTTTATAATCTGAAAAATATGGTGCTGGTGAAGAACCTCGCCATGTTACACAAGAATAATTGGCTAAAGACAATATTCAAAGACCTTTCGTGCTGAGCTACATATAAGAAACCTCATGATGTGAAGGTCATTGCCCTCAGACGCACCGAAAGGAACTCATCCAGCAATGTGAAGAGCTGCAAAACCTGCACTGGTGTAGAGACCACAGACAGATTCCCACCACACAGCAGGACTATACAGTGCTGATTTCTGCACCGGGAACCTGCACCAGAGACAGCGAGGGAACCGGGAACCTGCTCCAGAGACAGCGAGGGCACCGGGAATCTGCTCCAGAGACAGCGAGGGCACCGGGAATCTGCTCCAGAGACAGCGAGGGCACCGGGAATCTGCTCCAGAGACAGCGAGGGCACCGGGAATCTGCTCCAGAGACAGCGAGGGCACCGGGAATCTGCTCCAGAGACAGCGAGGGCACCGGGAATCTGCTCCAGAGACAGTGAGGGCACCGGGAACCTGCTCCAGAGACAGTGAGGGCACCGGGAATGTGCTCCAGAGACAGTGAGGGCACCGGGAATCTGCTCCAGAGACAGTGAGGGACCAGGAATCTGCTCTAGAGACAACAAGGGCACCGGGAATCTGCTCCAGAGACAGTGAGGGCACCGGGAATCTGCTCCAGAGACAGTGAGGGCACCGGGAATCTGCTCCAGAGACAGTGAGGGCACCGGGAATCTTCTCCAGAGACAGTGAGGGCACCAGGAATCTCCAGAGACAGTGAGGGCACCAGGAATCTGCTCCAGAGACAACAAGGGCACCGGGAATCTGCTCCAGAGACAAAGAGGGCACCGGGAATCTGCTCCAGAGACAACAAGGGCACCGGGAATCTGCTCCAGAGACAGTGAGGGCACCGGGAATCTGCTCCAGAGACAGTGAGGGCACCAGGAATCTGCCCAGGAGACAGTGAGAGCATCGGGAATCTGATCCAGAGACATTGAGGGCACCAGGAATCTGCTCCAGAGACATTGAGGGCACCGAGAATCTGCTCCAGAGACATTGAGGGCACCGGGAATCTGCTCCAGAGACAGTTAGGGCACCGGGAATCTGCTCCAGAGACAGTGAGGGCACCGGGAATCTGCTCCAGAGACAGTGAGGGCACCAGAAACCTGCTCCAGAGACAGTGAGGGCACCAGGAATCTGCTCCAGAGACAATGAGGGCACCAGAAACCTGCTCCAGAGACAGTGAGGGCACAGGAATCTGCTCCAGAGACAGTGAGGACACCAAGAATCTGCTCCAGAGACAGTGAGGGCACTGGGAATCTTCTCCAGAGACAGTGAGGGCACAGGAATCTGCTCCAGAGACAGTGAGGACACCAAGAATCTGCTCCAGAGACAGTGAGGGCACTGGGAATCTTCTCCAGAGACAGTGAGGGCACCAGGAATCTGCTCCAGAGACAGTGAGGGCACCAGGCCTCTGATCTTACTTGGATATTGGGACTATAAAACTTCCACACCACTAATCTAATCCAATTAAGGATTCAGTCTTTGAGCTCAGTTTGTTTATTTTAATGTTCATTCATTATTCCATCTCTCTGTTTTTTTGTGCATATATTTTTGTTTCTTCAGATACTTTGTTATACCATGCCTGAGGAAGGGACCTAAGAAGTTCGGAAAACCGCTGTGTAACATCCGTTATTTTATTTTTGTCAGTACAGACCAAAAGTTTGGACACAGTCCGGTTGGAAGGACACAGATCTGATCCAGTGACCATCTCTGAACCATGGATATGTTTGGAGAAAGCCAGGGTTGGGACCCGCTAGTCGCCTGGTTCCATGGAGATGGTCAGATAAGCCAGGTGGTGGCTCTCGTGTCAACTGGCTTTGGACCTTGTCTGGACTCTATGGACAGTTCTTGGTCATCTCCCTATGCTTGTCGTTACCCCTTCTCTGTGCGTTCATCCACAGATGGAGTAGCGACCCTGGGAGCCCTGACATCGTGTCATACTGGAAATACGTGGAGACGCAGTGATATTTTATATGCGCCCATGTGACCAAACAATTCCAGCCATGGTGGGATTGTTCTGTTTGCTATTGTGTGTTGTGGTTCAATAAAGTATTGCCACACTGTTTTACCTTAACCCTGTGTTGTCTGTGTAGTGTATTGCCCACGGGGAGATAGAGCGGGCGTTCAGTGGTATGAGCCGTGGTCCATGCAGTCTTGCTAAAGACAGCCGGGCCAGCGGACGAGAGCACCCACTGACCCAGTTTCTCCACAGGACCTAAGAAGTCCGGAAAGCTGCTGTGTAACATCCGTTATTTTATTTTTGTCAGATATCAGAAGGTTTCATAACTACGAGATGATCTTGTTTCTCCTACTGGGAGCATTCTTATCGTACAGTGGCGGTGCTTTGCTCACCTCTGGATGATTCCTCATCAGGTCCACGATCTTACGGAGGATGATAAATCCTGCAGAATCTTACAGTAACCGGAGACTTTCCAGCCAAGGAATGTACAAACCAAAACATCTCGCGGTGGTTGACGGTTGTGCCAAGCACTTGGCTGCAGCCCCCGGGCGGAAGACTATGGGGCCCCTCAGCTCCATGAAAGCAGCGCCCCATGTTGTCATCATGGCTGCTCTGTGTGGTTTGGCTCCACCACGACCCGGGCATGGAGCCCTGGAGGCAGTCGTTCTCAGCACCTCCATATTTCTCGGGATGAATGGGCACCGTCCGTTTTTTGTATCCAGGTCAGGACCACTGCATCCACTTATCCTCGTTAACAGATTTATGGACCTTGGATGGTGTATGGGGGCAGAACTGGTGAAAACGCAAATTACACAGGAGAAACGATGCGGTGACCAGATGACACGACTCTTGGCCGCGGCTCGCAGCTGGCAATGGCCGACGTCTCCTGTGGATCAACACTGG
This sequence comes from Ranitomeya variabilis, assembly GCF_051348905.1. Lineage (NCBI taxonomy): Eukaryota > Metazoa > Chordata > Amphibia > Anura > Dendrobatidae > Ranitomeya > Ranitomeya variabilis. The sequence goes on from NC_135232.1 coordinate 17,868,404, forward strand.
CCGGAGCTGGAATTATACATCAGACAGAGACAGAGGATCAGAAAACAGAAGTGGGCGACGACAAGAAGTACGGTCCGCAGCAGCGCAGAGTATTTCAGGAGTGCAGCATGCAGATCTGGTCACAGATCACACACTGTCCGCAACAAAAAATGGAGAAGAAGGGCCCGAGGCAGCACAGAGGATTTAAGGAGGAAAGATGCTGAGCTTACGGGAGGCATCAAACTGACAAATACATGATGAAAGGCAGAAGCACAGAGGATTTCAGATGGGCAAAGTCCTGATTTTGTGGCCGTAGTGACCCGTCCACTCGGGTATTGTGTGATGTACAGGGGCTTCTTATACACTGAGAATATCATCAAAAAGTGAATTTATTTCAGCTCTTCAATACAAAAAAGTGAATCTCATATATTATGTAGCATCATTACAGACAGAGTGATCTATTTCATGTGTTTATTTCTGTTAATGTTGATGATTATGGCTTACAGCCAATGAAAACCCAAAAGTCATTCTCAGTAAATTAGAATAATTAACACAAAACACCTGTAAAGGCTCCTAAGTGTTTATAAAGGTCCCTTAGTCTGTTCCAGTAGCTCTACAATCATGGGGAAGACTGCTGACCTGACAGATGTCCAGAAGGCAGTCATTGACACACTCCACAAGGAGGGGAAGCCACAAAAGGTCATTGCTAAAGAAGCCGGCTGTTCACACAGTGCTGTATCCAAGGAGATTAATGGAAAGTGGAGTGGAAGGAAAAAGTGTGGTAGAAAAAGGTGCGCAAGCAACCGGGATAACAGCAGCCTGGAAAGGATTGTTAAGAAAAGGCCATTCAGAAATGTGGGGGAGATTCACAAGGGGCGGACTGCTGCTGGAGTCATTGCTTCACCATACACAGACGTGTCCAGGACATGAGCTACAAGTGTCACATTCCTTGTGTCAGCCACTCATGACCAATAGACAACGCCAGAAGCGTCTTACCTGGGCCAAGGAGAAAAGAATTGGACTGTTGTCCGTGGTCCAAGGTGTTGTGTTCAGATGAAAGTAAATTTTGCATCTCATTTGGAAATCAAGGTCCCGGAGTCTGGAGGAAGAGTGGAGAGGTCACAATCCAAGCTGCTGGAGGTCTAGTGTGAAGTCTCCACTATCAGTGATGGTTTGGGGAGCCAGGTCATCTGCTGGTGTAGGTCCACTGTGTTTTATCAAGACCAAAGTCAGCGCAGCCGTCTACCAGGACATGTTAGAGCACTTCATGCTTCCCTCTGCCGACAAGCTTTTTGGAGATGGAAATGTCATTCTCCAGCAGGACTTGGCCCCTGTCCACACTGCCAAAAGTACCAATACCTGGTGTAAACACAACAGTGTCACTGAGCTTGATTGGCAACAAACTCACCTGACCTTAACCCCATAGAGAATCTATGGAGTATTGTCAAGAGGAAGATGAGACACCAGACCCAACAATGCAGACGAGCTGAAGGCTGCTATCAAAGCAACCTGGGCTTCCATAACCCCTCAGCAGTGCCACAGGCTGATCGCCTCCGTGCCACGCCACACTGATGCAGTAATTGATGCAAAAGGACCAAGTACTGAGTGCATTTACTGAACATACATTTCAGTAGGACGACATTTTGGATTTTACAATCATTTTTCAAGCTGGTGTTATAAAGTATTCTAATTTACTGAGATAATGACTTTTGGGTTTTCATTGGCTGTAAGCCATAATCATCAACATTAACAGAAATAAACACGTGAAATAGATCACTCTGTGTGTAATGACGCTATAGAATATAGGAGATTCACTTTTTGTATTGAAGAACTGAAATAAATTCACTTTTTGATGATATTATAATTTTGTGAGAAGCCCGTGTACTTTCTGTATGTTTCCATTCACACTGATTTGACCCTAAGGGTACTGTCTCACAGTGGCACTTTTGTCGCTACGACGGTACGATTCGTGACGTTCCAGCGATATCCATACGATATCGCTGTGTCTGACACGCAGCAGCGATCAGGGACCCTGCTGAGAATCGTACGTCGTAGCAGATCGTTTGGAACTTTCTTTCGTCGCTGGATCTCCCGCTGTCATCGCTGGATCGTTGTGTGTGACAGCGATCCAGCGATGCGTTCGCTTGTAACCAGCGTAAACATCGGGTTACTAAGCGCAGGGCCGCGCTTAGTAACCCGATGTTTACTGTGGTTACCAGCGTAAAAGTAAAAAAAAACAAACAGTACATACTCACATTCCGGTGTCTGTCCCCCGGCGTTCTGCTTCTCTGCACTGTGAGCGCCGGCCGGCCGGAAAGCGAGCACAGCGGTGACGTCACCGCTGTGCTTTCCGGCTGGCGCAGACACAGTGCAGAGAAGCAGAACGCCGGGGGAGACACCGGAATGTAAGTATGTACTGTTTGTTTTTTTTTACTTTTACGCTGGTAACCACGGTAAACATCGGGTTACTAAGCGCGGCCCTGCGCTTAGTAACCCGATGTTTACCCTGGTTACCCGGGGACTTCGGCATCGTTGGTCGCTGGAGAGCTGTCTGTGTGACAGCTCCCCAGCGACCACACAACCACTTACCAACGATCACGGCCAGGTCGTATCGCTGGTCGTGATCGTTGGTAAATCGTTATGTGAGACGGTACCCTAAGACTGACGCGAAAAGCTTCTTCAGTCACATCTAAAGCTGCGTAAATATCGTCCACTTACTCAACTGACTGTCCCCCTGGGACACACACACCCTGTGCCGTGAATGTTACTGGTGTCTTCTATGCGGCACAATGGATGGTGACGTTCTGTTATACCGCTATACCCTGTGCTCGTACACAACGACAGGAAGGAGTATAATAGACAGTATAATAGCAGCAGATTGGGGCATCACATCCAAGAGATTATTAATGTGCCCGATACCAGCTCTACACAAATCATCCGGACTGCAACCAACACAACCGAGAAACAACCTTGTAATAATCACCAGGGAACAAAGAAAAGGCAAACAAGTCACCAAGGAAAGCAACAGCTGCTTATCAGACCGCTGATCCCTGGACAAAGAGAGGAGGAAGACAAACAGCAAACTGAGATCTGCAAAAATAAACCTGTATAATGGTGACACCTGCTCCAATCAACAACCTGATAAATACTACCTCTATATACAAGAATGTAACTACAATACTGCTCCTATGTACAAGACTATAAGTACTATAATACTGCCCCTATGTACAAGAATATAACTACTATAATACTGCCCCTATGTACAGGAATATAACTACTATAATACTGCTCCTATGTACAAGAATATAACTACTATAATACTGCCCCTATGTACAAGAATATAACTACTATAATACTGCTCCTATGTACAAGAATATAAGTACTATAATACTGCCCCTATGTACAAGAATATAACTACTATAATACTGCTCCCTATGTACAAGAATATAACTACTATAATACTGCTCCTATGTACAAGAATATAAGTACTATAATACTGCCCCTATGTACAAGAATATAACTACTATAATACTGCTCCCTATGTACAAGAATATAACTACTATAATACTGCCCCTATGTACAAGAATATAACTACTATAATACTGCTCCTATGTACAAGAATATAACTACTATAATACTGCCCCTATGTACAAGAATATAACTACTATAATACTGCCCCTATGTACAAGAATATAACTACTATAATACTGCTCCCTATGTACAAGAATATAACTACTATAATACTGCTCCTATGTACAAGAATATAACTACTATAATACTGCCCCTATGTACAAGAATATAACTACTATAACACTGCTCCTATGTACAAGAATATATCTACTATAACACTGCTCCTATGTACAAGAATATAACTACTATAATACTGCCCCCTATGTACAATATAACTACTATAATACTGCCCCTATGTACAAGAATATAACTACTATAATACTGCTCCTATGTACAAGAATATATCTACTATAACACTGCTCCTATGTACAAGAATATAACTACTATAATACTGCCCCCTATGTACAAGAATATAACTACTATAATACTGCCCCTATGTACAAGAATATAACTACTATAATACTGCCCCTATGTACAAGAATATAACTACTATAATACTGCTCCTATGTACAAGAATATAACTACTATAATACTGCCCCATATGTACAGGAATATAACTACTATAATACTGCTCCTATGTACAAGAATATAACTACTATAATACTGCCCCTATGTACAAGAATATAACTACTATAATACTGCCCCTATGTACAAGAATATAACTACTATAATACTGCCCCAATGTACAAGAATATAACTACTATAATACTACTCCTATGTACAAGAATATAACTACTATAATACTGCCCCTATGTACAAGAATATAACTACTATAATACTGCTCCTATGTACAAGAATATAACTACTATAATACTGCTCCTATGTACAAGAATATAACTACTATAATACTACTCCTATGTACAAGAATATAACTACTATAATACTGCCCCTATGTACAAGAATATAACTACTATAATACTGCTCCTATGTACAAGAATATAACTACTATAATACTGCCCCTATGTACAAGAATATAACTACTATAATACTGCTCCTATGTACAAGAATATAACTACTATAATACTGCCCCTATGTACAAGAATATAACCACTATAATACTGCCCCTATGTACAAGAATATAACTACTATAATACTGCCCCTATGTACAAGAATATAACTACTATAATACTGCTCCTATGTACAAGAATATAACTACTATAATACTGCTCCCTATATAGAAGAATATAACTACTATAATACTGCTCCTATGTACAAGAATATAACTACTATAATACTGCTCCTATGTACAAGAATATAACTACTATAATACTGCTCCCTATATACAAGAATATAACTACTATAATACTGCTCCTATGTACAAGAATATAACTACTATAATACTACTCCTATGTACAAGAATATAACTACTATAATACTGCCCATATATACAAGAATATAACTACTATAATACTGCCCCCTATGTACAAGAATATAACTACTATAATACTGCTCCCTATATACAAGAATATAACTACTATAATACTGCCCATATATACAAGAATATAACTACTATAATACTGCCCCCTATGTACAAGAATATAACTACTATAATACTGCTCCCTATGTACAAGAATATAACTACTATAATACTGCTCCTATGTACAAGAATATAACTACTATAATACTGCCCCTATGTACAAGAATATAACCACTATAATACTGCCCCTATGTACAAGAATATAACTACTATAATACTGCCCCCTATGTACAAGAATATAACTACTATACTACTGCTCCTATGTACAAGAATATAACTACTATACTACTGCTCCTATGTACAAGAATATAACTACTATAATACTGCTCCTATGTACAAGAATATAACTATCTATAATACTGCTCCTATGTACAAGAATATAACTACTATAATACCGCCCCTATGTACAAGAATATAACTACTATACTACTGCTCCTATGTACAAGAATATAACTACTATACTACTGCTCCTATGTACAAGAATATAACTACTATAATACTGCTCCTATGTACAAGAATATAACTACTATAATACTGCTCCTATGTACAAGAATATAACTACTATAATACTGCTCCTATGTACAAGAATATAACTATCTATAATACTACTCCTATATACAAGAATATAACTACTATAATACTGCCCGTATGTACAAGAATATAACTACTATACTACTGCTCCTATGTACAAGAATATAACTACTATAATACTGCTCCTATGTACAAGAATATAACTACTATAATACTGCCCCTATGTACAAGAATATAACTACTATACTACTGCTCCTATGTACAAGAATATAACTACTATAATACTGCTCCTATGTACAAGAATATAACTACTACACTACTGTTCCTATGTACAAGAATATAACTACTATAATACTGCTCCTATGTACAAGAATATAACTACTATACTACTGCTCCTATGTACAAGAATATAACTACTTTAATTTTACTCACCTCCAGAGCTGCACTCACTATTCTGCTGTTACATCGAGCTATATAACTGCTACATTGCACCAAACATCCAGCAGTGATGGACACATGATCCCTCTCCATGGAGGTAGAAGAGAGTTGACATCTGCAGGACACTGGCGCCACATCCGACCTGTCCACAATTAGATTGCACCGATCATGTATGCCCCGTTTCACATGTAAAGCGCCATGGAAGAAATGGCTCTATATAATAATAATAATAATAATCATCATCAGCTTCAATCAGACAGAACTTGCTGACTCTCCTCAGTCCCTGATAATAATAGTAAATCTGTGCTGCCCCGGAGATGATCTCTGTACCGGGAATCTTCTGCCGTGCCCTGGAGACCCCCACGTAGGGGATCTGGACATGACACTAATAACACTCCACCTGCGCATTTAATCCAGACTGGGGGTTTAGTGACAATCCTGCCAAACACAGAATGACTCGGCCAAGTGTCTCTTCATGACCCCTGATCCAAGAACAGAGAACCGAGGCCCTGGAGATGGAGATCATCACCACCGGCCAGGCTCAGGGCCCCAGTGATGGGAAATATGGAGAGGGTGTCCATCATTTATGGCATGGCCTTTAGGACCCAGACTACAACTCCCGACTGTCCTGGACATGCTCGAATTCAGGAAGCTGTCCTAAACGTTTGGCTGCATGTCCTGACTTCAGCGGTATCAGCACCCCAGGACATAGACTACTGCAGTGGTGGAGCAGGGAGTCTGCGGCTCTCGGCTCCACCATTCATGACGTCACTACAGCCACCAGTCACTGCTGTCCATGGACGTCATCACTCGGTGCCCGACAACAACCAGAGTCAGAAGACGGCAAATGACCATGGCGGGTGTCAGGTTCTTTAGAAGGACGTAGATCTGGGGATTTATTCTGATGGAATATCGGCTGAGCTGGATGGACAAATGGCTTTTTTCGGCCTTGCTAACTATGTTACTATGTTCGGAACATCTGTCCATCCATAGCCAGGTCAAGATGAAGAATACGATCAGGAATGTCGTCGATAAACCGGACAATCGAGAGGGAATGTTTCCCAAAACCAAAGCAGACATGACACTAGGAGAGCAAACCTTGTCCGCCATGTCTGCACCACCCTTCCTGCATCCGCAGCACTACAACTCCCATCATCAATCACCTAACACACAGAAACATGTGAGAAGACCCCGAAGGACGTTTCCTCTTTTTTTGTCGCCTCCGAGTCCTGGACGTAGATATTTATAACCCTGAGCAATGTGAGATGATGTGTAACACTTCCTACAGGCTTTATATAAACTCCAGCTCCCGTGATGTGTACACAGCTCCGCTGCTGGGGGAATGGTGGGCTGCATCACAGGAGGAATTCCACATCTGACAGATTTACAGCCTGGTAAACCTCCTGTCATCTGCTCTGATACAAGGACAAGTCCACAGGGGGTTGTGCAAGTAGGAACAGCTGTGTATACAGGGAGCCAGGGAAAACCAGAGGCAGCAAGTCACACCGTCAGAGACGGGGGCAGCACCGTGACTCCCCAAAATGTCTGATGGACCTGGGGGGACACAGATAGTGACCATCCCAAAATGGTGGAGAAGACAGAGCAGGTGGGAGGACATGTGGATAATGATGGAAGATGTGATAAACTGCACTCTACTGGTAGGAAGGTTGTCGGGGTCTGTTCACATCTGCGTTGTGAGACCATGGTGCAGTTCTGTACCCATCACAGAACAGACAGTGGTGAAGACCAACAGGAATCAATGACTTCTAACTGGGTCCATCTGCTCCAGCGACATGTTAATGGCTGGCCTAAACTTATTGTAATCATGGAAGGTAAACCTCCATGGTGATAAGAGAGGGGTCTGGAGGAGAATGGAGGGGCCTGGAGGAAGACAGAGGGGACTGGAGAAGGACAGAAGGAACTGGAGGACGGAGGGGTCTGGAGAAGAACGGGGGGGGGGGGGGGGGGGGATAGGGTCTGGAGGAGAACAGAGGGGTCTGGAGGATAACAGAGGGGTCTGGAGGAGGACAGAGGGGTCTGGAGGACGGAGGAGTCTGGAGAAGAACGGGGGGGGGGGATGGGGTCTGGAGGAGAACAGAGGGGTCTGGAGGAGGACAGAGGGGTCTGGAGGAGGACAGAGGGGTCTGGAGGAGGACAGAGGGGCCTGGAGGAGGACAGAGGGGCCTGGAGGAGGACAGAGGGGCCTGGAGGAGGACAGAGGGGCCTGGAGGAAAACAGGGGAGACTGGAGAAGGACGGAGGGGTCTGGAGAACGGAGGAGTCTGGAGGAGAACGGATGGGTCAGGAGAAGAACGGAGGGGTCTGGAGAAGAACAGAGGGGTCAGGAGAAGAACAGAGGGGTCTGGAGAACAACAGAGGGGTCTGGAGAACAACAGAGGGGTCTGGAGAAGAACGGAGGGGTGTGGAGAAGAACGGAGGGGACTGGAGGAAGACAGGCGGGACTGGAGAAGGACAGAAGGGACTGGAGAAGGACAGAAGGGACTGGAGAAGGACAGAAGGGACTGGAGAAGGACAGAAGGGACTGGAGAAGGACAGAAGGGACTGGAGAAGGACAGAAGGGACTGGAGAAGGACAGAAGGGACTGGAGGACGGAGGTGTCTGGAGAAGAATGGAGGGGTCTGGAGGAGAACAGATGGGTCTGGAGGAGAACAGAGAGGTCTGGAAGAGAACAGAGGGGGCCTGGAGGAGAACAAAGGGGTCTGGAAGAGAACAAAGGGGTCTGGAAGAGAACAAAGGGGTCTGGAGGAGAACAAAGGGGTCTGGAGGAGAACAAAGGGGTCTGGAGGAGAACAGAGGGGCCTGGAGGAGAACAGAGGGGCCTGGAGGAAGACAGGGGGTCTGGAGGACGGAGGGGTCTGGAGAACAGAGGAGTCTGGAGGAGAATGGAGTGGTCTGGAGAAGAATGGAGGGGTCTGGAGGAAGGACGGAGGGGCCTGGAGGAAGACAGGTGGGACTGGAGAAGGACGGAGGGGTATTGAGAACGGAGGAGTCTGGAGAAGAACGGAGGGGTTTGGAGGAGAAGAAAGGAGGGGTCTGGAGAAGAACGGAGGGGTCTGGAGAAGAACGGAGGGGTCTGGAGAAGAACGGAGGGGTCTGGAGAAGAACGGAGGGGTCTGGAGAAGAACGGAGGGGTCTGGAGAAGAACGGAGGGGTCTGGAGAAGAACGGAGGGGTCTGGAGAAGAACGGAGGGGTCTGGAGAAGAACGGAGGGGTCTGGAGAAGAACGGAGGGGTCTGGAGGAGAACGGAGGGGTCTGGAGGAGAACGGAGGGGTCTGGAGGAAGACAGGAGGGACTGGAGAAGGACGGAGGGGTCTGGAGGACGGAGGGGTCTGGAGAAGAGCGGAGGGGTCTGGAGGAAGACAGAGGGGTCTGGAGGAAGACAGAGGGGTCTGGAGGAAGGACGGAGGGGTCTGGAGGAGCACAGAGGGGTCTGGAGGAGGACAGAAGGAACTGGAGGACAGAAAGAACTGGAGGAGGATAGAAGGAACTGGAAGACGGAGGGGTCTGGAGGAGAATGGAGGGGTCTGGAGGAGAACGGAAGGGCCTGGAGGAGAACGGAGGGGTCTGGAGGACAGAGGGGATTAGAGAAGGATGGAAGGGCCTGGAGAAGGATGGAAGGGACTGGAAAAGGAAGGAGGGGTCTGGAGGACAGAGTGGTCTGGAGAAGGATGGAAGGGACTGGAAAAGGACGGAGGGGTCTGGAGGACAGAGTGGTCTGGAAAAGGACGGAGGGGTCTGGAGGAGGATGGAGGGGTCTGGAGGACAGAGGGGACAGGAGAAGGACTGAGGGAACTGGAGAAGGACGAATGGGACTGGAGAAGGATGAAGGTGCCTGGAAAAAGAGAACAGAGGAGTTTGAAGGAGGACAGAGGGGTCTGGAGGAGGACAAAGGAATCAGGAGGAAAGGAACATATGAGTTAGGAGGAGGACAGAGGAGTCCGGAGGAAGGGAACAGAGGAGTCTGAAGGAGGACCAAGCAGCCTGCAGAATGTCAGAAGGGTTGGAAGGAGAAGGACTGAGGGGTCTTGAAGAGGACAGAGGGGTCTGGTGGAGAAGGAAAAAGGTGTTTCGAGGGGAACAGAAGGGTATGGAGGAAGAGAACAGAGGAGTCTGGAGTAAGGGAACAGAGGAGTCTGGAGTAAGGGAACAGAGGAGTCTGGAGTAAGGGAACAGAGGAGTCTGGAGTAAGGGAACAGGGGAGTCTGGAGTAAGGGAACAGGGGAGTCTGGAGTAAGGGAACAGGGGAGTCTGGAGAAAGGGAACAGAGGAGTCTGGAGAAAGGGAACAGAGGAGTCTGGAGAAAGGGAACAGAGGAGTCTGGAGAAAGGGAACAGAGGAGTCTGGAGAAAGGGAACAGAGGAGTCTGGAGAAAGGGAACAGAGGAGTCTGGAGAAAGGGAACAGAGGAGTCTGGAGAAAGGGAACACAGGAGTCTGGAGAAAGGGAACAGAGGAGTCTGGAGAAAGGGAACAGAGGAGTCTGGAGTAAGGGAACAGAGGAGTCTGGAGTAAAGGAACAGAGGAGTCTGGAGTAAGGGAACAGAGGAGTCTGGAGTAAGGGAACAGAGGAGTCTGGAGTAAGGGAACAGAGGAGTCTGGAGTAAGGGAACAGAGGAGTCTGGAGAAAGGGAACAGAGGAGTCTGGAGAAATGGAACAGGGGAGTCTGGAGAAATGGAACAGAGGAGTCTGGAGAAAGGGAACAGAAATCCGGAGAAAGGGAACAGAGGAGTCTGGAGAAAGGGAACAGAGGAGTCTGGAGAAAGGGAACAGAGGAGTCTGGAGAAAGGGAACAGAGGATTCTGGAGTAAGGGAACTGAGGAGTCTGGAGAAAGGGGATACAGGAGTCTGGAGAAAGGGAACACAGGAGTCTGGAGAAAGGGAACACAGGAGTCTGGAGAAAGGGAACACAGGAGTCTGGAGAAAGGGAACAGAGGAGTCTGGAGAAAGGGAACAGAGGAGTCTGGAGTAAAGGAACAGAGGAGTCTGGAGTAAAGGAACAGAGGAGTCTGGAGTAAGGGAACAGAGGAGTCTGGAGAAAGGGAACAGAGGAGTCTGGAGTAAGGGAACAGAGGAGTCTGGAGTAAGGGAACAGAGGAGTCTGGAGTAAGGGAACAGAGGAGTCTGGAGAAAGGGAACAGAGGAGTCTGGAGAAATGGAACAGGGGAGTCTGGAGAAATGGAACAGAGGAGTCTGGAGAAAGGGAACAGAAATCCGGAGAAAGGGAACAGAGGAGTCTGGAGAAAGGGAACAGAGGAGTCTGGAGAAAGGGAACACAGGATTCTGGAGTAAGGGAACTGAGGAGTCTGGAGAAAGGGGATACAGGAGTCTGGAGAAAGGGAACACAGGAGTCTGGAGAAAGGGAACACAGGAGTCTGGAGAAAGGGAACACAGGAGTCTGGAGAAAGGGAACACAGGAGTCTGGAGAAAGGGAACACAGGAGTCTGGAGAAAGGGAACACAGGAGTCTGGAGAAAGGGAACAGAGGAGTCTGGAGAAAGGGGATACAGGAGTCTGGAGAAAGGGAACACAGGAGTCTGGAGAAAGGGAACACAGGAGTCTGGAGAAAGGGAACACAGGAGTCTGGAGAAAGGGAACACAGGAGTCTGGAGAAAGGGAACACAGGAGTCTGGAGAAAGGGAACACAGGAGTCTGGAGAAAGGGAACACAGGAGTCTGGAGAAAGGGAACAGAGGAGTCTAAAGAAAAGGAACAGAGGAGTCTGGAGAAAGGGAACAGAGGAGTCTGGAGTAAGTGAACAGAGGAGTCTGGAGAAAGGGAACACAGGAGTCTGGAGAAAGGGAACACAGGAGTCTGGAGAAAGGGAACACAGGAGTCTGGAGAAAGGGAACACAGGAGTCTAAAGAAAAGGAACAGAGGAGTCTGGAGAAAGGGAACAGAGGAGTCTGAAGTAAGTGAACAGAGAAGTCTGGATAAAGAGAACAGAGGAGTCTTAAGGAGGACAGAGGAGTCTGTAGGATGACAGAAGGGTTTGGAGAATGACAGAGGGGTCCGGTGGAGAAGAATAAAGGGATATGTAGAAGAGGGGCATAGATGTCTGGAGGAAGGGAACAGAGTAGTTTGGAGGGGAGCAAAAGAGTCTGGAGAAGGGGGACAGAAGAGTCTAGAGGAGGGGAACAGCGCAATCAGAAAGGGAACAGATGAGTCTGGAAAGGAACAGAAAAGTCTAGATGAGGACAGGAGCCTGGAGGACAGGGGGGGTTGGAGCAGGACAGAGGGGTCTGGAGGAGAACAGAGGGAACTGGAGGAAGAGGAGGGGTGTGAAGGAGGACAAAGGAGTTTGGAGAGGTCTGGAGGGGAACAGAAGAGTCCGGATGAGGGGAAACAGAGGGGTCTGGATGAGAACAGTGGGGTCAGAGGAATCTGGAGACATCGAGTCTTTCGTACAGTCGGGGCTGTACATGGAGCGGCACATCAAGGACACCCTATCCCAGGATA